>NW_024080932.1:1183947-1783947 GCF_003009895.1 Hyaena hyaena | reverse complement strand
TAATATGTGTGATGGGAGACCAAGCATACCAGAGAAGAGCTAGAATTAATGAGTATAACTGATCAAATAACATGATAATTTGAACGAAATAAAATATTTTCCCACAGTTAAATCTACAATGTTATGACTTCCTCAGAGAAGCCCCATCACTCAGTCACCCCAAACTCAACTAGGCAAAAAGAGGTGAAGACTGGTCTTTGGGAACAGCCTATGTGGGTGGAGAATGGGCAGCCTGACCGGCTCCTAATGTCTCCAGCCCCCAATGTCTGTAATTCTGTGATTGAAGGGCCTGCTATTTGGTACTTAGCTGCCGCACAGGAACGAGCAGTACTAACCTGCAGCTATAAGCAATTAACATGCACAATCTTGGGAGAATTGCTGAGAAATTTGGCGGAATTACTCTGTGATTTCTCCCTCTAGCATTTGTTTTGCAAAGGGAATAATTTCTGTTGTGTTTCAGGTTTTATTCCTTGTGATGTCAACATGCATTTAGACCAGATGTTCCAACCATCTTAGGAAATTCAGAGTTGCAGATCCTTCCTTCCCAAACTGAAAAGCTCAGCATTCCAGTTAATGACACCAGACTCCTGTCTGTCATGATGGTGTGCAATTATTTTGAGACTGAGAGGAAGAACTTAATTTTAGGGATCCCCAGGGGTCAGACGCCCCTAGTTGGCCTCAGCCTTTCCAGAAGTCATGATTCTGTCACTAACTTGCTAGCTAATCTCTTACACCTCGCTTAAATTCTCTAAACAACTCCACCTGCATTTGCAAAATAATGATACTGAACCAACAGCAACATAAGGTAGAGTAAGAATTCCACAGCAAGAACATGAAAATTTGAACCTTGGCTCTGCCATATAAGGGCACACTAACCTTAGAAAATGGACTTAACAACTCCATGTCTCAGTTTCTCTTCTGCAAAAGGAAAAATAACAACAAAGAAAGGATATGTATACTATGGTTTTGTGAAGATTAAATGAGATAATATGTACACAGTGCTTAGGTAGCTTCATGATTGAACGAGTGAGTACTTAATAAACATTGGCTTTTAAATCTTAAATATTTAGTAATAGCACAAAGGATCTATGATCCCGTGATATAGATGAGGACACAGATATTTGAAAGAAGAAATGGCTAGCCCAGTTCCATCTGATTCCAAATGCTGTATTCTTTGTGATAACATGTGTTTTGCAAAAGTTCTCTCATAGTAAATAGAAGAGTAGATATTCTTAATAATTATTACAGTTGCTCTTCTTCACATTTCTTTATGATTAGGAATCCCTGAACCAGATGGCAACTCCAGTAGTGAAGCAAAAAGAACCTTGCAAGTTTTGGGGACAAGCTACTTAAACATTCTCCAGGCAGGAGCATTTCAGGAAGCTGGGAGTCAATTTTATCATTGCTATTTCTGTCTTTCTCAAAGGGAAAGGGCAAGAGACAGGGATTGGGGAGAATTCTCAAGCTTAAGCCAGTTTCACGTCTTCAAGTGACTGATCTCATATTACAGACAAGCATTAAAAATGGTAACAAGCACTTTGTGAAACCACTAAGCTGTGTCTTGCACAGCCAGTGAAGTTCTTGAACTGGTCTAAGCCATTTATTTATAGGGAAGAAAAAATATTCTGATGAGAACCATTTTCTAGTTTGACAATTTTATTTTAGTGTTACTTGATCTACTTTGAAGCCTCCTGGGAAATCAATGCTACATTTGACTTCTCTTCATGTCATCGTGTTAGCTATTAGGTGGCTAATTCGCTTCACAAGATATGCCAATATGAGAGGCACTCGGCTCACATTAGGAGTAGAATTTCACCACTCAATGGTCAGATCTTTTATGATTAAGACAGAAGAGCAATCCAAACACAGCAGCCAATGAAAATGCTCTCCAATCACCTGCAATCACTGCTCTTGGGTTTCTAATGGAAGTGGTCCCACTTAGCACCGATCATGCAGTTCTAATTTATCCTAAAAATAAAAATATGGTTTGGTTTAGAAGTTGAGACTATGGTGCGCTCTCTCGCTCGCTCTCTCTCTCTCGCTCGCTCTCTCTCTCATCCTCTTCCTTTCCCCTTCTATTTTTTTCCTACATGTTCTTTATGTAGCACAATGAAGACATGAAATTAAGGTAGACCATAAAAATGGCAATAAGTAAAACTAAAACATTATTTTCTAAAGAATTTCAGTGAAACATGCCAGCTTTGAAGTCTGATAATAAGCCTAGATTCTAAATTGCTAATTTCTTATTTATTAGAAATGAAACTTTGAACTAGTCAATAAATGCACCTAGCCCTTAGTGTCCTCATGCATCAAATGAAGATACTTCTGATAGTTTTTGCAAGAAACAACTGGAATAATGAATAAACAGTATCACAAACATGACGGGAATGTTAGAGAGATCCTGAAGAAATACATGGCCTTCACTACCCTGTAGTTAAACTGAATAATAGGGCATCAGACAAGATGAGGTTTAACTAAAACAAAGTTCATTTCCAGGTTGTAAGACCTCTAAGAACGGAACAGCAATGTGTTTTAGAGCTTCTCATTCCCTTGATAAAGAATGAGGAGTAGCAAGCAAATCTCAACTTGTGGTCATGAAACACTCTTCTAGAGACCAAAATAAAAGAGAAATTCTGTGTGTGTGCAGGTGTGTGTAGACATGTGCACACATTCGGGACTACCATGAAAGAAGTACTTGAGCAGATGATACTGAACTCCATTTTTGCCCCAATGTAGAGATCGCTTATTAGAGAAAAAGATAATTTAAATCACAAAAAAGGAGGAGAAATCATGGTGTTCTAAAATTACATAATTTTTATGGGACCACAGATGAATTGTGCCCCTGTCTCTGTGTCCTTCCTAACTATCTACTTTGGCCATTCTAAAAATAAGATGAGAAAAATATGTACAGAAAGCATTATGATTCTTGAATACTTTTCAAAGCAAATTTTATAAAGTCCCCTGGTAGAGATTCCTAGGAAACAAAATAGGACTATCTATAAACCTTGCCCATGCCTTTATTCTTACTCTCCCAAGTCATGTGTAGAGATAGTCTTCGGTGAGCAAGAATAAAGGGGCAGAGACTGTTATGATAAAAAACAAAGAGGTCATTACCATTAAAAAAAACGTGAGTCTGTCAAGCAGCTACTCTGAAGTTTCTGAAAGCCTGAGCCCCTGAAGCATGAATGAGGGCACTGAGAAAAGAAGCCTGGGATCTAGACAGAGGCACAGAATTATACCCAGGGTAACAATGGCAGAGTAAGAGAGTAAAATCAGAGAATGAAACGGAGTTTGGGATTTATGTCTTGGAGGACTTGTATGGACTGAGAAGTTAATTTATGGAAAATATGAAAGGGCATATTTTGTAGGTGTTCCTTAGAGCTTTCATGGATAAAAAAATGTATTTCAGCTATTTGTTAGATTTTCACTGCACTAATGAAACATACCAGCAATATCCACCCAAATGTTTGGATATCGTGAAAGGATTCCTCAGAATTTATCATGACCACTGTTGGCTCACCTGTCAAACAGGTAGACTCCTGGGGAACAGGAGAGGGCAGATGGGTAGAGCTGGGTCAAGGTAAGTGATGGGCAGGGGTGCCTGGGTGGCTCAGTTGGTTACACATCTGACTTCAGCTCAGGTCATGATCTTACAGATTGTGGGTCTGAGCCCAGCATTGGGCTCTGTGCTGACAGCTCAGAGCCTGGAGCCTGCTTCAGATCATGTGTCTCCCTCTTTTTCTGTCTCTTCCCTGCTCATGCTCTGTGTCTCAAACAAATAAACATTAAAAAAAGAAAGTGATGAGCATAATAAAATTAACTATTAGTGGTAGAGAAGGGCTCTGTCCTTGGAGTGGAGTACCTCAGGAAAAGTTGTTCTTATATTTATAAGGTGAACTCAGCCAACACTGGGTGGGGATAGGGTGGCATTCATTCATATATTCATTCATTCAATTACTTACTTAATTTTTGAGTGACAACATCTAACAAATGTTTGTTAGAGAGCATGTGAGTGAGTGCTAACAGGCTCTCTCACCCTGCTTCAGACACACACTTTAGGGTAGTAAGACTAATTCCAGACTGCCATGAAGGTGGTGACTTGGATATTCTCAACCTTGATGAGCAACAGTGGGTGGGACAGGACCTCAAGGTGAAAGTAGTTAGCCCCTGAATGCAGGCTAGCCTAGGTTGGGCCACAAAGTCATTGGTACGATGATACATATTGAAGCATACATCTTATGACTATGTCCTCATGCCCCCAAACAACTAACAGAAAAGAGGAAAAACAAAACAAACAAGCCAGAGTGATGTGTTTACAAAAAGAAGCTGCACTAGTTTGCATAGGCTTTTGCTTGGGGGAGTATAGAGGTGGGGTGTGTGATGGTAGTCAGGGATGGCTAGGGGAAGAGGCATCAGTGCCCAAGTGGGAAGAAGTTCCAAAAAGGCTGTGAGGCAGACACAAAGTATGTGACAGAATCCACCCCACTCTGAGTGGAAGGCTCTGATGAGGAGAATAAATAGATTAGTGTCATTTTAGAGGTGTTCACTCTCTCCATTCAGGCACATAATGCAATTATTTAGTAGTTCAGGATTCTTTTAATTCTGTTTGAAGAACTTAAGAGGTTAAGGGCTTGAAATGATAAATGCATTATTAATGTTACCTCATAGAAACATCCAAGTCTATAATTTCTGAGGCAGAAAAAAAAAGACTAATAGGTTTTTACTCACTTTTTTTCCCCCTGGTAAATTAACCTACAGGACCTGTGAGAAATTTATAAATTAGACATTATTAGAGAAAGTAATAATGGACCAAAAGCCATCATCTGAAGGTCTGATTCATTAACAAGAGTGATGTGCACAACTTGGGGTGTCTTCTTGTGTTAAACCCTGCACAGCTGGGAGGAAAGGGGTTAAAAGCACAGGAAGAGAACTGGCTCACACCAGGAAGGGTCCATTCTTACATATGGCCTGACATAATCCCCACTAGTCCATGTGTGAGTATGGAAGACAAAGTATATAGAAATGAAGAGCCCACGTTTGAGAATGCAAGAGACCTGGGTGTAAACACCAGCCCAGCCAGCTATGAATTGTGTGGCCTCACAAACCCAGACAGGTTAAAAATAAAAGGATAGAAGAGAGGATACGTGAAAGAAAACCCAATCCTAAGAAAGATGAATTATAGGCTGTGTTAATACCAGTCAAAGTAAACTTTAAGACAAGGAGAATTAACAGAGATAAGATGTCTGAAAACCTCCTTTTGAGTTCCTTTGTTTTTTTTTCCTCTTTTTTCCAACATCACAGCCTCAAAATTCGTCCTCATTTGTGACATCATATGTCTATAAAAATCTGTATCACCCTTTATTCCTGCTATAAGCTACTCTGAGTGTGACTACTCAAATTGCAGAAGAATTGTGGCTGAGAGCAAAATCTCTGGAGAATTTCCCTTAGCTCCTTCTGGGTGAGTGGACGGAGACACCATACTGAGGGTCCAAAGGAGTTTCTTACCAGGAGAGGCTGCTTTGATTACAATTGTGGGCCTCATAAATCACCTATCCAAATTCCTTTACTTTATTTCACAAATGTTATTCAAGCATTGTCTGTGAAATAGATATCAAAATAGGTTCCATGTATACAGAGATGACTTTGTACAGAAAGTCTACAATCTGTACCATAAGATTATATTGAAACATAATATGTTTTACACAAACTTATGGGCAAATTTTGGGGAGATTTTACTTTGGGCTTTTAAAAAAAATTAACGTTTTTATTATTGAGAGACAGAGAGAGACAGATCATGAGCACGGGAGGGGCAGAGAGAGAGAGAGAGAGCGAGCATAGAGCCCAACATGGGGCTCAAACTCACAAACCGTGAGATCATGACCTGAGCTGAAGTCCGATGTTCAACCAACTGAGCCACCCAAGTGCCCTTATTTTGGGCTTTTCCAGAGTAAAACCTTCACCAAATGAGTATAGAGAATTATACTTCTTTTAATGTAGGTATGAATCAAACTGTGATTTGAGCTGTATCTGCCCACTTTGCAACTCGGTTTGGGCCACTTTTGTAGGATGATTCTCAGCTCCTGCTACCAATTTCATACATGGCCTCATTGTTCTTTCATTATATTTTACATGCCCAACTCCCCCCACCCGCCAATGCCCACCATCATCCCACAGATCCACCAAGGTCTAAGACAGCTGTAACTACCTGACTCTAACTTTATTTAATATGGTCTCTATCCTGTCTAGATCCCCTCAACACTCACCACCCCCATGCTGATGCCTTCCACTACAAGCAGTTGCAACTCTTTGCCCAAAGATTATCTCCAGCCACCAAAGCCAGAAGTGTTAGGGACTTAAGAGCCCAAGGGAGCAGCCCTACACCAATGGCTAATAGGACATGGTGGAAAATATCTCAACGTCCTTGCTCTTTAAGAACATTACACAATAGGCTATTTAACATGATATCTGAAAGTTCTCCAGAGAGAATGAGTCCTGATTTCTCTCAGCAGTAAGCTGGGGGATAACCTAGTCTTTACTGTCTTCCTTCTCTTTCCTGAGTTATTTCTCCTTTAACAGTGCTTCCTGAATCATCTACCAAGTTGACCACTTGCAGAGAGACTATGAAAGACCGGACTTGACTGTCAGGGCAATTAACAGGATGAACAGAAGCTGGTAACCACAAAATGCGGAAGGCAGAGATGCTCCTTCCAAGTCTCATCCAAGGACTCAGAGCACGTACCCAGAGCCCCAGGTTTCTTTTCTTCTGGTAACGGAGATCCTCAACAATATAACCCAGAAGCCAAGGTCCAGGGGCCCAGAAGCTCTCAGGTTGTAATGAGATCTGGAAAGCAATAATGTTTTGGATGAGACTGGGCACTGTGGTCATGATTAAGGTGCCCAGGATGTTGGTGATATGGAAGCTCTTGTAGAGGTAGGGCTGAACATCTGCAAGCCTATATCAAACATGTCATCGGCCATGCAATGTACCAGAATCTATCCATCAGGGTCTCTTTCTGGAGTAACTGACCTGACATAACCTACATCTAGAGGCAGAAGCATTTAATCATTATTTGCAACATACTTGAAGAAGCTTGAGCCTTTGGGTAAAAAAAATAGATTATATTCCAATTTCTTAAGTCAGGTATCTGTCTTCTATACTGACTACCATACAATTCAAACTACTTTCAGCTAAAAAGGGGATTTATTTACTCACAAATCCAGGAAGTCAAGGGATTTCATATGGTATCAGAAAGGGTTTGGTGTAGCCACTCAGTGATATTTCTTACTCATCTTTTGGTTCTGATATCTCTTTGTCAGCTCCATTTCCAGCTGGACTCTATTTATAAAGCGGTCAAGATGGGACATGCCCTAGCTATTCTTTCAAAGACAGAGTATCTCTCCCCGGTGTTAGAAAAGTTTCGAGTTATATGGAGAAACCCTAAGTATAGGATCCAGGTAGATGTTCTACATTTTAGATCATGTCTGGATCACGTCTCTGCTCCTACAGACTACAGTGATATTAGCCCCACAGAAATCACATAGATTAAGTATAAGGAGAAGAGGGTTTAAACTGGAAAAAAGGAGCTCTGTTACCAGAAGAAGAGTGAACAAATGGTGGGCACAGCGAGTTCTATAAGTGACAAAATCACTTAGCCTTATTGCTTCATGCAAAGAAGGAAAACATGGAGGAACACTTGAAGAAATGACTCAGTGCATACGGTTGACTTTCTTGGTTGTGGTGATTCCTCTTGAGTCTGAATTCGATGCTACATCACTCTGACCACATGGTATTGTGTTTCACACACTTCTCCAATTAGAGAAACAAGAAGAGTGTGATGTGATTAAAGGTTTAGGAGACAGACAAAAACAATCACAAATTCTTATTCTTATAACTTAATAAAATGTAAAATACAGCTGACCCTTGAACAATGTGGAGGTTAGGGCTGCTGAACCTCCATGCCATCAAAACTTACATATAACTTTTGATTCTCTCCAGATGTTGACCAGAAGCCTTACTGATGACATAAAAAGTCAATTAACTTGGATTTTGTATGTTTTACATATTATATACTGTATTCTTACAGTAAAATAAGCTAGAAAAATACTACGAAAATAAAAAATGGCCACCTGGATGGCTCAGTCAGTTGAACATCTGACTTCAGCTCAGGTCAAGATCTCACAGTTCATGAGTTCAAGCCCCACGTCGGGCTCACTGCTGTCAGCGCAGAGCCTGCTTCCAATCCTCTGCCCCCCACACCCCTCTCTCTGCCTCTCCCATGCATGTGCTCTTTCTCTCTCAAAAATGAATAAACATTTTAAAAAGATAAAAAGGAAGAGAAAAGTCATGTATAATATTGTACTTTACTGAAAAAACTCCACATAGAAGTGGACCTGTACAGTTCAAGCTCCTGTTGTTGAAGGCTCAAGTGTAAGGAAACAATAGCTGTTTTGGGCTGACCTGTGTTTCCTCACCTCCCAAATTCATATTGAAGCCCTAAGCCCCAGTAGTTCAGAATGTAACTGTATTTGGAGATAAGGCCTTTAAAGAGAAATTTAAGTTAAATTGTGGCTATGAGGGTAGGCTGTAATCCAATCTGTCTGTTGTTGTTATAAGAAAAGGAAATCTGGAGATTAAAAGGGACACTAGGGGCCTGTGCACAGAGAAAAGATCATATGAAGACATGGTAAGGTGGTCATCTGCAATCCAAGGAGAGAAGCTGCAGAAGAAACAAAAGTTGCCAACGCCTTGATCTTGGACTTACAGCCCCCAGAAGTATGAGAAAATAAATGTCTGTTGTGTAGACCGCCCAATCTATGGCATCTTGTTATGGCAGCTTTAGCAATTACAGAGCATTTACAGGATTCTAGTCATTGTTCTAAATGCTTTTATAGAGAGATCCTTTAAGTCCAATTGCAGTCCAAAGAGGTATGATAATGGATATGAAAAGTACAGCATGGGGAATATGGTCAATAATATTGTAATAACATTACATGGTGATAAATGGTAACACTTACCATGATAAACACAGCTTAATGTATACAATTGTCAAACCACTATGTTGTACACTTGAAACTAATATAACATTGTATGTTAATCTTACTTCAATTTAATTTATTAGTTAATTAAAGAGAAGTATTATTAGTCTACATATTGCATAGGTGGAGATACTGAGTTTCAGAAAGATTTAAAAACCCATCCAAAGCCACGCTGAGAATAAATGGTTCTAATCAGCCTGTGTAAAGGCCTACTCAAAATCTCCCTTTGAATATCGGAACATGACAAAACCAAACTCAAGGTGCATTCACCAGACCCAATTTTGCCACCTGAAGTTTTCCCCACCAAACATTTATAAGCCAGAATCTAAAGAACCTTTTTTTTTTCTTTTGTAACAACACCGTGCCTCATCCTTCAAATCTAATCCATCATGAAATCTTGTTTATTGGACTTCATCTTCTCACACAGTTCCCGACACAACAGATCCCCAATAAGAAATTATGAACTTTGTGGAAGTAGAATGGATATGCTTATAAGCAACAGAAGAAATGGGCTTCACTCTGCATTCTAAGGAAGAACAAAGATTATGCTGAGATGTTAGTTCAGGGAACAAAAGGAAGTCTGCAGAAAGTTCACTTAGATCAGCCTTGAAGGAACTCATCAACCACCATAATCATTCCCCCTCTGATTCCTATCCAGGCCTCTCTACTGTTCTACATGCCTACTGGAATCTGCAATGGTCCAGACCATTACCCCTCACCTGGACTACTTTAGCATCTCTCTGTATGCCTTCTCTCCCTGCCTTCTCAATGCATCTTCTACTATAGTCAGAATAATCAGACCAATTCTCCTTAAAACACTCCATGGATAAATGTTTGCCGTATGACCCATGTCACCTTATTGACTCACTCTGGCCCTAGATAAAGTGCAGATAGAAGCAATGGGCAAAGAATTTAATTTGGCCACAGCTACAACCTCATTCATGGCCCAGTCACAAATCCACAGATTATTCTTTTTGTGTCACACCAAGTCACTTTGCAGGAAGCCTGGTCAAGTATAAGCGATAATCAAGAATAGAGAGGTCTCTTCATCTGTGCATGGAGAAAACAGACCTAGGTAGGGCTCCCAGAAATCACATCTTACCTCTGCTATGAACTGAATTGTGAGTTTTAAGATAAGCCAGGCCTCCATACCTTGTTTGCCTCATCTGTAAAGTTAGGTTTTGAATAATGATCTCTGTGCACTTCTTGTGTTCCACAAAGAAATGATAAAATCACTTCTATGTTGTTGAGAAGACAAGATCTCAAGATGAACTAGAGACAGAAGAGAACAACAAGCAGTAGGCAATTTGAGAAAAAACACTAGTAGTGAAAAGGAATGTTTGGATGCATTGCCTGGGAAACCAGTGATTAAGAAACTTGGGTTTTTCCCCACCCTCTGAGTTTTCTCTACACTTGCTCAAGGAATACCAAAAATAAGAGCCGAATTTTCTCCAGAAGCATATGGGATAGAAACCAGGCCTCAGGCACACCTCTTCCTACTAAGACTGAGCCAGGATCCACCCAAGAGTTTGTGGTCACAAGGATAGAAAGTTGGGGCCAGATCCCTCCCTTTCCATTAATATGGCTGCTCTTTGAAGATAAAGGATCACTCACTAAGAGAAAACAAAAAACAAACAACAGCAACACCAGAATTAGCAACAAGCTATCTTATGAAACAGCTGGAACTACACAGTCTCTCAAAATCAAGGCACATGAATGCCAGATAACATATCCAAGTTCACAGAGCCAGGAGGAGGTATCCAAACCCTGATCATTCTGACTCCAAATCTGTGTTCTTACTGTGATGCATCTCTCCAGTGACATCTCTGCCTGACATCTCTGTCCTTCTTAGACTGGGGAAAGATCTCAATTATTGTTGCTATAGATTTTCTCCTCATACAAGTGTAGCTCTTTACCTCTTTGGTATTGAAGGCCCATATGGGAAATTCTAGGACCTCTTGTCTTAGAATTTGAATGAGTTTTTTTGGTGTTGACACCCAGTTCCCTATAGTATTTTGATTCTTTCATCAGGATATTGGGGTTCAAGTTTAATCATCCCCTACATGGGAATAGCTATTTTCTCATTTGATAGAAGATATTGATCATATCAGTAGGTAAGCATTTAGTATGTGGGAGAAAAAGTAATCAGCAAATTTAAAAAAAACACAGAACATAAACGGAGTAGCTGGATGAATAACCTTTATTCATCATGTCTCCTCTCTGGGTGACGGTCTACCCATCTGGAATAAAAGGAGGTTTAATTAGATGATGTTTAAGGATTTTTCTGTTTCCAGCCATCTTGAATCCTCTCTGACTGAGAACAGAAAAGGATGAGCTCCAAAGCACCTCAGTGTGGTAGCCAGGAACTCAAGTGGCTGCGCACACTTGGCAGCTCTGAGAATAAGGGGCCGGCCCACTGAATTTCTAGAACATTACCCTCTCCTTCTTTACCCAGGTCATGTGCTTTCCCTTTAGCCAAAGGGACATAGCCAAGTGTTCTGGAGCTGAAGTAAAGAAAATCAGCCCCTGACATTCTTGCCCAATCAACTTACGATGACAACTAAATTACCCATTGAAACTTTGTAACAATAACCTATTAATGAATAAACCAACTTTCTAAGTCTAACCTTATTGGGCACTGACGCCAATATTTATTAACTACTAGACATATAATTTTACCTTTCTGTACTGAATAAAAAAATTAAAGCTTAATAAACATGAATATTTTAATCAAAATAGCTTAACAATCATTAATAGCTCAGTAATCATAACACCAGCTATTATTTATTAAGCACTTTCCTAGATATCAGACAATTTGTCAAATGTTTTACATATATTGTTTCATTGAGTCCTTTCAAACCTTATAAAACAGGTTCTTTTATGATTCACCTACAATATATGAAGAAACTAAGGCGGAGAAAGGTAAGTAATCAGCCCACAGTAACACAGCTAAGATGTGCTAGAGCCAAGATTCAAACCTGAATTGACCTGACTCCAAAGACCACTCTCTAAACCATTCTGTCTTTTTAAATAACCTAAAGTTGCATGCCTTTAGGATGTAAAAGGTATTCTCCTCTTTGGTATGCCTATTCTTATTGGAAAAAAAAAAAATTATCTTTGAGTCTTTCCACTTGCTTTGGCCAAGTTGGCAAGCCTTCTTATTTCCTGATCTGTGATTTTACATATCTGCCTCTTCCAAAACTAACTAAGCAAGAGAAGTACCTGCCAAGTTAGTCTCTCATAGGGTGGGGTCATATCACTCAGGATGTTAACTCCAGCAGCTGGTGAGACAGAAGCTCAGAGCTTCGAGAGGCTGAGGCACAGCTGAGCCAGGAGGATCCCAAAGTTAGGAAGGATGAGACTGGAACATTCCAGGTCACAAAATGGATCCAAAATCACATAGTTTTTTTTTTTTTTTAAGTATTTTTTTTATATTTTTATTTATTTCTAGGAGAGAGAGACAGCGTGAGCAGGTGAGGGTCAGAGAGAGAGGTAGACACAGACTCTGAAAATAGGCTCCAGGCTCTGAGCTGGCAGTCAGCACAGAGCCTGACGCGGGGCTTGAACCCACGAACCACGAGATCATGACCTAAGCGAAAGTCGGACGCTTAACCGACTAAGCCACCCAGGCGCCCCCAAAATCACACAGGTTTGATTTATTAATGGATATCATACTGTATCAGTCTACACAATTCAGAAGAGGGGAAGGAGGATGGGTGGAGGATTTCCACTCATGAGTCATTGGCCATTCCTAGCTCCAAAAAGGCTGAGGAAAATCTCTCCAGTAGACAAAGTGAGTAGAAAGAAGGGATACAGAAAGAGTATTAAAAGAACCAACCTACAGTTCCTGTCCGTCTCTTTGACAGTTATCCAGATAAAATCATCAAATAATGAATGATATCATGCATATTATGTCCAACCCAAGGAAAAATCAGGAAATGGGAAGCTAAGAGAATGTGGGAAGATATGAGTTTATCAAGGCGACTAGGGTGTATCTGAGAATGACGTAATTGTGTTGGCATATTCAAAACCTTAATACAAGCCACTGGAAACAGATGCCTAACTCAATCACTGACAGTAAGGGGCATAAAACATTGACCTGGTTTATTTCCAGTTACACCAAATGCACAAAATTCCCTTGTCTTACAACAGACAAAATGGAGTCTGCGCTAAGAGCAGCAAAGGGAAGCTCAAGGCAGTTTATGCAATGGGTTTCCTTTTTGGAAATGACGTTGATCCAAAGGACTCATCCGTTCCTCTGAGAGGCATCCTCAGATGTGGTGGGGGTTATTTCATCCACCTCTCTCAAGAGCGTAGGATAAACAGATCTCAAAATCATCACACTAAACTATCTTCTGAAGTTCAAGGTGAATTCTCACAAGCCTAGAATAGTAGGCAGGTGCATTTTGACAATGTAAAAAGAAGATTCTTCAGTTTAAGTGAATAAATTGTAATCAAGTTTATATATTGATATCCTATAAATTTGGTTGGTACAAATTTTATCCCTAGGTCCGGCCAGCTCTGAATCCCATCAGAAGACTAAACACAATTCCCTGGATCCTGCTGATCCCATAATAAGATATCTCATGTATGTGTGTACATACATACATACACACACACACTCTCAGTGGTTTTGTCTGTATGGCCAATTAACCTCCCTAGGTGATAGGTCTATATGCCTGTTGCTTCTTCTAATTTGAGCAGCAGACAGACTCAGTCTCAATAATAGAATGAAGAATATTCTCACAGTCACAGTTGTCCCTAAAGTAAAATGCATTGTCTTGGGGGGTACTTGGGAGGGGTTCTCCATCCCCTTCACATAGACATGCAATGTTAGAATATTGTAGAGGGGTGCCTGCGTGGCTCAGATTGTTGAGCAACCGACTCCTCATTTCAGCTCAGGTCATGATCTCACTGTTTGTGAGTTCAAGACCCACATTTGGCTCTGCACTGTAAGCTTGGGATTCTCTCTCTCTGCACCTCCACCCCACCTCTCTCACTCTCAAAATAAATAAGTAGACTTTAACAACAACAAAACAAGAATTCTCTAGAAAGATTTTCCACATCATTAAGAGAGATAGATTGTAAATCCTTTTTGTCTCTGAGGTCTTAGAGAGTCCTGAAAAATTTTACCTTTGTATTCTTTGAGTCCCTTTAAACTTGGAAGAAATTATAGGTATGTGTTCATTCATTCATTGGCTTTTTCACTAATCCTTTTACTTATTCAAATAATGAATATGTGCACATAATTGATCATGGGCCATACCATGTGATAGGTGCTCAGAAAACAGAGAAAAAATTATTCTCCCTCCCTTAAAGAGGTCATAGGGATACTCAATGGCACAATACGACAAGTGCTCTGATAGCTAAGAACCCACATATAGATATGCACTCTGCCAGATGGAGAGAAAAGTTGCTAGTGGGAAAGCTTTCCAAAAGTTTAATTTAAGAAAAAGCATTTGCTATCTAATCTGAAACCCTCCAAATATTTAATAAAGTTCATTGCTACTATGTTTCTACAAAGTATTTTTGTGTTTCTACAGAACAGTCATTGGGTGGTTATCCAGACATTGGGTGGTTTCCAAATGTAAATGTGGGCATCAGTCTTTTTTAAAATAATAGGTTATCAGAACTAAAAATGTTCATAGAGGGATCATCAAATATACTCCCCTCATGTAAGATAGTGAAAAACTGAGGCCAGGGGAAGTCTATTAATATGTTCAAATTCTCACCATGATTTTTGGGAGCCAAAGATGGAATCAAGTGCTTGTGTTAGTCAGACTTGGATCATGTCAGCTTGATTTAATGTGTTTTATTTTAGATGATGATGATGATGGTGATGATGATATAAGCATATATATACTAATCACTTGCCTGAATCAACCTACTTTCAAAATGCTTTAAGTGCTTGTCCTGTTGCATCTGCAAAATAAGCTTAGGAGGTAGATGTTATGGTCTTCAGCTTACAAATAAGGAAACTAAAGAACAAACAAATTACAGTTGACCATTAATCAACATGGGTTTGAATGGCACAGGTCAACTTATATGCATATTTTTTACAGTACTGTAAATGTATTTTATCTTCCTTATGCTTTTCTTAATATTCTATTTTCTATAATTTACTTTATTGTAAGAATACAGTACATAATACATATGCAAAATATATGTTAATTCACTGTTCACATTATTGTAAGACTTCCAGCTAACAGTAGACCATATAGTAGTTAAGCTTCAGGGGTGTCAAAACTTATGCACCCAATGCCCATGCTGTTGAAGGATCAATTACTTTGTAAAGGCACAGAGCTAGGAATTAGCAGAGGCAGGATATGAACCTGGGTCTGTCTGACTCTCAAATCCCATAATCAGGCATTATAACTTGTGACATCCTTCTAATCTGCCTGTACATTTATTCTGGACATCCAGGATAGGAGGAATCAAACAGAAATCTTAGACCTCAGCTTTAAGCAGGCTAAGTTTTGTTCACAGGGAGTCTTAGTGAGGGGAGAACAAGCTTAACTGATACTCAGCAGCATTCCCATTCTCTTCTCCCTGTAATGACAGCACTCTCCAGCCAACTGAAACAACACAGAAATGGAGCAGTGATAACTAATCTAGGGGCATAACCCACCCCATTGGAGACATTCACAGCCATTGCCATAACAAAAGCAGGAGCTATGATAAGGAGCTGGGAAAATCTGTTGCAAAGAAGGCTACACCCAAATCAGACTGTGGACACAGACCATAATCCACCCTGGAACTCACACAGTATGGGAGAGCAGGCACAGATACCAGGGTGCATATTGTTGTCTTTTCCAAGGGCTCCTGATTCCTGATGGTGGCTTGGTCTTTGTAAAGCCAATGACTCAGGGTTTGGAGTGGCCAGGAACACTTTTGGATCTGGCTCCCAGCTGACTCTTTCACTTCAACTCTTATTCCCCCACTATGTTCATTCCAGTTTCAGCCACAAGATTATATTTGTAGGTGGCAGAATACCTTGTGCCATTTCTTAGCTTTATGGCACTGGATAGGTTTCTTTCTACTGCTGTCTTTCTCTTTCCTTTTTTTTAAATTTGAAAATGTCTATTCATTCTCCAAGGTTGATTCAATATGGCACCTTATCTAGGAAGTCCTCCATATTCCATGATCAATAGCACTCCCCTCATTTCAAATGAGAATAACTCAGTTCCTCTCAAGGGCTGTCATAGTACCTTGGGAATATCTGTATCCAAACACTTCCCGTATCATATTAAAAATGTGTGTTCATGTTTTTGTCTTCCTCTGTAGACTTCTGCCTTTTGGAAGCAGGGATATGCTGTATTTACAAGATGTAGTAAAATAAACATTACATTCTCAATAAATACTGCATGGATGAATATATGAATGTAGAAATGAATAAACTGATGAGCTCAAATTAATTTCATAAAAGAAATCCTGGTCTAGTAGATGGAGCCAGAAATAATTTATCTTTTATGTCTCTTCTGTGGGCTGGATCCATGGTATCACGTATAGATAGAATTGTTCTTGTATAACCAAGATTCAGAGTCTAGGAACGTCCACAGAGATGATCCAATTCTACATTGTTCACATCAGAAACTGAGGTTTGGGGAGGTCAGATGACTCTTCACTTACCATTCATCTCAGGGATGAAAGATTTTTAAGTTGGCATTAGCCTAGTTCAATGCCATCAATCAGTACGGTAGTATTGTCACCATTATTTGAAGCAAGTATATTACTGAGTATCTATGATGTGCCAGGCCCTATGTTGGACCTGGGATCCAATGGGGAAGGAAACAAACAAGGTCCCTGTGCTCCAGTACTTATAGTCTGGGTAGGAGGGGAGACAGACGAATAAACCGAAATATACACTATATGAAGGAGGGTTACTGAACCTGGAGCTGGGGAGTCTATGTTTTCCTGGAGGGAGATTCAGGCTATAGGGCATTCATAATTTAGATTAGTGTGACCTTTCCTGGATTTAGTAATGACTATTTCTTCCTATTTATTCACTAGGACCTACTAATTGCCAGGCTAATACAGAGTGTTTTATATACTTTTTTTTTTTTTTAATCTCCTCAGTTTCTCCTAAAGTTAAGTTTGATCATCCCATTGAACAGATGATGAGACTGAGGCTACAGGCAGATAAGTGATAATAAAGTCCCTCAGCTAGAAAAGGGTAGAGTCAGATAATGGACCTAAGTCTGCTCTGTGTCTAACTCTGCACCTCCCAGTCTACATGGCTCAGTTTGAAAATGTGCTCTAGGTGTTGAAGAGTTGCCATTCCCATATTTCACCAAAATATCTGCCTTTCCCATAGTTTTTGAATATCAGTCATGTGTAGAAATTGGTGCTAGCTCCAGAAAGAGATATGAAGGGATCCATGAAGGTCTCCAATTGCTAAAGGGCCAACAGTCTTAAGAAAGAGAGGGAGAAGGAGGGGGAAAAGGCGAGGGAGAAGAGCAGAAGAGACAGAACAATTAAAAAGCAGATATTCCAAAAGAGGGGCACCTGGGTGGCTCAGTCGGTTAAACGCCCGGCTTCAGCTCAGGTCATGATCTCACGGTTCATGGGTTTGAGCCCCGCGTGGGGCTCTGTGCTGACAGCTAGCTCAGAGCCTGAAGCCTGTTTCGGATTCTATGTCTCCCTCTCTCTCTGACCCTCCCCTGCTTATGCTGTGTCTCTCTCAGAAAGAAATAAAAACCATTAAAAAAAAATGTTAACAAAAAACAGATATTCCAAGAGAGATACCCCAAAGCACTGTGGGAAATATAAAAGGAAGTGAGCCACTTTTCTTAGAGCGGTCACAGAGGTGAATCCTATCATGACTGCTTATTTGTTAATGGCCAACTTTTAGAGATTTAACTTCAGAATTGTAATCACGTCCTCCTGGTGAACACAGAATCAGGATACGCAAAACAGAGTCCAACTGGTGAGTTTTAATAAGTGATTGTTGGCAGCCTCTCCATTTTCAAGAGCTCTCCCATAATTTTCAGCAGTTAAACTATTCAAAGGCGACATGGACTGATCTAGTAACTGAGTCGGTTCAAATTTAGCTCTGCTGGAAACTTCTGGGGAGCTTTTAAAAAACAGCAATACTCAGGCCACACTTCAGACCACCAATTAAATCAGAATTGTTAGGATAGGAGTCACACATTGGTAGCTTTAGAAAGTATATACTGGGTGCAGAAACACCCTGTTTGGGCAGCCCTAAAGCCATAGATAGGCCTAAAAAGATCCCTAAGATAAATGAGGTAGGCCACCTCTCTCTCCATGGGACCTTTTTACAACATTTTAGTTCTGACTGGATCAATATTCACTGGTTCCACCTATCCTTCCCCATTTATTTATTTAAACTGTAGTATAATTAGCATATAGTGCTATATTAGTTTCAGGTGTATACTATAAATATTCAATAATTCCATGCATTTCTCAGTGCTCATCAAGAGGAGTGTATGTTTATTCCTCTTTATTTCATCCATCCACCCCCAACCTGGCCTCTGGAAAACACCTCTGGAAAACTTCTGCATTTAATTAACCCTTCATTCTGCTACCTTTGGGATCTCTTCCCCAGTGGAGGCTATCAGCCAAGTTCCTTTGTCATCTGTCCTCAAAGGACCTGTTTCTTTACTTCACAGCCCTCACCTCAGCCTATAATTATACAGAAACTGAGAGGGTAAAATATTGAATGAAGTCCATTTTTCCCACTAGACTGAAAACTTCCAGAAACAGGGACCATAACATGGTGATTTCCTCTGACCAAAATCAGGACCTAGCTCAGTGACTAGCACAGAGGGAGCGCTCAATAGATATTTGTTGAATGAATGGATAAATGAATGAATAAGGAAAGGGAGGTATTACACTCTAGGCCACAAAATAAAACCTGGTCAAATCTAGTAATTTTTGTTGTTTCTTTCTAGCCATCAGGCTTTTGTTTCTGTTTTCTCAGCATTTCAATATTAAATAGCCTTTCCCATATCTGCATTTCATAACCCTGCTCATCTTTCAAAGACTGATTCAAAAACCCCCTTCTGCATCATGCTTTACCAAATCATCCCACAGGAAGTGAAATCCCTCTTCTCTACAAAGTTGGAAATCCTAATTGTAATGCTACTCTCTGCTGTTTTGGGTACATATTACCACTTTCAAGGGATTACAAGCAATTTAGAAGTGGTAACTGCCTAATTCATGTTTGTCCTTCCCCACTCAGTGCCCAGTGAAGTGACTGACACACAGTAGGTATTCTATAATTATTTTCTTTAATGCCTGAATGAATGAATGAGCATATGACATGGGTAAGTGGGCAATAGAGTTCTGCACTGATTTTTCAAACTCAAGCAAAAGGACAATCACATAGATTTTTTAGGCTCATATGTATTCTAAGGATTTAGTCTAGGAAAAAAATTACTAATCAGCCTTCTTTTTTCTTTCCCTTTTTAGACCACACTCTAATTTTTTTTTTCTTTTACTGGAAGAGAGAATGGAAATAAGACAGTAATTCTGGGTGAGTTTGGATAATTACATTTTTTCACATTGCTTAGCAGTTAGTATTGACAACTACTGATTAACCAAGGCAGTGTGTATTTTTCAAAATAATTCACAACACAGAAATAATAATTGGATATAATTGCGAAACCAATTAATATAGTCTCAGTACATTCTTAAGTTTATGGGCCTCAGTTTCTCCATCCTAAAAATAAAAGGAATAGATCAGTGTTTCTCAGTGTTTATTCCCCTAGGGCACACATAACTCTTTCAAAGTTCACTCATTCAATAAGGTAAATATTTAATGAGCACCTACTATGAGAAGCCAAAAACATCTTCTATATGTAACGTCAATAATCACATATATATGTCTGTACTATTCCTACGTCAAAGAGATTTAAGAAATATTAACAGAGCATAGTATGAAAGTTTGATCTAGTTAGAGAAGTCAGGAACTACTAACAAAATGGGAAAACTTTTTTCTGGAGGAATGGTAATGTATTGGTCAGCGTTCTCCAAAGAAACAGAACCAAATGGTTGTGTGAGAAA
Source organism: Hyaena hyaena (assembly GCF_003009895.1). Lineage (NCBI taxonomy): Eukaryota > Metazoa > Chordata > Mammalia > Carnivora > Hyaenidae > Hyaena > Hyaena hyaena. The sequence continues at coordinate 1,763,883 of NW_024080932.1, read as the reverse complement.
AAGGCTTATTTAAGGAAATGGCTCATGAGATTGTGGGGTCTGGCAAGTCCAAAATCTGAAGGGCAGCCTGGCAGGCTAGAGACCCAGAAAACTAATGAATTCAAAGGCAGTCTGGAGACTTCTCCAAAGAGGACATCCAGATGGCCAACAGACACATGAAACGATGCTCAGTATCCCTCCTCATCAGGGAAATACAAATCAAAACCACACTTAGATACCACCTCACGCCAGTCAGAGTGGCTAAAATGAACAAATCAGGAGACTCTAGATGCTGGCAAGGATGTGGAGAAATGGGCACCCTCCTACACTGTTAGTGGGAATGTAAACTGGTGCAACCCCTCTGGAAAACAGTGTGGAGGTTCCTAAAAAATTAACAATAGAACTCCTGTATGACCCAGCAATAGCACTGCTAGGAATTTACCCAAGGGATACAGGAGTACTGATGCATAGGGGCATATGTACCCCAATGTTCATAGCAGCAATCTCAACAATAGCCAAAACATGGAAAGAGCCTAAATGTCCATCAACTGACGAATGGATCAAGAAGATGTGGTTCATCCATACAATGGAATACTACACGGCAATGAGAAAGAATGAAATCTGGCCATTTGTAACAACGTGGATGGAACTTGAGGGTGTTATGCTGAGCAAAATAAGCCAAGCAGAGAAGGACAGATACCATATGTTTGCACGTATAGGTGGATTAGGAGGAACTTAATGGAGGACCATGGGGGAGGAGAAGGGGAAAAATAGTTGGGGAGAGGGAGGGAGGCAAAACATGAGAGACTCTTGAATGATGAGAACAAACTGAGGGCTGATGGGGGTGAGGGAGAGGGGAAGGGGGTTGATGAGCATGGGGTAGGGGGGCACTTTAGGATGAGCCCTGGGTGTTATATGTAAACCATTTGACAATAAAATATTTAAGGAAAAAAAAGGCAGTCTGGAGACAGAATTCCCTCTTAGGAAAATTCAGTCTTTTTTCTTAAAGCCTTCAACTGATTGGGTGAGGCCCACCTACATTATTAGCAATCTGCTTTACCCAGACAGACGTATATTAATTTAAATGTTAATCTCATTTAAAAAGTACCTTCACAGTAACACCAAAACTGGTATTGACTAAATATTTGAGAACTGTGCCATTACTAAGTTGGTAATATAAAATTAATCATTACAGAGCACACAGGAAAGAAAAAAAAAAAAAAAAAAAGACCAGGGGAGCTATGGGGAATGCCTGGAGAGAGGATGATGGGAGAGGAGACCTAAAGCAGACAAGGGCATGGCCATACAGGGCCTTATGGGCCATGTAATGGGTATGTGCTTTCTTCCTACAAGTTGTGTGAAATTTTTCAGGACTTTGAAGCAAAGTTTTGTCATGATCAGACACTCTTTCCAAAACCAGCTCTGCAGTGAAGGTGTGAGCATATGTTACAGGGCGTGGGGAGACTGGTCTGTCAAATAGAGCAGAGGAGAAGTAAGGGTATAAGACAGTGAGTAGCAGGGCAGATAGGGAGATGCACCATAAGGCTGGAAGCACCAGGTGATGGACTGACAGGTAGGGTGACCAACCAAGAGTCCCGGTTTTAGCACTGAAGTTCCTGCATCCTGGGAAACCCTTTAATCCTAGGAAATTGGGATGGTTGGTCTCCCGAGAGGAAAATGTCAGTGATGATATTTAGGTTTCTGGGTACAGAAGGATCATTATGAATACTCTCTAATTTGTGAAGTTAAGTGTTTTATATAGAAAGGCATGTATGATGAACCCACGGTGGTTAGATGTGGCCTGCTGGGCAAAATGTCCTTCAAATCCCCTTTTGGCTCTCGTATGCTGCTTCCTCTAAGCCTAGAGGCATGTCTCCAAAGGCAGCAACTCTTAAAAAAAAACAAAAAACACTCTGAGACCTAGATCTTCAATGGACAAAATTCTTCCATCTGATACAAATTACACCCCAACCCATGTTTTCATTAAACTCTACAATGACTGCCTGAGTCTAGTCCCTGTTTAGTATAGATGTTTAGTATAGTCCCTGTTTATTTAGAAGGGGGTATTTAATTCATTTATTTCATCCATAGCTACTGTTGTGGAAGTACCAAATGTGATAGATCTTCTGGCTTCACTCAACACAGAACAACTTAATGAAGGATTTTCTTTACCTTACATTATTCCATTTGTACACTCTGTCTCTCCCTCCCCCTCTGCCCCTCCTTCTCCGACTACCTCCTTGTCTCCCTCTTTCTATCTCTGTAAGTTATAATAAATATATTTTCCTCCAAATATTTTGAGTCACTTGGAGACAACCTGCTTTTTTACACTTAGACATTTAATGTAGATTTCCTAAGAACAATGACATTCAACACTGATGTGATACTATTTCTAACCTGAAATCCATACTCAAATATCACCAATGGCCCTGATAATCTCACTTACATGCCTTCTTCCCCATGCCCGCCACCTCCTGGATCCATAGACCTTTATTAATATATTAATTTATGCACTCATTTATCATTTATTTGTTAATTTCAAGAAAGTATTTTTTCATTATAAAGTGAATTGTGCTCACACAATAATGAGAAAATAGAGATGGAAAAGAAGCATGACCTCAGTACCTGGGCTCAAGAGTAGTTTAATTCCATTTTTCCTTATAAATATTTTAATATATCCTTACAAGCTACTATATTGCACAATACTGTACAAATACAATGTTACATATATTGTTTATTTAACCTCATATCTTAATTTTACCTCTCAACATGGAATATTATTATTTCCTGTGTTCTACCAAACTCTTTAAACACTGTTCTTGATAATTGTATGATAGCTCAGCAAATGTGTATTGTGCAATTTATTTAACCACTGTCCATTATGAGCACGGGTAGTTTCATGTTTTTATACAAATGAGACAATTAGCGTATTTGTGCATAAAGCTGTTTTTGTATTTTTGGTGATTTCCTTAGGCTAGATTCCCAGCAGTGGACTTTCTGGGTCAAAGGGCAGCTTAATGCTACTGATATATATCGCAAAACTGCCTTCCAAAAAGGCTGTAACTATTTCTATGCCTGATAGAATGTAAGGAAGGGCCTACAGAACATATGAAAACATACACTGGAGGACATCACAGTTACAGGGGATTATATGAAGGACTTCTCACATGTCTTGTCCCAAACAGAACACTAGAATTTGTTTTTTCAAAGCAGGTGAGTTCTCAGCAACACAAGCATTATTTTAGAATAATTCCTAAAGGAAGTATTTTATCACAGCGATGGGATCCATGGACAAGTTTTGTGGAGTCCTTGACTCCTTTGATTCCTTGTATAACATTTAGTTTTTGTTTTGTGCTGATTTGCTACTTTCCTAGGAAATGCTGAGTTTCATCAGATTCTTGGGAATATCTGTAGTTAAGCCATTGTTGTTTTTGCTCTCATGATTCGACATTCTTCTAGTAAAGGGGTACTCAATCTTCTTTGAGAAATGACCGTTCCCTACCCTTAGCACCTTGGTTTGAATGGAGTTGACCTTTCCTCCTATGAAGATTCTTACTGACACAAGGCTATTGGTGTCTTAGATATTCCTAGACCCACTAATTGGACCAGACTGGCCATATGACCCCATTCAGGATAATGAGATTCATCCACAGAGTCCCTATTGAACTGATGAGAGAAATAAGCCTGTTTTCCTAGATGGAGGCTCTGGATTTCATATGTACATTTGACCCTTTTATGGCATTTAGAAAAAAAAAAATACACATCTTAACAAAGGGCTTGCAGGTGAGGGGGTGATGCTGGGCTCTGATGACATCATCTTTGTTCCCTGGATCAGCCCTGCCTAAATATAAATCTACCCTGATCCCTTCAGTTCATTAAACCAATGATTTTATGTTTCACTAAGTGGGTTGGGTCCTGTCCTTCACCATCAGAAGAGCCTTAACTAATCTAAGATACAGGAAAGAAAGTTAAGACACATTGAATTTCAATTTCCTCATTTTATATCTAGGAATATGAAGACAACTGGCATGGCCAAAGTCAATGTAGAGACAGAACCAGGATTCAGTCCCCTTCTTTCCAGTGTAATGCTCTAATCAAATATCTTATTCCCTTTGCATTTTAAGAAAAGATTAATAGTTGTATAGGAGGTATTTTCTAATTATTTCTGTTATTTACAATGCAGGGTGGTCACTACAAAAGACTCCATACATCCAGAAAATGTACCACACACATTACAATTATTGGAAACACAATATTTAGAGTTTTTTCTGGATCTTTTTATATAATCAGAAAGTTTTCTTTCAAAAAAATTAGTGGGGCGCCTGGGTGGCTCAGTCAGTTAAGTGTCCGACTTCAGCTCAGATCACGATCTTACGGTTCGTGGGTTCAAGCTGTGCGTCGGGCTCTGTGCTGACTGCCAGCTCAGAGCCTGGAGCCTGCTTCCGATTCTGTATCTTCCTCTCTCTCTCTCTCTCTGACCCTCCCCTGCTCACGCTGTCTCTCTCTCTCAGAAATAAATAAAACATTAAATTTTTTTTAAAAAAATTAGAAATTCTTCTATCCACTCAGAACCCAATCCGTCTACCTTTATAGGTTCACCTTGAGTTGGAGAAAGGATTTTAAAGGGAAACCCGATAGTTTCCTTAGGTCTTTGGCAAGATCTAGGCATTTTTTTAGGCAGTTGTTTACGAATGGAGTCAACCCCTGGGTACTTCAGGTTCGTCTTGACATCATTCAATGGGGCTCTTCTGGAAGAGTTTCCAGCACATGATTCAAACTTCTGGGGCTTTTTGGTTTCTGGTGCCATGGTTCATGGCTAACTGTGGGAACTTGAATTTTCAGGATAAGCTGGGAAGCTTCAGTAGTTACAGAACTCAGAAGGACTTACTGGAAGATGCTCCAAGGACAGAGAACATGACTGCTCATGTCAACAAGGGGTAGCCGGCATTCTCACAAACTGGTAATATTTTCCAGGTGGGAGGAATGAAAGAATACTATTAACCAAGTCTTCTCACTGTTCAGAGATGGGAGCTGGGGTTCCCAAGTAAGACGGTGAGTTCCTCAAGAGAACACACAGGGAGTCTGTGGTAGGTCTAGGGTAATTTTATCTATCCCTTACATACTCTTGTTAATTTTGTAAAGAGAGAATCTCTATTGCCTTCTGAAAATGCAGCTGCACAGTTTAGTGTCATTATCTTGGGTTATTGGTCTAAGAGTATTATGACCTCTTATTACAATCCTTTGAAATAAGACTTAGCCATTAAAGATTATAACCATCTTTTATTCTTCTGCCTCTGTGAGCACTGTTTGGAATGGGATAGCCCCAACAAACTAACAACCCTTTGGAGCAGACTTTTGCCAGCCCACACAACTAGCCTGTTATGATTCATCAGACTGAAATATACTAGGGCTTTCCAGCCAGTGCTACCCATACTACAGAGGCACTCTGGGGGATATTCTCTACTGCTGTTCCATTCTGTCTTGCTAAATTTCTCCATTCTGTCTTGCTGCTGCAATGAATTCCAGCATTGTAAATATATCCCAAATGCTGTAGCTTTTGTGTTCTTCATTTATCTAGTTATGATTGAGACTGGTTAAAAACATACACAGAATGGGAGAAGTCACAGGTGATCATTTGATATGCAAATTTTATTTATTTAACATTAAGGTAGCTTTGCCCAGTGATGCTCTTCTAGGGAACTAATTCCTAAATCACTGGAGTTCTAGTAGCCCTAAATCCCAAGACAAGTGAGAAATTGGTGTCTAGGCCTCTTTTTTCCTCTTAAGTCTCTCCATCCCCATCTGACCAGGGTGGTTGCAATAGTGATGATTTTATAATCTTAAAGAGATTCTTCTAGATACCCTTCCCAAAAGTGTTGATAAGAGACAAAAATACAGGATGTGGGAGAGAAACATAAAACAGAATAATTTTTAAAAGCCTTTTCTGGGCTACAGAAAACTTGAGTCCATTTCTAGGCTTGTGTTGACTGGATGTTTGAGTGGATAAGAAAATTAGCCTCTCTGAGTATCCATGTTTCTGTCTATAGTGGAGATTCTTGATAGGCTTTTGTCAAGGTTACAATCATTAATTTTAAGAGCTAGGAAGAACATTAAACTCCATACTCCACACCAAAATATAATCTTAGATGTGTCCATTTCTCAATATAATTCCAGAGAAGCTAGGCAAAATGAGTGCTGGGAGGCTGAGGAGTGGGAGTGCTCAACAATAGGTGAAGACCAGTTCACACCTAAAGGGCTCAACGTAGAGATGACGCCCTTGGGAATAGGATCAAATGTCAGCTAGGAAGAGTAAGAGATGGTGAAGGACCCAGTCAAGGGATATGGGTTTCTTGGTCTAATCACTGTCCCCTCAATCTTGGGCATATGGCTCCAGATATCCAGCTCTCTCAACAAAAGTCAACTTTTTCTCAAACCCCAATGGTTGGGCTCATTTTTCATATCTTTTCAGATACAAACATATTAGGGGAATCGAATGAATCCTATACTGGCAGATGAGAAGTCTTTTCCCTACAATTAAGGCAACAGATTCTGGGTTCAACTGGGAAGCCAGATCAAATAGGTAAAAGGCCCAGCACTTACACAGACCATCACACCAAAGAGGCTAAAGTAAAGCATAGATTTCAAAAGTCCACAGTGAGGATGTCCAAGGTGAAGAGAGTAGGCACCACCCATTTAATATAAGGAGGGAGCAACCTTTAGAACATCCTTGTGCATTGGTTATGTTGTTTCTGTTGTGGTCAGTATAGTAGATGTGGATGGGTCACTGAGTGCCCGGAACCCAAGATGGAACAGACACTGGTAGGACTGTCTGGGTAGTAAAGAACTGGAACTTGGATAACCCCGTGAGAGATGTGATCAAGCAGAACCAGGGAATAAAATCTGCAAATGACTAGAGAGTGAATAATTTAAGAGGTTAGGGAGAGGCAGCACATACATTGACATGGTGTTGGTCAGCTCCAGCTATTGGAAGTGGATTTTGCTCTACTCCCCCAAATTTGTTACCTGCTCAATTCCAAGTGGCACTCATGGTCACTTGGCCAACATATGATTCTCTTCCATTCCAGAGGAAACTCTTTGTCTTCTACCCTTCTCCCCAGTATGTCTGGTACCCTTCCTTCTCAGTCAGCACTTCCATCTCTTAAGAGTTTGATTGCCCTGTGATTAAGGAGGTTTGTTGGGGTCTAACATACTGAGAAAAGGGTGTGGAGAAGGAAATAAATATTTAATGAGAATTTTGCTTCTGAGCCTTTCTCTTGAGGAGAAAATGGAAATCAAAATCTTCATTGGCCTCCCTGTTGCTGGAGGACAAAGAAATGTTCTCACACTGCTGTGAAAATGAGCCGCTGGCACCTCAGCAAGAGGCAGCTTTAAGAGGGGGACGTCTTAATGAATCTCAGAGCAAAGAGTCCTTTTGTGGAAGGAATCAGTCCCAGTGCATTCCCTACTAACACATCCATGCCTCAGCCTGATGGATGTGGAGGGATGGCTTTGGACAAGAGGCTTCCAGGTTATGAGGCTGAGATTTATGCAGCATTCCCTACCCACGCTTCCAACCCCATTCTGAGGCAGAGCCATTGAGATGAATCATACAATATGCTGGCCCGCCCAGAGAGGCTCTTTTAGAGCTTCAAACAGTAGCAGGCTAGACAATAAAACTTTCTCAGAGGAAGCCTCAGAAATGGTGGAGAGCTGGATTTGTGACTTTGGATAAGTCAGTGAACCTCTGTTTTTTGGATTTCCAAACCTATATAATAGAGATAATACTAATACCTGTCTCACAGGACTATTTTTGAGAATTTAATGAGATAATATCTAAAAAAATCTAAAATGAAAATAAAAACCTTAGAAAGACTGACATATAATAAACACTATAATATTTGGCTATTTTTATTGTTGTTATTGCTGTGGTGGTGGTAGTTATTTTGGAGGAAGCTGGGACTTGGAATGAAGTGTTACATAATAGCTGCCATGTGAAGAGGTAGGAATGTGGTTGCTTGCTGGAACATTCCAGGTCTTTTTAATAGTAGGAGTTGACACGTATTGATTGCTTACCATGTGCAAAGGATCTGTTATTCATTATCGCATTTAACACTCATAGTAACCAAAGATAAAGATATCACCACCACCACCACCACCACCATTACCACCACGATCCTCATTCTGAGAGCCTGAAAGCAAACGCAGGCCTGACTGATTGCAGAGCCTGCATTTGCTCTTTCTCCCATAATCATTTCTGCTGCCCACTTCAAACTTTCCATTTAGGCCAATGTAAGACAGCCAGAAGCTATTACTATAGCCACTTATGCTCGCCTGCCTTCTTCCATGTCTCTCTTTGGGTCCACTGCCACCACAGATGGTATTTACCTCAGCCCTCAGTTATGCTGTTGCCTTGAGATAATCCTGACCTGATCCATTATCACTGCCACATCAAGAGGTATCTTATTGCTAAGGGCCCTAGCTCTCCTAGGCCTTGAGAGAACTCTGGTCATCAAACCCTCTCTTATAATTCTCCTTGCTCCAAAGAGGTGGCATCATTTCTGGCCTTCTGCCTCAGTTTCTCTATTTAGCTTAGACCTGTTTCAGATCTTACCCTCCTTACTGTGATGGTAGGTATCTTGGCCTTATATATCAAAGCCAATTTTCTGCCTTGGATCTTATTCCCAATGCCTGAAGTTATGGCACTAACACCTGTCTTGTTACTTGTCCCTACATGTACTGCACCAGAGCCCCCTGGATGGGGAATGGCCTGACAGAGTCCAAGATCACCATGCATTATGGGCCACCATGAACAGGGATTATCATGGCCCCTCACTTTACAGCTTCAGACTTCAGTTTCAATTTAGCCCCACATCAAATAGTAAGCAAGCTCACTTGCTTCTTCTCTGCTTTAGTCAGATTTGGATGAGGAAGAAGCAATACTTACTGAGTGAGAAAGAATTCACTCTTATCTGAGGCCTGATTTTCCTCTATCTAGTTTTTTCTGTTAGTTTCCTGCTTAGTTTGTTCTGTTTCAAGATGTCTTGCTGTAGTCTATGTACACATCCTCCTCACCCAGCCTAATTTTCCAATATTTCACCATGGAGGATGGCCCTTCACTTACTTTGTCATTTTCATGTCAGCAGGAATAACCTGCTACTCCAAGAAGTAGTATCCATAGCTGGTCCTGGGTCAGTCCCTCCACACTGTGTCTTTGGTGGTTCTCACCACTTTACTCCTCAAATTCTGGGTCATCATTAGTTCTTCTTCCATGTTCAAAAGTTGATTTGATATTGGAAGGTGAAGTGCATTAACATATGCTGAGTGTCTTCAAGGATCTAGTCTCTTCCTCCTCCCTGTAGATATCTCTGTGTCGCATTTTTCAAAGAATAGCATGGGTTGCACTGTGAACTACTTAAGGGTAGGAACATTTACAGATGCATCATTGCATCTCCTGCACTAAGGACAGTGCCCATGACCTACTGAAATCTTGGTTCTCCATTTTTCCATGGCTTTGCCAATCTCTTTGGTAAAAGGGGCTGCCTCCTTAAGTGGACCTGATGATCTATTCCTAAGGTGGCATGAGATGATTAAAAAAGCCCTTGCTGTTCGGTTGTTGCCCGACATTTCATAAGCAGTCTTCCACGTTAAGAGCTCTAATGAAGGGTTCCTCCCTGTTGATGTCCCTTTCCCATGAGAACAATACACTCACTGTAAAAAATGGATTAATGAACAAATGAATGAACTGTAAATGAAAGCCTGCATACAGAGTCTACTGAAATGGTCTGCTCAGCTTCGGGGGGACCACTGAGTGTCATCCTTTGGGGAAGAATATTACAAGTGAACAGATGGGAAATTTGGGGGAACAGACACAAGGCCAGGAAGGTCAGAATTAAGAGGTGCAAGGCCTCTTGACTGCGGATGGCATTCAGGGTGGCTGCAATCATACTCCCTTGCCTGAAATTCTGCAAGGCAACAGGGCACGTTTCTGAGTCTCCCTCCCCTTTCTCTCCAACACTTGTTCCTAGGTCTCTGAAGAGACAGCTGGACCTAGTCCAGGTGAACCAGAAGCCTATTGTATTCACCTTTCTTTCCACTACAACAGCTGGCTGATTGCTCTGGGTTGCAGGGGTTTATAGTGACCCTGTTAATTGATGCACAAAACAACCCACCAAAAGGTAAAGCGATCCACTGTTTCCTGAGGCAGCGGGAAACCTTAGTCTTGCAGCCTGCCTTCTGTTGCTTGTTCTATACCTTAGGTAATAATGCCTCCCCTGTAAGCACCAGCAGGGAAACAGTTAAGCATTGTGTGGTGTATTTCACTGTAGGAGGGCAGTTCAGTGTGTGATTGAACATTCCATCATCATTTGCCATCTTCAAATTGCCCATAAGAAACCCCAACATCTAGATGTGGTGTTAGAACAAAGAAGGCTGGTTACTTTGCATTGTAGGCACTGGGAAGGAAAATTTGAGCAAAGGCATTAGGATAAATGGGATGATTGGAGAGATGATAGAGAGAGAGAGATTTTTCATAGACAGCTTTTGTTGGTCATTTTTCTTTTTAATGTGCAAAGGCCATATTTTGTGAGCAGAAGAGCAGAGTCAAGAAATGTGGTTTTGAATCCCAATTTCCTTTGATGAATACAGTATTTACCCCAGGATCTTTCTGCATGTATTTGACAATGTGTAATACATACAGATATTCAATAATTTTTTCCTACCTGAAGAGCTGGAGCCAAATCTTCCTTTTAGGGGAAAGGTAAAGTATTTCCAACGATCTCTATTTTTTTTTTAAACTCATGCCATGCACATGACCCAATACAGTGACTTTCATGGCCATTAGATCATTTAATCCCAGCAAATAATGCCCAAAATAAATTTTATAATGCCCATTTTAAAAATGAAGAAACTGAGACTCAGAAAATGAACTTGCTTATGTTGGTCATAGTATCAGTGTATTTTGAAGCAGAGTAGAAGAGTGGTCAAGGGCACTGGTTACCAGACCAGGTTAAATCCTGCTGCTACTACATACCAACTTGTTGATGTTAGATTTACTCAACCCCTCCAAGGCTTAGTTCTCTTATCTGTAAAATCAAGATAATGAAAGTGCCTTTCCCATGGGGCTCTGTACTTGCAAACTGAGGTAATATATGTGATGCACTAAGTAAAGGGCCTGACACAGAGTAAATGCATAATAACCGGTAGCTAGTATTGTCCCCATTATACTATCAGGATGCTTGCAGCCTCAGTTATTAGAAGAACCCTCTTCTCCATTAATCTTGTATTAGAGACTCCACAGTTAGGTGACTCATAGTTAGAAGACTACATATCTTTTCACAGAAGACCATGAACAATTAAAACCGGGCACCCAGTTATGGGAGAAGTTGCTTTAAGAATTAGAGACTCAGGAGAAAGTACCCATGGTTCAAAAAGTCTACCACATCACACACTCTGTTCCCGGAGCCTTAGACTCAGTGTTCATATTTAATGCTGAATCACTATAAAGTTCTTAGGTATCAGTTTGCAAAAGCTCTCATATAATTAAATGAGATTGACTCTTGCCCTGCAAATTAAAGTCAGAACAAGGTCAATGCCTTTATCAGAGCAGCCTTCTAATGAAAACAACAATTGTGCCCCTGCCTTCTTCATGTAGTAGTGAACGTGAATCAAAGACCTTTCTTCAGATCGAAACTTAAAAATGATACTGAAATCTGAGCAGGCTGAAGGAATGGATGAGGAAGCCCAGAACCATTTTTCCAAATCAAGAATTTCTCAAGTGAGGGTTTGCTTAAGGACCTCTCTCTTGGTCAATGTTCCAGAAAGGCACTTGATCTGCATCTTTAGAGCAAATGTTGGACTTGAAGGATGGTGGGCTAATAGGTCAGGAGCACTGATAGTGTGCCAAACATAGCAGTGCCGGGTTCAAAGTTTCAGTGATTTAACACCTATTTATTGGTCCTCTTCAAGATGCCAGGTGTTGATACCCGTAGTGGGATGCAGGTCTTTGCTCTCATGGAACTTCCCTTCTTTGGGGGAAACATACTAGTGATTAAAATGTAGCCCTTGGGGTGCTTGAGTGGCTCCGTTGGTTAAGCATCTGATTCTAGATTCCGGCTCAGGCCATGATCTCACAGTTTCTGAGCTGGAGCCCTGCATTGGGCTCTGTGTGGACAATGTGGAACCTGTTTGGGATTCTCTCTCTCTCTCTCTCTCTCTCTGCCCCTCTCTCTCTCTCAAAATTAATTAATTAATTAACTAATTAAAAATGTAGCCCTTACATTCCTCAAGTTCAAAGCTTAAGAGATGTTGGGCTTTCTAGCAAGAGCAAGGAGGGACAGGAACCATCTTGACCGAGGACACTGGTTTTGGAATTAAACAGACATGGTTTAAGCTCTGGATCTGCCAGTTACTTGCTCACTGGTCTTGGTTAATTTACCTTAATTCTCTGAGTCTCAGACTTCTCACAAAAGGCTACTAGGAAAAGCATTTGAGCTGTTTTAGGGAATGAGTGGATGCATGGGTACCTGCCTCATAGTATGTGTTGCATAAATTACAATGTCATTATTATTAAAGACATTGCCTCAAGCAGGTTATTTAACCTCTCTGAACCTCAACCTCCTTATCTGCGAAGTGGGAATAATAATCCCTCCTGCGGGGTTGTGAGAAAGATTAAATTTGGTACTCTCTGTAAAGCACCTAGCCATCACTGGAGTTCAATAAATAGTAAAGATAATTTTAAGTATTAAACAAAACATAAAATGCTATGAGCTAAATGCTCCAGAGTCAGCGTTATTTGTCCCCTCTACGGACTGTGGAAAGTTTAGAAAGGGATTTTTAAAAGTCTGCAGACTGGAAAATTCTTTTGAAAATCATCTCCCAGGGTGTCGTTAAAGATATATTTTGATGAGGACATAAACAATTCACAGACCAAGAAATTGTATTTCCCTTGCGGTAAGTGTCATCCAAAAATCTAATGGGAAAAGGATTGCAGCAGACATTCGGAACACGTCCACTCAGAGAGTAGCAAGTTGTAATAAAAATCACCATCTGAGGTTGGAGATGCTGGGGGTTTTCTTTGAGAGGATAGGAAGGGCTATTTTTTGACATATATACCTGTTTCTCAGAAAAGCAATATTAAGTAACTCCCACTTCCATTTCCAAGAAAGCAAAAGAGACCCTTTTAGTAGCTATCATTTATGGGTTGGAGATTTTTCATTAAATGAATCCTGTTACTGCAAACCCACCAGGTCATTCCTAGCAGAAGCAGAAGCCAGAACAGACTGGGGGTCTCAGCGGCTGCCCACCCAGAGGGCCCGCTGTCATCACTGGCTCCCCCAGTTACTCGGGGTGATCTGGGGCCCCTCTCTGCACGTGTGTCTCTCTCCCCCTGGTCTGCCTGCTTCCCTTTGTCTCTGACTCTTTTGTTCTTATCTTTCTCACTGCAGTCCACTTCCTCTTTCCTCTCTCCTTGGGTGTCTCTGCTTCTTTGCTTCCATCCCAGTCTCTGTCTCAGGCTCCACATCTCTAACCAATTTTGTTTCTTTGTTAACCATTCTGCTCTGTCTCTCCCGGGTGTTGTCCGTTCTTTCTTTTTTTCTCCTGTTTTCTTTCTCTCCCCTGTTCTTTCTCTGCCAATGTCATTTTCTTCTCTGCTTTTCAACCTTCCTTTTTTTTTCTCATTAACTATACTTGTTGGTTTTTGGTTTTTTCCCCATTTATCTGTTTTTTCTGTCTCCACCCCTCTGTCTGCATTTCTTTCAACATCTCATTCTTTTTACTTTCCTCTTTCTATGTTTCTATTTCTGTTGCAGGCTTTTTTTTTTTTTTTCTTTTTCACTCTCTCTCCCCCTAGTCCCTCGCTCACTGTATATTTTTCTTTCTTTTCCTCTTCCCTTGCCTCGCTCTCTGGTTCCTTCTGTTTCTCACGGTTTTACTATGTCTCATTTTTCTCTTCCCTCTCAGAAAACACACACACACACACACACACACACACACACACACACCCGCACACACACTCTACTCTTTCCCTTCCTGCGTCCTGACCTAATGGACCCCTCCACAGAGAGCAGGCTGTAAATTTAAAGGGGCTCCATAACACCATTGGGTGTTGTTTGGTTTACAGTGCCTTCATGAAATCACAGACACATATTTCATTCCTGCAGAAACTTCTTTCTGGTTGACTCAGCATTGCACTGGGCACCCAGACATCTGCGATGTAGCTGCCTCCCCCCCCATATTTATAAGACCCCCCCACCCCAGGCCCAACACCTTGGAGAGCCCCTCCTACCCCTGCACTGGAAAGCCTTCCTCTCCCAGATTCCACTGCACAGGCCCTAAACCAAACCCAGCTCAGAGGGCTTCAGGGCAGCCTGGACTTAGTCAAGCCAAATTAAATTTAGGTTGAAAGAGTCAAAGATAATTAATAAAAAGCAGCCTTATTTTTAAAAGGGTGAGGGCATCTGCTCCAGGAAGGTAAGCTGCCTCACAGATTTATTCCCTGGGACACAGCAGCTGGAAAAACTGCAGGCAGGGTGGGGTCCCATTCCTCCCGCTCCCTTTGTGACTCTGCCTTGTCAATCTTGGTAACATTTTCACTGGCATCCAGCTCTGATGGCAAGAAGGTAGGATCAGACTGGAGGAGAGGAAGTTGGCCTCCTTTCCCCAACCCCTCTATGAGCTATTAGGCCTGGATGATTTTCTCAGTTGTTTTTGAGTCTCAGTTTGATCCTCTGTAAAACAAATTCCAGATTTAAGCCTCCGTATATTGAGCGGACCCCTCATGTCAGGAGGGGTGATTGGGACTGTTGTGTATTATCCTGTGTAAGGCCATTCTCCCCTCTGACCTGTGACTGGCTAGGATCATGGAACAGTTTTCTCCTTCAAGTCTCAGAGTTAATATTGCCCTTTATCTCGGAGACCTTAGCAAATAGATGTTTCCCCTTTACGCTCTGTCAGAGCAATGTGTTGATTATATTTTTAGGGCTTTGTCAGTTTACACTTACATATTTTTGCATTTGTTTACTTATTTATGGCTTATTGGCCCTTATGAGATTATAAGCTTCATGTGGGAAAGAACCATGGCTCTTTCATTCTCCATCACACCCACAGTGCCTACGGCAGAGATATGGAAACTGAGGGGAGGGGAAATGAATGAATTCACCCTGGGGCACACACATCTTCAAAGTGGTGACACAGAATGGGGATACATAGCAGTATTGTGCAAGCTCCCTCCCTCCCTTCTAGACCTATAGCACTTGCTGGCCAGAATCCACACAAGGAACAAATGAGATGTTATATATGGCAAGGGCTTTGCAAACTGTAGCCTTGGGAAAAAGTTATTCTTTGTAAATTAGTAAGGTTATGCCAGACCATCTCTCAACATCTGCAACTCCTTGAAGTAGGCAGAGGTTTATTTGATTTTTTTTTAATTTTTAAAAATTTTTTCTGAGAGAAAGAGAGACTGCGTAAGCAGGGGAGGGTCAGAGAGAGAGGGAAACACAGAATCTGAAACAGTCTCCAGGCTCTGAGCTAGCTTCCAGCACAGAGCCCGACACTGGGCTTGAACCCATGAACTGTGAGATCATGACCTGAGCCAAGATTGGACACTTAACCGACTAAGCCACCAAGGCACCCCAACAGGGGCTTATTTGAATCTTAAGCAAGAGTGACCAGAGAGGACCAATTTTTGTCTCCATGGAGGTCAAGAAGGGCCAATTAAGTATATTTAACCCTAGAAACAGATAGGTGGTCAGACCCCACAGGGAATCTATAGAGGCTCAGAGAGCCCTGTCCCCTTGGGTGTGTTCAGCAGTGTTTTGAATCCTTTGAAATTGTTGAGGGAAGATTTCCTGGGACTTAGATAAGCTTATTCCATGCTAGCCCCTGATGCCAGGCCACGGTGGATATCTCCTTCCTCATTTCCACTATGTGATACTAAAGTGTATCATGGAAAATTCCTTTGGTTTCCATTGTCGATAGGGTTGTACTTATTATTAGATTACTAGAATTTAAGATCCATACCAAGTGCCTTCTTTCTTTCCTTCCAGATATTAATCCAATTCTCTTTGACACACAATGAGTCACGGGTACCTGTTTTTCTCAACTTTTGGGTATGCCGCAAGAGATCTGGGCGCTGGGAATCTTCAATTACGGATCAGGTGTACTATACAGTTAATGAGAGGTGACTTCAAGAACTTCTCGGTTCAAACTTTGTTAGAAACAAAAGTAACAACTACTGTATTCCTCATGCATAGCAGTATATTAGGTATATAAGACATAACATTGTATATCAGATACATGAAGTACATTTAGAATTATAAATGTTGTTTCCTGTGTTAAATAAGTTACTTGAGTTATCATGGAAGAATCCCAATAGCTCTCATGATAGATGTATTATTGTTAATCTCATTTTAGGTATGCGGACTCTGAGGTTTAAGGAGATACAGTGAATCACCCAAGCCTACAAGGCTAATAGAAATCAAGGAAGGTATGTAAGCCCTGGCTGACTCTAGATGCTGAAGCTGACATTGAAATTAGCCACACTATTTCTATCTCTATTAGACTCTGAGCTCTTCAGACTATGAACTTTCTAATTATTTTTTTTATCTTAATAGCAGTCCATTCTTTTTCTACTTTTATTTATTTGTTTGTTTGTTTGTTTTTGGTTTTATATCACCATCCCAGGCCACCACCTCATAACTGGACTATTGCAATGCCCCTACCTTTTCCACCTTCTCCCATCCAGTCCCTTCTATCTTATCAAAGGCTTGCTCTAGTTTCAAACTATTAATTCTAAATTATGCTTCCCAATTCACTCATGTGAACACTAAGGAATGTTCTCTTTAATAAATGTATTGTTTTTCTCCAAGGGATAATGGCACTCACAAGATTCCTGGTCCTCATCTCTGCTTCAGCAGATCTCCTCTCTCCTCTGTTGATCTCACTAGGCCTTGCTCATCTCCCTAAGAAATATCCCTTCTGGGAATGTAGAACCAGGCTTTCCTGTTCCCAGGTAAAACCACTGATTCTCAGATTGTATTGGGTCTTAAATGGGTTGAGAAATATCATTAAGGAAGTTCTCCATGGCTTAACTCTAGTCTCTGCTTAAATAGCCCATCGAGAGGAAATTTAACAACTCCTCAAATAGTACCTTTTCTCTAGACAAACCAAATATATACTAACATTAACACATAGCCTGCAATTTGTTAATGTGCTTGGTGTGCTAGCAACTCTCTGAATACTGTATACACTTTAAACCCTTCCCCAAACCTTGCAAGTAAGTATGAATAAGCCAATTTTACAGATAAGGAAACAGATCCCAAAAGGCAAACTGAGTTGGCCAGGTTCCCAGGGGTATTAATTCACTTTGCCTCTTTGTTTTAAAAAAAAAAAAAAATTAACGTTTATGTTTATTCATTTTTGAGACAGAGCACAAGGTGGGGAGGAACAGAGAGAGAGGGAGACACAGAATCTGAAGCAGATTCCAGGCTCTGAGCTGTTAGCACAGAGCCCAATGTGGGGCTCGAACTCACTGAACATGAGATGATGACCTGAGCTGAAGTTGGATGCTTAACTAACTGAGCTACCCAGGTGCCCTGCACTTTGCCTCTTTGAATCGCAATTTCCAAGCAGTGTTTGGAACCAAACCTGGGTCCAGCATGTGCTCTCCATTCTGAAATGTTTTCCAAATAAAGTCTAACCTCACACTGTTCATCATTCCTAGGAAAAGGTTCTAACTGTGCTTTCACAGCCCCTTTTGCTGACCTCAGCATGAATTATGTGGTTTTAGGTCTGCCTCCCTAGTAGGAGGACAAACATTCCTTGAGAAAAGAACCTTTTGCAGACCTGTCTCCAATAAGCACAGGACCTACCCAAGTAGGCAAAATATATGTTTACAGATACAGGCTAGACTAGTACTAGTACTGAGGTCATCTTGATCCATGCTGCACAGATCCTCTCCTTCAACCCTTGAAGTAGATATGAGATTGCCTTTATCTTATAGATGATGAAGTTGAGGCTCAGAATTCTTCCCATAGTACTGAGACTGCATTTGCCTATCAGATCTGCACGGAACTTGCTGTGTACCTGTGTGACTTACGTCAAACAGGAAGCAACTTCCCTCTCTTTGATGTTCACTGTCAACTCTACTTGAGAAGGAGGCTCAGTTCATGCATCTGATGAAGACCTGCACTTGGTTGTACTGAGCAACATGACTCCAGGTTTGAGGGCAGGTCACGTGTACATTTCCATTCTTCCCCCACCCCACCTAACATTCCCCATGTTTTCTCCTAACTGTTGAGATGGGCATACTATTGTTCTTCATGTACCAAATGCTAAGTGTGTCTTTATACGTATTGTAACACTTAAACATTGCAAAAATCCTGTAAGGCGACATTATATATTTGGAAAGTGAAGCTAAGATAAAAGTGAGTTGTCCAAGGTCACACAGCTAGTGCCAAATCAAACTTGATACAAACCTGGACATGTTCACTCCTAAGAATGTTGACTTCCCATGATGTTCTGTAAGGCATTTGCTTTCTTCCTGTCCCTGCTGCCTTATAGAAATAACATAAAATTTCAGTCTCATAAGCCCCATCAGGGCTTTCTACCTCTGGTTAAGATAAGCAGAACTCTGAAACTGGATTCAGATCTGGGTTTGCCACTACTAGAATGCAAGCTTTAAATGAAAGTTGGTTTCCCTGGGTTGAGATTCCACAGACATGTAATTTAATAGCTACTATAAATTAGGAAAGTTCCCATTTGATCCTTACAACAGTCTTGTGAAATAGGGGTTATTATTCTTATTTTATAAATCAAATCAAATAAAAATAACTGGGTGACAGTTATCTGAGAACCTACTTCCCAGCATTTGCGTTTCTAATGAGATAGTAACGTAACTAATGAGATAATAAATAGGGCTGTGTTTTACACATGAAATGGGCAGTGCATATATTTCTGTTATACTGAACCTGCAAATGAAAGAGTGGATGTTTGTGACCTTGACTATGTCTTTCTTAATTAGAACGTAATCATCATGGTGCTCTGAGAGGCAGTGCAATGCTGGGACACAAGTGGGACCCAGAGGGTATGAATGTTAGTAGGATGGATCCTAGGGAAGCCATTCCAGGGGACAGGACATAGGCTTCAGTCACCTGAGTCTGGGAGCCAGCTGTCCTCTCCAACAATGAGGCATAAACAGTAGGATCTGAGCTGGGACTCCTGTCTCCATATACCTAGGTCTGGCATGGGCAGTGATCAAAGCAATAGCTCCTGAGTCTTTGCAGAAACCACTTGGCTCTCACTTACGTATTAGAAACCAATGAATCTTCCTAGGGTATTTTTCTCACAGATTTCCAAGCCTGGCTATTGGCTTTCTGTCACTTCTTTCAGGCCTGATTAACACAGTATAAAATTGAGGGGTTTTCAGCCATTCTTCAAAGAGGAGGAGTCAGTTTTCTTTGCTTTCATTCTGAAATAAACAATTGCATTACATCCATCTGAATGGAGGCTGGGGATGCAAGAAGTTTGGATCAATACATGGTGGGAAGGAAGGCAGAAGCTGAAACAGCAATGGATGTGGCACACTCCTCGGGCTGAGCTGCTGAGTCCTCAAATCAAGGGAATATCAGTGACCTGTCCAAGGAAAAATGGTGACATAGACCCTGGAGGATGGGGATTGTAACCATGGTGATTGTTAACATCTCCTGGGCACTTAACAATGTGCTGTGCTAAGTGACATGAGTATCTCATGTAACCTTCACAAAATCCTTATGTGGTAGACACCGTCACTGTCCCAACTTTACAGATGATGGAAACTGAGACTTGGAGGGGTTGGTGAGTTGCCTGAGGGAGCACAACGAGTGAGGGAGGGAGCTGTATTAAATCCCAGACTATCAAAGCCAGAGCTCCTTTCTTGATCAACAGACTCTAATGCATCCAGGGTCAAAGCCAGAGGAACTTCCTAATTGGGCCTATTAGCTTAGCCTATCATTCTGGGAGACAGATGGAGGAAATCTCGAAGACTCAATAAAAGTAGCTTCCTTTGGGGCCAAGAAGCAGGCTTTCTCACTGATGAAAGTCTAAATTCAGAAGTTCCCACAGGGGTTAGTGTGCTGTGGGGGAAATCAAGAAGAGAGATGGAGGACTCAATTTGTATCCGAACTCCATTCACCACCTTGGGACTGTGAGCCAGTAACTTGACCCCTCAGAGCCAAAATTTCCTGATACCTATCTGTCAGCAAAGTGTCTGGCCCATTATAGGAGATTAACATCTTTTGGCTTCCTTCCTTCTTTCTGGAGGCCCAGATCCCCTGGGGTCTCTGAATGTATCTATGAGTCCATCCTCTACTTTCCATTTTCCAAAAAGCTTTCATAAATCACATGCACTCATGCAAACACCTGTGGGGGAACAAACTCACAGCTGAGGTTCTTTGCTTTGGGTTGGAGTTAATATCACTGGTTACATCCTGCTGAATAGACATTCCACTTAGCAGACCGAAAGGCTTATGATGAAATATTTCAGCAGGAAAATGCATTCATTGTGTAAGAAAAGTTTTCCAGCATTAAATTTATGGAGGCACATAGTAGGGAAAAAAAAAAAGTCTTGGTGAAAAGTTTTGAGAACTCTTGCACTGGAATTGATTTCATTCATTATAGATCAGTGTCCTTTAGCCCTTCTCAGTTTTCCCAGCACCTACTTCCTTTGAGCCTGCTGCACTTCGGCAGAACACCCAGGTTAGACACACAGGAGTTACCTCACCATCTCCTTACACCGGTGTAGCCATCCTGCCTCCTTAGTCCAGATGCATAAGAAAATCCACCTAGAGAGGTGCTGGATGGCTCAGTTGCTTAAGCGTCCAACTTCAGCTCAGGTCATGATCTCATGGTTCGTCAGTTCAGGCCTTGCATCAGGCTCTATGCTGTCAGCACAGAAGCCTGGTTCAGATCCTCTCCCTCTCTCTCTATCTGCCCCTCCCCTATTCTCTCTCTCTCTCTCTCTGTCTCAAAAATAAACATTAAATAAAAAAAGAGAGAAAGAAAATCTACCCATGAAGTAAATGACTGGAAACCTTACCATTTCTGTGATTTAAACATAGATAAATTGACCAGTTTGTCTAAAATGGTCAAAATGGTAGCACAAGAACAGATTAAGATTTACCCACTGACTGAGTTAATCTTTTGTGAAGGCAGGCAAGGCAGGATTGACAGAGTTCTAAAATAAGTGACCTTTGCCCCACACCTAAGTTGTTCATCTCCTCATGCCTACATCTACAGAGTTGGTTCTCAACACTGAAAGAACATTAGGATCACCTGGGAAAGCTTTGATAAATCCCCATATTCCAGCCTCTCACCAGATCACATAAATCACACTCTGTCAGGGTGGGACTCAGGCATCAGTATTTTTGTTTACCTTCCCACGTGACACCAATGCATTGCTAAGGTTGAGAATTGCTGTTTTATGGGAGAACAAAAAGACCAGAATAATTCAGGGGGAAAATGTTTGTCCTAAACCCTGGCACTCACCCCTTCCCCATGGCTCTGCCATGGATTCCCCAGCCAACACCAACTCCAGAAGACCCTTGATCGAATTTTCATATGGCTTCATTTCTGAGGTCTGGGGCATTTCAGGATGAGAGTTGGCTGGTCAATGATGTGTGTGCTCACTGACAACAATTCAACAGCTATTCCTGGCGTGTATGAGCTCAAAGAATGAAAGATAAAGATCTCACATTAAACTAAGGGGTCTTGCTCTGTCTTCTTCAATCTCCCCAGGCTGATAAATAATGGATAATGACGAACAGTACTATTACATGCATAAAGCACTTGGCATCGGACTCTATGATACTGCTTTCCATCTAATCTGAGGTCCAGTTCAGCATAAAATCTGTTTGGTGGTAAGGCCAGGTCCTTCTGGAAGGCTCTTTGATGCTGCCAAGATATTCAGTGGAAAAGGGAAATAACTCAACTCTAGAATCAATCATGGTGTTGGTTTCTAAGAGACCAAAGGGCTAGGTTAGCATGGATGGAGCTTCTCTTCATCTCTAAGAGCCAGACATGTGGAATCCACCTAGTTTTGTGGGGCAGAGCAGCGAAGTTTCCCATCGAGTCCCTTCTAATACTGAGCTCCTGAGGCACCTGGGTGGTTCAGTTTGTTAAGCATGTGACACTAGATTTTGGCTCAGGTCATGGTCTCATGGTTACTGAGTTTGAGCCCAGAGCCAGGCTCTGAGCTGACAGTGCAGAGCCTGCTTGGGATTCTCTCTCTTCCTCTCTCTCTGCCTCTCCTCTCTCTGTCTTTCTTTCCCTTTCAATATAAGTAAATAAATAAAACTAAAATGGTACTCCTTAGACATCTGCTGTTGTGTTACTCTATTTTGTGCATTGCAACCATCAAAGTCTGTAATGCTTAATTGTCTCCTCCCACTGGAGTTTAAACTTCACCCAGGTGATATCATTTCTACTGTCTACTGCTTGTGCCTAACACAGTACCTGGCATATAGTAGGCACTCAAGTATTGATTGATGCTGAAGGTGCAATGTGTAACACCTGCTTTTCCCCTGTTTTGGCACATGTTTTGCTTCATTAGCTACACACTCTGTATAACTTTTGGGGAAACTGGGTCCTATGAAAGGTGAAATGGTAACATGGGGTTGGAGGCATTATTACCTCTTCATTAGGAATGTCAACTGGCAGGGTCGGAGAGGGGGCGGAATTCCTGGGAGGCTCAGTTGAGTAAGTGTTGGTCTTGGTTTCAACTCATGTCATGATCTCACAGTTCATGGGTTCAAGCCCTGCATTGGTTTCTGCACTGATACACAGAGCCTGCTTGATATCGTCTCTCTCTCCCCCCTTTCGCTGCTTGTGCTCTCTTTCAAAATAAATAATAAATAAACTTAAAAAAAGTGTTAACTGGGGACACTGTAAACCCCACTTGAGCACAGAGCTGTGCAGCCTTAGAGAAGTCACACCCTTAACTTTGTGGACAAAAGTGGGATTCCATTCAACTGCTCTGATATAAAGTTTCAGTGAGTCCATGTAACAGAAGAAGCAGACCCATCAGTGAGCCTGGCATGTAGCAGTGAGCATTCTCTACGTGGTTGCATAAGCTGATGTGGGGGAACTGAGGACTAAAACACAGGAAACATCAAGTATGGTGTGGGCTTTTGAGTTAATTACATTACCCCTTCTGGGTCTCATTGAAATGATAACCACATTTAAATTGATACTTTATTAGTACTCTTATAAACGAGTGTTTCTTGGGGCACTTAGGTGGCTTAGTTGCTTAAATATCCAACTTTGGCTCAGGTCATGATGTCACAGTTCGTGGGTTTGAGCCCTGCGTTGGGCTCTGTGCTGACAGCTAGCTCAGAGCCTGCAGCCTGTTTTGGATTCTGTATCTTCCTCTCTCTGACTCTCCCCTGCTCGCTCTCTCTCTCTCTCTCAAAAATAAAAAACATTAAAAAACTTTAAAATATTGAGTGTTTCCAAAATTATGTTCCACAGAGAATTAACCTGTCCAATGCCTTGTAGGTAAAGGGTTCTATCTGAAAATAAGTTTGAGAAAACACCACACACTCTACACTTCTTGATCCAGTCAAGATTCAACAACCAATATTTATGGAGCATCTATTATGTATCACACAGGATAGACCAGTGAACAGAAAAGACATAAATTCCTATCCTCATGGGACTCCTATGTTACTGAATGGAAGGACACAGTAAAATAAACGAGAAAATGCATAGTGTGCTAGATGATGGTAAACGGTATGATAAAGAAAAATATAGCATTGAAAAGAGTTGGAAGGCTCTGATTGGCTAGCATGCTTCATACGCCTACCCTTGGACAAACTGCTGTTGTAGAAATTTCATGGGCTCTGTGACTGGCCAGGCATAGTCATGTGAGGCTTAGGAGATAGTGTCAGCTTTCAGAAGGAGGAAGAGGACCAAACTTACAGGGAAAATACCATCACCTGCTACTATGGACCTTTTTTTTTTTTTTTTTTTTTTAATGAATTAAGAATTCTGAGAAACCCCGCAGTGAATAGATATGTATACCTTCACTTATTAGTTCCCCAATACAAGTAACCATGTATTTTTCTTAAGTATCTAGCTGGAAACATATGTGATTTCATCAATCCTCCCCATATAGTTCACAGTTGTTATTAGTAAATCTAGAGTTTTGGAAAATTCTTAAATTTTTAAAGGACTTTCTAGACTGGAAGAACTTCATCCTTCTCTTTTTATTTCCTTTAATAAAAGTACGTCTTGGCACAAGTGTCTTTCCTCAAATGTAATGAGAGGTTTGAAGGCATTAGCTTCTGACAGAGATTTGCCTCAATGGTTTAGCAAAGGATGTGCAAAGGATAAAATGAATGAGTCCAGAGCACCTCGTTTTGATGTAAGGAGAAACCTTCCAAACCACCAGTTGTCCTGGTCAAATTAGTCTAGTTTAATGAGAAACTGCCATGATGTTGTACAGAAATGTTTGCAAAATCACAGCCCTGTAAAATGTCATGTCATATTCCTTATGACTTTGGGAAATGTCATGAAGTAAGCTATACCAGTAGGGTTCTTAATGCTTCCAATAAAAGTCTATCATGGAGAGGGAAGCAGATATTTACAATTGCTGTTTAGCCACAGGTCACAAAACATAAAACAGCTGGCTGACTGGCAGAAGCAGAAGACACCAGACTATTCACAGGAGCTGTCCATGTCTGTGGCTGGGGTCCAGAAATGACCCCATTACCAAGTCACCGTTTCACTCCAGCAAGTCACTTCACTTCTTAGGACACCAGATTCTCTCTCAGGGGACACTGGGATAACAGTAATGACTCCAGAGGTTTAGGAAAAAAGGTCAGGGACTAAGAGACCACTTAGCATTCTTTCCTTTCAGACAGGGTTTTTTTTTTTTTTTTTAATGTTTATATATTTTGAGAGAGAGAAAGCACAAGCAGGGGATGGGTGGGAAGAGGGGAACAGAAGATCTGAAAGGCGATCTCTGCTGACAGCAGCAAGCCCACTGTGGGGCTTGAACTCATGAGCTGTGAGATTAAGACCTAAGCTGGAGTCGGATGTTCAACCAACTGAGTCACCCATGGAGCCTGCTTGGGAGTCTCTCTCCTCCACCCCCTCAAAAATAAATAAGCTTAAAACAAAGAAATAACCATTATTAAACTTCTGCTGAAGGGTTAACTTTTACTTACCTCTCTTTATGTTTCTGCTTATGTGAATACACGAATGACTGTACACAGTATAGTGTGTGTTGGTAGATATGCAGTTCTGTGTACTGATTTATCTTAGCATTACATTATAAATATTTCCCCATATCATCAGAACGTCTTCACATGTATCATTTTAATGACTATGTGGTAGTCAATCTATTAAACACACTGTAATTTATTCAAACTTCTACTGTATTTGGAGATGTATGCAACACCACATCCCTATGCTTTGCTGCTATCAATAAAACTGATTTAAAAAATTTGCACACAGGACTTCAAAAAATATAATATTTAGTCCCTTCAGTAATGTGGGAATTTTAGAAGGAAACATAAGAGCTAATTGGTAATTTTTCCAAGTAAAAGAATTAAAAAAATAGTGTTTCCATAGCTATGTCTGTTGTTGATGCAATATAGAAATTTCCTCTATGGTGGGAAAGAGAATTTTCTTTAAGTTGTTGGAGGGAGAAAATTTCAAGAGGTTCAAAACTAGATTACTCTTTTTCCATTAAAACACAGGAAAAAAGGAACGATCAAACAAAATCATTAGGAGGGCTCAAAACATTGGCACCATTGCAAGGAAAAAATGTCAGCGTTTAGTGTTCATGAAGGCAACTGGTAGCATTCATCTATTAACAGTCTTGAAGGCCCTCTAAGAACAGAAAATAAATGAGCTAAAGAAGGGGCAGGAGTAATCAATCCATGAACAATAGGCTTCTTCACACCTTTGCTTTGTTTTTCCAATGATGTTAAGGATGTAATATATACCCAATGATAATGGGGATTTTGTGATACTTAGAGCAATAGAATGTAGTTATTCACATGTGTGTATGTGTGTCCACATACACATATCCTTTTCCAAGTCATGTTTTTTTCCTCAGTAAGCTTCTAATAAGACTTTAGTAAAAACAGGAGTGCATTTATTTTGTCTACTATCCAAGTAAAGCAGTTGGGCTAATCCTGCCAGTAACATACACTTCTTTCAAAGACCAAGCTGGCATTCCTAAACAAAGGCACCAAGGAACCTCATGGGAAAGGTGCACTGTGCAAAACTTCTCCATAGTAGACCATTCAGGTGGTTTTTCAAACAAGTAGAACCTGTCCATTTAGCTGATTGGTTCTCTGGCATGTCCCATATCTTACCATGGAGGCAATGGCCTTTTTTAGCCTCTGCATCTTCAATCAAAACTATGCAATTCCTCAGGCCATTCTGAATTTTTCATCTGGTGCTTTAAAAAACAGTCACTTTGGAAAACATGGCACCAAGACACTGAGGTCAGGATCACTCACCCACTGTTCTCCAATTTAGCCAGACTGGGGCCAGTTAGTTATCTTGGAGAAACAATTCCCAGATTTTTCTTTTTTCAGCAAGGATATTTTTCCCCTAGTGGGAATGATTTTGATGGGTGGTTGAGCATTTTACTGTGCACTAAAATCTAATTTTGTTCCCTGCCATTGGGGGTAACATAAGCTCTATTTCCCTGCACTGAGGATGGAAGGCGTCAGAGTGACGACCTGGCCAATTTCCCATTGATCCTATCCTTGTCAATGGGACAGAGTGGGGAGGGAGAACTGACCTATAGAAACCTTTGGCTCGGTGCCTTCCAAAGTCAGGGTGTTAGTTTTCAGGCTCTGCCAGATACCATGGCCAAGGCCAAGGGTGCTCCATCAAATCTATCCATTTCAATTAAAGGCTAGAGAGTTGGGAAGTAAAATAATCAATTTTGCAAGTGGAACTCAATCATCCTGTCGACACTTTATCTTTGCTCCGGATATACTTGTGCAGGATATGTTTAATACGACTCTCATGATTATTCACTGATGACACTTCTGGTTAGAGATTGATCAAAGCTACTTTGTAAAAGTTAACAAACTAAGGTAACATGGCCAAACTTTTATGTATATATATATATGTGTGTATATGTGTAATATGGGTGTGTATGTGGTATACAAAACTTACTGCCAAAGAGCTTCTTGTTCAATTTTGAAAGATATCCATGATCAAATGCCAAGTTCTTGCCAAGTCAGCTAAATCGTTACTTGCTGTATATCCAATGCTTCAAATTTGTTGATTACATCCTTTCCACATCCCCTACAAAGATACAAACTTTTACTACTGTGTTTTCCTTCAATAATGATGTTTTGAATCTTCACTACCTCTCAACACAATGCTTTGATCATTTATTGAACAACTATTGTATGCCAGGCAGTGTATTTGGCAATCTGCATACATTAGCTAGTTTGATCCTTATATCTTTGGAATAGATATAACTTCTAACAGATAATTGTACTCTTATGTATCCCATTGAATTGGCATTAGTTTTTATACTGTTCTTGTTGAGAAGGGATCAATTCAGTGAAGGCAAGGACTGGGTGTACCTTCCCCACCCTCTAGCACCTAGCAGTAGGTATCTGTTTTTTAGACACTGGACAAAAGGTAGCTCAGAGAAATGACATCTAAAAGAAGGAAAAAAAAATTAAGTAATCCCCACATTTGTAGGAAACTCTTTCTGGAGGGTTTCCAGGCCATAGTGAGGGAAGAGGGAACCAAAATGGAGCCCTTGGCCTGCCTGAGTGAAGGAATCGGAATCAAGAGTTTGGGGAGGCTGAGACAGCTGGGACTTATAGGGCAGTACTCAAAAGATTATTAAAGAGGAGATGAGCTCATGGAGAGAAGGGCTGTAAAAGAGACCTCGGGAGACATATAGAGGGTCCTTGTAAAGTCTCCACCTGGCTGCTGATCAGTGCATGCATGTCCAGAGGTTGGGGAAAGAACCACTTGAAAGGAACAGTTGTAATAAGCCCCAGAGTTCACAGAGGGCTACAAACAGGTTGTGCTTTCAACAGCCAGAGTAAAATATATAATATAATATAAACCTTGAAAATACAAGTGGCATTGAGAACACCAAAACAATATTCCCTCAGTCATGGGCTAAAGTAGCTCCACAGTAAAAACGCTGCCCTAAACCTGCTTAACAAAGCTAAAAAGCAAACCTTGAAAGTATGAAATGAGTTTCACGTAAACTATCTGTACCCCAGAACAAAAAATATATTTAAAGAAATATGATAACTTTCAGCACCTGGTAAAATAAAATTCACAGTGCCATCCTTCTACTAAAAAATTAACAGACATGAAAAGAAGCAGAAAAAAATATCCTTCATAACGAAGAAGAAAATCAACTCATAGAAACAGAGTTAGAGATTACATGGATGACACAATAGTAGATAAAGTAATTAAAACAGCCAAAATGAATATATTTCATTATGTTCAAGAAGGTAGAGGAGAATATTCATATATTAAGAAAGATGTGGAAGATAAAAAAGAAAGACTTAAACCGAACTTCTAGTGAAAAAATATATACAGTATTTGAAGTTAACATTGGATTAAACACTGAAGAACAGGTTAATGAACTTGAAGAAGCAGTCATACATAGTATCCAAAATGAAATGGAAAAAGAGAAAATACTGAAACAACATAGCAACAACAGCGCTGTGGGAAATACTTTAAGAGGCATAATATACATGTAACTGGAGTCCCTGAAAAGGGAGGAAGATCATATTTAAAAATTTCCAAATTTGATTAGTACTCTGAAACTACAGATTTACAAAGTTCAATAAACCACAAACATAAAAATCATGAAGAATATTATACCAAGAGCCATTGTACTCAAATTGTTGAAAGATAGAGGAAATCTTAAAGCATCCACAGAGGGAGGAGAGGGCATTGTATCTAAAGAAGAAAAAAGATTACGAATGAAATCAGAAACAGGGCAAGCTAGAAAATAGTGATGCAATACCATTAAATTACTTGTGAGTGCAGAGGAAAAAGGGTGTATCAACCAAGAATGCTATATCAGATGAATATATCTTTCAAAAATGAAGGCAAAATGAAGCCACTTTCCGATAGACAAAATATGAAATAGTCCATCAAGAGTGGACGTGAAGTACATGAAAAAGTAAAGAAATTCTTTCAAACAGAAGAAATATACCATATGGAAATTAGAGTCTACACAAATGGAAGAAAGATCTCCTGAAACATGAATATATGGATAAATATAAAAGATGCTTTTGCTTATTTTTAAAAAATCTTTAAAATTTTTGATACTTTAAAACAAGTTTTAAGAAACGATTATGTGGTTTATAAATGTATAGCACTAAAATCTATGGCAACCATAGCACACAGGCCAAGGAAGGGACAATAGAATACTTCCTTAAGATGAAAGATCACTACTATGAACAGTAAAGCAGCCACTAAAGACAAAATAGAAAGGGATATTGCCAATAAGCAAATAAAGGAGAGTATTTGAATTTTTAAAAGTATTCAGTCCAAGAACACACAGTGTTCTCCTTGTTTCTTTGTCTATTAAAATGTTATCTCTATCTGTTTCTGCTCCAGAATATGAGGCAAATATCTACTCATCCCCCAAGGATCAGCTCAGCCACCACCTACTCTGGTGAGTTTCCTATGACCTTCATGGTATACATGATTTTAGAAAAATAATTTTTTATGACCATCATATTGTTTGTTTCCATGTTAACTCCTTAGTAGACTTTAAGTTCTTAAGAACAGAGGCAATTTATTTTCATCTTCATTTTCAGCAAAATAGTGTAACTCTTCCCCACAACAAGTCCTTAATAAATATTTATTAAATGAATGAAGAGACTATAGCCGATGCTTTTATTATTGCTAAATTACCTTTTGGGTCTTGCCATCTAAAGCAGACTTACCTTGCTAGCACCTGGTGACTCCTTAATTCTAAAATAATCTTTTGAAAGACTGACAAATCAGGTTAAATAATACTTATACTTATTACTCTTGAGGTTGTTAAATATTTCTAGTAAAATAATAAGACTAGGTCCAAGAAGAGTTCATGGTAACTAGTTCCAAGAAAACTCCAAGATATCTTTGAGAATTTATACTATTAATATGATCTATGAACTCCTTTCCTGTCAATAGTTTACAAGGTTCCACTCAAATTATTCCTTCTTATAAAGTCTTCCTAGTTTCCCAAAATAGAAATAATGTTTCACCTCTTCTGAACTCCCCTGATCCTTCACATATCCACTTGACCATCAGGCATAGAACTTTTGGATATAAACTAACACTGTGTGCTCAACTCTCTTCGTAGACTATGAGCTCCTTTTAATTTATCCATCTGTTCGTCCTTCTCTGGAGCATACTGACATATTCAGCATATGTTCAATTACTGTCTTAAAGAAATGAATGAAGAATTCAGAGTACAATATGTACAATCTGATAAAGTTTGTCACAACTAAATGGAACAGTGGCCATCGACTGAACTAAAATTTATACAGGGAGAAACTGAGGCTTAGAGGAAAACAGCAACAAAGTGTCTTTGCAAAATGGTTTTTACAAATCAATTATCTATAATACTAATTTTATGAAATTTTAAAGGAGGTATTTTACTTGAGATTTCTTACTAAGAGATCAAAATTCTATTTTTACTTCTTGTTTTGTTTTCTTCTTAAAAATACTTTTGGAAACTAATAGAGATCCATAATGTTTATCAACTCACAAGTCATTCCATTATTGATTCACTCCTCTATTCTTTCAATAAGTGTTCACTGAGAATTATCCATGCGCATGTCAGGGCACCACCAAAGGATGAATAGACAAAGACTGATAAAAATCACAATTCCTGCCCTAACTGGGCTTCTGGTGATAGAAAAGACCAACATAAACAAAACGTTAGTGGAATATAACAAATAACACAAATGAAAGGTGGAGGCATGTATACACAAAGGGTGCCTATCCAGAAAAAAGTGAAGAGTAGAAAAGGCACACCTGAAAGAAAACCTTGTGGGTGGGGGCAAGCAGGGAGGAGAGGAGAGTGTATGTTGGTAGAACAAGTACAACAGGGCAGCGTCAAGAGATGTATCTGCACATTTAAGTTAAAGACAAAAAACTGCTTAACAACAAATTCAACTTTATTCTGAAGACAGAGAATCACTGAAGTGTTTTAAGTGAATGACATGTTTATATTTGCAGTAACAGAATGTCAGTGAGTTGTATAGCGAATATGTTGGAGAAAGTACAACTCCAATGAGAAAGATAATGAACTTGCATTGGGACTCATTTTCCTTACCTAGAGAATGAGAGGAAATCAACAGAGGATTCCTGAGGCTAATAATCTATGATTTTCTAACTGTGGCATCTCCCATTTGACACAGTCTGAGGGATCTCAGGCATGGCATTTGCCTCTAAATTTCATCATCTCTAAAATGAGGAATTTGGGCAAGGCGATCTCTGAGGTCTCCTTCCACACAGATAATCCATGATCCTAAGGCCACTTTCTTCCTCTCAGGTAATAACAAAAGTGTCAGAGTATATAAAACAATATTCAATAATTTTGCAATTAAAAAAATACAGGAAGATTGCACTCAGATGTCTACTCATCTCCAGCAATTAGAAAGTAATTATACTGCAAGTTTTTAAAAAGTCTCCCCAAACTTGATGGCTCAGCAAAAACTATTAATTGAAACTAAAAATAAGCATGGAATCCTCTTCATGTTCCCCTCTTCTTCTACCCTAGTGTGATATCCCCAGGGAGCCCCTCCCCATTTCAGCAAGTAAGAAAATATGTAATTGCCCTTTCCATTGTTGATTCTTTATTAGAATCATGTGTCTTGCTTGAACAGAAAACTCTATGGGTGACTGAGGGCTCCCGGTGCCCACTGAGTAATTAAGCATGGGATTATGAAAGTTGGAATTGCTTACTCCTGCCCTGGAGCTCCTGGAAGACCACTGCAGCTGACCCTAAATTGGATGGTATATACATCATTGGCCAATGAGAAAGGAAATGTAAATTGGAATTCAGAAGTCCAGGCTATGGAGCAAGGCTTCCTTGGGTTGAATCCAGCTCCATCTCTAAGAGTATGATCTTGGGAAAACAGACAAACTTGTATAAGACTCAATCACTCCTTTAAAATAGGGATAATAATGAGAACATTATTATAATCTTTTGATGAATAGAAAATAAGATACTTAGTTCCCTCTTTTAACTGCATCTTTCTGCAACTGATCCCTCTCATCCAGCTCAGCTTTTTCTTTTTACTATGACACTATCTTCCAACATACCATATCCTGCACTTACTTGTTATTTTTTATGCAGGTTTATTTCTCCACCACCATGAAGAATATGGGATCCGTGAGGGCAGAGCTCTTTGCTCTGTCTGATGATTATCCCAAATGCCCAAAATATTTCCTGGCACATAGTAGCAACTTGATAAACAGTTGTTAAATTTATTAGCTAATTAATTAATTAACAGTAAATTTGGACATTACCATCCAATGAATGCTAGATTAATTTATAGTCATTGATATCACCATCATCATCATCAAATTCTGTGTAACTGGCATTTTTGGTACTTATCAGGAATTGCCTTATTGACTTATTTTATTTCTTCACCATTGATGGGATTGGTGGTTACATTTGCAAGAGATGATTAAATCAGATTTGGGTCCTCTGGACTCAGCGTGGTTGATTGCCTACTCGGCCAGGCACTGTGGTACAGGCTGGGAGATGGAGAAAGGGAGATCTAATTCCTAGCCTTAGATGCTTACAAACATGGTAGTGATTATTATCTTGCATAATGAACTGAATCGGAGGCCTCTAATGAATTCATTCCTTATCTAATTATATCACCTGTGAAACACACACACACACACACACACACACACACGCGCGCACACACACACACACACACACACGGATAAATGGTTTCTTCCCCTCCTTCCCCTGTCCAGGAACTACAAGGAGAACCTAGGGAGATTTCCATGGGTTGGAAGATGGGAATAAACAGGGGACCATGAAAATCACTGTGGCAACTTGTTAAATAGGGAAGGACCTGCACCAAAAAATTCTGGCTCAGTAGGTCTGAGGTGGGGACCAGAAATCTGCATTTCTAAAAGCATCTCAGATGATCCTTTCCCAGTTGGACTGCAGACTATACATGGAGAAACACAGATTTAGAGAGAATATTTCATCTGGGAAACAATGATCAGAGCATGTGATAGCTTTGGGATTCTGTGTACAGTGCTAGGAATCATGAATAGTGTTTGCCACGGGACAGGGAGGCTGAAATATGCATCACTGCTGTTAACAGGGGCCATGGCTAAGGAAATGACTGAGAAAAAAATGGGGAGAATCCAGGAATTCTCAGGAGACAAAGGATGCTCTTCCTAGGTCGACAAACTTGCTCTGAATATCAACTTTGAAAATGGCAGACTTACTTCTGAGAACAACCCTGGCAATCTCATGGCCCTGAAGCTCCTTCCCCCTCACTCAGTGCTTTCTGAGAAGCAGGGACATGGCCTGGGGTAAACTGAGACAACAGCTGGTCAGTGGCATGGCTTTCTGTTTGTCTGATTTTATTTTTAGTCTCTCTCTCTCTATGTAGCTATGTATGTATGTATGGATTAACCAATTTGTCTATTTGAGGAGCAAAGGGTAGAAATGGGTCCTTTAGAGACAGACACTGATGAGGACTAGGCAGACTTGCCTCCAAAAATTCCACATATAAAAAATAACACAGAAGTTTCCTGAAAGGCCTGGCCATGGAGTCCCCAATTTAAAAACAGAGAAACTGAGTTCAGGGAGACGAAAATACAGAAGATGGTCTTAGAGCTTGGTCTCCTAACCAGTTCCTTGTTTGTTTGTTTTTTTCCTACCACCCAAACACAAAGAAGGAGAAGATATGAAAAACAGTGTATTTTACACTGAGATACCACCTCACACCAGTCAGAGTGGCTAAAATGAGCAAATCAGAAAACTCTAGATGCTGGCGAGGATGTGGAGAAACGGGCCCCTCCTACACTGTTGGTGGGAATGTAAACTGGTACAGCCCCTCTGGAAAACAGTGTGGAGGTTCCTCAGGAAACTAACAATGAAGATGTGGTTTATCTACACCATGAAATACTACATGACAATGAGAAACAATGAAATCTGGCCATGTGTAGCAACATGGATGGACCTTGAGGGTGTTATGCTGAGCGAAATAAGTCAGGCAGAGAAGGACAAATATCATATGTTTGCACGTATAGGAGGATTAGGAGGAACTTGACGGAGGAACAAGGGGGAGAAGAAGGGGGGAAATGGTGGGGGAAAGGGAGAGAGGCAAACCATGAGAGACTCTTGAATGCTGACAAAAACTGAGGACTGATGGATGTGGGGGGGAGGGGGGGATGGGCATGGAGGAGGGCACTTGTGGGGATGAGCACTGAGTGTTATGTGGAAACTAATTTGACAATAAACTATTTGTAAAAAAAATAAAAATAAAAAATAAATACAAATAAATAAAAAAAGAAAAACAGTGTATTTTAGAACATGCAAATACTAGTTGTAAGCTAGTAAATTATGAACACTTTTATCATTTCAGATGCAAAATTACTCAGGTTTCAACACTGATCTGTAATTTTCTAAAATAAAAAATAACAAAATAACAAAAACAAAACAAAAAAGGATGACTCTGAAGAGAAGTTCAAGTGACTCTAATTGCCAGAATCTATTTAGCCGACATATAAAAATCAAGACTCTCATTCCAACCAGATTATTTTCAACTGTCATAATTAATACTATCATTTCTAAAATGCATAGATTAAAAAATTAAATATGTCATAAAATATGCATGGACAGCAATAAAATATTTAAATTCTCAGTGTGGCCACCAACCACAATGTTCATATTTATGCATTTATTTGTTACATATTTGTTGACTACCTACTATGTGTCAGGGCTATTAAAAGCTCCAGAGATAAAATCTTGAATAAGAAGGATAAAGTCTGCCTTCAAGTAACATTCATTCTAATGGAGAGTAGGGATAACGATGAGTAGTGTCAGGTGACAGGAAGGGTGCTGGAGCTAGAGGGTGATTGGGTCCTATTTTACAGAGTGGAGTCAAGGAAGTTCTCTTGCAGGAAATGGCTGGATATTGACTGAGTTGACTGCAGAGAGGCAAGAATGGATGGGATGCCAGTTAGGTGGGATTTTTTTTTTTTTTTTTTTTGGAGCAATTCATGTGAGATAATGGTGGTTTTGGAAAAAATTGGTAGGAGGGAGGTGATAAGATCTGGACAGCAATGGGATACAGTCTGGGAGGCAGAGAGCTCATTGACAGATTTGAATGAGAGGGTATGGAAAAGAGAACTCATAAATGACTCATAGATTTCTGGGCAACGGAAGTGAGAGAATGGTAGTGTCATTTACTGATCTGAGGAATTTAAAGATGGAGATTCAAGAATTGTAATTTTAGATGTAGTCACAGTGAAGCTTACACTGTGACTTGACACCAGTCAAGGTAAGTTACACACACACACACACACACACACAGACACACACACACACGCACATATCTGGTTTCTACCCAGAAAATGCTACCCAATTCCCTACTGCCTTATTAGTATTTGCATGTATGCTTTGTACCAGTCCATACGCTATTAACTCCAAATTTGACTCTAAAGATGTTAGAGACTCTAGAATCTCAGTATTCTTGTCTGACATTTAAAAAAAAAAAGAGAGACACATTTAAGACAAAATGATTCTTGTATCAGGGAAATACCAGAAGTAGTCAGAATCAGTGTTCACTGAGAAGGGAAAGGAGGCAGAAGTTATTAAAAAGTTTATACCCCTGGGTGCCTGGGTTGTTCAGTTGGTTAAGCAACTAACTGCTTCTTGATTTCAGCTCAGGTCATGATCTCACAGTTTGTGGGATGGAGCCCAATGTCAGGCTCTGTGCTGACAGTACAAAACCTGCTTGAGATTCTCTCTCCCTCTCTCTCTATTTGCCCCTCCCCTGCTCAATCACCTCTCTCCTCTCTCTCTATTTCAAAAATAAATAACTAAACTTAAAAAGAAAAGAACATATAACACTTTCATAGACAGTCAAGCAGAAGGACTCTGAACCAAGTACAGTGAACCAATTTCCCTCTCCGAAACTAACTCTGCTATTACCACACTGTGTGGTCTTAGGGGACATCAGAGTCCTTAACCTCCATCTCCTCAGGTGGAGTCCTGGAGTAGACCACAGAAATGTTTAACCTTATGTGATTACAGTGTTTGGTTAACAAGTGAAGAAACTGTGTGCAAGAGATCCCCCTTTCTGTGTGTCACATCGAACAGAGACAATTCCAGGTGTTCACAAATTCAGAGGTGTCAGTTCTGAAAGGCTCTGTCAAAGCCTCCCCAGCCTGCCAGAATCAGCTTGCTCAGGGCTGTGGCATGGTTTCATTTTACCATCTCCCTCTATCTTTCCTCTCCAATCCACCAGGGGCCATTGATGAAGCCTTCCTACTATAACTTCCCTTGTGCACAAACGTAAAAGCTCAATGGGCCAAATGTCATTCAAGACCATGTTGCTGTTTCTCAAGAAGGAGAAAGGGAGCGTTGCTTCTGTCTGTGGCGATAACAGCCCTCAGCCAGACCTCAATACGGTAATTGGTCAAGCGAGCAGTTACTTTTCCAGCATTTTCTATATAACATCCCTCACAGTTGTCGATTCTCATTTCTCACAAAGATCCTATGATATTAGTGATTTTTGAGGAGGCAAGCTTATAAAGGAGGCATTTGTGTAATTGGTGCAAATTACCCTGGGTTCTTACCTCTGTGAGGCGAGGTCACAGGCTAACTTGGCCAGATGAGTATTCTTTGTCTTATTGATCTTTAGGTCAAGATCTGGCATACTGTTTCATTTCTTCCATTTCCTGACTGGTGAAAGCATCACCGAGGGTAACTGCAATTCTCTTTCGTCTTGGAAGAGTTTGTCTTTATCTTTTCACATTTTGATATGGAGGAATTATGCAATGGAAATAGTTATTTGTTCAAGTGATGCTGGCTAGTGGGAAGTACATTGAACAACAAGGATTTAATCATTACCATTATCTTTGGGTGTCAAGGGGTCAGGAATGTATGAATTCATCTGAAAGTATTTCAGGGCTTACAGGTCAGTACCTGTAGTGTATACCACCAGGTTCCTGAATTAATTAGATCACATTAAGAAGGGCATATCACGGATGACTGAGATCTTCAGATTATGAATGAAGGTTGCATTATACCTCTCCAACCCATTTCAGGAATGGTCCAACTTCTTGCCACAAAATCAGAATCACTATGTTGGAAGAGAGTCCAAATCAGAGAAATGTTTTGCCAATTTTACACTGGGACAAAGGATTTGGACTTGAGAAGAGTATACCCTTTTGAGTCAGGGAAATAGAACAGCAGAGAAACTTGGTTGCTAAGCCTGTCACATGTGTCTGATGAATGGGGGGGAATCATGGGGACATTTCCATTAACACTCAAAAGGGCAAATAACATCAATCATATCTGCCCCCCCCAGAGGAAATATTCAAATATAACAATTTCCAGGTTAAAAAATACTTGAATTTGGTAAAACAACAATAAAATTTTAAAATAACATGATATTTTGCTGGAGTGGCTGTAGCCAGGATTTCAGAGTCTATTCTCTCACTGTTGGATGCACAAATATCCAATAGAATCAAATTAACTTTATTTTTAATCAAGATGAAATAAAGCTGTAGGAATTTAGGGGCTGACTCGGTCAAAGGAAAGTTTCTTGAGGTGATGGCTGATTGAGGAATAAAAATGTTGCTAATAAGAAAATGCAGCGTCTTTTATTTATGAAAAAGCTCACCTCTTCCCTCAGGACTCATGCTGCATCTGATTTGCAGTTTTAAACTGAAAAATATATAGGTACTTTCTAAGTGAAACCTGTATGCAAATATGAAGTAGCTACACTGATGTTGGCAGCAGAGTAAACAGTAGCAGCAGCAATGGTAACAGTAGCAGTGATAATGGCAGCAGGAGAGTAATATTAGTAACAGTAAAAAAAGCAGTGATGGTAACAGCAAGGTAGCAGCTTATACTATAAAACAATGACCAGGAAAATTGGGAGACTACCTTCCAGCATGCCTCTCCCATTGTATAGCTTGAGGAAAATTAGATGAGAACAGAGGGCTTACATACAGTCTTACAATAAGTAAACAGAATACCCAGGAACAGAATTCAAATTTTGTAATTCTCAATCTATAAAATAGGATATACATCTATGATTCTCAAAACTGATCAAGAGGTAGAAAATCTGGACCACATCACCATCTTTGTGGCACACTGAAACACACTACATAGCTATGTCCTCATATAAACTAAGAATATTCCCAGCCAGAAGCTACAGTTTGTGCTCTTTGCCTACAATGCATTCATTAAGGGTGGAGGGGTGAGGGGGCAAAAGCTGCTAAGGTAATCTTAATTAACATTTTCTGAATCTTTACATTAATAAATGTTTCTTGATGGGTATTTATTTGGATATTTTTTAAGGAGGCCACAGGAAAATGGATGTGGAATATTTAAACAAGAATATCTTGAGAGGTTGCACTTGGAAGGGTTATTGAAGTGTCATTAGAATATCATGTGTCCATATGTGTTTCCAATGGGAGATATATTTTCAGCTTGGATCCAATATCAAAATCACTCTTCAAGGTAAACTTTTGGAGCTATTGCTGGAAGAAGAATCCAGAGACCAGAGAATCTCATATGTGAGGAAAAAATTCGTAAGACTGAAACGAGGTAGAACAGACGTCTCCCAAGATGACTTCGTGGCAGTAGTGTCATCTGCAGAGCGTGGTAGAGGGAAGCAAAGACTTATCAGCAATGTAATTGACAAACAGGTATTTAAAACAAGCCTTGAAACAGGGCTTAAAAATACAGGCTGATTGAAGAAGTTGACCTTTGCAGCACCAACTAACATGGGTTAAGATCTACCAGGAATATATAATACAGAAAGGAATCTCAGAAGATGGACAACCTAAGGAAATCAGTCTTCAGACTTCTGTTTTAAGCAATTCCATGATAAAAGTGGATTAGAAAATAGTATTAGGAACCCCCAGGATGCCATCTGTCACATGTTGTGTATAATTTTGCCTCGGTTATGAGTGTATTTTACAGTCCCTGGTTCTCACTCCAGAGTATGGTTCCAGCATTATCTGCTAATCCTGTCATCTCTATGACATCTTGAATTAAAGCACTCCCCCAGAGATTATCATAGACAAGGAGTTAGGCAAAGGGGACATTAACTGACTATCAAAGTCAAGATCTGTGTGTGCAGACTGGTAGACTCCACACTGGCAAGATGTTCAGCAGCTCCTTCCTAAATGCATAATAATGCAATGATACCATACTGCCAGTAGAGTGGCAATGGCAGATGCAAACACTTAAGTTAAAAAAAAGAAAAAAAAAAAGAAAGGGAAAAACAAAAAATAGAAATCTACTATTTTCCTCTGTAAATTTTACAGAAAAAAATAATTATTACTCTTTATTAGCTCTCAGATCACAGGACCTGAGAATGATGCAGGATCATTTGGAGACAACTATATAGATTATAAAAGTATTTTTCTTCAGCACTTTTCATTGTCCCTTAAGCTGCAGGCTCCTCTCTCCCCTCTCCACTGCTCTACCACCCTACATTTCCCTCTCTTTTTTCACCTTCCACTCCAAATCCATTGCCTTATAGCTAGGTTATCTCACCTGATCACCTTGGCCCATGCCCTCAATACCCCCATTCCCCCAAGAACCAGACATCCCTAGAACAAGGTTGCTGTCATGCTTTTGAGAAAAAGCACTAGGGTACCTATGATCTTTAATGATAACTCCTACATTCAAGTGTTTGAATAAAGATTTCCTTTGCAGCCTTGCCAAAAGAGGAAATGTCCCTTTGTGCCTTGTTTTAATGGGTAGGGCAGACAGAAAGAGGTCTGCCATTGCAAAGTGTGCTGAGGTTGCCTACAAAGACTATCAGTGACCTTTATAGCAGACAAACAATGATATTTGGAGCAAATGTTGGTACTGTAATTTTGCCCCAGGCTCTGCAGGAGCCTGCAGTAGAAGCCTCATGCTCAGAGCTAACTCCGCTATTTGGCCTCGGGAAAAGTTTCCTGGCCAAGTTTAAACCCCTGGAGACTAGGAGTGTTTAATTTAAGCACTAATATAAGCTAAGAGGGAGAGCAACAATACTAGTGCTCCCATAATGGAAAGATCATTATTTTTAGGTTTGTATAGAAACCAGAGCTGGCAGCTGTGAGGCAAAATGTACCCTTTGAAAAGAACCTACCATTGTTACATTTAAGCTGTTGGGATACAGCTTTTGACTCAGAGGCAATCGTCATATGCTCAGAATTACCCCATGAACAGTCACAGGCTTAATGATTTTGAAAGTAGCAATATACAAAGAAAGGTGAGGGGCCAGGACTGAGAAGTGTTTTCTGACCCATTAGTCCTTCTGTCTGCTAAGGAATTTGTTGCCATACTAAGAGCAGATGCCACCTTTTAAAGAAATTTATTTTTTTGCTCATAAATGCTTACCTGACTTTCTTTAGGCAGATCAACAGAGAGGTTAAGTCCTTGGTCAAACAGACATCATTTAAAATATTAGATCTACTATTTACAACTGTGTGGCAATGGGTGAGTTACTAACTTCTCTTAGTTTCCAGTTATTTACCTAACAGATAATAAATGGAGATAATAATAGCATCTGTCTCAGAGAGATGTTGCATAATGTTTCAGTAACTCCACACATATTTATTGGCAGCTACTCCAGGTCTGGCAATGTTTCAGGTGCTAGGGATACAGAGAATAAGACAGACATAAGATCCCTGCCCTATTAGAAACTTACAATCTAGTAAATAGGAAAAGAAAATAGAAAATAATGTATGTAACTGAGCATGGTGCCGGCTGACAAGCAGATGCTTATATCCATGGTAGCCTTTATTCAATGGTAACACCTCACTGTCAAGACTGCTGTATGTCTGGGCTAGGCTGACCAGGCTTGATCCCAGTTCTACTCCATAAGAATGATCTGGCTGCGGGTAAGCCATGTAAAGTCTTGCAGTTTGTTTCCTGGTTTGCAAATCAGGGGCAATATCTACCTTCCACGGTTGGCCTAAGGATGAAATGAGTTAACTCATAGTTTCTGGCATTCAGGAGAAGTTTGTAAATCAGAAACCTGTCAAGCAGAGATACTGAGAAATTGATAACAGCCAGCCAGTACAACAGCTGGCTAATTCTGGCCACAGTCCTCCCAAATGTCCCTTTATTAACATCTGCTATATTTCAGGTATCACACTGTGGGCTGTGCAGGAGGCAGAAGTGAACAGCACAGCTCTCCAGCTGGGGGACAGGGGAGAAGCAGTCTCATGAGGAAGACAGGGGGATAAGCAGCTAACTGTGAGACTGGGAGAATTCGGTTGGTACTGCAGGACGGATATGAGTGAAAGACTGTTGGGGGCACTGAGATGC
The DNA here is from genome assembly GCF_003009895.1 of Hyaena hyaena. NCBI lineage: Eukaryota > Metazoa > Chordata > Mammalia > Carnivora > Hyaenidae > Hyaena > Hyaena hyaena. Next base: position 1,722,368 of record NW_024080932.1, on the reverse strand, counting down.
AATCAGGTCTGATTCCTGGTCTGCAATCAGGATGTGTGTCATGTTGATGAGCAGACCTCTAGAGCAATGAGTACACTGTAAATGTAATGCTTTGTCATTCTGCAACCATGGATACCTACTTGGGGGACACTCATTACCACTTATGTGTTCCACATTAAACAGAGGGAGAAGAACAGAAAAATAGCATCTATGGAGAATCCACTAGGGTCCAGGCATTGAGCCAGGTGCATTAAGCATCTCCCTTGATCCTTCCAAGAACTCCATGAGGGAGATGCTTCTGTGCTACATATTAAAGGTGTGGAAACTACTATTTAGTTGAGTAAGAGCAAATGATCAGTAAAAGACAATGCAATATGTGCATCCCCAGGTCTTATTGACTCAAATAATATTTTCCTTATGATACACTGATGCTTTTCATTGGTCACATATAGATCATATAGATCACAGTTTTCCTTGCAGTGGGGGGGGGAAGTAAGTTAAGGAAAGTGCAAACAATTATAAAAATTGATTCAAAGTGTCATTCAAGTGCAGTGCACTGCACTATTATTGTCAAAGGTCCAAAAGAAACACTGGATTTTCTGAGTAGAGTAATTTAACAAAGAAAGTGAGGGCTGTTTTGGGGACAGCATTCAAGTTATTTTTGTGTGTATTTTTGCTTGATCTCTTTACAGGATATAATCTACTGTGACCATATGCAGTAGAACTTCTAAAGGGCAAGAGTACACCATTATTTTGAGTGGGGACCCAGGACATGATCTTGAAATCATTATGGTGGTTAATGAGCATAGAAAAATGGTTATATCATCTGAAACTATTAATGAATTGCAGTATAATTGGATCAGTTGGTAGACATTATAAGGAAATATGGATTCAGGGAGAGATTCAAGGTAACTAAACAATGTGTGGTCAAGGATCGAGGTCTTAAAAGAGGAGGCTTAATTGTTCCTTGAGAGGTCAATTCACCAAATCCATGAGATTAGTCATCTCCAGTAATTTTCCTTAAGTCATATTTATTTCATTCAAAGGCAAGAATTGATGTGCTTAGAAATTCAGTCAAGAAGGGATGCCTGGGTGGCACAGTTGGTTAGGTGTTTGGCTTTGATCTTGGCTCAGGTCATGATCTCCTGGTTTGTGGGTACGAGCTCTGTGTTGGGCTTTGTGCTGATGGCTTGGGATTCTGTCTCTCCTTCTCTCTGCCCTTCCCCAGCTTGTGCTCTCACCCTCTCTCAAAATAAATAAACAAACTTAAAGACATTTTTTAAGTAGTAAAAAAAAATAAAAGAAATTCAGTTTAAGCTTAACAGGATGTAAAAGAATCTTGTAGGTTGGTCAATGGTACTATTAAATCTGATGTTATGTATGTTTAAAAAATAAAAGCGGAGGGCATTTCTGCATCCAGGAAGAATAATGGGAGAACAACACTTTGTCAATACTGGTTCAGTACTCTCCAGGGAAAGAGACACTAAATATACTCTAGACACCAGGGAGAGTTCAAGAGGTGTCTCTTCCACCCTGAGATACAAGATATCTTATCATTTTTTTCTCTGATTGCTGTTCACAATGGAGTAATTGCAAAGTACGATGTGGATTATTTAGAATTACCAATAAGCACACATATTATGATTATTTGTAAGGTACAACCTGCAAATATGCCTTTATAAATTAATATGTTGACCTCTGAATTCTACTTTTATCTCTTGTGATTTTGGTCAATGTGAATTGTTACCAAATAGTCACTTAACTCTGAGTACACATAGGCCTATAGCCCAGAGACACCTTCTCTGGACATCTGGCAGCACCTTTAGTTAAGATTCTAATTTCAGCATATGTGAGTATCAAAACACCACAGTTTCTTTTCTTTTCTTTTTTTTTTTAATGTTGAAAGATATTCGGTAGGCCTTAAGCTGAAAGACAATGGGTGTAGCTCCTCCCCCACACCAACCCTGTTTGGGTGATTCTTGCTATGTTACATTCAGCAAATAGTGATTATTGCCTTCACTATTAGCAGGTACAGAAATGAGCAAGACAGAAGCACTGCCCATCAAGAACTGAGCCAGGTGGAGGGAACCACACATATAGTCATACATTAATTCATTTATACTTGCATTCATCCATTCATTCATATATACAGTAAACAAATGTACACTGAGTGTCTACTATATGGTATACTCTGAATAGCCTACAGTGATCAAAAGAGATAAGTTATTTGACCTCCTCATTCCATGAAGAAACAACGTGGCCCCTATTTCATTCATAATGGTAATGAAAGGTAGAAGCCTTTCTTATTAAGGGAACATTTGAGCAAATACCAAAAGCAAGTCAAGGAAAGAGCTATGGGATTTACAGGAGAAGAGTGTTTCTGGAAGAAATAAATACCAAATGTAAGGACATGCTTAGCAGAGCCAAGGGAACAGCACAGAGTGAAGGGAACGTATATAAGAATAGGAGGAAGTTATTTCAAAGAGTTAATGGGGGAAAGACTATGCAGGACTTTGTAAGTCATGAGGAAAACTAGTTTTTCCTTAAAGTAAAAGAGAGCCTCATGGAGGGGTTTAAATAAGGGAGTGATATGATGTGACATTTTACAAAGATCACTCTGCCATGTGGAGAACATGTTGAAAAGCAAGGTGAACATAAAGATATCATAGGAAAACTGCATTCAATGCTATGAGAACCATCCTAGTCCAGCAATTCAGGAATAATTAGTCATGCAGAGAAATCTGTACCTGTCTTCAGAAGCCAAAGCTAAGGGCCAGGGATAACTTCTACTCTGTCAGAGGGCTGACCTTCAAGAGGAAAAAAAAAAAATAGGGGTGCCTGGGTGGCTCAATCAGTTAAGTGTCTGGCTCTTAATTTTGGCTCAGGTCATGATCTCATGGTTCATGGGATTGGGTCCCATATCAGGCTCTATGCTGACAGTGCAGAGACTGCTTGGGATTTTCTCCTTCCTCTCTCTCTGCTCCTCTCCATTCACTCTCCTCTCGCTCTCAAAAATAAATAAATAAACTTAAAAAAAAGAAAAGAGGAAGAAAACAGTCCACATGATCTTTGAAAAGAACAGCAATTGAGCATTTGCCTTGAATCTACTTGAGGTTGAATATGTTGCCACTTTTAACCAAGGTAGGAATAAAAAAGAATGAAGATGCAGTCTAGTATACAAAAGGAAACTCAAGTGACTCATTTCTAACCCCATTCCTAAGCTCACTCTAGTCAGGGGACGATATAAATGCCCATAAGAGGTAATGAAAAAATGGAGATCCCATGCTGTCTTCACTAGCCAAGAAGATGAAAAGGAGAGAAAGAAATGATAGGAATCTGGAGTTACCTTCTCCAGGTTACATTGTAATATTTCCCCAAAGGTTGAAATGGAAACCTCACTACCACCTATGGGAGAGAAAGGCCATGGCATTAAAGATAGTGTTTGCAGAGGCAACTGGGTGAGCTAAGTTGCCAATATTTGTGAACACAGTGGCCATGGGGATGGATGGCATAAGAGCTGGCAGGAGCATCTATGCATCTATGATGTGTAAAAAAGATGGCTGGAGTACCTCAGTACTAAAACAGTGACTCAAGACACTACAAATGCAAGCAAGGAAAAGGTTAGTAAGACCCTGACTGCAGACCCTGAGGCCATTCCCTTCTATGATCACTACCAGACAGTGGAGAAGGCAGAAGCTGCAATGGAGGTGGAAAGATTAAGAGATGTAAAATGGAGGAGAGTGGGTAACAAGTTGACCAGATGCTGATGGGTGTTGGTAGAAGTAAGGTTTGGAGTACAACAGAGAGGTTAGTGTCTCAATCCCCTCCCAATGATCAGGTAACATTATCACACATGTGCATACAATTCTATCCGCAAGTTGGAAAAGTCTACACAGGGTGGAGACTTATCTAAATACTAAACTAACAAAAGAGATACGATGTGTTTCATAATCTCCTAAGGGTTTATTTTTCCATTAGAACTTGTGTGGCACTAAAACAGATGCATGAGAAGATCTGTATTGTAATAAATGTGGTACCTGTCAACTCTTACAAGGTCTGGAAAATGGTAGAAGGCATTATGAATATTTCTGGCCACGAAAGGAATCCTGGCCCTTAGACAAGGTGCAGTGCCATGGAGGATGAACTGGGCTTGTCATGACTGGAAAAATTAAGAACACAAGACTGGTTTCTATAGGGTAGAAGAAACCAGAATTCCTGCGGAGGAAGAGGCTGGGAAAGGCCATGCATCGGAGAGGAAGGGCTTTGAAAAACTCTCTCATATACCAGGAAGTGGAGAAAGCCAAGCACACATCCAGGCCAGACAAAGGCTCAAAAAAGAGCCTAGTACACCCTACATTTTCACCTCTAGCTGACCTTGAGGCTCTGCTTGAGCAGGTAGTGAAGACTGGGGCAGAACTGTAAAAGGACTCTCTAAGCAATGCAAATACCTCAACAGTGTCAATCTTCAAAGACTGGGACTGTATCTTTCTTTTTCTTCTTCTTTTTTTGTTCCCTTTGTTTAAGGAAACTGTCAAAACACTGGCTTATTGGCAAATGGAATACAGACTTCAGTGGCCACACATGACAAATAACAGACTTTACAAAGATGGCTTAAAAGTCACTAGACAAAAAACAAACAAACAAACAAAAAAACCCACCCACAACGCGCAGCTATAACAAACCAAGGGGGGCACAGTATCTGATTACTGGTTTCCACATTATATTATTCAAACTGTCTGGTTTCAGCAACAACAAAAAAATGGATGCATGCAAAGATACAAAAAACTATGGCCCATTCTCCTACAAAAAAATAAATTAATAGGAATTATCATGTACGTGGTTTCCCAAAACCTAATACATCCCTTAACAGGTAAACGGACAATAAACTATGGTAAATCTGTAGGATGTAATATCATTTAACATTAAAAGGTAATAAACTATTAAGCCACAAAAATACATAGGTGAATCTCATAAATACATGTTAGTAGGTGAACGAAGATAGTCTGAAAGGGCTATATACTATATGAATCCAATTATATAATATTCTTTAAAAAGGAAAACAATACAAACAGTTAAGACTCAGTGTTTGCCCAGGGAGTGGGTGGAAGCGATAGGGTCGAGTGGGTGAAGAACAGGATTTTTTTACAGTGATGAAATTCTACTGTACTGGTAGATATATGACCATATATGCATTTGTCGAAACCAAGAGAACTTTATAGCACAGAGTGATCCTTAACATATGTAAATTTTAAAAATATCACTTAGGAGTACACAGGATCCCAGAATGAAATGCATAATTTGATAAAAGAATCTAACTATTTTAGAAATTTATGAAATAACCACACCCAAGGGGTGGAACTGACTACAGAAGCTTCCACCTGAGGAGCCTGGGTGGCTCAGTCGGTTAAGCGTCTGACTTCTGCTCAAGTCATGATCTCACGGTTCATGGGTTTGAGCCCCGTATCGGGATCTCTGCTGACAGCTAACTCAGAGCCTGGAGCCCGTCTTTGGATTCTGTGTCTTCCTCTCTCTCTGACCCTCCCCTGTTCATGCTCTCTCTCTCTCTCTCTCAGAAATAAATAAAAAACACTAGAAAAAAAAAAGCTTCCATCTAAACACTACAGAATGGAAAGGAGGGAATAAAGAAAAATAACTTTATAACACAGAAACGTGACAAACACTATCTCAGCCAGGTGACCAAAATTAACATCCACAGTGACAAGTCATCTTGAGAGCATGTCTGTGGTCTTGATATGACTGGATGAAAATGGTGTTTTATGTTTGTAGTTTTCCTCCCCCAAACACATGAGTCCAGTCTAATCATGAGGAAGACAACAGACAACTCTCAATTGAGCAGCATTTTTAAAAAATGTCTGAGCAGTACTTTTCAAAAATATCAAGGTCATCAACACCAAGGAAATTCTGAGAAAGTGTTACAGCCAAGAGGAGCCTAAGGAGAAACGACTAAATATAATACCTTGTCCTAAGTGAGTCCGAGATACATAAATGGCATTAGGTAAGTAAGGAAATCTGAATAAAATATGGACCTCAGTTAATAACACCATATCAATATTGCTTCATGAATTCTCACAAATGCACCATACTAAAGCAAGATGTTCATATTAAGGAAAACTGGGTGTGAGGTACGTGGGAACCCTCAATACTATCTTCACAAAGTTTTGGTGCATCTAAAACTTTTCTAAAATGAAAAGTTTATGTATAAAAAGAACAATGACTAAAACCAGTTCATATTTCCCTCAAGTGTTTTTCTTATTCATTTTATATGTACTTAGATAATCTGCTTTTCAATTATATACATATATATGTATGTATATATATGCGCTTACCGTTGTTATTAAAAAGCTTTTATTTAAAGCATTGCAATTACAGCAAAAAAATAAGTATGGGGGTACCACAATTTACTCAGTCTCCATTATTGTACACTAAAGTATTTAAAAACATCTCTAGTTATAAAAAACATCTTCTACATAGCAGAGTTATTCTTAAGGATTAAAGATTTTTTTTTCCCCCACGGATTTTCCAAAGGTGAGTATCAGCGATGTGTTCGTCTCAAGGGCAGATAGTAGTTAACAGTAGTATATGCTAAACACCATGCTTCTCACATTCTCACATACATAAGCCTGGCCTACAGATCATGCCAGTTAAACTGTAGACTCTAATTCAGCAGATCTGAAGTGCAAGCCGAGATTCTGCATTTCCTGAAATCTCCTGATAATGCTATTGCTTCCAGGCCAGGGAGCGCACTATGAATGGCCAGGCAATATAAAGCACTCTGCCTGGATTCAGGTGGGCTGGATTGTCTGCTTTACCATTTCTCTTTTCTCTTTCTTACGCGACCTTCAAAAATCGCATGCTATCTGAGAAACATATGCCCCCTCTCCCAGCCCCTCTAACTTTGTTCCACTTTCCTTCCTCGGCTGTTGTGAATTAGATCATAAATGTAAAATTCTCTGTGAACTATGAAAGACCTACTATAAGTATATGTGAGCTCTCTCTCTCTGTCTCTCATTGGAAAGCTCACTGTGGTAAAGCCCCACACACTGTACATTGCAGAAGTGTCTCAATCACAAAAATGGCAACATTAGAAACTACGACATGCATGAAATGGCTGCAGCGCCATTAAGGTTCTTACAGTTCTCGTTGCCAGGAGTCAGACCGTTTAATCCTCATTAGGACCGATACCATTAACGGGAAGAGTTAGGAGACATAAGTGGCAATAAAACCTGAGCCTTGTTTTCAGGGAAATTGACATTCTTAGCAGAGCTGGGCAGGGTATGGGTTGTTAGGAATAGTGGAATCATCATTAAGCAAGAGCAAGTCAATCACACTAGAGATGGCAGCTAAGCCTTGTGTTTTCCCAGAAACCGAGGCTCTCAGCAGCATGTTCCCATCAGGTCTCCACGACAACATTCTATCCAAAATAAACAGGCATCTTGGAGTTTGTAACTCTGTCCCTGGGATGTGATCGTCAAGTTGTCAAGTAACATGAGATCCAAGAGCTATAGATTCTATGCAAACAGATCCAGTATAGCCTCACAATAAGGAAAATACACTTTATTTCATTTATTTAACTGGCTGGAGAGAAATCAAATAAGGTATGATTTTATCTTATTATGAAGACTTTGCCACCATTGATAGATGGGTGGATGGATGAATGGATGGATGGATAGGTAGGTGGATAAATGGGTTAATAAATAAGTGATAAACTAAGAGAGTGAATAAGTGAAGGAGTGATTGAATAGCCATTTGACAGACCCAATCACTTGGGGCTTGGTGAATAACGCGGTTACATTTTTAATACAACAGAAATTCCATTAAACCTAAGGTTCTATTTTTTTAATGTTTTTATTTATTTCTGAGAGAGGAGAGGGAGACACAGAATCTGAAGCAGGCTCCAGGCTCTGAGCTAGCTGTCAGCACAGAGCCTGACACGGGGCTTGAACCCACGAACCGTGAGATCATGACCTGAGCTAAAGTTGGACGCTTAACTGACTGAGCCACCCAGGTGCCCCTAACCCTAAGGTTCTAACCAGTATATGAAAGGTGCTAAAGCTAATAAAAACTAGTCAAATCATAAATACCAGACTGTGAAAGTGGGAAAGATGAGAGAAAATGGCAAAAGAATATACTGAAGAATCTGAGAAAGCAGGAACCAAGGCTATCTTACCCATGACTATATGTCCAGTACCAAGCACAGTTCTTGACACATAATGGGTGCTTAATAAATACTGTTGAATGAATGAAGGCACAGGTGACTGCAGTAATTGTTCTAAGATTTGAAAGTATATGAGAGTCATTTGTAGAACACACTTAAAGTCTCCATTCCAAAAATTCTGATTCTGTAGGTCTGGGGTTCTTACTTCTTCAGTAACTACTCCTAGATGACTCAGATGCAGGTGAACCTCACTGAGAAGCCCCAACCAAATCTTTATGAAAATGCACTTCTGCATTTATGAAAATGCACTAGACATTCCACATGGCATTCTGATGTTGATAGTTTAATAGCTCAATACTGAAGCTAGATCTTTGATTTCAGGTTCAAGACTTTGCCTCTGGAATGCTAAATGTGCCAGGCCAGTGGCTGAGCAGATAATTCTGTAAAGACATTACATTGCAAACTACATTGTATGTGTAGTGATTTCTGTGCCCCACCCTTTTCTAAAATATCAGTTGGTACAGATGCTCTTAACCATGGACTGATGTTAGAACCATCTGATGGAGGGGTATGAAGAAAACCAGTACCTGATACACACCATAAGACAACAAAGTCACAAATCTGGAGACAGGGCTAATGGATCAGTGCTGAGGGATCAGTGTGTAGACAGGTGTCCTCAATATAAGGAGCCTGAAGCCCCTGCCTCATCCACACCTACAGCACTTTCAATGCACTGGCTCCTTTTATCTTCTTGCCCATCATTGGTTGTCTTTTTTTTTTTTTTTTTCTGAAATCTGCTGGATTCAAATCATTTTATGTCCTGAATTCTGGCTAAAAAACAAGGAAAATGCCCACTACATTTAAATCAACCAGAGCAGAAATAAACTGGGAAATAATTCATTTTTGAAAATTGCAGTTTCATGTCATTTGCTTTTATTTAATAATTTAGTTTGGCAGGACTGTGGCATGTTTATTGTCATGCAGCTTAGGTTTGGGAAGGAGAAAAGTTTTGCAAAGCCAGTAAGTGACCACTGTCTTCCGAGCCTGCCCTTATAGTGACCCCATGGCCGGGGCTGCTATCCTCAAGTGGGAGAGGATAATTCACAAATGCATAACCTCCCTTTAATAATTAAAAATACATATGTGCATTATATATCTTCTGCCTTATTCCAAAACAGACTAAGAGAGTTTAAATGTAATGCAATATATAAAGGAAACATACATTTGCAAGCAGGTGAAGACAATGAAACAAAGAGAGACCAGGGCACATCCATGCAATGAATCCCTATGAGGATCCACTTTCCCCAGGCCTCCTAGAGGCTCCCAGGACCTCCCCTTGCGACTCAGCCAGTGCAGTCTTTGCCTGTTGCTGATTTCATCATGCCATTTCCACGTCTCCCCATCAATACACCACACCCATTTCCATGCCTCATATCTGTGCTTTTGTGGTCTCTTCCAGCTTCAGAATCACTGGAATTTCCTGGAGGGCTTATAAAAACCCAGATGGCTGGGCTCCTCCACCTGAGTTTTTCATTCAGTAGTTCTGAGGAGGGACCGGAGAACTGGCCTTTCCCACAAATTTCCAGGTGATGCTGATGCTGCCGGTTGGCGAACACTTTGAGACCCACTGTTCTTAAGGTCATGATGATCTGCATTTTTCAGAGGAAGACAAATTTTCCCCTGATGTACAAGGCCATGTGGTTCTGGCTTCTATCTTCTTCTTTAGGTCAGTTTAGCATCACTGTCTCCTAACTATAAGCTCCTACCACCCAATATCCCAAGTGAACCATACTCCCTTTGGAGACAAGCCCTCTGCACATGCAGTTCTTTTCCACTGTTAACCTCAGTGCACAACTCCTGTCCCACCACCATCCTCAACATCTCAATTTCCCTGTTAACTTATGTGTCATTTCCACAGGAAAGCCCTTAGTTCAAATCAGATGTTCTTTTATGCCCTCACAGAACCCTATTCCTTTCCTGTACAATACTTATCTCAATTGATAATTATTCATTCATAAGTATGATTTGTGGATTAAAGTCTTTCTCCTCCTCTAGACTCTAAGCTCCATGAGAGTGGGAGCCATGTTTGTTTTTTGTGCATTCAATTATCCTTAGATCCTAACACACTACTTGAGACAGAGGAAATCCATTTACTTTTAATGGAATAAGATTTCATACACTTGCTAAAGTTGACCTCACATTTAGCTCTAACTTTCTAGCCACAATGTGAAAAAAATCCAACAACACATCAATTATGCAATTCACAGTCTTCATTCACATTACCCTTAAGGTTGCAAGGAAATCAAATGTTCAGATTTTCACAACCATCTCTGATTCTCAAACTAGGTTTGGAAGTATACGCAACCCAAATGTCCTGATCAGCTAAAAGTAACATAACATGTACTGACATCATCCCAACTACAAACTCTATCATCACAGTCTTGGTTCCTGACCTTCACTCAGTTCCTAGAGTGGGCCAGGGGATGACTTCCAGAGCTCACCATGGTGGTGACAGTTGGACATATTATGATACTCTGCAGGTACACTGCTGATGGCAGATGGTCTGGCTTAATCCAGAGTTGATTTAGAGTCCTTAGAGGAATAGGTGGGCTCTATATACACCAGGCCATATTCCAAGAATATTATTTCTCTTGCCATGCCTTTGAAAAATATTGGACCTCACCAGTATGTTAAAGGTTTTACTCCCTGGAAAGTCAGTGGGGGTTACTGTGATTGGGTTCCATCAGGAGTGGAATCCTCTTCTTTCTAAGCCAGCCTAGAAGACACACCTGAACTTCAGACAAGCTGCCCAGGCCACCTGGGATAGCCAGAATTCCATCTACGATCATCTTAATTCTCATATTCTGGCCTCCCTGATCTGCAAGGCTAATGCCTGCAGGCTCTGAATTGTTACAGTGAACTACAATGAAGGCACAAAGATCCAGGTAGTGCAAATGTGGAGCACAGTAACCTGGCTTCAAACCCGGCCGCATGGCTGGCTTAATTAAACTATACAAACAGTTTCGAAACACTGGTGTCTTGAACTGAAAACACTAAGTGTGTTTTTAAAAGATGAAGGATATATAAGATAATGTATGTAAAGTGCCAAGATTATGAAGTGTAATAAATGCTATTTTTGTTGTTTTCCATGATAAGATGGATAATAGCTTAATCAGCTATTATTTTCATAAGCCCAAAGCCTGACACACTACCGCAAAGTGATGTCACAGGAATTTTCATTTGTGAAGCAAAGCAGATTTGAGGCTAGGTCTGGCTACCAGCTTTTGTTCCCATTCCCTCTAATGCCTCAAGAAAGACCCAATGGATGCTTTTTAAAATACTAAAATAGAAAAAGTGATTCCCCAGGGCCTAGTGGATGACAAGTCCAAAAAGGATCAGGCTGCCTACTGCTCACAGTCAGGTGGCAGCAGGGCGGGCACCCACCTGGGGCCCACCCCAGGGGCTTTTGTTTGCAAGGAGCCCTGCAGCTAGGGGTGCTCACAAACACCTTCTAATTCAGGTATTAACCTGGCTGCCTCAGCTGCCAGATCCTCTCCCCAGCGGCTTCTGCAAAGAGTTTTAAGTTTGTCAGCTCATTTTTCATTTGCAGCATCCAACTCTGGAAATGGCAAATGGTCCTGGGCTGCCCCCAACTCTGATTAGCACACACAGAGCATTTTTTAACAGACTCTTCCATATTTAATATTGCTTGGAGCACCATAGTTAAGCAACACTCACTGGGCATCAGAGACAGTTTTGAGCTGACTCTGCCCCTGAAAGAGCATTCAAGAAGAGGGAACCAGCACGTGCAAAGTTGCAGTAGCAACTATGGGGTATGTGGAAAGCATGCAGAAATTCTGTGTGGCTGAAGCCTTTGCAGTTCACAGGGTGATGAGGGAGAATAAGGGCAGGCAGGGATGCTGGGAACAGATGTTAGAGAGCCTTTCTTATTCTAGGGTTCTTCTTCTTCTCCTAAGCCACAAGAAATCTGAATGTGTAGGGGAGACACGGAGGTGTTGGCACAATCAGATTATGTTTATGAAACGCCACTCTCACTCTGGCAGACTCTGTGAGGGTGGAGAAAAGATAATGTAGACACAAGTAAACAAAACACCAGTTAGGATGTTTTGAAGAAGTTGTTGAAGTAATCCAGATTTTAAAATTTTATAGACAGATATTTTTTTTCTTATGTAAACATCTTAACCACCCCCTAACCATGCATACACACACATACACCATTTAAACAGAAATCCACAGTTAGGATAAAAACAGTCATTGAACTGAGGAAGTGATCCTAAATAAAAATTGACTGGATGTGGGAAAAAATGGGGGAAAGATGAGGTTTTTCTTTTGCTGACTTAGTATATCCTGGTCAATAAGGAAATTATCAGGTGGGAAGCTCTAAACAAATCCCTTTCCCTCCAGGGTCTTGTTTTTACCATCTATAAGATTAGCAGATTCGAAGACAGAACTTTATTAGGGTAGATGGAGAAGTGTGACCTCTGCAGCAGCCACCATCACACCCACTGTGGCCTTCTGACAGCAAGCAACTGCTGTATTTTGGAAGGAAGCTGGTGATTTGAATCTACAGCATGAAGTTTTATATGCAAATATTTTAAAACCAGGCTTAATGCTTTAGGGCATGTTGCATCTTTGAATACTAGTATAAGAACTGTACTTGATGAAATAATCCCATAACTTGAGATAGATAAACTTGGCTTCTCATGTATCTGGGTATTTCATTTCATATTTATTTATTTATTTATTTATTGAGTGTGGGGGGAGAAGAGCAGAGGGAAAGAGAGAGTCTCCTGATGTGGGGCTTGATCTTACAACTGTGAGATCATGACCTGAACCAACATCAAGAGTTGGATGCCCAGCCGAATGAGCCACCCAGGCACCCCAATGACTGGGCTTTTTAAAGGAAAATTCAACTATTACCCAAAATGGTGAGTTCTTTGCAGCATGTGACCATGGTCTGGTTCTATGTCCTACATATCTAGATAAGTTGTCTCAGTCTTTATTTCCTTGAGTCTAAATGGGGCTACATATAATGACCTCATCAGCCTTTAGTGAGGACAGGATGAGAGAAAGCTAGTAAAATAAGTACCGCACGGTTTGATAAATACAAGTCATTTGAAGTTCCTCCTTCCATCCCTCTATTTAAATGATGCAACCTCATGTCATAGAATATCTGGGGATTTGGTGTCAAATAGGCCTGTAGTCTCTCTTATGAACTTGAGTAATTTTCTCATCCATAAAATGGAGCTAGGAGTAGCTATGTTACATGGTTGATGTAGTACAGGCAGCAATGATCTATTTCCATTTCTCCTTGTTCAGTGCATGGTGGCCATAAATTGTATCAGATATTACTGAATGAGCTTCAACAGGAGGTAGGACATGGTTATGAGAGGTCTGCTAAGACAATAACCAATCCAGTAGACAAAGAAAGAACGGCCCCTTTATCTGGGTTAATTAGTGATGAATATGTGGGGAAGATAGAGTCCTAAGCTCTAAATTACTGGGCAAGAAGCAATACCTACATTTTCATTTTTGTACAATTTATTCTATAACAAGATCATAATAATTTAATTAGCATCAATCTATATGTCAGCACTGATCAAATACTATATGGCAGATACAGTGGAAATAAGAATACTTAAGAAATAAGAATGCATAAACTCTCACCTGCTTTCCAGGGAACGTAACCCACAAGCAAGTAAGAGTGAAGAGTTGAATCATTTTTTCAAGTAATAGTAAGCACATTTATGACAGTGCACAGAAACCACTTCTTAGCTTTCTTTCTTTTCCTCAGGTGACCAATACTTGCCTTTGCAAGGAGTGAATTCCTCAGTTAGGAATGTACCCGACAATTTTGACTGTTTGAAGAAGAACTAAATCACAGAGTTAACAGAAGATTGTGCTCTCCAAGAAAAGCTCACTCAGAGTCATAAAAAGACCCTGAAAATCTACAAAGCATGGGCCTCCATTGAGGAAAGCAGAATGCATTTTCTATTTCTAAACAAACTTTAATATTTTTCATCTGGAGTTATTTCTATACTGTCAGCAGAAAAAAATCTTTGCATGTGGTTGTGTATTTATGAGTGAGTTTTATCTCTAAACAGATTTGTAACTAAAAACAGAAATATCTTTTTATGGGAGACAGCTGGTGGGGAGATTAAAGATACACATGGAGAGAGAGGGGGCTCAAATTAACAAACATTCCTAGACATAGAATGTCTGTGAGTATTAGGAATCTTTTAACTTATGACCTAAAAAAAAGTATCTAATACCCACCAGTTTCCCAGGATAGACTTCAGCTTATTTGGCATTTAAAGAAAACAAAAAAATAAAAACATGGCAAGCCTAGTACAGAGCTATAACTCTTCAAAATCTCAAGGAGTCATAGATAACCTATAAATACTATGTGAACATAAAATTCCTAAATATGTGTTCCATTTATGGGATTTAGAAAAAAAATAATCAGTCAAATCAGGCCAATTCTGGGCTTACTTTTTTCCTTCTCAGAATACAAAAAAGATGTGCTTCTGAAAATTTGGATTTGATCTCCAAATTTCAAGCATCTGCCACATGTTTGTGCTAGGACTGCACTGCGAGTGCAGTAAAACTATCCTTGGGTTTATTTTCCAAAGGGCATTGGCAAACATGAATTTCCAAACCTTTTTATTGAGGCTGGGTGAAATCCTTTGAATGTTGTAAGCCATTCCCCAAATTGGATTTAGGATATTAATGATCAAAACATTTCCAGTTATTTTCATCCTAGTCTAGGGATGATTTCTAAAATAAGTTGCCAGAAGTCAGGCTGGCTTTGTCTGGGGCTCTGGTCACCGTCACAGGAACACTGGTGGGAGAGGGTTTGAGAACAATCACTTCATGTGGTGAGTTCCATGTCCCAACTCAAGAGTCATATGTGTTTATAATTATCTGAATAAGACCCAGGCATAGAGTTGGCTACATTCAGTGATTTTAGAGGCAAAACTAAAGTTGCAGTCATCAAGGTTGGCTGATACAGGAGACATTACTTGCAATCATTCCCCACACTTCTCCCAGACTAGTTAGGTTTTTATTAAAATTCCTCTATTAAAACTGAATTAAAGTTTAATTTGCTTGAAAAGAAAATGTACTCCTTTCTCATACATGGGAAACCAGCATCAATAGCTACTAGTAGAAGGTCACATAAGAAGAAATACAATAAATATAAAATAATGTTAGACACTGTGGCTTCCTGAATATACTCAGCCTAATGCCTACTTTTTTGCGGTAGTTGTTTAAAGACAGGGTAGCATCTTTTAATAGATATTAAAAACAAATTAACACATAAAGTTGCTGAATGGACTAACTACTGAAAAATATACACTTTTACACCTTATAATACCCACTGTCATGTGGTCATACTCCATGAACAATTATCTTTAATACCATCAGTGGTTTGTATTCTATGCTTTGTGAAATCCTTCTCTAGTGGACAGCTGCTACTACTTTACAGAACCCATATCACTTGATAAGGTACAACTCTTCAAGAGCGTAGCAGTCATTAGCACCTGGGAGTGGATCAAGTTTAGATTCTTGATTTCTTCATGCCCCATCAACCCTGCCTGCATCATCTTCTTCATTCCAAGACTCATAAACGGTGAAGCCATCCTTTGCTCTCATATTATCTCCATGTCTTAAACATTATATATTGCTTCTGTGATCTAGAAAACTCTCCTCAAGGCAGTCCTTCCTTCCATAAACATGACTTTGTGGGGTGAGACAACTTCCACTCACTCACTAAGACTCAAAGAACCTTTGACAGATATTACACGTGCTACACTTTAAGGTTTTTATTACTCAGAAGTATCTTCTTAAAGGTATAAAGATATGAGTATGAGTGATTAGTTTAGCATTGCTTGAAAAGAACAAAAATAGAAGTAATGGCATTATCCATAAATATAAGACTGGCTAAATAACCATGCTTCTGCCTAAACTACAGTATCTTGAAGTGGTTAAATATAATGGAGTTATCTGTATACTTACAGGTGAAGATAGCCACCATGTCTATATACTTTGCTGAGTGCCTCCTAGTTCAATCAATTCATTCACTGCATTTTCATAAAATCAATAAGGAATTGCAGTATTACCCCATATTATAGATGAGGAACTTAGGATATAGGAAGGCAAAGTCATGTGCCCAAGGTCATTCTGTTAGTAAAGAGGCATGATTTAACCCTAGGAATTTTAATGTCTTACAGACGTATTTTAAATTTTAGACTGTACTGCAGATCTTGAGGAACACACATGAAATTGTTAACTTCTTTTACCTTGGAAGGCAGTAGCAGACTCGTAGCGCATGTCTCTGCATCCCCAACAGAGCACATTGTGTTTGTTCTCATCGCCTAATTGGCTGATGCCATTAAGCCCTCATTAGAAGGTATAGGCAGGAAAGGAGACATTTATATTGATGTTCTAGGTCCAATACCAGGCTCAGAGTGGTACTCTGTGAGCCCCAATGGCTGGGACAGAGACTTTCTAAAAGGAATCACTCCAGCAGAACTGAATTTTCATGAATATATCCCTAAGGATCTCACCTGGGCTCACTAGCTCCCTGTCATGATTCCTCACCACTTCCTGCCTCCTTGACCTCTCAGCCTGGCAGTTTTTATACATAGCTGTTTTGTTTTTACCTATTTTAAGATTTGGGGTTCTTCGTAAGGTTTCCTGAATATCAGAGATCAACTTGTCTTCACTTTTTGCAGTGGGGCGATTTCTATTTCTAAAGTAAAGCTGAGTCTGGACTATTGCTCCCCATTCAGGATGGGTATCACTGAAGGTGACTACAGCCTGTGGTTTAACCTTTGGATCCTATCTGTCTTTTCAAGGTAAAGCACAGAAATATATTCAAGGAAGCTGTTGATGAAATCACTGAGGCAGGGGCTGGCTTAGTTTTAAGTACATTATAATAACTACTGGCAAATTTATTCTGACAATTTCCTCTTTGAAAATGAAAGCTCTGGGCAGTATGACAAGCTTTGTGAAGTACCACCTTCTCACTGACAATAACCTAATTATTATTATCATGGCTATTATTCCACAGAGGTTTATTTGCAAACTTTAAATGGCAAGTATTTTTATCTGATTTCCTGCTGGATATCAGATGTCTCTTTCTCTGTCTTGGCTGATAATACCTATAAACATCAATTGGAAATAAGTCTGCCATACTGTGAACATCCCCATGCTACAGAGTGCCAAAAGATGACTGGAAGTCAAGGGACTGAACTTATGGCAACAGTATCAGTGGGCCAGATATGGGGCAGATGTTACTATGTTATTCACATTCAGAATCTTTCATATCCTCAAGAAAACATCAAGGTAAACATAATGACCCCATTTCAGAGGCTGGGATATTAAAGACTTGCAAGGTCATGTGATCTGACCAACGTCATAGCTAAGTGGTAGAACCTGTATTCAGACACACACCTTCCTGGCTGCATACCCCAACATATTGTCTGATTCCACGACCAAACCAAACTTGCTTTTGTAACCTCCCATCTTTGAAAGGAGTTCCTTTGACAAATTTGAATGCTAAGGAAATTCCTCTTTAATTTCTGGGTTGTGGCCACCACAAAAGGGTGGGGACATATGGGTAGGAGTTTGCTTCTCTTTCTCCTGACCACAGCTTTGCATTTTGGGAGTTTCCAAACTTTGACACTATGCTGCATCAGCATCCAGCTGTGGGATCTCTTCCAGAAAAGATGTTTATTTTCACTGACCCTTCCTCTCCCACGCTTTTGTTTTATTTTTTATGGGTTTAAGTGTGAACTATCACCATCCACATGAAAACTTCCAGCTGCTTGTGGAGTTCTTTGGAGACCAAAGTCTGAAAGCCATAGTCTGCCCTGCTCTGCTGCCCTTACCCTTCCCCCTCTTAAGCAAGAACCCTAAGGACAGGAGCAAGTCTGGGAGGAAGCAATGGACAGGGACAATCCAAGCCAAAGATGCCTCTGGACCCTTGGCGTGGACAGGGGCTGGCTGCTGGGATGATCAGCAGACATGGAAAATCCTTCCCACTCTGCTCTCATTTATTTCCCTACTGGTCCTCTTGTGAATCTCAAAACTTGCTTCTAAGTGATTCTCATTGGGTCCAAAGCAAAAGGCTCCAAGATTTCTGTCAGCAGCTATAACTTTCTACCTGATGAGTAGAGAATAGGACCTACTGGATACATTCCAAGTGTATGGTATTGCTTTATGCACTTTTATAAAACTTTTTTTTTCCACTAAGATAAAATTCACATAACATAAAATTCACCATTTTAAAGCATTCAATGCTGTGTCTGCCCGAACACTCACTATGTTGTGCACTCTAATTTTAGAATATTCCCATCACATCGTCTCACTGAACCCCATCAACAATATCATGAAGCAGGTTTTCATGTTTGCACCTTACAGATGAGGAAATGGAGTCTCGGAGACAAAGTGACAAAGGTTACAAAGGTGTGAAGTGGTTTAACTGTGATTTACATACCAGAGTGTCTTACTTCAAAACTCTGCTGAGTCTGTTCACACTGGGGCTGCTTATATACAGCTTACTTTATATATGGAGACATTTTAAGTGCCATAAAAGCTATGATTAACTTCTCATTAAAAAAAAAAAAAAAAAAAAAAACCAGAAAAAAAAAAGGCGGAGAAACAGTTGGTGGCATCAAGTTTAAAAACTTATCAGGGAAAAATTAGATACCAGAAGACTGCAATCTATAATTTAGGATGGGGGTTGGAGGGTTATGACTTTGATGCAAACACAGCAGAAGGTATAAATGAAAAAGCAAACAAACAAAACCCTTACAATAAGAGTTCCCACTAGAAAGTCTAAACTTCTGTTCAATCAGTTTCCCATTTATTGCTTTTTCAGTCATGCCTGCAGAACTCTTCACAATGTTACTCTTATCTAGATATCAGTAGTTTAGACAACAAACTAAGTAACTTGTGTAGGGCAAAGCCAGGTGGGTACAGATGTGGGCCACTAGTTAGGAAGAATGGCTATAAGTGTGAGGTCATGCCATATGTGTGACTACTTAGCATTAGTAGTTAGGCATGAAGTTGGGCAGAAAAAACAGGCAGCAAGTGAGACCCAAAGACAGAGGACTCTGATCTCTTGCATCACAGATGCTTCAGGCAAAACAGTAGAAGAAAAGGATCCCTGAGCAGCCTCTGAGGCCCAACTTCTATTCCTCAGCAACAGGCTTCCTGGATATTTCTGTCTCCCTCTGTAACATTCTGTCTCTCAGAGATGCTGCCCCTTCACTGCATAGCATGGTCCACATGGGTTCCCAGAATAGTTCTCATCTCCTCTTCTCATTGGATTGGAGGTATCAACTGGATGTGATCCTCCAGAAGGAGTTTCATCTCTCTTTGGATCTAGAGTTCTCACTTCATGGTCAGAAGCATGGCTTTCTCCTTTGGTCAGGAAATTCCCTCGAGTTCTCTGTCTCCCAGTTTTTATTGGTTTAGAGTCTGAGGTTTTCAGTTGAGCCATTCCATCTGAGCCCTCATCCTCAACTCTGCTTCCTGAATGATTCCACCTTCAACAACACACATTTATCTTTTTAATTCCTTCTGCTAAAACTGCAGATGTCCCAATTCAAAACAAACTATTTAAAAACACTCCTTTGAAGAACCAACACAGTAAAGACATCAATTCTTCCAAAATTTATCTATAGGTTTAATGCAATTGCAAACAAATCCCAGCAAGATCTTTTTTTTTTTTTTTTCCCGATAGAGACATGGAGAAACTTACTCGAAAATTTATACGGAAAAGCAAAGACTTAAAACAGTTAAGTTTTTAAACTTAAAAAAAGACAATTTTGAAAAAGAAGAATAAAGTTGTCACCCTATGCAATGTTAAGGGTTATTATGTGGCCTCAGTAATTAATACAGTGTGGTATGGGCAAAGGGAAAGACAAAGCAATGGAACAGAAGACAGAACCCAAATATATACCCCTATAAATATACCCAACTGATGTTTGTTTGTTTTTAGAGAGAGAGAGCAAGAGAGCACACAAGTACGGGAGAGGGAGGAAGAGAGAGAAAGAGAGAGGAAGAAAGTCTTAAACAGGCTCCATACTCAGCTCAGAGCCCCACACAGGGCTCAATCCCATGAGCCTCAGATCATGATCTGAGCTGAAATCAAGAGTCAAGAGTCAGATGTTCAACTGACTGCGCCACCCAGGTGCCACTACCCAATTGATTTTTGACAAAGGCACAGAAGAATAGCCTTTTCAAAAAAAATGTTACTGGAGCAACTGTACATCCATATGCAAAACCAAAAACAAACAAGCAAACAAAACCCTTGACCCAAAACTTACAACTTGTATAAAAATTAACCCAAAACAAATCACAAACTTAACTGAAAAATGTAGACCTATAAACTTTTAGAAAAAAAGAAAAACAGAATAAAATCATCAGGATCTATGGTTAGATTAAAAAAATGTTTAGACTTAACACTAAAAGCATAAGTTCTAAGAAGAAAATACAATAAATTGGACCTCATCAAGAATTTTAAAATTTGCCCTTCAAAGGCCCTGATAAAAACATGAAGAGACAAGCTACTGGGGGAAAATACTTGCAAACCAAACCACATTTCTGGCAAAAGATTAATTTTCAGAATATAAAGAGAATTCTTGAAACTCAAGAGAAAAAAAAGTAACAAAAACAATTCAGTTAGAAAATGCACAAAAGATATGAAACTATTTCATCAAAGAGGATATGCTGATGGTGAATAAGTACATGAAAAGATGTTCGACATTATTAGCTATTAGGGAAATGCAAATTAAAACCGCAATGAGATATCATTACACACCCATCATAATGACTAACATAAAAAATAGAGAAAATATCAACAATGGAAACAATGAAGAGCAAATGAGTCACTCATTTATTGGTAGTAGGAATATAACTCTGTACCACCACTCTGGAAAACAGTTTGGCAGTTTCCTATAAGATTAAATATGTAACTATTATATGACCCAGCAATTGCACTCTGACATTTATCCTAGAGAAATGGAAACTTATGATCATACAAAACTCTGTACATGAATGTTTATAGAAGCTTTATTCATAATAGGCAAAACCTATAAAGAATCCAAATGATCTTCAACAGGTGAATGGTTAAAGACAGCATGGTACATCTATCCCCTAAATATTACCCAGCAATGAAAAAGGAATGAACTACTGACACACATCACAATTAGGAGGGATCTCAGGAGAATTATGCTGAGTGAAAAAAGCCAATCTCAAAGTGGTACACATTATACAATTCCATTATACAACATTCTTAAAATAACAAAATTATAGAAATGGAGAAAAGATTAGTTGCCAGACTTTAGGATGGGGGTGAGGATGGCTGGGAGTTAGCTACGAAGAGATAAAGCGAAGGAGCATTATGATGGTGGAAAAATTCTGTATCTTGATTTGATTGTAGTGGCGGTGGTTACACAAATCTAAACACATGACAAAATTGTATATAACTATATATATACACAAAGGAGTGCATATATAGTTAGGAAAATTTGAATAAATCCTGTGAATTGTACCAATGACAATTTGCTATTGTTGATATTGTACATAATTATATAAGATGCCACCATTGGGGAAAATTGGGCAAAGGATATATGGGACCTTCCCATACATTCTTCTTGTGAGTCCAGGAGTATTTCATAAATAAAAAGTAAAACATAAAAGTTCCCTTGAGCATAGTATCCTTACAAATGATCACCATATTTTCCTTCCATGGGAAGAAAAAAAAGTCTACATTTGCCTCCCATGCTTCTCTCTCTCCTTAATTCTATCACTTACCATCTCACTTCCTTCCTACCAATTCATTCTAATTATTTTCCTTGAGATCTCTGGCAATGCATTGGTCTATTCTCTGTCTTCCAGAGAGATTTGAACATGTGGCACATATTCACCAAACTGACCTAAAGACACTAATTTGATTAGAGATATTTGAGTAGGAAGATGGGTAACTGAGTCTGTTATTCTAATATATTTCTAAAATGTTGACTGAAACAACTTGCTCTACTGCTAAATTTCTGAGAGCTTTTAATAAGGTGATTTACTTCATGAGTCTCTAAGAATGTCAGAGCTCGAGGCAATCCCCTAAGTATCTTTCCACATAATCTTTCTTTCATGGAGCTAATTCATGGGGCTGGTGTTCCATATGAGACCACTTTTGGAAATTTTGCTATGCAGTATATATCCCCAACACCCCTAGACCCCTAAGTACTCTTACATATTCTTTTTACACATTTCTTTCTATGACCTCTGTGTTTCTTCATGATTCATGTTATCTGTTCCATTAAAGTCTCTCTAAAGGCTCATTATATTTGTTCCTTGAAACCTCCCACCCTGTTTCCCAAACTATAATCTTTATTGTTTCATGAGATTCAGTATTCAGGAGGCACAGCTTTTTCTTCTGCTAGCTCCCTCTTGGTGTCAGTTTTCATGGTTTCATTTATCTTCGTGGAAGCATCTTCCAAATTTGTCTCATTTGTGATAAGTTCCTTCTTTAATTTCCACTCATATATCCAATCAACAACCGGGCATCTCCATTTTAGTGCTGTGAAAAACCTCCAAACCAACTTGTTCAAAGATGAATTGTAATTTCCCATTCCTGGTTGTTATACATGGAATGTTTGTGTCTCCCCAAAATTCCTGCATTGAAGCTCTAACCCCCAATGTGATAGTACTTGGAGGTGGGGCCTTTGGGAAGTATTTAGGTTTAGATGAAGTTATGAGGGTGGGATCTCTATGATGAGACTGGTGTCCTTATAAGAAGAAGAAGACAGACCAGAGCTCTCACTCTCTCTGCCACATGAAGACATAGCAAGAAAGCAGCCATCTTTGAGCCAGAAGAGGAACCTCACCAAGAACAGAATCGACTGGCACCTTGATCATGGACTTCCCAGACTCGGGACCTATGAGAAATGAATGTCTGTTGTTTAAGGATATCATAGCATTTTGTTATATAGGCCTGAGCTAAGATTCTGGTCTTGTCAGTTTTCTCATTTCAGGAAAAGCCACATCCATCAACCCATTCATCTAAGTGAGACACATGGAGGTGGTTCTAGACCACTACTGCTCCCCTCTCTAAATCACAGTAGAACTAGCATTTGCCAGTACTTTCCACATAAATTAGGTCACATACACCTAATGTATCCCTTAAGGTAAATGTGATTTAGATGTTAAATTCATACCAAACAATGGACCTATGTCATAAATGCACCATTTCACCTCCTTTAAACTCAATCTTTCCACCACCTCCAATATCATTTCCTCTTTCTATTTCCTCTCCAGTTACCCATGAATTCTTTCTTCAACACCTGCAACAGTCTCCTCAGCTGGCTTTTCACCCTCAATCTTTCCCGTTTCTATTTAATATTTCACACCACCACCAGATTTTCAAGATCTTCAGAAACATTTATTGGCTCCCATTGGATACTGAATTAAGTTTATAATTTTTAACCTGAAATTTTTAAATTTTAAATGATTTACAATATGTTTCACCTTCTATCTCCATCTGTATATGTAAAATTGCAATATTTCTTTTTTTTTTCAAATCAAATCCTCCCTTTCCTAACTACTTATTTATATCTGTGATTTTGGTTTACACATCTATTTACTGGTGTCAGAATCTCTAGATTGGAAGCCCTAGATCCTACTTTTCATCTTTATCTTGCTTAATCTTTTAAAAATTGTACAAAATAACCTAAAGAGCTGTTAATAACATATGTGGAGAGAAAAACAGATGGGAAAGAGTGTGGTAGCAAGAAGAGATTGATGGGAATTCAAGTCACTGCCCACATTCATATTTAAAAGGAGCTGTAGAAGTGAGTGGAAGGATGGATGCATTGAGACAGGAATACATGGATAGGTAGCAGATCACGGTGTATATTATAGAATAAGCCTTAAATATGTGGAAAAAAATTATATAACTCCCCATATTACCCAGCCTGAGATATCAAACAGGGAGAACTGCCTTTGCTAATCTGATTAAGGCATGAAGACCCTAGTGCTACTCAAATCCTCATTCTCAGACTTCCCCTTGTTCCTGCCATAGGGGTGAGAACTGCCTACTTACTCCACATGAAACAAAAACATACATTGAAAAACCATAAAATCAATGACAGGATATACCATCCTGCCTCATCAGTGGATTTCCTACAGACTTTAGTTTCCTCATCAGTAAACTAAAGACACTGGATAATGTGGAAGGCTTGCCTTCACATTGATATACTGATTTTCTGGGCTTCTGGCTGTGGCTCCATTGCTAGTGAAGCTTTTTGCTGGTGTGCCTTCCACTAGATCGGCCTCAGAAAATCATGAGTCACTTCCTGCATGGGCAGGATGGGACTTATGGTATCTCAGTAGATCATGTGCATCTGTGCATCTGTCTAAGCTTTCCTTGGATAACCCACCTGTTTCATTTCTACTGCAGGTTTCATTCCCTAAAATGGAGACTAATGTAAGTTATTATGGAGCACTCTTGGGATCATCATCGGTGGAAGGATGGGAGAGGAAGCAGAATTGGATAGATAGAGAAGTCAAGTGCACTATAGTCTCAGCAAAGTATTTCAATGACTTCATGAGGAGCTCTGACACTTGAAAGTCAGAGTGGAGACACAGGCCTTTACAACACTGTACCAATTGAACACTGGTTACAGGTTGCTCCAGTTGGGCAAAGAAGTTATCTTCAGCCAAGACACTTCCCAAAGAGGACTTACTGCTGAGAACTATCTGCCAGTGGAACATTCAGTAGCTAGGTAATAGGCTCTTTATTCCTAAAAGAGGGTCTGAATGGCCCATTATAACGATGGATTCTGTTCCCAGGTAAAACATGGTGTCTGGAAATCAGTAATGCCTGATGAAGCTGTAGGCATGCTTTGTACTGGCAGAGATATCTTAGAGAGTCATTTGAATTCCTGTCCTTCTCATTTTGGAGAGAATGATCTGACACTAGTTATTATACCTATTTACAAATCCTTCAATATGCTCATTGTCAGTGCAATTGATAGAATCATTTACTGGCTGGCCTGTAACCTTTTTCCCAATCTTTTATTGCCTTGCTAATGTTGTTCTTCAATTCTCAACTCACATTTTGGCCAGAAAATATTGTTTGTTTGTTTGTTTGTTTTTTTTGAATTAGGTATGCATTGCTCTTTTGAATGAATTGATTAAAATAGATTAAATCATATAAGGGTGGCTTTATGAATACACAATGGTGGGGGGAAATGGGTGGATTTATGGATGAGTGGATAGATGTACAGGTAACCCCACCTCTTGAAAGTGTACTTTATGTCACATTCGTCTTATGAGAGTCCTATATTAGTACCCATTTTTGCTAACTGAAAGAAATTTGAAGAGGATTTTCACTTTTACCAAGAAAGAATATTGAAAACAGTGTTCAGTGTTTGTTTTGCAGAGAACCATTATGGAAGAAGCACACCTCGAACTACACTGCCAAGCTCCTTCCCTGGGAACCACACTCAGCATCTCAGCATCCAGCCACCAGAGCTTTGAAATGTGCCTGTGAGCATCTGTGCTTTATCTCAATTTATTTTGTGCATCCATTATCAAGCTGTGTCTTAAGGTATCAGAAAAGCCTAAGAGAGGTTATTTTTTGGGTCTGAGAATGCTGAAACTTTTTCCATATAAATTAAAAGTAATTACTCCTTTGCTTTATGTCATTTTGGCTTATTAAAGATTCTCTAGGAAATCTCTACTATCAGATAGTGTGGGGTACCTTCAGTTGATGAAAAACAGTGCTCTCTGGCCAGTTTCTTGAATTCCTTCCTCTGCTCCTTTTTTTGCAATATCAAGGAGAAAGAATGAGGTTAAAACTGAAACTTTGGTTAGAAAGCAGAGAAGAAAGTAAAATAAGGTACACCAGGGGGCACATTGGTGGCTCAGCTGGTTAAGTGGTGGGCTTTCACTCAGGTCACCATCTCCTGATACATGAGTTCGAGCCCCGCGTCAGGCTCTGTGCTGACAGCTTAGAGCTTAGAGCCTACTTCAGATTTTGTGTCTCCCTCTCTTTCTGCTCCTTCCCTGCTCTCTCTCTCTCTCTCTCTCTCTCTGTCTCTCTCTCTCTCTCAAAAACAAATATTTAAAAAATTTTAAAAAATAAGGTACACCAGTACCAAAGGGGATCAATGTTGCTGATCCCAAGCATACGATGTTCAGGTATATCTGTTTCTCTGTATATATAGTTCTCTCTACCTCTGATTTCCTAGCCTCCACTCTGATTTTGTGCAAATCCCATCCATCCTTCCTGATCCAAAATAATTCCCTTATACTACTCTGTCTTTCAACAATCTGTCTTGTTCTATGAATCAAGTCAATACTCTCTACCTTAAACAACAGAACTCAAGGTAAGGAAAATTCATTGATTACATATTCTGGGTGGGGAGTGTGTATGACTTCAAGATTAAAGACAAATGGCTCAGTTCTTCTCTTCAGAAGTTTGTTTTCCTTTTTTAAACATATTTAATAACAGTACAGCATGGTATTCATTACTGTAGAAGGTACAAGATGTGTTGGTAGCAGTTGCACAATGAATGCTCACTAAATTTTTTAAAATAAATGAAAGAATAAACAGGTTTGCATTTTAACAAACCATTCAGGATAGATGGATAAAGTTATGATGCGGAAAGAATAGGTTGCCCGAAATGAGATCCTGAACTCATGCAGTGAAGTCAGAGAGCTAACTGGAGAGTGCCCTACTTAGGGCCACACACCCTAGCACCCCTACTAGGAATCTGTCATCAGAGCATGTTGTGTCAATGAATGGATGATGACAAAATTTGCACCGTTACATCCAAAGTAATAAATCCACAAATCCAAAGGGAGTTTATTTCCATTTTCTATTTTAAGTTTTCCTCTTGAATCTTCATATCTCCCCTTTTCTCTCAGTTTGTAGTAAATGCACTTATAATTCAATTTAAGTAACAAAGCATTTTTTAGGGTGATCTTTTCACATTAGAATAATCACTCAGTTGTCTTCCCCAAACTTATTTATATTAAGACATTCTGGAAGCAAATGTGTAGTCAGATATCAAACACATATGAAAGGTGAATTTTAGCAGTTTACCAATGAAATAAAACAGATTGTAGATATGAGTTGTCAAAGTGTCATTTCTGGTTCAGGAATGACCAGCTGAGGAAGCACAGACCTTCTGCTCAGCTCAGTGCTACAGCAGTAAGCACCTCATTTATTGCCAATTTGTTTCATATACATAGTTTTGAATTTTGGATTTTAAAACAAGTACATCTCTTATCCTTTCCATTTCCACACACACATCCTCTCACTGGGCTCAAGTTATAAAAGACAACTCATTTTGCCCCAGAATACATTTTTCCCCCGTTCTTTGTACTTTTGTTCATAGGCTTCTTCAGGGACAAATGCTTTCTATAACACTTTTCTCCCTATTGCTTAACTCCCAGATTTCCACTGTGAGAATTAGCAGTTTTCTCTGTCTAGCATACATCATATTAATACACGCTATCATTAATGTTTGGCACAAAGGATATGTTTGACTATTGAATTAAATAGTCTATTAAATAAATCTATTGAATTAAATAAATGCAGAGACCACAAGAGATCAGTAAAGAAATGCATTTCTAAAATTTCAATGAATGTACATTTCAGATTTTTGCATTTCATTATGTATAAATTTTTACATGAAAAAATAATTTAAATAAATATTAAACTCTAGTTAGTAATGTGCATACTGAAGTAGTTGGGGAGGTATATAGGTGTCTACGATCTACTTGAAAATGTGTAAAATAAGAGATTGATGATGGATAGATGGATAGATATAGGATTTAAAACACAAGTAAAATGTTCATGGCAGAAACCAGGTTACAGGTATGTGGGTGCTGACTATCAACTGCTTTCAACTATGCTGTATACTTAAAAAATTATAATATAATGGTGGGGGGAGGGAGGCAATGTGAAAAAGAAAGATTAACAAAAGAATGCACAAATGCAAACTAAGTAATCAGCATGATCCCTCCTAACTTTGACAATCAGCATTAACTCATTTTTTTCATTAACTTATTTTTAAGCACACACTACGGTTCACAAACAATGTTGTGCCAAAAGACAGGGAGAAAAGAATCTTTGCAAAATATTTTCATGGGAAAAAGAAACCCTGAAAGGTCAGCCAGGTGGTCTCTGTCTTCATGCAGACATGAATGCATCAATCTGAGATGATAACACAACTCATAACTTAAGAGATTAATGATGGCTTATGTGTGTTTTTGAGGTGGGCGGGGACGCTTTATGGAAACAGCCCATCCAAGATTTGTAGTAGGATCACAGGGAACTCTGGCCTGAAGCCATTACATCACTCATATACAATATTTTATTTACCTGGATTTCAAGGAGATAAATTAAGGATGAATTTGAGGGGTGAAAATGAAGCTGTAGAAATCACATATATCTTTCCTCAGACTTCAGAGTTTAGAATAGACTAATAAATAAAGGGCTATGGCTTGGTTATATCCAAAGGAAATGGGAAAACACTGCACAATCAGGGAACCAGATTTAAAGCCAGAGTCAGCTAATTCCTTAGGAAGAGCATCTCCCTCACAAGCTAATTCACTGACCTCGTGACTTTAAGTATGCTACAAACTCTCTTTAATTGCCTTAATTGCCTTCTCTGTGAAATGGAGCAACACCTGACTGCTGAACATGGCGGACTGAACACATCGGCTTGTCTATGATCCTTAATACTTTACTAAAATCACAGTGAAACTTAAATAAAGGAAAAAGCCTAAAAGAAAAAGAAGAACAAAGGAGGAAATAATAAAAGAAAAAAAATGGAAACAGATTTTGAAGGCAGAAAAACAGGTGCAAGAGTGAAGGCTCACTAGAATGCAGATAGCTGGTGGAGTGAAGGGAAGCAAGCGCTCTGCCTCTGAGAATGTGAGCGGGCTTTGAACCTGTACGCTGCAGCTGTCTCAGAAGACAGGACAAGTCACAAGACAGACCTTTGGAGGGCTTCTCAAATGTCCTTATGAAGTTGCTCAGATTCCCAGGTAACCTCTTCTACTCTGTGGGACCAAGTAACCACCACTCCCCAACTTCACAGAGGAATGCAGGTTAATACTTAGAGAAAGTGAAGCAGAAATCCAGGCCTCAGGCCACAAAGCCCAGATGATGATTTAAAGGACACAAAATACCAAAAAAGAGAGAGATTAAGTGAATGTCTATAGACTGAAAGCTGAGACTCCACCTCAAGCCCCCTTTCCTTGTTTGGCTTCCATAATTCTAGTAATTTTAGGATTATAGAAGATATGAGGGGTTATTTACTGGGAAGACTGACCAGCTCAAAAGAAAGGGAAAAATAGATATATTAATAGGTAGATGGATGGACAGATGGATGGATAGGTGGATGGAGGGAGGGAAGAGAGGAGGAAAGAGAGGAAGGATGGGTGGATGGGGGGAGGAGGAGGCAAAGGGAAATCAAGTATTTTTAGCAATGTGCAGAGAGGGAGAGGGAAATGGAATATCTGACGAGGAAAACTGGATATAAAGAACTGGATCTTGTCTTCACACTAGGAACTCAACAGGTGGTACTATAGATGAAAAAGAGACAGCTAAGCAAGAGCATATTATTTAGAAATATAAAGGTGAGGGGCGCCTGGGTGGCTCAACAAGGTAAGTGTCTGACTCTTGATATCAGCTCAGGTCATGATCTCATGGTTCAGTTCGTGAGATGGAGCCTAGTCGGGCTCTGTGCTGACAGCAGGGAGCCTGCTTGGGATTCTCTTTCCTTCTATCTCTGCCCCTCCTCCTCTTCTCTCCTCTCCTCTCCTCTCTCTCTCTCTCCCAAAAACAAATATTAAAAATATAATGATGTTTACATGCAAAAAAGGTATAGTATAGTAATTAATAAAAGGATACTAAGGACTATATTGATTAGCTTGTTACATTTAAAAAAAAAACAGGATAATTCTGGATATACAGCAACATGTAAACAGGGACTTTCTCCAAGACATTAAGTTTTATGAACTTTTAAATTTTTCTATAGTGAACATATCACACTTTTACTCTTTCCAAGATTTCTTTTAAATTCAAGTTAGTTACCATATAGGGTAGTGTTGGTTTCAGGAGTAGAATTTACTGATTCCTCAATTACATATAACACTCATAGCTGATTGCAACAAGTGCCCTCCTTAATACCCCTCATCCCTTTAGTCCATCACCCATCCACCTCCCACATATCTCACTTTTATAATCAGAAATAAAACCTTCATTTTAAAATGCAAATGAGCTTTAGAAGATAAATCTGGCTGTCGCAGGGAGAAATGATGTGACGATTAAATGAGAAATGGTAACATCTGGTACATCCAGACAAGATATTGGCTTTGTCCAAAGGTAATGTTCTGAAAACAAGGTGACTTAGCTGGTTTTGTCCAATCTGAGCTCCAGTTGTGGTCTGGGATCCTGATAACACATATGTCCATCTCCACCATTATCTGAAAAAACTCCTTTATCATATGCGTGCAACAACCATAAAATATTTAGTCAAAAATTACTTAACCTATTACTCTTAAGCACTGCTATATACCACTGTTTAACAGGTAGAAGACAATTTAAAAGTATTTATTGATTGAACAGATAAAGACTATTGAGATAAGAGCCACATACAGCTTACTATATCATTATCTCAAGTGCAATTATGTGAAACACCCATAAGAGTTGCTGATTGTATTCCTGATATAAACTTTTAATTCCCTATTCATTAGGGAACTATTCAACCCTGTTAACAATATTGTCATGGAGCAATTATATCAGTTGAAGTTTCTTCTGGCCGCCTTCTTTTTCCAAAATAACTTTCAGGTGTACAGCTTTATAATTTGACATCTATATGCACTACAAAGTGACCACTAGCAACTCTAGTTACCATCCACCACCATACAGTTGACCCCCTTCAACCATTTTGCCCACCCTCCAACCCCCTTTCCCTTTGTTAACCATAGTCTGTTCTGTATATCTAGGAGTTTGCTTTTATTGTTTGTTTGTTTTTAGATTCCACATATGAGTGAAATTATATGGTATATGTTCTTCTCTATAAAAATACCACATCTTCGTTATCCATTCATATATTGATGGCTATCCAGGCTGCTTCCATATCATGGCTAACGCAAATAATGCTGCAATGAACATAGAGGTACACATATCTTTTCAAATTGGTGCTTTTTTTATGCTTAGGCTAAATACCCAGAAATGGAATAGCTAGGTCATATACAGTTCTATTTTTAATTTTTTGAGGAATCTCCAGCCTATTTTCTATAGTGGCTACACCAAACAATCTCACCAGTAGTATATGAGGGTGCCCTTTTCCCTACATCCTTGGCAATATATGTTATTTCTCATTTTTTTGGTAATAGCTTTCCTAACAGGTGTTAGGTAATATTTCATTGTGGATTCAATTTACATTTTCCTAATAATTAGTGATGCTGAGAATCTTTTCATCTGCCTGTTGGCCATCTGTGTGTCTTCTTTGGAGAAATTTCTATTCAGATCCTCTGCCCATTTTTTAATCATGTTGTCTGTTTGTCATTGAACTGTATGAGTTCTTTGTATATTTTGAATATTTATACCTTATTGGATATACGGTTTGCAAATATCTTCTTCCATTCACAAGGCTGCTGTGATGATGGTTTCATTTAAATGATGATTTCCTTTGCTGTGTAGAAGCTTTTTAGTTTGATATAGTTCTATTTATTTTTGCTTTTGTTTCCCTTGCTTTTGGAGTTAGATCCATAGAGACATCACTAAGCCCAATGTCAAGAAGCTTACCTCCTAGGTTTTCTTCTATGAATTTTTTGGTTTCAGGTCTTATGTTCAAGTCTTTAATTCATTTTGAGGTAATTTTTGTATGTGGTATAAGGTGGTAGTCTAGTTTCATTCTTTTGCATGTGACTGTCCAATTTTCCAACATTTATTGAGTAGATTGTCCTTTCTGCATTGTATGTTATGGGCACCTTTGTCACAGAGTATTTGTACATCTATGTGTGAATTTATTTCTAGGCTCTCACTCTGTTGCATTGACATATGTGTCTCTTTTTGTATACATACCATACTGGTTTGATTACTATAGCTTTGTAGTATAGTTTGAAATCAGGCAGCATGATACCTCCAGCTTTGTTTTCTCTCAAGGTTGCTTTATCTATTTGGGATCCTTTGTAGTTAAAAACAAAATTTAGAAATTTTGTTCTAGTTCTATGAATTATACCATTGCAAATTTGATTGGGATAACATTCAATCTATAGATCCCTTTGGGTATGTGGATATTTTAACAGTATTAACCCTTCCAAACCATGAGCAGGGAATATCTTTCCAATATTTACCCATCTTCAGTTTCTTTCATTAATGTCTAAATTTTCAGTGCATAGGTCTTTTACCTTCTTGGTTAAATTTATTCCTAGGTATTTTTTAAATTCTTTTTCATTCAAGTGTAAATGGGATTGATTTCTTAATTTCTTTTTCTGATGCTTCATTACTGGTATATAGAAATTTTACAAATTTCTATAGATTTTGAATCCTGCCACTTTATATAATTCATTTATTAGCTCTAAAATTTTTTTGGTGAATCTTCTGGACTTACTTTCTTGTGATTCTCAAGTTCTGCTGATTTGGTTCTATTTACTCTTATGTTCCTTTTCACATTGGTCTGCATTAAGCTGGCCACACTCTTTTTCAGAGCCCTTGTAATATTAACGTATTGCATCCCTGGCTTTAGCTTATGTTCTCATTAATGTTCACTTTATGTAACTTAATATTATAAAGGAAACTCACTTCCCTCCAAAATGTATGCCAAATGTTTTCACTGATACATCTACTCATCCATTTTGTCAATGAGTGAGTACTGAGAACATACTAAGCTCCTGATGTACTCTGATGAGGAAAACATAGTTCCTGACCTCAGGAAGATTGGAAGCCTAGCAGTGGCAACAAGTATTTTACTTTACAACCAGAGAGGAGTGATGCATGCCTCAACAGAGATAAATACAGGTTCCTAACAGACATGTATAAGGAAACACCTGATCTAAAAAGAGTGAATCAGGGTGGACTTCATGGAAAAGGAAAGCTGTATATTACCCACTGTCTCACCTCTCTAAATGGAATGCTTTTCATTCTTCCCAACTTGTGCTACGTTTTAGCTCTGTTCTTTCTGGGACAGAGATAGTTTTATGATGTGATGTGTGTTATAGATGGATCTTCCACTGGTCTGAAAAATGAGCTTCCTAACACATCAGTATCATCAAATAAGCCCCACATTTATAACAATTCAGGGTCTTCTGTTTAACTTTTTTTCATTCAATTACTCTCAAGCAAATTTTTGATTTTCATTAGGACTTAAAAGCAAATCTGTCTTGTTTAATGTTTTAACACAAATGTTTCACAGTTTCTCACATAGTAGATATTCCATGAATATTGGTTGAATAAATAAGTAAATGAATGGACTGTAGAAGACAGGCAATGTTCATTCATCTTTCAAATGAAAGGGCTAGATGAGATGGTCGCCAAGTCCTATTTAAGCTCAGGAAAGCTTTAGTTACAGGTCATGAAAATCTTTTAAAAAGAATGTTGGCCTTTTTGGGCTTTCCTTCAACTTCACATCAGCTACTTTAAGGAAATACTTCAAATAAAAAAAGGTCTTTAGAATCAAATGCTTATGAACCGAAGTTGTGGCAGAATGGACATAGGCTCTGGAGTTCGACAGACTTGGGTTCTGATCCTGATGCTTCCATTTACTAATTGTGAAGCCCAAGGCCAATAAAGACCCATTCTCTGGGCTTCAGCTTGTATCATCTTCAAAAGAGATATAACAATTTGTGCATGACATATGTTTGTTGAATTAAGGAACTCAACAGAAAACTAAATGAAATAACCTCTCTATTATCACCTGACCTAAATGTTCAGGTGTTCATTTCCTCCTGCCATGCATTTTACAATCCAATACAAATAAACAGGATAATGGTGGGAATGGTGAGTCTTCTGGTTTTGGGGGGAGAAAAGTTTCCATCATGTCAAATTTTTAAAGGAATGAATCTGTAAGATTTTCCTACTTTCCCAAAGAATTTAAATAGAAAAGAGCAAGTGAAATGAGACAAGCAATTTATTAATCCATTTCACCATGGGCCCATATTACATTATCTTTAGGGTCCTTTAACAAACAAAAATTAATTTCTAGACCCACAAGTTGTTGGCACATTGATAGACTCCTTAATTACAGAGTCTTTGGTTTAGAAAATAATGATTGATTATTTTAGACTGTATTTCACTTAGTTATGGATGAGACCCTGAATATTTGCACAGAGAAATTATTTCAAAGTTATTATGATTAATAAGTGTTATAGACAGGATGTCTGAGTTATTGCAAAATCTGAGACAATGAAAATAATTTTCTAGAATATTTGAAAGGGTTGTTCTGAGGTATATGACAGGAAATTGGAAAATGAATTGTGCTTCTGTTTATTTATTCCACAAATATTTACTTTATACCTTCTAAATGCCAAGCCTGGTGTTAGACACTGGAGATATAAAGATGAGGTATGATTCCTGCCCCAACAAGATCACGGTGGAATGGAGGAAACCAAATACCAGACAAATAAGTACAATGTGGTGATAGAAGTGCCCTGAGAGAGTTTGGAGAGGGGTGTCAAAAGTGCAATTTTATCTGATGTGCTAAACAAACAAACACCACTTCACAGACAAGATGACATAAGATGCTGCTGGAGAGATAAAGAGGGCCTTCCTAGGTGGACAAGGGCAAAGGAGATGTGCCAGATTGATGAAACAACATGAGTAAAGATTGTTATTCTTAGATACCCCTTCAGGGACTTGGCTATGGAGTGGAACGTACCAACTGGCTAATGGCAAGGATGAGGCTAGGGAGGTAAAGTGTCCACTGGAGGTTTGCAAACATAATAATATAATAATCCCATCACATTTTAGAGAGACCATTCTATGTCAATATGATGGCCTGAAACTGGCTAAAACTGCCTCCATGAGGCTCTTTGAGAAGCAATATAGATAAAATGGGAAAGGACAATGCTGAGGTCCAAAATGGCAGTGGGATGCAGTAAAGGTTCGATGACCTTCCTGTTTCTGACTAAGAGTACCAGGTGTGGGGTAGAGAGTGAGGTCATTCACAGAGATAAGGAACTCAGAGACAGGAATAAATTTGATGAGCTAGATAAATATAAAAAAAGAATCACAGGGATCTGAACAACAGGTGTTTTTTGGTTCATTTAAGATATATTCTTAAACAGACGTGATAAAATATTTGACATAGAGAAGTCTTTATTTTCAATGTAAGGATCCAGGCCCTCTCTGGTGATTACAATGCTAAACAATGTGAAATGCTTGAGGCTTTAGTCTTGCCAACAGAGTACAAGGAGAAAGCAACTCACAGTAATTTTTGTAGTGTTCTTTTTTGAGATTCATCACATGTTGTAGAAAAAGAGAAACTCCTACCTGATTCACAAGGTAAGGATATCAAAAGACGGTCTAGCCATGGATGAAGAAAAATATAGAAACTCCTGGCTACTCTTAAGCTAGGTTCCAAGCCCATGACTGTCTTTAGTTACATAAGAATAAAAATTATAGAAGAGTAAAATCTAACTCCAGGGTGACTTGATGTGACTTCCTTCTTCTCCCTATGAGTAATCCTTGAGATGTGGTTCTGTTTGTATTTTGTCTGTCCCTTTTTTGTTTATCAGCATTAAAACCCTTGTCAGGATGAGCTCAAGAAAGCAGCAGGGATAAGAGAAATGTCACTCAGCCAGCTAAGGGTGCACCAAGACAAATAAACTGAAAACAAGTTTAACTTTTATGTGTACAGACAGTGTAGTGTAAAACAGGAATTGTTCCAGGAATTGTAAAAAAGCAAAGTTTCAGAGAAGGGAATATAATGCCCTGGGCAGACAATCTGGCTCTTGTCACTTTCGACCTTTTGGTGCAATATCCCTCAGACCAAATCCTCCTGGAGAGGCAGACTTGTGTACTGGGAACCCCCAAATGTGTTGGAATGCTGGCTCAACTACTTGCTACCTATACCATCTGGGGACGTATCATTAAACTCTCTGATATTTACTCAGTAATACATTCATTCATTCATGGAGGCAGGGCAACACACTTGTCATGTATTAGGCAGTGATTAAATGAAAGAGTTAATTCACATTTTACAAGTGAGGAAACTAAAGTGTAAAGAGAGGTTACAGGGGGTTCACAGTGAAGACTTGACCCTGAGTCTACTGGTAGTGACCATAAGTATTTTCCATAGGAGATGGTAGAGGAAGACATTATTCTGCTTCAGAGGGACTTGATTTGGGTTCTTTGGAATCATATCAGCGTTTCCTCTCTGTTCTCAGATCTATTTAGGGTTGTGGGGCTTCAAGAGTAACTTGGGCAAAAATATTTGAGTAATTTATCAACTCTCCACTTTGCTTAGGCTGTGCAGCTCTGGCCTAAGGGAGGCAAACCAGGAGCCTCTTTCACCAATGAAGCCCATCAATCATTCAATCCATCCTTGTCCCCAGCCCACAGAGAAGAGCTGGAGTTGCTAAAGGGAAGTTTGCTATCATTTAGGGAACGGCCAGCACATAAATACGGTCATTCAAGATGCATGCCTTTAAAAATGAAATTGTTTTGCAATAAAGAAAAGTAATGATTATCGGGGCAAGAACCATGAAATAGCAGATTGGAAATAAAATATGCTTTTATTAAGTCTCCATTTCTATGTGGAAGAAAAGGAAATAAAGAACAGAACACAAAGCTAGGGGCTGAGAAAATACTGCCAAGAGTGGAGCCTAATGACTTGACTATGAAACAAAGACCCAGCTTTGGAGAGAGTTAAATATGTTGGTGAAATCAGAACGAATCTGCAAGTTCTCCACTGGCCTTACAGGCAGTGCTTCTTCATTTCCTCATTTTGAAGCTCAAGATGGACCTTTTTTTTAATTTTTTTCCTTTTTTCTAATCTCTCTTGATTTCATTTTAAGAAGTACATAGCCACTGTCAGGCTCAAATAAATCCTCTGATTCATTAGGATTCATTGAGATTTTATAATATGGTGTTTTAAATAATACCGCAATTAATGCTTTGTGCTCTGTGTTTTTATTCTCTGATTATCTTTCTTTTGTCTCACCTCCATGTGCTGCCTTGAAGCTATCATAGTCAATTTCATATATATGAAATTACACACACACACACAATTTTGCTGGTAGGTTGTCTAGGCTAGATTCTGACTGCTTTTATTTTGTAAGTCACTGCAATGTCATATTCATATTGAAGTCTTTAGTAAACTATGCTTTATGCTAGGAGAAAAGTAGAAAAATGTTAATTTTCCTTCTCTCCTATCATTAAAAAAACCCTCATTTTTAGCATCTTGATGAATTTATAAATCAAGCTTTAAGGTTTTATTAAGTTTCAGGTAACAGTAAATTAAAATCTCATTCACAGATGCTTCATTAATTTCATTTGTTACCAATAAATGCATCTACATTTCTTAATACATTTGAATGTGTCCTATAAATATATATTAACAATGAATTCCCAGCAAGAAATATAACACATTGTTGTGTAAAGCGTATTATAATGACAAGTATTTTTAAAGTATGTGTTTAATACATAATTCAAATTATCAAAATGTGGGTGTATAAATCACAGCAGAGTTTAGAAATGAACTTTTCAAATTTGTATATGTAAATTTCTAGCAAGAATCTTCCTATTTTTCTTGTGAATGTGTGGGTTTGAATAATTACTTGATAGGCATCCACACATATTAATGGTTTCTAAGCATGTCATAATTAATCTATCTTCCTAAATGTAGTGTAAAGATGTTTTCTTCTTTAAATTGCCTTAATGGCTGCAGTAAAACTGCCCCAGCTAATGTTTACTCGATAGAATATCCTAGTTATGATTTTCCTCTTGGTTCAATGAGCAGTTCAAATACTGGATTGGGTGGGTCATTTTTGCTTTTGTGTGATTCAGATGAAGAGCTCAAGAACTTGGAATTAAGACTGGTGAATAAAAGAACCAGAAACATCCAAGCCATCTTCTCTCTCTGGGTGCTGTAGCTTCAAATATTTATCCCGAGGGTGTCAAAAATAAGTATCGTCTGCAGGGAAGGGGTCTGACATTGGCTCTAAGTAGATGACATTAGCTCAGTCTAGTCACAGAGGATTAAATTTGAACCTCTGGGTGAGTGGAACTGGCTCAACTTGAGAAGAAATATCTGGCCAGCTCTAAGTACCCTAACACGAGGAAAACAGCCTTCGGGGGTGATGAGCTTCTCACTACTGGAAGTAGTGATGCAGAGGCAAGAAAACCAGTAGACAGGGAAGGCAGTTTCCTCTAGTTGGCCATGAAAGTTTCTTTTAATTTGGTCATTTTAAGATTCTCTCCCTAGGTCAAAGGCTTCTGAGGGAGAACAGTATCTCTCATGGATGCTTAAACCAGCAGATCAATATGTTTTTAGTCACCTTGATTGATTTTAACCTCTATGAAATACATTTGGAGTCTGGTACCTCAAGGTCTTAGAATCTTGAAGCAGAGAGTGCTTCCAGATACTCTCTGGCAGAGGTGTCAAGTTAAGAAACTGGTGTTGAAGGAAAAAGAGTAAAAATGACTTAATTAAAATCACACAGTGAATTAAAGTAGTACTTGTTATGGGTTGAATTATGCTCCCAGAAATACATATGTTGAAGTTATAACCCACAGTACCTCAGAATAACACCTTGTTTGGAAACAGTGTCACTGTCCTCTCACCACGGTTATTCAACATAGTATTGGAAATCTTAGCCTCAGCAATCAGAAAACACAAAGGAATAAAAACCATTGAAATAGGAGGAAGTCAAATTTTCACTCTTTGCAGATGACATAATACTCTACATGGAAGACCCAAAAGATTCCACCAAAAAACTGCTAGAACTGATCCATGAATTCAGCAAAGGCTCAGCACAGAAAATCAATACACAGAAATCAGCTGCATTCCTGTACACCAATAATGAAGCAACAGAAAGAGAAATCAAGGAATAGATCCCATTTACAAATGCACCAAAAACCATAAAAT
The DNA here is from genome assembly GCF_003009895.1 of Hyaena hyaena. Taxonomy (NCBI): domain Eukaryota; kingdom Metazoa; phylum Chordata; class Mammalia; order Carnivora; family Hyaenidae; genus Hyaena; species Hyaena hyaena. The sequence continues at coordinate 1,683,068 of NW_024080932.1, read as the reverse complement.
ATCTGGGAATAAACCTGACCAAAGAGGTGAAAAATCTATACACTGAAAACTACAGAAAGCTTATGAAAGAAACTGAAGAAGACACACACAAAAACTGGAAAAAAATATTCCATGCTCCTGGATTGGAAGAACAAATATTGTTAAAATGTGGATGTTACCCAAAGCAATCTACATATTCATTGCAATCACTATCAAAATATCACCAGCAGTCTTCACAGGGCTAGAACAAACAATCCTAAAGTTTGTATGAAACCAGAAAAGACCCCAAAGAGCCAAAGCAGTCCTGAAAAAGAAAACCAAAGCTAGAGGCATCATAATCCCTGACTTCAAGATGTATTACAAAGCTGTAATCATCAAGGCAGTATGGTACTGGCACAAAAATAGACACTCAGATCAATGGAACAGAATAGAGGACTCAGAAATGGATCCACAAACATATGGCCGATTAATTTGACAAAGCAGAAAAGAATATCCCATGGAATAAAGACAGTCTCTTCAGCAAATGGTGCTGTAAAAGTGGATAGCAGCATAAAGAAAAATGAAAAATGAACCTGGACTACTTTCTTACACCACACACACACACACACACACACACACACACACACACACACACACAAACCTCAAAATGGATGAAAGATCTAAAGGTAAGACAGGAAGCCATCAAAATCCTTGAGGACAAAGCAGGCAAGAACCTCTTTGACCTCAGCCACAGCAACTTCTTACTCAACACTTCTCTGGAGGCAAAGAAAACAAAAGCAAAAATGAACTATTGGACCTCATCAAGATAAAAAGCTTCTGCACAGCAAAGGAAACAATCAGAACAACTAAGACGCAAACCAGTGGAATGGGAGACCAAATTTGCAAATGATATCAGATAAAGGGATAGTATCCAAAAATCTATAAAGAACTTATCAAACTCAACACCCAAAAAACAAATAATCCAGTGAAGAAATGGGCAAAAGACATGAATAGACACTTTTCCAAAGAGGACATCCAGATGACTAACAGACACATGAAAAAATGCTCAATAGCACTCATCATAAGGGAAATACAAATCAAAACCACAATGAGATATGACCTCACTCCAGTCATAACAGCTAAAATTAACAACTCAGGCAACAACAGATGTTGGCAAGGATGTGAGGAACAAGGATATCTTTTGCACTGCTGGTGGGACTGCAAACTAGTGCAGCCACTCTGGAAAACAGAATAGAGGTTCCTCAAAAATTAAAAATAGAACTACCCTAAAACCCAGTAATTGCACTAGTAGATTTTTATCAAAGGGACACGGTTGTGCTGTTTCAAATGGGCAATGCATCCCAATGTTTATAGCAGCCATATTGACATTAGCCAAAGTATGGAAAGAGCCCAAATGTCCATCGATGGATGAATGGATAAAGATTATGTGGTCCATATATACAATGGAGTATTACTTGGTAATCAAAAAGAATGAAATCTTGCCATTTGCAACTGTGTGGATGGAACTAGAAAGTAGAGGGTATTATGCTAACCAAAATTAGTGAGTCAGAGAAAGACAAATATCATATGACTTCACTCTTATGAGTAATTAAAATACAAAACAGATGAACATAAGGTAAGGGAAGCAAAAATAATATAAAAAAACAGGGAGGTGGACAAAACATAAGATACTCTTAAATATAGACAAGAAACAGAGGGTTGATATGGGAGGGGGAATGGGCTAAATGGGTAAGGGGCATTAAGGAATCTGCTTCTGAAATCATTGTTGCACTATATGCTAATTAACTAGGATGTAAATTTCAAAATATAAACAAACAAACAAATAAATGAATAAATGGGAACGGTGCCACTGTAGTTATAATTAATAAAGATGAAGTCATTAGGATGGGCCCCAATCCAATTGACTGATGTCCTTATTTAAAATAAGGAAATGTTAGACACAGAGATTGAAGTGAACACAAGGATAATGTCATGGGAAGATCAGAGGCACGTTGTCTCAAGCAGGGGAAGTACCAGAAATCAGGATAAAGGCCTGGACCAGATCTTTTCCTAGACCTCCAGATGGAGCATGGCCTTGAAGGCACCTTAATTAAGATCTAATGGTTAGATCTTTCCTTTAGAATGTTTCTACTCAAATCTGTAGACATGTCAAGAACAGACTTTGTTTTCACTTAAAACCCTGTCCATTTTTAATATTTGGACACATCAAGGCCCATCAAGAACAGATTTTCTTTTTACCTAAAATCATACCCATTTAAAATATTTGGACATTTCTTTGAAAACAGTACCATTAGTACTAGTACTCTTCCAAGATACAAAGGATGAAGTAAATCTTTACTTATTTTTTTGCTGTATGTTGCAGATACCGCAGGGTTATGGAAGGGAGTCTCTCCCTGTTTTGAACAATCCCTGATCTGTGCGGTCAATAAACAATGGTGGCATCTGATAACTGGATCCCTCTGGACTTTTATTTATGTTTTGACTGATTTGCAAAACACTTTGACACTTCCATGACTTAATCCCTTCCTATTATCAATTCCAGAAAGTGGGCAAGGTGGCTGGTAGTTCTATTTTATATAAAAAATGGCCTTATTCATAGAAATATTACATGAACTAATTATGATCACATAGAAAACTAATGACAGAGTAGGGACGAGAGCACTTTGGGCCGAAAGATTTTCAGACAGTAGACATCTTCTCCTCTAATATTTCATGTTTGCCTCCCTTGATAAGGGACTCTCAAATATCTATTGTGTCTACCTTGGAGAGGGTTTAATATTTTGGCCTCATTGCCTTCTGGTCTGGCCATGTGACTCACATGGTGAATGGAATATGAGTGGAAATAACATGTGAACACACAAGCAGAAACTTTTAGGTCACCGTGTGGTCACAACATGTAAGGTCCCCCTGGCACAGGAATGACAATATTCCCAACAAAAGTCTCTCTCAGCTTGAGTTCTGGCATAAAAGTAGCATAGTGCAGGCCACAGCCAACACTTGATGGACATGTAGAATGAACGAGAATAATCCTTGTTTGTGAACTACTGACATTTCTAGGGCACTTCCTTAGCATAACATAATGTGAGCTACCTGACTAATATTGACTTCAAAGAAGTTGTCTTCTCTATCCAGCCTCTGGAGAAAAGAAGAGGTTTTACTGTTATTCAAAAATCAATATAGTAAAAATAGATATCAAATGTATTATGCAGGCTTTTAATTTATGATGTGCTCTGATATATTAATACAGACAGGTTAAATCCCTGTGTGTGATAAGACCTAAAACCTATTGAATATCTTCTATGTTTTTAAGCATTTATGTCTCATTTTCTCTAATGCTCTCACTTCAACCTTGAGATGTGGTGTGGCCAATAACAGAAAGGTTTATAAATCCTTCCCCTCCCTACACCATGCCTTTGCAATGTAACACAGCAGGTCTACCATATGATGGAAGAGATAGGAATTTTTTTTTTTTTGAATCACATTTCCTTCTTTCGAAAATGTGAAAATTAAATCTAAAAGAAAGGAAGATACTTCTCTAATAGTCCTTACTGAAGGCATGAGAGAGAAGGGACACTAGATCTCAGTATTCTCGATCTCAGTGCTAGCCTGATCTACTACTACCTCAGCAGAAAGAATTTACCAGAAAATGTTGGATTTTTGTTAATTCCCTCTCATTTGTAACATCATTTACTAAAGTTTCTCTGGGTCTAGAATGCTGCATTTCTCCCATTTTGAACAAAAATCTACTTTTGAACCACTTCCAGGATAGGTATTAACAGGGCCTACTTTACAGACCCATTTTATGATATGCAGACAAGAAGGAGCCCAGAATCTTTAGTCAAAGGTGGAGAAGAAAAGTTTGGGACAGCATCTCAGTGAATTCTCAGTTGTAAATTCTCTTTGAAGATAAGTATATGCACATGGGACTTGTCAGTCAAAAACCAAGCATACTAGACCAGAGACAACGGTGGAAAGTAAAGTCTGGTGGAGTTTCCCGAGGGTCCAGAGGATCATCACATAGATTTTTTTTTTCAAAAGATCCTTATCTGCAGATGTGGACACAGGTTCTCACCTGGCGTGGCCAGCCAGATGTGGGAGATGTGATGTCAGCAACTGAGGGGTAAGGGAAGTGTAGGGGGCTGTGGCTTTATAGTGGCATCAATTAAAAGGTCACCACAGAAGATGGTCTTTTATGACATGCCTCATGGAAAACTGCAAAATAACCCAAGAAGTGAGTGGAAGATGTAGACTTTCAGCACCACAGATTTCAGAGTGGAGACTCTAAGGAGCACCTGTCCTCACATCTCAAAGGGAAACGCAGTACTTGCAAAAACACAAGAGAGAGAGAACTGTGAAAAGTTCCTGGGTGGGGTGTGTGTGTGTGTGTGTGTGACTGCATCAATGGTACAACATAAATCACTGTTAATATTTTGATGGGGAGATCAGTGTAAACTTTAACTATTTCAACACGAGTGGAAAGCAAACAACAGGGAAAACCTGTAAGGACCAGGCGAGGAAAAAGCAGAAATTCAGGAAGGTGATACGAATGCCTTAGGCTGAAGAACAGCATGGATGAGCAGGTGTGTGTGCTGGCGTACAGGTGCACAACAATGCGTGTGAGGGCAGGGTGTGCCAGACGACGAGGAAGGATGTGCAAATATTTAAGTACAGCTACGCCTATGGCCCAGTGATTATCGCCACTTGCTTCTGCACCCCCTTCTTGCTAAACTCACAGTTCTTTCTTGATCCACCACTCGGGAGTTCCTGTGTGATCTGGTACAATGAAAAAAGAAGCATTTGCCGGATTCGTTTCTGCCTCCTGTGGTTCCACATTCTAATGAAGCTCATCCACATTCCCTAAGTAAAATCCTAATGACTGAAGCCTTTTGACTTTCCCTTTGAACCTTTAAAGCTTTGCTGAACTGTCTGAAAATTCATTATACTTTATTTGACTTCCTTTTATTGTACAGAAATAAGGAGTCCCTGATGGCATTCTGGAATCAACATGTTTCAGGAGTTGCACACAGCAAAGGAGAGAATAATCTTATAAAAAATAATACTGTTAAGCTTAAAAAGTTAAGCTTTTATATACACATGTATGTTCACACACATGAGCAAGCATATGCACCCACACACTCATGTGTTTCACTCATGACAAGGTTACACATTTCCAGTGAAGCCAACATACCACACCTTGAAAATAAAGTCTACCCATCTTTAAAATAAAGCATGTATGTGGTAAATTACATTGGAAAAGAAAAAAAACACAGAAAAGTAAAAAAGAAAGCAATTCAAAGGGCGATAGAATAGAAAGTAGTAGTTAATTATGATTTATAAACTTATTAACTTGCTAAGCATTGTAACGAACCAAAGAACAAATTTAATTTTAAATAACATTAAAGAAGCAAAGTTGCCTAGATGAAAACACAAACCAAGGAAATGTATTTAAAGACTGAGAAATCACATTTTTAAAGGAAATAGCCCAAATGTCACCTTTTAACTCAGCTTTCATCCATTTAACATGAACACAACTAGAACTAATAAAGAATAATAATGACTCAACATTTCCTAGATAATTGTTATTAAGTGTAATAATGTGTTTTTTTCTTCCTTTGACACAAGTTACATATTACTTGCCCTATATTACCATGGCAGTTTATAGTTTTGAATTCTAATGTTCTTTATGTACCTACTCTGTGCAAACCATGGTCTAACAGTTTATAAGTTGTAATGTAAAATTAAGCAGAAGAAAGCATCATATCCTCAACTTTAGAAACAAAAAGAACATCAAGATAATAAAGAAAATTTGATATTATAGAAATCACTTACATAATATGTGATGATAACTTAGTTACCTTTGGTTGCATAAAATCATATTTAAGTTGCATTATAACTCTGAATTTCCCATTTTTGCCCACAAGCATGTGAAATACGAGAAAAATTATAGTAGAAAATAAACCAAAATGTACTTCTTTAGTTTAAGGCTCATTTCCTCTTTTCTTTTCTTTTTTCTTTTTCTTTTTTTCTGAAATCCCCAGGCAGAGCTAATCTGTGACCATATTGAACTTAGCATTTTTTTCTTTTTTTTACACATAATAAAACTGTACATGTGTATGTTGAGAACTTATTCTATGTCAGGCACTGTGTAAATGGTTTATAGAGATAGTCTAACTTCCCAAAAACAGAAACAAAACCTATTCACTAATGGAGGAACTAAAGATTAGAGACTTTAAGAAGCCTTCCTAAACTCATCACGTTGAATTGGTAGAGCTGGAAATGGATTTCAGTCAGGCTAATTCTGTATGGTATTCTTCAGTCTCAGGTTGTTAGTGCAGTGGGACTCATTTCGTTAATGGCTGGATGGTTGCTGTGTTGGTTGTTTGGTAGGTTGGTCCACTGGTTTATATGCTTTTCCCAATAGATTGGGAGCTTTTGAAAAGCACATATTATAATTTACTGATTTATTCTGGAAATATTGATTATCTACTACATACTAGACACTTTTACATAATCAAGGTATAAGAAGTAATAAAATAGAAAAAAATATCACAGCCTATTGGATCATACTTTCTGTGGATGAAGAAAGACCACTCCAACTTTAAAAATAGATAGTGTGCTTGGTATTGTTAAATGCTATGGAGGAAACAAACAAACAAACAAACACAAAACCATGAAGTGGAATAGAGAGTGCTAATAATTAGAAGGCAGGGACTTATTTTATGAATGGTTGCTAAGGAAGATGTCATAATAATAAGGTGGTACTAACTATGGACAAAACATCAGTTATTGCAAAGCCATAAAGCAATATGAACTATAAATATGAACTATGTAAAAGGAACCCAATAAGAGCAGGTGGTAGCAAGTGAAGCCAGAATTTCAAAATGAGGGGTATGCCCATCAGAGAGAACCTGAAGGACATTTTAAAATCTCTGGTTTATGTATACAGTACCTGGTATAGTTCCCATTTAATAGGCTTTACTCTCTTTTCTTTTCTTTCTTTTTTTAAAGACCTTGAACAGGTCACTCCTTGTCTCATTAATGTAGAATCATCGTCAGATAAATGATAGGTCTGGTAATAGATTAATTGACATCTACAAATCTGATTTTAAGTAAATCTGATCATAAGTAAATTCACATTAGTATAAAAATCTATTCTTTAGTGACTTAATAAAATAATTATTTTTTAACCAAGATCAGTAAAGTTCTGTGAGAGAGATGACTCTAGACCAATCCTAGATGAACTACACTTTGCTCAGGACTATGGCTTTTAAGAATCTGCCTATTTATGGGATAATTTAAAGTATTATGTGAATAATTAAGCTGAGCTAATTGGCATAGACTATTAGAACATTCACAGCAACAGTATATGTGAGGGAGAGAGAGAAATAAAAGGTAAGGAGGAGAAGAAGAAAAATGTTAAGAAATTATTTTCTCAAGGACATAAATTGGACTTTGGAATCAGTCAAATCTTGGTTTAAATCCCAGTCTCCCCATTTGGACATAAGGTGATTGGCTGCCTACTTCATATATTCCATCCCCCTTCTTCCTTGTTCACGCTGATCTTATCTTAATTACCCTCTAAATGGCCATGTCCCCAGGGAGAATGAGCCCACCTCAGCTTCATGATCAGAATCTTTCTTGGTGTAAGGTCATATCATGATGGTCTCATTTATCTTGCCAATTTAAATGTTTAGGTGTGTGTAGGTATAAAATCTAGATGAATCTACAGTCAAGATCTGGGAGAGTTTCTAGAAAAGTTTTCCTTGATCTTAAAGAGACTTAAGACAGGTATGCTCTCTCAGTTTGGCCTCCAGAGAGTGCCAGCTTCATGTGCCAAGCTGCCTTAATTTGGACGAGCTACAAGTTAAGGTTGGCAAAATGTGAAGCTGGTGGAAACCCAGCGTACTGGGTGATGCTGAGTCATTGAATTAAATAGTCTTGCACTTGAAGCAGTAGTAGTATCATTAAGCTACTTTCCGATGCGTTTTTTTTTTTGTTTGTTTGTTGCAACTGGAAGGTGACTAAAAAATAATCTCATCCATCAAATACTTAGCCCGATTAGCCATGCTAGGAGTGAGGATACAACAGCTGTCTTAGTCCAGTTGAACCTTAATTAACCAATTTTGAAAGTGGTATTACCAGTACTGATCTCATAATTTTCCTATGCACATTAGGTTATTACTTTTAATCTTGAGCTTTGGAAACTTCAGGAAAATCAGCTATATTAAGTGGAAAGGTTCAGTGGATGCCTCTATAGTTCCGATATGAACTTCAGTAATTGAATGATAACCTCTCTTCAGAATATTAACACTCAATGAGGATGTCTACAATGTAGATGAGTTTTAATTTGTGTTAGTTACTTTTTTTTTTTATCTGAAGAAGATTAGGCAACACCATTGAAATGTTATGAGAAGAATCTAGTTTGGAATCTGAAATCCAGAGGACCTATGATTTATTGCTACATGACTAGGAAAAGAATGTAATTTCTCTTGATTCACTGAGAAAAAATAAGCCACATCAGAAGAGTAAGTTATACCTGCATCCATCACCAAATACACCAAAGTCCCTGCATCTAAATCCATAAGGATGTGTGTTTGCTCTTGTTATGATGAGTGACCTCACCTTGCTTCATACACCAACTTCTCCACTGTGCCCTGGGCCCTCTCTCCTCTAGCCAAGGACAGCTCTTCTGCTGTTATCTTCTTCCTTTCTTGGATTTTCAAGAAATTGAAATTCACTCTATCATTCTCATCATCCTATAAAAACACTGCAGTATTTCCTATTTCACCAAAAGCTCTCCCTTTATCCCAAAGCCTCCTTACACTGTTGTCTAATACCTTGGTTTCCCTTTACAGAAGAGCTCCTAGAACAAGATGGTCATTCACTGCATTGACTTCTCCCCTTTCCGTTTACCCCATACCAATTCCAAGTAGGTTTCTAATCTGACCTTTTCACTAGAACCACTGTCGATTATTTCTGTGCCTAAATACAAGGATCATTTATTAGTTCTCATTACACATGTCACATAAACAGCCATTGACCTAAATTCCCTTGATCTTTAAATACTTAACTTGGCTTCTAGGACAACAGCCACTCAGTTATCTTTCTGCCTCACTGGTCACCCACCACCTGTCAGTTTCCTTTACTCTTTCCCTCATCCTCTCCAGCTCTAAGTAGTACTGAAGTGCCTCAAGATTGAATCCTGGAACCCTTTACTTAGCTAATTATAATCAATCCTTAGGTTATCACATTCAGCCAATCCTGACTTTATGTTTATCTGCCTATTTGACTAAACATTTCAAAATTAATCCATCCCCAACCAAACTCCTGATTTCTTCCCAACCTCAAACCTATATAGGCTCCTTCTACAACCGTCCCTCACTAAACAGTAATTCTCTTACCAGTTTCTCAGTGCACAAACTCAAGTGTCATGACTGAGTCTTATTCTACCCTCACATCCTATTTCCATTTCAGAAGCAAACCCTGTCCAATTCTTCTCTGGGTTATTTTAAATCCCATCATTCCTCTTTTTACCCACTACTATCTCCAAGTTCAAGTTACTGATTTTTTATTTCATCTTGTTTAGGCTACCCTGCTCTCAAACTACTCTCCTCACTCATCCAGCACGACCTTTTAAAGATAGATCGGGGCGCCTGGGTGGCTTAGTCGGTTAAGCGTCCGACTTTCGCTTAGGTCATGATCTCGCGGTTCGTGGGTTCGAGCCCCGCGTCGGGCTCTGTGCTGACTGCCAGCTCGGAGCCTGGAGCCTATTTCAGAGTCTGTATCTCCCTCTCTCTCTGACCCTCCCCTGCTCACGCTGTCTCTCTCACTCTCTCTCTCCTAGAAATAAATAAAAATATTAAAAAAAAAATAAAGATAGATCATCCCACACCTTAGCTCAGAATCTTCTAATCACTTTTTATGTCTTTCAACAGAAGAGCCATAGTCCTGACAATTGTCCACATGGCTCACATGAATCTCCCTGCCATCAACCATTTTCTTCTTCCTCACTTCATTCAGGTCACATTTGCTTCCTTTTTTTCCTGGAAGGATCCAAGTACTCCTCGGGTCTTCACACCCAGTGTTCTTTCTGCCCAAACACTTGTACCCCACTTATCCATCTGGATGGCTTCCCCACTCTGCTCAAGTCTCTACACAAATATCATCTTTTCCAAGAGACCTCCTATGAACAACATATGTGAAATAATCCCTCTTCAATGGCACCATATTCCCTTATCCTATGTAGTTTTCCTCAAAGGAGTTTCATCAACTTCCATATGATATGTTTATTTACTTCTCATATGCCCTCTTCTTCATTATAATGTAAGGAGCATAAGGTAGCAGTTTGGTTGATTTTGTTCACTGCTGTGCCTAGAATCATACCTACAATGTTGTTGTCTCTCTAACAGATGTCTACAAGAAGAATTAATGAATGAAGGCACTAATTATCTGTGGTCATACAGATTACATACACAAATACCGACATCATATATGAGCAGATTTAGAATTGTAGGCATTCTCATCTTACATTTCCTTATGTATGCATGAACCTTTGTTTGTTTTTCTACTCATTTGTCTTACAGAGTGAAGATCTTATAATATATTCCACTTTATATTCTAATTGTTTCACTTAACATTAAAGCCAAATCATCTTTACACATTATTTTGAACGTTTTGTAAATGAATCTTTTTTTTTTTAATTTTTAAAAATTTTTTTTAATGTTTTATTTATTTCTAGGAGAGAGAGAGAGAGACAGTATGAGTAGGGGAGGGTCAGAGAGAGAGGGAGTCACAGACTGAAACAGGCTCCAGGCTCTGAGCTGGCCGTCAGCACAGAGCCCGACGCGGGGCTCGAACCCACGAACCGCGAGATCATGACCTAAGCGAAAGTCGGACGCTTAACTGACTAAGCCACCCAGGCGCCCCTGTAAATGAATCTTTTAACAGTAGTGTAACCTTTCTTCAAACAGATGAGTCAGATTTTACTAATTCATCTGCCCATTACTGGACATTCAGGTTCTTTCCATGTTTTCTTCATGTTTCAGATTAGTAAGATGAAAAGCATTTGTACTGAGTAGTTTTTACTATTTCAAATAATGTCCTTAGGATCGGGTAAAAACAGAAAAGGGGTTGGTGAGTTCTCTGAGTGAGACTTAAAAGATTGGTTATACAGCCTCCCAGAAGGGTTACACTTGTTGGTACTCCAACCTTGGGTTTCCTTGGTCAGACTTTAACTTGATGCTATGTGAATATATAGACTTGGAAAACTCTTCTCTTATATTATTAGTGAACTTATTGATTTCTTCATTCCTAGTCATTTCTAGAAATACACTTTAGTCTTATTTCTGATGCTCTAGAAATAGTGACTTAAAAAAAAATATATATATTATATATATAGTTCTTAAAGGAGTTAGATCACCCATACTTTGATGGTCAGTGAGCCTCACACACTTTTTCCTATGGAAAAGGCATAATGTGGAGTAGCTTTGCTATCTTTCATACCATTCTGCTTCTGAAAGAATTTAACCATTTATAGGAGTCTTTACAAGCCCTGCTTTTCTCTCTCCCAAGTCAGTTAATATGAATGTTCATAGCAGGTTGTGTTATTTGAAAAAGTGGCCTGCACAATAGGGTTTTGGGCCTCACTCTGTCCACATGTGAGTGTGGGGGTCACTATGCTATCTTGGGAGAGCAGACTTCGAATTAGTTTGGCACAGATGCAAATACCAGCTCTAATACACACTAACTCTGTGACTTTAGGGAGGTTACTGAGTCAACCTGAACTCAGCTTCTTTGCCTGTAACAAAAGGAGAAAGAACAATTATGTATCTCATAGGTTGAGGTCAAGATGGAATGATAATTAAATGAGAAGAGCATATAAAGTTTCTGGTAAACTGTAGAGATATTAGCTCTCCTCTTTCTTCAACCACCTGAAGAGAATTCCTGCTTGCCAACTACTCCAGCTCCTTGTTGTCATTTCGGGGGCCCTCTCTAAAAGAAGACTATACAAACCTCCACTGTTAAACCTGAGAAGCCACGTGAATTGCTTTTTGTTAATGAAATGTGGACAAAGTGATGTGTCACAAAAGCAGCTTGGTCCATCAAACCTTGTACTCCAGGCCATGACAACCAAAAGAAGACTCCTCCATTAGCATAGGTCTCAGAGTAATGAGGACAAAGGACAGAGGTATACCTGACCTTCAATCAACATGCAATATGAGATAAACTATATGAGAGAGCAATGAACATCCATTTTTTGAGTCACTTGGGGTGAGGTACATTTATTATCACAAGTTTAATTTATTATCACAGCCTACCTTGACTATTAACCCCACCCCACCCCCCCAAAAAGTATCTCGTATGTTCAGATGAGGGAAAATGTAAAACAAACAAACAAGCCATGCTTACCTAGAACCTACGTAAGGATAAAGTTCCCTGTGAGTTAGTAAAATTATTTATAGATACATTTGTCCTCAAAGAGATCTCAGGCCATTATTCAGCATATGTTGTTATAAATTATCTCTTTTCCATTCACACAAGGGAAGATGTTCTCTGGCCTGGAAACATGAAGGAGATGTCAAACAATGTCCTTTTGCCAAAAGGGTGTGGTGTGTGAAGAGAGATTTTCTCATTGTATCCATATCTTATTCTACATATAACCCAAAGTGACTAGCTCACTGTAGTGTCTGTTATCGTAGAAAGGCAAAAAGCAATTCCACGAGCTATTTTTGTTTTCCTAATGGAAAAACTAGATGCTACAGATGAAAGAGTTATTAGAAAAATAAGTCTTAGCTTTTCTATAAAAGCATCTGAAATGTGCTGCACGCCTTGGCCAGTCCATCAGCACTGTGAAGGTGTACATTAACAAACAGGATCTTTAATCAAAATATATCTTATACTTAAATATCTTTTTTTCCGTGGAAAGTAGTCAAACAAGACAAAGACACTTAATGTTGAATGAACATATTTCAGCCCAATTTCCAATGCACCCTGCTCCTCATGACAGATAGACGCCCTGTGTTGAGAAGTCACCCAGCATTCACCACATTCTGTTTCTACTCCTCCCTTTCACAGCATTAAGAACTTGTTTCCATTCTCAAGATCTGCCTTTTACGTGTGCTTCTCTATCCCTGATTCTTGTCATTTCTTCTACTTCTTTTGTTCACATTTTTAATGGTGATAAAATACATGTAACTGTCTTAACCAGTTTTAAGTCTATGGAGCTGCGGTGTTAAATATATTTACATTGTTGTACAACCAATCTCCAGAACATTTTCATCTTGCAAAACTAAAACTCTATACTAAGTAAATCATAGCTTCCCATTTCCTTCTCTCCATCCTCTGGCAATTGCCATTCTTACTTTCTGCCTCCATGAGTTTGGCTTCTCTTGATATAGTAAGTAAAATCACACAGTATTTGTCTTTTTGTGATTGATTTCGTTTAGTATGATGTCCTCAAGTTCTAACCATGTTAAAGCATGTGCCAGACTTTCCTTCCTTTTTAAGGCTGAATAATCCTGTGTGTGTGTGTGTGCGCGCGCGCTCACACAAGCCATACATTTGGCTTATCTATGCATCAGCTGATGGGCATTTGGGTTGTTTCCACATTTTGGCTATTGTAAATATGCTCCTAGGTCAGATGTACCATCTCTTCTAAATTTTCACTTTGTGTAGAACTTCAGCACAATATAAAATGAGTTTTCTCTTCCAACCTCAGTTGCACTTGGGCAGAGCTATAAGCAGAAGTAGCTGGGGCATGTGTCTTGGGCATAAAGTTTAAAGGTTTCCAAATCAGCAATCAATGCGCTCTTTTAAAATATCACAATTAGGGGCACCTGGGTGGCTCAACTCTTGATTTTGGCTCTGGTCATGATCTCATGGTTTGTGAGATTGAGCCCCAAGTAGAACCTGCTTGGGATTCTCACTCACTCTCTCCCTGTTCCTCTCCAACTCGCTCTTGTTGGCTCTCTCTCTTAAAATAAGTAAGCATTGAAAATAAAATAAAATATCAAAATTAATGCAAATAATTCAAAAATTTTTGTAAAGAAAGGAACAAGAACAGTGCATCCACAAACTGTGCACAGCCATATTAAAGTCAGAAGCAAAGAAAAAGTTAGCAGCACCGATCCTGCCTTTACTTAAAATTTGCCATTATGTTAACCATGGAAATTTGCATTACTATTTTTTAATTATGCACTGAAACATTATTTACCTTTATTACTGAGCTTTTTGGTACCTCCTTTAGATAGCGTGACATTGGTGACAAGTGTCTCATTTTCCCCACCATAGTCCCAACTCTGTCAAACAGATTAGACTTCTGTGCTTATGGTCCCCATGGGCTTTATAAAACCAGATCAGGCCAAGTAGTAGCTCCTTTATTATTATCTATCTAAATCCGAGAAACAGGCCAAGTTCCACAGTGTAAGTTATCATCAATCTGGCCCATGATCCTGTCAAATATATCATTTTTTTGAATCACCCCTTCTGGTGAAAATAAATTCTTAATGGCCAAATTAGTTTTGTAAATGATCAGTCGAACAGAGCTAAACAGATATTACTTGAGAATGTCTAGGAATACATATGTAGGATGTGTCCATGTACACTGATGTCACAGTAAGATTATGAATCTCTGAGGTAGGTGGAGCCTGCAGTATTTTCATAGTTGAGCAAGAACACACCATTTTCAAGGGCACTCCAACTCAGACATCCAAGGAAATGCCTAGACAATCTTAGGGACAGGATCTCCACAGCTCTCTTTGAGAAGATGCACATGGCTTAGGAAAAGAGAAATTGATAACAGGCATGCTGACACCACCAAAAATTGGTGTCTCAACAGAAAGTTGAAAAGAGCTCACTTGCCACTCTGGGAAAATAGAGTTTACGTTACATGATTTAACATCCTTCTGTTGCTAGACAGCATGCGGCTTCATGTAGAATAGAAAAGGAGAAATGTGATTGTCCACAACCCTTTTAGGGCTGAAATACTTTCACTAACAGAAAAGTACTATTTTGCTAATTTTATTTTAACTTTCATAAGATAATCATTAAGAGTTGAAACGCAGGGTCAAAGCTGGCTTTCCAAGAAGGTGGGAAAATGAACTGAAATGGAATGATTTGAAGGCATGGAGAAAGTCTTCTCTTTCAGCATTGCAATGGTGAAATCCATTTCTTTGGGTGAAGCAATGCAGAAGATTTCCTTTTATTAGATACTGGCAGATCTGCAGTCTTAAAGACATCCCATTATAAAGAATAGACAAACTTTATTGGTTATTCTTCATATACCAGACACTATACTAAGCACTGATGTAGATTATCATTTTTAATACTTATTACCATCTCATTAGGCAAAAACTATAACTACCCCCATTTTACTCAAGAGGGAGTTAGGTTCAGTGAGATTAAGTCACTTACCAAACTCACACACCTAGTAAATGATAGAGCTTGGATCAGAAGTCAGGCTGTTTGACTCAAGTGTGCTCAAAACCACTAGAGGCTAGAACCTTAAAACTATTGCCTTCTAATTATGAGCAGGTATTAAGCTGGCATCCAGCTGGCAGCAAGTTCAGGCGGGAATAAAGCCATTCTGGCTAGGGCCAGTGTAAATAATGCTATCTCTAAGGAATGAAAGAACAACCCAAGGAAATAGTAGCAGGACTTTCAGCATCAATATAAAACCTTCAGACTTTTCATGAGCACAGTAGTGAGAGAGAAGACCAGGAAAAGCACTCCATGCCAAGGTGGTGATATCATAGTAAGGGTACCACTTCCTAGGAAAAGAGAAGATTAAATCTACTTCAACTGCATCAAAGTCCCAAACTTCTAGAGAAAGAAAGAAACTTAGAGGTGAATGATTCTCAAAACCTGTCTATGGCAAAGACATTGACTCTACCCCCCAGGATCTATGTTCTCCTCCATGTTTCTCTGTGCCTTTTAAGAGGGTCATGTGATTAGTTGGGGCCAACTGATCTGGAAAAGATTTAAGAGCTGGTGCATGACCCTTCAGCTTTTCTTGCCTCATGCAAGGACATAAACATTTCAATGACAGAGCCAAAGACAGAGTATCTGGAATGTTACAGCAAAAAGGACAGCTTCTGAACAATATTCTATGGTATGTATATACCACATCTTTATTCATCCATCCACTGATGGATAATTAGTTGTTTCCATATCTTGACTATTATGACTAATGCTGCAATAAACATGGTAGTGCAGATATCTCTTCAAGATCCCGTTTTCATTTCCCTTGGATATATATCCAGAAGTGGAGTTGCTGAATCATATAACAGTTCTATTTTTAATTTTTGAGGAAACTCCTCACTGTTTTCCAAAGTGGTTATGCCAATTTACATTCCCACCACCAGGGCATATGGGTTCCCTTTTCTTCACATCCTTATGGAATCTAAAAAAAGCAGAACTCATAAAAACAGAGGTCATAGTACCGGTAACCAGAGGCTGGGAAGTGGGTGAAATGGGGGGATTTGGGTCAAAGGATACGAATTTCCAGTTATAAGATAAATAAGTTTTGGGGATCTAATGCATTAATGGTGATTGTAGTTAATAATATAGTATTATATTCTTGAGAGTCACTAAGAAGGTAGATGTTAAACGTTCTCAGCACACAAACACACACACACACACACACAAAATTATAGGTCCATAGTTTAAATCAAACTTCCAAAGATGGAGCTTGAATCCCTGTCCTTGCAAAGCTAGGATGTTCTAATGATTAGTAGTTCTGAAAAACACTGTTAGAAATACTGGTAAATACAGTCCCACTCAGCCTTCCAACTTGTTTTCTCTCCAAAGCATACCATTATTGATATGAAAAGAAACAAAACGAAATACACAGATATGGAAGCTATGTCTTGGATGTCCTAACATTATATGGCAAGGAGCATGGGTCTGATAATCAGCTTTGCTGTTTACTACTGGTATGGCACTGGGTAAATTACTTAACTCTTCTAAATCTACTTTTTTCCACCCGGTAATTAGAGCTAAAAATGGCAATACTTCTTGACTGAAGTATTGGCTACACAAATGTGTACATTTGTCAAAACTTATGAAATTATACACCTAAGATGTGTACATCTCATTGAATGTAAATTTTATAATCATCATAACAATAATAATAGTAACAATAAAAACAGTACCTATTTGGCAGAGGCATTGTGAAAATTAAATCAGACAGCCATGGAGAACACTTAGCATGATATCTGTCATCTCTTGGATGTCCAGCTATTTAGGAAATGTATTATATGCTATTATATACCATTATCAGAATATCTTCCAAAGTTACACATACCTAAAACCATGGCAGATTTGGTAAAATGAGAGGAGCTCAGATTATTGTAGATTGTGAATTGTGTTCTTAAGGTGTATTTCTTAAATTTAAGTGCATAAATCCTCTTTACCAAAACTGTTTCATAAAACAAATTTTACACTTACTAGGTGAGTTTCTTACAGAATGTTTTGGATTCCAACCTCAGCTTATTCATGATTTATAATTTTGCAAATGGTGCATGCTCCAACACACAATATGTATTTTGTTATGCCTTTGCTATAATTAATCAAGCAAAAAATGAGTATTATATTTCCTAATGACAACTTTGTGCCTGCAAAGAAAAATCTTGCCATGATGTTAATACATCTATATGGTCGCCTGCATCAAAATGCACAATCCTTAATTCTAATTTCAAGCTTTAATTGCTATAGGCCATGATAATAAAGGATTTTTGCAAAAAATACGCTTTGTGTAGGTTTTCTCTTTAAGAAATGCAGCCAGTATAATGATAGATGACACACAGAAAACCACAGGATAAAGAATATCAAGCATTACAAATGAGTTTGGAGAGAGAGAGAGATTAAGTTACTACAAATTTTAATTTACTAGAACCCAAGAAAACACACTTAACAATGATAGACTTTAAGGCAGAAGTTTTTGTTGTTAGATATGTGTAAAATGTAATATAAACTCTTCCATGAAGAGGATCCCAGAAAGTGTGAATGTTTACTGAGGTTCTGTTCTGTGCCTTGTTTCGTGATAGAAACTCTAGGGATTCAAACCTTGGGAAAAGCAAGATACCTTTCCTAAGAAACATATACTTTGTGTAGGGAATGTTGCCCATAGTTGGGGTTTTGATAAATTGCCATTCTCCTATCTCTGGAACTCAGAACAATAGCAATGAGAACAACAAGCTGAGATTAAAACCTTAAAATAAAATAAATGATAACTATGATAATCATAAAGAGACAAATGACTCCGGGGCAACAGAAAGATTTGGGGGTAGCAAAATTGCTAATATTAACATATCTGAAGTAACATATGTCTCTCAAAAGCAAGAGGAGCCAGAGATGAGACAGATTTACAATGTATCCCAGCAAGGTATGGGGTAGGAGGTGGGAAAGCGAGGCCAGACACGCCTCCCTCCCCTCTGGCAGGGCTAGTCCTATTACTGGGAAGGCAAACAGGCTAGGAGTGTGAGACCACTCACAAGTTGGATCATCCCTGTGCTCTTTCATTTGTGAGGCTTCCAAATCTGTGATTCTAACAGCTCTTATCAGACAATTCTGAATGCACATGCACACACTTCCTAGACTTCTCATTGTTCCAACTTCATTAAAACATTTAGTTTCTTATTAGCAGTTGATATAAGTTGGCTTTCTCAAAAGAAGACAGTAAATATGCGTTATCCACTATTTCTGTATAGCTTACATATAGTTTTGTTTTTGTTGAATCCTCTCAACAGCCCCAATAGGTAGGTATCATTATCCCATATTTATGTGTAACCCAAATGTCCTCTCCTCCTTTACTTTATAAGGGTGTAGGGAAAGTTCTCAGATTCATAACTCAGCCTCCTTTAATAATACCCCAACTCCCCTAAAAGAACCCAGTGTCATAAAAGCATTATCAAACATGATAAAACTTACTGAAGGTGTTAGGCAGGAAAATAAGAGGACTTATATTGCATCTATATGGGAAAAAAAATCTCTGTTAGACATTCCTCTTCTCCATAGTTACTTCCTAGCTTTGAGACCAGTAGTACCACCTGCATGTGTGATGTAGCAGCCAGGTACAATTTATATCTACCTTAACTTTGACTCCCAATTTTTCACCTCTCAACCATTCAAAATGTTTACACAAAGAAAAAAATCTGGAGCTATGGTGTCCTTGAGAAAGTAATTTGGGAACCATTTTTCTCCACCTAAATATTTTCTTTCTGTTCATCATTCATTCCACATATTATTTATTTGTTTGAAACACATATGGGACTCCACTTAGGAGAAATTATGATGAATGAAGTTGTCCATTGCCTTGCAAGTAGTTGGGGTTGTGGGCTTCTGTTCTGTCCAAATCTCCTCCACTTAACATTGAGATAACTCAAGTGTTAGGAAAATGCAATAAATGTTCTGATCAATCACCATTTTGGGGATTCAAACTAGACTGAATTCTTGGAATTGCAAAGCTAAAGGTCAAAGCCAAAGTTGGTTTACCCTGTGAAGTCACCCAAAGATCTACAGTTGTATTTCCCCGGTGATACTACAACCTGCAATGTGCCTCTTCTCCCACTTGCATGGGAAAGCAAAGTAGACATGGCATAACAACAACAACCAAAATAAACAAACAAACAAAAAGAATCCAGTACTATAAGACAGAAGATAGAATATGATTCAGAATTTAATTTTGTGATTCAGAGGATAGCTTCTCTACGAGCTTGAGAGAAATCCCCAAGAATCATAGCAGTGAATACAGATTTTGTCGTGATGGTAGCTCTTGAAAGATGACTGGAAGAAACATGACACATGTAACAAAATAGGCACAAGAACTTTTTATATGCTTTCCATACATTTAGTCCAATGAGCCTGGCATGTTTGTCTGAATCAGCTCATCCATTTGGGTTCTTTAAGTCCCTTGAGGGAAGAAACTATCAAAATTGCTTAGAACCATTTGCCTTTGGATGCATGTTGAATTTTATTATTCTTGATGTACTGATAATATCTCAAAATCTTCTTATCTTTTATTTTCCAATACTATTCAAGTCCTTCTGCTTACCCGACCTAAGTCCTTCTTGATTTTTGAGAAGACATATAAGCCACACAACATAAATTGATTTGTTCTCATGCAATTGTGAGGCACCTCCTCCTATGAAGGATGCAGTGGCCACATAATCCAATGGATTCATAAGAAAAATAATTGTAATCTAGACACAATGGCTGTAGTGTTACTACCTGGCTCATGCTATACAGATTGCTTCTTCTCCTAGAGCCTCAGTGCCATAAAACTCCAAAATGAAATTGATAACATCTCTGCTTAGGACCGCTGTGTAGATTAAGTGACACAGTGTATGCAAAATGCAAAGGGTCTAGCAGAGGGAATATGCACCTGTTCCACAGTAGCCACTCTGCAAAGGGTTCCTATTATCTGACTATTAATAGTAATTGTAGTAGTAGTAGTCATTGTCGTCGTCTTTTTTTATTTTTATTTTTATTTATTTCTAGGAGAGAGAGAGAGAAACACAGTGTGAGCAGGGGAGGGTCAGAGAGAGAGGGAGATACAGACTCCGAAAGAGGCTCCAGGCTCTGAGCTGGCAGTCAGCACAGAGCCCAATGCGGGGCTCAAACCCACGAACCGCGAGATCATGACCTATGCGAAAGTCGGACGCTCAACCGACTAAGCCACCCAGGCACACCCATCGTCGTCGTCATCTTAACATTAATAGAAATAAACTTTGAGCCAAGGCATATGGCACCCTAACTAGACCTCCTACAATTTCTATGAAAATATGTACTGAAAAGAGATCTTGGTCATGCTGTAATCTCCCCTACCCACAGCACAAGGCCCCTGTGAAATGTGAGTATCCATCAAATGGACATACAGGCTGAGTCCCTCGGCCTGAAGTGAACCAAAGCTCTGTATTCTGAGGAAAACAACATCTAGTGGCAGAGACCTTTTCTGGCCAGAAATCATTCTAGATACTGAGAAGCATGTGCTCTCCCTCCCCAAAGCCTCCATCCATTAGCCTCAGTTTTGTACCCCTTGGGGCCAAGCAAAATAAATCTAATCACTCTTCTTCATGACAGCCCTTTAGATATTTGAACAAAGTGATCATGTACCCCCAGAGCATTCTCTTCTCCAAACTACACATCCTCAAATCATTTCTTGATGTGGCTCACATTCCATGGCCTTTAATGTCCTGATGGTCATCGTGACATCCGGGACTTAAAACTCTAACATTGTCTGTGGCAGACTACAGAGGACAGGGAAGCACTTGTTATCTGTATTGGGTGTTTATCAATGTGGTTAAACAAGTTGACAATCTTTTTGTATTGAAACTTATCAGGCATATGATGAATTAAAACATCCAGATCTATGATGTGTGAATATCTGCGCCAGTAAGTTGTATATGTATTTTTGCACATACTTCTCTCTTTCTCTTTCTCTCTCTCTCCCTTCCTTCCCCACTTCCACTAGAAAAGTTTCAATCTCATGATCATGTTATGAGACTTAGAAGAGTCTAAATGAAAACTTCTTAGGAGAGTGCCTGACCCATGTAAGCACTAAATAAACATTAGACATTATTCTTATTTTATCCTCACATGCACCGTGACAGGTTACATATATGATATGTATATATCTGTGGATATCCCCAAATTATGAATAAAATATGGCCCCTACCCTTAATGAATAAAAGCCTTTGGAGGATTTTTTTTAATGACCAGTCATTGCTATATTGGAATTGGGCACATGGTACACGGAACATAAAGGAAGAATATTAAACTAATAGTGTTGGTAGGAGAGAGGAAGGGGGTAAGGAGGATCAGGAAACTTTTCTGGAGGACAGGACATCTGAACATAAAATTTACAAACAATATATTGGAATTAGCTAAAGCATGCATGGAGAAGCTTGTTCCAAGCAGGGGGAAGGAGGTTTTCAAAGACAGTGATGCTATGGGCATTTGGAGACAGGCAGAGTTTGACAGGTTTTCATGCATTTGGCTTTAGGATACAGATGCATTATACAATGTTAAATGTCCAGTTTATAGGAAGTGTTCATCCTCTCAGACTGAATCCTTGTCAGTTTATATCTGAGAAATACCCACATGTTCTGGAATGAGAAAACTATGTGTCGGCATCCAAACTCCACAATTCTAAGCTGAGTAAACTTAGACATACAGCTTATCACCTAGCATTGTAGTTTCCCACAACAGGTGTAATGAGATTGAGCAATAATATGGGGAAGGCACCTCCCTTCTACTAACTGATTAGGACACTGCCACCTTTACTGCTATGGGTGTTTTCCACTTATGATCTGATATTTAAAACGGATATTGGCCAAATACAACACATACGTATTCTAGAAGCCACACTGGTAACAAAAGGAAAGTAAAAGATGTTTCTCATGGAAAAGCAATTACTGGGTGTTGGCATGAGAATGAGGGATAGGACTAGAAGGAAGGGGATAGAGAGAGGATTGACTACTATTTTCAGCTGCTTTCCTGCTTCAAAACCATACCCCCCATTTAAGTGATGATTTGGCGAAATCTCTGTATGTCTTCACCAGAATCTTCCGTAAATACACAAACTTTTAGCTGAAAAAGATAGCTGTACTCCACTTTTTATATCTGCCACATCCTAAACAGTTTTATCTGATGATTGATTATTTTGTAGCACATCTTCCTATGTTTGCTTCCGTGAGTCATCTGACTTAAAGAAATTAGACTGTCTGGGTGCATTTTCCCCCTTCCGTTGAAGTAAGCAAAGCTATAGGAGGGAAAGCACTTCACACTGTAAATACACATGGTAAATTTTGTTTCTTTAGATAAACAGTTCTTAGTCAATCAAGACTTCCTTGTACAAAAGACTAAATGATGAGTGTATGTCACAAAGCAGAGAACTATTAATGCAATTTGGGCCACCTAATGGATTCTGCTTTAACTGTTTTTCCTTTATATTCTATACCAAAATCTCTTTTTAAGAGCTGGCATGACATGTGGGATTTTTTTTTTCCTCTTCTCTGTCATCTCTCTTCCCATCCATCCGTCTTCAAACATCTCCATTGGCAGTAAAGGTTAGCACACATTTATTGAACCTACCATATGTTTGTGTGCTTGAAATGCGGTGATGAAGTATCAATAATTATTCGTCTCTAGATATCTCTCACAGAGAGACAGGAGTGAGACAGGCAAACACAGGGGATAATACAATGTGGCAAAATCAAATTATACACAAGATTGTCTGTGGCAGGGAAAGGTCAGGGGATCTTTTCTGAAATGTTTGATACCTTAGCACAGTTCTGAAAAATGTCAGGTAATAAGGAATAGGAGGGACAGGGTGGGGGGTAAGGGAGGAACACATTCACTGAATATTTACTATTTTCTAGGCACTGTGAATTGTCACTTTTCTCACTTAACAATAGTTCTCTGAAGTTACCATTTTACAGATGTGGAAACTGATCCTCACAGAGATAAAATATTTTCTCAAAGCCAGAAAAGGCTATTAGCAGGGTTCAGACTTGGGCTGTTCAATTTCCAAGCCCATTTACCATGCCATGGGATTCTGTATCTTCCCCGGAGAAAAGCAGAGGAGGAAACAGGTGAACAACGGTGTGGACGTTTTAGGTAAGAAATAGAGCAGCTGAAAATCCTTGGATCCAAGGAATAGAAAAGAATTGTTGACAAATGACCCTGAGTGGCAACAAGAGGGGATCTGACTGACCTCCACATTGAGCTCTGGGGTAACCTCAAGGCCGTTGTTTATCTTCGGGCCATTACCACTGCCTCATGTCCTATTTAACCTGTGTTTCAGAACAGGCCGCCAACGGACACAGAGTCAATATAAATGTATCCTTTGGACACAGTTTTGAAAAACTATGCCTGGAGTGACTGTAATCAGTAATCATGGGCTTTCAGAGGAAAACAGGAATGTACACAATTTTGGGGCAAGCCTCCTCATTCCACACAAAAAGAAGTGGCTCAGAGCTAGGCAAGTATTTGTCCAAAGTCCGAGTTCACAATCCAGGTCTTCTGCTCACAGCAGAGTGATATATATTTTTAGCTAATTAAACATCAGATGCCACTGCCTTCTTGACCCAGGAAGTGATTTGTGGGCACAGGAAAGGGGAGCAGCCTAGTGCCCAAAATGTGTTCGTGAATCCGCAGCCTGGGGAATCTTACTTTGCACACCTGATCTCATATTCACACACCTGGTCATCCTACAGACTTCTCTTAGGCAATAATAAGTACCTATCCAGTTGGTTGGGTTAGTCCCATGAGAATGATCCTTGACATCTTTCTCTCTCTCACCTGCCATAAACAATTCAACCAAAAGTCCTGCTTCTTTTTCCAAAATACACCTAAGGCATCCCTCTTGGCCACCAAGGAGTAGTCCAAGCCAGCAGCCCTCTCTCCTGGTTAACTGCCATGGATCACTTGTGTCCATGCTTGCTTCCATTGTCCCACAGCCAAAACACTCTTTGTCAAAAATACAATCAGATCACTTTGAAAGAAAGAAAGAAAGAAAGAAAGAAAGAAAGAAAGAAAGAAAGAAAGAAAGAAAGAAAGAAAGAAAGAAAGAAAGAAGGAAGGAAGGAAGGAAGGAAGGAAGAGTGATTCCATATTGCCTGTTGCACTTGGGGTACAATTTCCTTGTCCTACAAAGCCCTGGATTATTTTTCTCTGTGTACTTCATAAGTATCAGGCTTATGAATCTTCTTTAGGTCCTCAATTGCCCCAAATCCCATCTTGCTTCAATGCTGTTACACAATCTACTCCTTCCATGGAACATTCTTTCCCTATATATACTAACTCTTCTGTGTATTTTAATTCTCAGCTGAAAAATAATACCTTTAACAAAAGCTTCCCTCACTTCCCCTTATAATCTATCCCATATAAATTAGTTCCTCAGTGATAATTCCTTGCAGACTCTGAGCAATCACATCACATTTAATTATTCACTTATTAGCAAACTGACTTTGAGTAAGCTGTTCAATTCTCTGAGCTTTCTCATCCTCGCCTATAAAATGGGCATACTTTGTAGAATAGTTGTAAATAGCAGAATTAATGCACTTAATAGGCATTCAATGAATAGCTATGAAAAGTGTTATTCTTAAATAAAATACCCATAGCCCAAAACAATGCTCTGTACTATAAAAATCAGTCACAGCTTACGACCCAGAAGTAACATGACTATCAATCAGAATAGAGAGACTTTTCTGGAATACCACTTCCAAGAAGGCTCTTAAGCCATCTGTGAATATGCCACCTGTGCATTCCATTTTGACCTACCTGTGTTTTATGAAAACACCACTATTAGCTCTTTTCCATCAAAGAGGCCATTGAAAAGAGGAGAGAAACATATACAGCTGGGTAAAACACTGAAATACAGCTTATGCTGCTGAAGTTTATCTGTCTTAAGCTGAGGACTCTAAAGAAAGATTTTTTTTTAATGTTTTATTTATTTCTAGGAGAGAGAGAGACAGTGTGAGCAGGGGAGGGTCAGAGAGAGAGGGAGTCACAGAATCTGAAACAGGCTCCAGGCTCTGAGCTGGCAGTCAGCACAGAGCCCGACGCGGGGCCCGAACTCACGAACCGCGAGATCATGTCCTAAGCGAAAGTCAGACGCTTAACCGATTAAGCCACCCAGGCGCCCCCAAAGAAATATTTTTTTAAGAAAGCTTCCTCCATTGGGTAACAATGATTTCTGCCTTCCCCTTCTCAACACAGATAGACAACATTTCAACGTTCATAAAAATTGGAACACAGAGCTAACTTAAATCCTGTTGTCCAAATTGTAGACTATTTGCAAAGCAATCCAGTACTGATCTTGAATAACATTTCCAATGGTTCTCCTGGAGCACAAACACATTTAAATGCGCCTATTCACAAGTTTAAAAAAGAATGTAAATGTATGCACATATGAACATTGAAATAGTCTTCTGTGAGGCGGTTTAATAAGCCGATCTCTTAGTCCATACAGCAAACAAACTAGAATTAGAAATCAGAAGCAGAACTGTCATTATGCATACCTGTAATTCATTTTAGGAAATTCATATGTTCCCAAAAAGTTGTCTGCATGCCACCATTTTGTAAATTGGATAATATTTTTCAAAACACTAGAGGAGGTAGCTGTTTTAACTAGCATTTGAATGATACCTTTGGTAAAGTGAAGAATCATTTCTGTAATATGAATAATTGGCATCATTAAATTCATTTTGTAAACAAGGGATACTTGTACCATGTTTAGATTCAAGCAGATGATCCATCTGCTCTTGGTTTGGGGATTCATTCATTCAGTTAGCATTTTGCATGCATTTGCTATTCATGTATTCATTCTACAAATATTTACTGAGTGCTTACCATATGCCTGTCACTGTATTAGATGCTGAAGACACAGGAATGAACAAGAAAGATGATATCCTTCGTCCTCCTGAAGCTTGTACCCTAGTGGGGCAAAGTGACAATAAAAAGAGGTAAATAAGAATATACAATACAATCTAATGTGGGTATATGTGTTACAAAGAAGAATAAAGCAGTCTAAGGGGATAGAAAGGGATGGGCTGTAGGGGGTTGGAGTATTGGGTAGGTGCTGAGGTTGATGGAAGAGCCAGAGAAGTCCTGGTTAAAGAGGCTAGGAGCAAATGAAGAAGCAAACCAGGAGAAAGACTCAGGGCAGGGTGCTTAAGGCAGAAGAAACAGCAAATGCAAAGATTCTGAACAGGGAGTATGTTTGTACTTGAACAATAGCAAAAAACGAAGTGTGGCTTCAGGGATCCAGGGGAAGATGGGAAGATCAGCAAGGTACTCAGGAGCCAGCCCATGACGCACCTTTTAGACTACAGAATGGAGGTATGCATGAGGCAACTGTTCTCAGCATCAGTAGGGGCAAGGGATGGAAGACTCCTAGAAGCCATAGATATCTGCCCACCATGGAAAGGGACAGTTCTACAAATAGATTAACATGCTTCTATCTTTTTTGTTGTATCCTCTTTATTTCTCTCTTACCTTCACTGCTTCTATTGCCCTTCCCTCTCTCTCTCCCTTCTTTCCTTTCACTCTTTCACGAATATTTATTTTGTACCTGTTGTGCCTAGGGATCTGATGGATGTCCTGGGTATAGAGAAAAGTTCTGCCTTTTCCCCACACACTCCCCATTCATATCAGAATTAGGACCTGTTGCATGAGCTTCTCCATTGGGATGATTTGTGAGTGAACCACATAAGTTGGAATCCTAAATCCAAAATGTACCTGTTGTATTATAATGGGCACTGCATATAATTTTCTTATTATTGCAATTCTCTAATCTGTAAAATAGGAATAATAATAAATACTTTGGTGGGATGTTTTAAGATTTTCTAGTTTTATATAAAAGCTGGTGATCATTATTATTACAATATTATTTCTACTTGCTTTCTTCCTTTAAAACTTGAACCTTAAAGTTAAAGGAAGGACATAGTTCCAGGATTTGGTATGAGACTGAAGCTGTCTTCTTATTATCTCTCTTCTAATGTCCTAGAATATTATGTTCCTGATTATAGGATATAGCCCATGAGATATGACAACCCAGGACAACCCAGCATGGAGGCAGGATGAAAATTGTTTGTGCCTGTGGAGACTGTATTAATGTTCCCAACTCTTCACCCTGCTCTGTATCCATACCTTTTGCCAAGCAACTCTGCAGTTTCTCTCACTAGAAAAGCAGATTATATTTCCCAACCCCTTATCTTTCCATCTGACCATGTGGTATGCTTTGGCCAACAAAATGAGGTAGAAGGAACAGTTTCTAGCTCTAAGCCTACACCACAAGGGGCCATGCATATTTCTGTGTGACAACTTGTGCAGTTGCTATTGCCATGAGAATACACCCAATCAGATCTCAAGAGGAGGATGAGAAATACAGGAAGTTGAGCTGTTACCATAGCCTAGCCCAGTCTGGAGCAGGCAACCCCAGCCAACCCACAGATAAGAAAAAATAATTGTTATTTTAAGCCACTGGATGCTGGAGTCCTTCATAATCTAGTATATTATGATATATATTTGATATATATTGTTATATTTGACTGATATGCTGTCTTAATTTCATCAAAATATTCATTAATAATCATTATCAATTAGTTAAGTATTTAACACACAAAGTACTGTGGATACAAGCATAAACCAGAAGGGTCTCACCCTTGCCCTTAGGGAACTTACAGTCTAGGTGAGGGAGGAAAACAAAGAAATGCTACTGGTCAGAGTAGAAACGTTTCAGAGAAGGGGATTGCCTGGAATCAGGGTTTACCCCGAGATTACTGGTTGATAACTCCTAGTGGTGGAAAGGGGAACTGCATCTCTGAGATGCTCTCACTCTAATGAAGAGTAGGAGTGAGATTCCAGAATGTCAGCTCTGGAAGGATCCTCCGCAGAACTTATCATGGGTGAGCTCTCATTTACAGCTAGGCTCAGAGAAAGAGAATGACTTACTCAGGGTGACTCAGTGAATTTGTGGCAAATCTAGGACATGAACCCAAGGGCACTCGCCCCCAGGTTTGGCACATTTAATTCTAAAAATGACTTTAGCTGGGTCTTACAATGTCAGTAAACTTTGAATTGCCATAATATTCTTGGCCAGAAGTTTTATTACAAATACCACTTAAAATAAGATTAATTTCCACAATTATTATAATTCGTAATTGTAACATGTCTCCTTTCTTGCTCAGTGTATTTAAGGTGTGATAATAATCAGACCTTGTAATTAATAACAGTAATTAATACCTTTCATTTATTGAGGCTCTCCTCTAAGCACAGTTTTTATGGTTTTAGATAAGTGGGTACATTGAATAACTGCAACAATCTAGGCACAGATAATAAGCTCCATTTTATAGAATTGGAAACTGAATCTCATGGAGATAAAGTCCTTGCCCAAAGTCATATAGCTGGTTAAGTGGCAGAACCAGAAATCAGACACAGATCAAAAGTCTGTGGTTTTTCCACTTTTCTCTGCAGACCCAGCTGTGGGAATCTTTATCTGAAATGTTGGTTCACAAATGGTATTCCTATTCCATCTTTCTCAATGTTTTCCCTCTGTCTAGAGAAGGCATGACTGGAGCCCACTGCAATGTGATAAAACCATCTCCCTGCTTGGATCCTGCTTCATTTTTTACACCTTATACCAAAGGATGCTTCCGGAGCACGGGCTTTGAGAAGACCTAGGGGAGCCTGGAGCTTCTAAGTGGAAACAAGGAACTGACTCAGCAGGGCCTGGCTACCTTCAGAGTCTGAGGAGAGGCCCATCAAAGGGATGAGAGCCTGGTACCTTTGATGAAGGAACCAACAGGAAATTATTAGCCTCATGCTGACAAGGACAAAGACAAGAAAAGGGCCATTTGGGCCTCATCTCTGTCTCCACTGGAAGAGGCAGGAAGCAGAAGGGGCTGTTTATCCTGGCTCCAGAGCCACGTGAACCCTGGCTTCCTCTCCTGAAGAACAAGGTGAAGGAAAGGTGAGGCAAGTTAAGATAAACACCCAAACTTTTGGCTGCCTGGAGGAATTGAATCTTTTAATTTAAGCTGTCAGTAGGTTCTTTCTTCTTCTCTCTCTCTTTTCCTTTTTTAATCTAAACTGTAATCACACAATACTCCACCCAAATGCTTGATATGGATTTCTAAGACAGATCCTAACATAGTCATAAAAAATCGCCTCTGAAATGTGCACTTTGTACTGTGTCTATGTGTAGGTGTGTTTAAAATGTCACGAACTGGAATACCTAACTCTAGTTCCCAGGAATTAATCACTTAGAAGAGTGAAAGGGGGAAATTAACTTGCTTTAACACTTACAAGACTCCAAAGCAGGTGCCAAAATAGAACTTACTGAATAGATGTATGGTTATCTTTCCATAAGAACTAAAACTCTTTTTAAAAAAAAAAAAAAAAACATTTTTCCTGTAAATTTGCCTTGCAAAAATTTCCCCTCTAAGGCACAAATGCAAGTCATAGACTCACAGATTCCTCACAGGGAATAAAAGTGTAAAAAGAAGTGTTTTGGGGGGAGGGGTGGGGGAGCTGGTGGGTTTGGCCTTTTTTAAAATTACAATTCAATGAATTTTAGTTAAAATGTGTAGATTTCTGCAGCCATCACCAACATCTGATTTTAGAGCATTTTCAACACCAAACAAAGTTCCCTCATGTCATCTGCAGTCAACTTGTATTCCTACTTTTAGCCTGGACGACCACTGATCTGCTTTCTACCTCTATACATTTGCATTATATATATGGAATGATACAGTATGCAGTTTTGTATCTGGCTTTTAGCATGTTTTCAAGGCTCATTCCTAATGTAACATGCATCAGTATTTCTTTTATTTTTAATGCTGAATACTATTCCATTTCATGGATATACCACATTTTATCCATCCAGCTATTGGGGGTAACGCTGCTATGAATTTTCAGACACATATCTTTGCGTGGGTAGGTTTTCAGTTCTCTTGAGTAGAATCAGAGACACAGAATTGCTGGGTGGTGCAAAGGGATATTGACTGCTGCTCTACAGTAGGTTCGACGGATTCAGGTATGCTCTGTCAGTGGAGACCTACCAAACAATTCCTGACTTTTAAAACCAGCTGATACTACCTTTTATGAACGGGACCGTCTAAAAACAACCCCCCCCCCCAACAACAACAATGCAAGAAAACAGCAAAAACAAACAAACAAGCAAACCCAACTGCTCTCACTTGATGAATTTTGAACAGGAAACAGAGGATAATTTCCAACTAATATCAGATCACAAGTGTCCAGGCTCCGTCCTTGGACTCGCCTCCAAAATGGAATTAATTGAAAATTTTCTCATGGATCCAGAGATGCCCTCACCATCACTGATCCTGGACATCTTTGTGGACGTGTATTGAGACTGGCAGAGAATTCACGGTCCCTGAATGCTCCCGTGGCAAGGACGAGAAAACCCTGACAATAGTGAGTACGGACAAGCGCTGAATCCAGGTAACTTCTCTCCTGTGTAACGTCAATCACGCGCGGAAGCCGCGCGGTGCGAGCAGCCCATTGGCTTCGCGGCGCCCTACCCGAGTTGGGGGACTTTCGGCGGAGACCTCGGACATGCTGAAGTTTTAGGGCTTACAGCACCCGGGAGTGGCAGATACAATGACAGGACCCGAGGGGCTGAGAGGAAGCAAGAGTGTGGAGGGGCTCACGTCAGGGCCCACCCTGAGGAGGAGGCGGTAGACGCAGGCACAGAGTGCGACTCACCCGCGCGCGGCGGCGAAGCGCGGAGCCTCGGCGGCCTCGCCAGTCGCTCGCACCTGGCGTGCGTGAGGCGGGGGAGCGCCGTACCCAGTGCCCAGAGGCCCGTCCCCTTGAGGCCTGTGGGACGTGGGGGTAGAGGCGGGGGGAGCAGATGAACGAGGGGACGCCCCCTTCCCCAGCCGAGGAAGGGCAGTTTAAAAGCCACGGCCACAGGGAGTGCGCGGGGCGCGCGCTGGGAGCCGGCCCGGGGGTGGGGGGGGGTCCGGGAGGCCGCGACGTCGGCGGACGCGCCGAGGGGGAGGGGCGGCGTGCCGCGAGAGCCCGCCCCGCCTGTCGCCCCCGCGCGCGCTACCCGGCGCGGAGCAAACCCGCGGAGCCTCGCGCGCTCGCCGCTGGGGGGCGGGGCGGCGGCGGGGGCCCGGCGTCCTGAGGGCAGCTTCCCTCAGCTTTCGCGCACCGTCCGAGGCTTTCTCTTCCTCACTCGCCCTCGCTTTCCGTTAACTCCGCGGTGCCTCTCCCCGCCGTCGCCCCGCTGTCCCCCCGCGGCCAGCTTAGCCAGCTCCTCCGCGGGCCCGTCGCCCCTGCCTTTCTTTCCCATCCTAACCCCCGTCCCTCCTGGAAATTCCTTTCCTCCGTTACCCCTTTTCTTCCTCGCCGTCTCTCTGCCTCTTCTTTTCCCGCCGCCCCCCACCCTGGAAACTTGTTGCGGCCAGGGGTCCCCGACAGGTCACAGTTGTTTCTTTCGACCCCCGAGCCCTCGGAGTGTGGGGGTGCAAACCCCGTTCGGGGTCCCGTGAGCGCCCGGCCCAATCCCTGGTGTGACTCCGAGGCCTCAACCCCGGCTGCCTTCTCTTCCTGTGATTCCGCGAGGGCAGGAAGCGGCCCGGGGGCTCCCTCCCTCAAGAGGGTCCCCCCCGAGCGATAAAAGGGGGGACCGAGGGAGGACGCGGGCCCTGCACCTCAGGGCCTCTCTCCCGCGGAGCCGCACTCCCCGTAGAGCCTTGGTGGGTGTGCGGCGAGGGGGCCCGAGGCAACAAGTGACGCCACTGCGGGGGCCGCTGGTACCTGCCTGAGGCGGGGGCCCAGGCACCCTCTGGGGGGGGGTGGCGGGCGCGAGGGCGACTCTAGCTCTGCGTTCCCCGTGCCCCCCGCCCTGCAGCGAAGCACGGCGGGGGCGGGGGTACTGGGAGAGAACCGAGGGACGTGGCTCTTCTCAAGTCCGAAGTCTCCCTCCCCAGGTTTCCCGCTCCGCCCCCCAAGCAGACTTTGCGAGATCTGGGGGAGGCGCAGGGGCAGAAGTCGCCAACGTGGAGGGCTTTTCGGAAGGTGGGGTGGAAGAGTGAGGAAAGACAATTCCCGATTGCCTCCCCCGCTTAGGCGATGCTTTCCTCCAACCCACCATCCAGGCCTCCCGGGCAAGGACCCAGGCTGGCCAGCTGGAGCGGATTTGGGCGAAGGAGGAAAAGGGGGCTCCCAACCCCTCCCCGGTTTCCCTCCGCCGCCCTCCCTGATTGGCTGCACGTCCCCGGAGCCCAACTTCAGTCGCTCCAGACTCTGAGCCCCCAAGGGAGCCAGAGTGCAGCGACCCGGGGCGGCCACGAATCCAGGGTTCAGCAACTGTGGGGCGCCTGGGGGGAGGGGCGCGGACGGGGTCGGCCCCCGCAGCCTCCGCCAGGCCCAGTTTTCCGCGTCTCGCGGCCTCGGCTCCTCTCCGCCCCCCGCCCTTTCCTTCCCTCCCAGCAGCGGCCTCCCTCCTCCTCCTCCGGCCCCCCCCACCCCACCCCGCCCGCCACCTCCCCCCGGTTTCTCATTCCTGCCACTAGCGCGCTCGGCGGCTCATTCCGCGGCCGCCGCCAGCCGAGGGGAGCGTCGCGAGCAGATGCCGCGGGGGCCTCGCGGAGCCGCCGCCGACTTGTGAATGGGACCCGGACTGGGGCCGGGGTTGACACCACGGCGTTCGCCTTGCGCCAGGGACCGACGGCCCCGAGCTCGCGCCCACCCTCCAGGGCCCCAGGTGAGCTCGCCGCCAGTCCCTTCCTCTCGCCTGGATGGGGCTTCTTGGGGAGGAGGAGGCGGGGGGGGTGTCTCTGGATGAGCGTCTTGGGGTGGGCGTAAAGAGGTCTGACTTGGGAAAGGTTTCACTAACGCATCACAGGAACGGGGGGTGGGGGGGAGGGCAGAGGTAAGAGATTTGTTTAAAAAATCTAAAAGGGAGAAAGGAGCCAGCTGTGGGCGCGGGCGGCGCGGGGGGCAGAGGCGCCAGATGTGCGCTCCAGCCTCTCTCCCCGGCTCCAGCCTCCTCTGGGGTCTGCGCCGAGGCCGCGGGGAGAGGGGCTTCCCCCCGCGCTGGGGCAGAGGCTGCAGAGCCGCGCTCCGGACGCGCCGAGTGCCCGCGGTCGGGGCTCTGGGGAAAGTCGCCCCCGGTGCGGTGCCCGGCCGCCCGCCCGCGCGCGCTGCACCTCTTTCCCAAAGCGGCGACGTGACCGCGCTCTGCAGGGTTCGCATCCCTTCCTCCGGGTCCCCGCCGGGCCCTCCCGGGACTCAGCCCTCCTTGCGCGGCCGCCGGGGAAGCCCCGGAAAACGGAAGGGACCTGGCTCGCGTCGGCGGTGGCCCCGCACTGGAGTTGCCGGGCTCTGGGTGCGCTGACTGCGGCCGAGAGGCGGCCGATCGCGGCGAGCGCTCCAGCCCTCCGGCCCGGAGTCCGCTCGGGAGCCCCCGGGGCCGGTTAGCTCCCGCCCGCCCGCGGAGAGGTCCGCGAGCGGCTGAGCCCGTGGCTCCGCTCTGCCCCGGGCTTGCGAAGCCTGCCAGGGTCAACGTTAACTTTGCGAACCAAGCGTTGCCTGCAGCCTGCGCCTCCTCCCCGAGCGCGCCAAGCCTCTCCAGCTCCCCCACGCACGGCCCTCCTCGCTCAGCTTTGCCCCGGAACGCGAGCCGTCAGAATGCGAAGGGCGGTGAGCGGAGGGCCCTCCCCCCACCCCCACCCCAAGCCAGGCAGGGCTGTAAGGAGGGCCCGCCTCGCGCTGTGAAGAAAGGAGTCCCCAGAGAAAGTGGGGTCTGGGAGGCCCCCGGTCGCGCTTCTTCAGCCCTATCTTTGCAAGGCCCTGCTTTCGCTGGGGCGGGAGGTTGGGGGGGGGCGGGGGGTGCTCCACATGCCTCCCTCTCCAGGGTGAAAGGTTTTCTAGATGCTAGAAAAAGCCCTGTTGCTTTTGCCGCTAATGCAGCAGGAATTTCACGGGCCATCGCGCTGGTATTAAGAAATTTCATCTTTTAGTTATTTAATAATGCCATCCCTGCCTGTCGACGGGTTGTCCCTAAGAGGTGGGGGTGGAGGGTTGTTCCTGAAACCCTCCTGTAAGGGTGTATAGATCTGCCTAAAGTCTTCCCTCTTGTTTCCCCCGAAAGAAATCTTGTTCGGGTGGTTCTGAAATCTTTCCTTGCTTTACTCTTCCGATCAGATCATTCCTATCAGGTTAATATGAGGCAGGGAGTAAGTTTTCGGTTTAATCACAGGGAAGACACGATAATTAATCTGGCAAGAGGACGGATCGATTTCTTTATCACTTGGGCTTGCAGCAGACATTGATGGTTTTGCGGGGTGTTTGGCTTTCCTGGGGATGGGGATGTAGAAGTGTTCTCAGGAGCGAGGATCAGCCAGCATCGCATCAGCACATTTGCCAGGCTAGGCTCTGAGCATCAGATCCAAAATCACGGGAGAGAAGAAGAGAAGGGGCTGACCTTCATTTCATTAATCCTGGAATTATTTTTCCTACATATACGAGATGCAGACACCAGAACACAGAAGCAGTTCCTGCTCAACCCTAGCTGCAGGGAGTCTGGTCTTCTTCCAGCAGAACAAAGGAATAAAAGTTGCAAAACAAAGGGACAGAGTTGTGGCCACTACCAGAGGGACCCTGAAGCTCCTGGTCACTAAAGTTCATTAATCTTGAGCTCTGATTCCCAGTTTTAGAATTGGCCAGTGGGCCCTGGAATTCAAACCGCCGTGCAAAACTGAAATCCTGCCTAGCACGAAGAAATGTGAGTAGTTTTCAAGTGTAGACCAGGGAAGGGCATCTGAGAGACCAGGAAACTTTGCTTGAGTGAGAATTATCTTTACATCTTCCGTTTGAAACATTTCAAATTAATGGATTAAAAATGTGTTGCCGCCAGGCTTTATTGTTAATAACAATTACTGGTATCATTTTTGTTGTTATTTCAGACGCTGAATACGCTGCCCATTTTATTACATTGTTTGAAAAAAAGAAATCATCTTTGCCCGCCCCCCACCTCTGGGATGGGGGGTGGGGAGAGAGAATGAAGAGGAATGAGATAGGATCATCTGTTGAGGCCAAAACAAGTAGATTTACTCAAACTCGGCTTACTGCTTACTAGAAAAAATAGGCTTTTAAAGTAATTCTAATTGAAGCAGTGGACCATCTTGATAGCGCTTCAGAACTTCCGTCATGTTCAGCATTCTTATCAGAACACCAGACAGTAAAATTACTGGGTACCTAAATTCTATTTTTCAATTAAGATGCAATCTTTTGTTAATTTGAGAATTAATAAAAAAAAGTCATGGCTCTATTTTTTTTTTTTTTTTTATTATGACCTAGGACTCTTTGCAGGAGTGGTGGTGGATGTATATGTTTGTTTGTTTGTGAGAGGAGATGGGGGCAAGGTTGAAGAGCCATGCCATGATTTGGGGGAATACAGATCAATTTCATGCTCCTTTAATGCACTTGTCTTCATAATTCATGGTTTTTCTTCCACTTTGAATAGAATTACATGGCTGCCTTGTAAAGATTCTGGTTTTGGGACCCTCGTATGGGAAACACCATGACTCTGACCTCAAAGCTTGATTTACAATGCCAGAGCTACACTCCCATGAGCTCGGTGTGTCTCGGAATCTCGCCTGTGAATGTCTGTGACTTATGAAGTTGACAGTTCACATAAACTTTGATCTGTGATATTCAGATCTATTTTCAGAACCATCTGAAGGAAATCTGCAGATCTGCTTTTAGGTTTCCTTCATTTTCAATACATTTATGTAGGCAAATGTTCAAGGAGCATAACCATTTTGTTTATTTTCAATGTTATTTTTTCACTTTGATTAGGCATACCTAATCTTTAAGAATGATAAGGCACTCGTCTATTAGAGTTAAAACTAGGTAGCAAATATTTTATCTTAAACTGTGAAGTTTGCAGAATGACTATGAATTCCTAAGTCTTTTTCCTAGAAAATGTGAGCATTGTGTAAATTCATCAGCCAGTGAGTTAAGGAACTGTAATATGGTTGGGATATTTTTTCCCCTCTTATGAAATTGGTCATGGTTTCAGAAAAAGTTACCTAGTTCCTCAAGAAACCACATTCTATATCTGCCAAGCATGGGAGTTTTCAACTTTTCCAATACAATGTTATTACCCCTAAAATATGTAAAGATCTTTAGTCTATATGGGCTAGAGGACAGACACCAACAGGTATGTTAAAAAGGGAGGGGAAAAAAAAGCTGGACAAAGTTGGACAAATTCTGGCACACCAGTAGTACTAAGAATCCATCAGGATTCCATCAGGATTACTGTGATAGCCATCCACAGCCTCTTCTATGGGCAGGGAGGACTAAAGAAAACACTCGAGGAGGATAATTAGACATCTTTCTGCTATAATTTTACCCTGACATTGAGAGCCTTGTGCATCTCTGGAAATGGGCTCCTTCGTGGAAGATTACACTTCTGGCCACTAGAGGGCAATGGCGCCCTTCTCCAACTTTCTGCATGGGGCCCATCTGCTTTTGAGGGCACTATGAAAAGCGGTTTTGTTACCACCAGCCCTGTCTGGCCCTCTGAGGAGAGACTGAATTCAATCTAGCAGTGGTTCAGGCTACCGCCTGAGCAGTTTGTCAGGATTAACATCTTTCTAGTTGGTGGATCCGTTACCTTCAGCTTCTTATTCCCCTCTTGGAGTTTACTAGAAAGTTGGAAAAATCTTGTAACTTGAGATTGTCTGAGCAGAAGGTGCCTGGGGGCTGGGCTGCCTGATACACAGGTCAGCTCTCACTGAGGCAGGGATCTGGGAGGATTTTCTGGCTTTTTTTTTTCCTCCAGAAAAAGCATCATTTGAGACTCCCAAGGGGAAGCAAATGAATAAAGAAGAGAAATATTAGTGAGATTTCTATGGCATCATTGCCTATTCTTTCAAGAGGTTTTGAAGATGTCCGCAAGACATTTCTAATTTGCAGAAACGAATAGCAGTTTGATCTTTGGTAAACACTTTGGGGCATGGAGTTTTAATGTAACTGTAAATGTTTTACTGTTACCTTTAAACCATTCTTGATATTGCTATAAAAAAACTAAATTTAGCAGAGAGTAAAATTTAATTCAAGATTGGTCCTTGACTTTTTTTTCCTCCTCAGTGATATGGAAATTACTGCTTATGATTAAATTGCATATTTTAGGTTGCCCAAATTTCTATTTGTTACTCTTTGATAGTGTCATTATGAAAGTTCAGAAGAATAATGTTAAAAAATAGGAATGCTATATTATAATTAAGAGGAAAGCTCTATTAAAAAATGAGTACTGTCCTGAGTGGATTCTTAATTTTGTTTTTTTTTGTTTTTTTTTAAATGAATACAGTTTCCTCCCTGGTGAGTCAGCAGTAGAGTTCCGTGTATCTCTGAGTGTGTTGGAATGCACAGGCAGTTGATGAAGAAGGAATCAATGGAAATGGATTATGGGAAGGAGTATTAAGTAACTCAGTGGAAAGTAAGACAAAGTGTTTTGTAAACCAATGCTCACTCACCACCGGACAGTTTATTTAACTGACAAAAAAGAAAGCACTTTTAAATTGTAAGTGCTTGTGAATAATGCATGTTTGTTAGAACTGGAGGCAAAATTTCATTGTTATTTGGTTTAATTAGTCATCAGACTGTTGCAGGGTATCAGGATTCTTATTGAGATAAATCATTGTTCTCATAGTCTGTCCGGTTAAGGTTTATGCTCGGGTACAGAAATTGGCACACCAGGATGTTAAGTGAGATAGGATGATGAAAGAGAAGAGAGGAAAAGAGGAAAAAGAAGAGGAAAAAAAAAAGTGTGAGAGAGACGAATGATGCTGTTTCTCATGGTGGCCCAAGTACTGGTACCACCACCACCACCCCACCACCTCCATACCCCCACCTTCCTCTCTCTCTACTCCTTTAACCCATGTGAGGTGCTGAATCCAGAAAGCTGGCATTAACAGCTTTACAGGCCACAGTAAATAGTGGCTAGGCTCTTATTCTATTGCTTTCTGGCACTGAGAACACTTCAGAGGATATTTTGAATTTTTCTCAAATTTTTCTGGTTGTTGCAGGTGAAGAAAACCCTTCATTCACTTCCTCCACAAACTCCCTTCTTTGCCAGAAATGCACATGATATGGTCCTCTGCAGTTGCATGATTT
This sequence comes from Hyaena hyaena, assembly GCF_003009895.1. Taxonomy (NCBI): domain Eukaryota; kingdom Metazoa; phylum Chordata; class Mammalia; order Carnivora; family Hyaenidae; genus Hyaena; species Hyaena hyaena. The sequence continues at coordinate 1,644,428 of NW_024080932.1, read as the reverse complement.
CACAAATTAAGACTTTGTAGAAATTTCTAGAAGAAAATGGCTCTGGGGACAGCGTCTTCCACACTCTGATGATTACCTAACATAGCATCCAGAATGTGGAGGCTCCTCCTTGGTGTTGGTTTAAGACATGTAGAGACCTCTTTTCAGCCATCATTGGGCTCTTTCTGTTAGTGCAAACAGAATTCTGAGTAGCAACCATGCCACCAGTGGTGTTTATTCTCAGTAAGAACCAGCATGGAAGGAGGCAGGGTTAGATGTATCAGATATGTTACCATGCAGCCACCCCCTTCATGGGTCTCTGGGGAGGGTGTTAACCCATGATCACATCCTCAACACTCCGACTACTTTCATCATCCCCAAGGCTTAGACCTGCTGTTGACACAGCAAGCGATTAGGGTGAGGAGTGTGGTACCAGGATGTGCAAATGCAGAGTAAGATCCTTGTCTTTGGTTAACATTTTGATATTTTGTGCATCATGGACATTTCCTATTCAGTACAATTTTTCAAATATTGCACTACAATATCATTCATGTTGATTACTGAATTTTTTGGCAGCCCTTATAGTGTGTGCACAAGGACAGTGCCTCACCTGACTCACCTTAGTTCCAGCCCCGCTCAGCACGTTTGATTCTTCGTACCTCCACCTTCAAGGCTTTCAGTGTCTGTGACAAGAATAAGCAACAGAACTTCTAAGACTCAGACACCTCATCTGTAACAATGGATATCATAATAATATTCATGTCTTAGGATTGTTGTAATAATAAAATGAAAATTGAGAGCAGTGTCTGATTCATGATAAGCCCACATTACATGCTCAGTCTTTTCTGTCCTCTCAGACCTGAGATTCAGTTTTATAGACTAATGGTGGCAGGTAGCAAATTTTCCTTATAATTATTAGGCCAAAATCCAACACTGAAATTTGCTTTAGATTGAGACCTCTCCCAATTAGGGATGAATTGTTTATTAGTGCCTGCCTTTTTTTTTAAAATTATTTCATAAATTTAAGTGATCCATCCCTCTGCCATTTAAAATATTCAAGAGGCAGTTGAGATTTTAGAGGTAATTATGGCTTCTGAAAAGTGCTTGCCTCCATCCTACCTTTGCATTTTCTCTCTGTTCATTTTTACATACGGGTTGCTGTGGTAAGTTGCCCTGAAGTAATATCTTACTGGGAAAGTTTGCTAAGCATATGATGTTGAGATATTCATCACAAGGTTTGCTTTCATTTAAAAGGGGCTCATTACTATTCCAGACTAGCTTAAATGATAATTAGCCCCTTGATAAATCGTCTCCATTTCAAGCATATTCCTGTTTGTTTTTCAGGTAAATGTAGTTTGGAATTTTAAGGGGGTGGAGCAGTGACCATTTTAACTCATGAAGAGACTGTGGCTGAAGGAGCTCTCGCCCTGTCTGTGGTCTTCCTCAGGGGCAGGCAAAGGCATGGTGATTTGGTGCAGAGTTGAAAGTAATGGGAAACCTCCTCTCACCAGCCATTAATGGTTCTCCAACTGTTTTCAGTCTCCATGGCACAATCAGGCTGGACTTTCCAAGGCTCCTGGACCTTCCGGGTTGTCCTACTACGTACCATCTGTAGCCTTCTTGTGTCACATGTTTCTACCCCAGGCCCGAAGTCTCTCCTGAGTATTTCCTGAAAGGAAATATCTCCCTGTGTTTGCCTGGAAAAGGGAAGGAGGAAGAGCCAACTATTTCAACCATGTGCCGGGCGCTGTCCCTGACACCCGATTTATTCTACACCCTCCCACTGTGGGGAGGGTATGAGCATCTCCATTGTACAAATGGGGAAACTGACTCACAGGAGGACTCTGGACCCTTGTCTAAGCTCCTGTAGCTGGAGGAAGGAGAGCTGGGTTTCCCAGTCTGTCCTGAATCCACACGTCCAGAAGTTTTCTACTATGTGTGATGCATGTTGCAAGCTGAGGCCTCCCTGGCTTTCTAGAGAAAAGCAGCTGGACAGAGAGCTGAGCCAACTGCTCAGACCCTATGCCCCTATGAGATCCCAAACCTTATTCATTAAAAGAAGCTTCTGAGATTTTCTGCTGTAACTATCCTTTCAGCATGTTTTCTGTTTACCATTAATCCTGTATCTTCATACATGCCCTGATGACAGCCTGCTAACTACCTCTCAGGGAACCCATCACACTAGCTGTGATCCATTAACTCTGTTCATTAAAATTCTGCATCATAAGAGGACTGAAAATGCCCCTTTTTGTAACTCTATCCCAGTAGTGAGTTACTCTTTGCTCCTGCTCCCCATCACTTTTTCCTGTTCCTGACAGTGCTGCAAATATTTGAAAATCGGTATCAGATAATAGTTAAAATCCAGCATTCATGGAACTTTTAGCTGGTTTTAGTCAATGGGCAAAGAACATTCTATATGAGACTTGTCCACAGTGACTCTGTGAACTGGTAAGATTATTGGTAACATTGTACAGAAAACAAACAAACAAACACAACAACAACAAAAACAAAGAACCAAATCCAATGTTCCACAACCAGTAATTGAGAAGCGCAGGCATCCCACACCAAATTTAAGCACTATCAGAATGCTCCACCCTTCAGTGCTTCAGATTATCTGATGAGAGAGTCTCTAGACTTGTCTGCATCCTCATTTTTCTCATCAACTTCTACTCCATTGTGTCATTGTTCCCTTTCACATGTGGCATCTTCTGTCAGATTCCACATTGCACACAATCACTGCTGTGCAGTGTTTAGACCTACCACTTCCTGAGTGAAGAGTGGACATTCCAGTTTACCACATAGGAATCTGATGTGTGAAGTCATTAACAGAATTATCAGCTATTCTCGTCAATCAGAGGTGAGAGTCTGGGACCCAGGGAGGAGCCATGACTTGCCTAAGATCACAGGGTCATTTAGGGCAGGTGAAGCAAGAACTTGGCAATTGGCTCATAACTCAATCTCTTACCATTATCTACAAGCAAGTTTGGTTTTTGTTTTTGTTTCCTTTAAAGTAGATATTAGCTCCATTATCTATCCAGATATCTGTCTTTCTGTCTGTCTACACACACAAAGATACAACCTGTTATGTCATTAGGCAATTAAGTCGTGACACATAAGTGTGGGACTTTCCATGCAAGGGAAGTCATGGAAGTCCATAGAAGTCATGGTCAGCCAATCCAATGTCTTTTGGTAATTGTACCATTTGACCTTGGCCTTCAGGTCTTTCCCACTTTGTAGTCATTATCATTAATATCTTCATTCCAGGTTTTCATAGTTAATCGAGTAGAGTGACATCTCACCTTACCTTCTTCACAGGGCTCGCTGGCAAGATTCAGTTTGAACTCAAGTTCAAGCCCATTTCTTTGTCACCTACTTTAATGAAAGGCTCTGTGCTGGGCACACAGAAATAGTCAATCAAAAGGCCTTCCCTCAAAGAGAGGCAATCTCTGGTGCAGAACATACTATGTCTGTCTATAAAAACTCAAGATTACTAACAGTAAGTGTTGCAAAAGAAGAATAAACAAATAGGGGCACGGGAAGGGTAAATCACAACCACTGTGGTAATCAAGGATGCTCCAGGGAAGGAAAGCAGTCATGGCTACCATATTACTGATGATGCCTGGCGAATCATTAGTGATATGGAGTGCATTCCCCACGGTGCAAACCACAGAGGCATTGAGAACTTTCATTATTAGAAAATACTTCCTTAGGTAGAGCCAAACTATCTCCCCAGAGGTTATATTCTTTGATACAAGCTGTTGATGCCATGCAGAATGGATGTACTTCTTCCTCCCCATTCCAGTTACTCAGTATTTATTGTTTTCCAGGAAGCCTTCTCCCCAGCCTTAACATCTCCAGAGTGAACACCTCATTCATTTTTTGCTCCAGCCCTCCTTGGAGGGAAGGACTGAAGACGAAAATCTAGATGGCTAAACTCTGGACTATCCACACACTTCTTTTATTGCAGCCCGAGGCTACATTACATTAGCTTTTATTGCCAGTCACATCACCCAGAGGACTTATGCTCCACAGTTTATTTGTTTATTTGTTTTTCCTTATGTGCTGCTGTTAAGACACATTTCCCCACCTGTCTCTGTGCATGTAAGACATGATAGGCAGCTTCAGTTGTTCGCACGGACTCTGGAATCAGGCTGTCTGGCTGCAAGTCAATTAACCATTTCTTGGTTTCCCCATCCATACACTGTGTTAGTAATATCTCCCTTATAGGGTGGCTCTGACATTAGACAATATTAATATATAAATATGCTTAAAACAGTGTACAGAATGGGGTCACTGTTACTATTATCTTGGTCCGTGGATCCAGTCTCCCAAAGCGTGTTTAAGTTTAAATCTTTAGTCTGTTATCCAGCATATCTGTCATCCTTCATTGCTTCCTGCTATGAGTTGGCTTTACTCCGTCACCAACCTTTCTTGATAAAAAGCAAAACAACGACAGCAATAAAAATACCCAGAATAGGAGCAGGGGCAGAATCTTATTAAACAAGACAATTCCTTGTCAGTGATTCTTCAGCCTGGAATACAATATTCTACATGTTAGTCATTCCTTGTAACACACATTTGTCATTTTGTTTGCTTGTTTGTTTGTTTGGCTGCAAACCATCGGAACCCCGTCCTGTGTTTGAAGAATAGCTCACAAGAAGATTCTCTATAGAACGAAGAACATTCCTCCTACTCCAGAGGCCTGAAGAGCCAGAGGGTTGCTTCCCTAGCCCTCATGGAAGCTAGTACACAGACTCAGTTCCAACCTCCCAGTGTGTTTTAAATATTTTTTTAATATTTTTATTTATTTCTAGGAGAGAGAGAGAGAGACAGCGTGAGCAGGGGAGGGTCAGAGAGAGAGGGAGATACAGACTCTGAAATAGGCTCCAGACTCCGAGCTGGCAGTCAGCACAGAGCCCGATGCGGGGCTCGAACACACGAACCGCGAGATCATGACCTAAGCGAAAGTCGGACGCTTAACCGACTAAGCCACCCAGGCGCCCCCTCCCAGTGTGTTTTAAATTTGGTTTTAGTAGCCGACATATATGCGCGCACACACACACACACACACATACACACACACATACACACACATGCAAAGCCACTTGCCATAAAGAACTCATTCTGGCTTTTGTGGCAGTGATTGTACCACTATCTGATGTCTGGAGCCACTGGGATGATAGAGTAAGCTGTAACTTTCCATGTCCAGCAAGGACATCTGTGGTGCCCACACCCACCTGGTCCATGACAGTGTCTGGTCTGTGGATCTGACTCCCCCAGGCTCCTGACAGCATGGACTTTGTAGCCCAAGGATAGGATGATAAGGTGATGTTGTCCATGCTTACAGCTGGGTGAGCTGGGGCAGCAAAGACACACAGGTAAATGCTGCCTCTGGAGTTGGCCTCCTACCATTCCAGGACAACTTTCCTGACCCACCTTTGAATGAAATCAGCATCACCCTTCCAGAGAGTGAAGCCTTCAGGGAAAGCTCAGAATTTCAGAACTTCTAACATTCAGCAGCCTGTCTAATGGGCCAGGTAGTTGAACATAGAATGGCTTTGATTTCATGGCTGGTGAAGCGCCTTGCCCACACCTGACTCAGTTATCACCAAGCTGCTCAGGACTCTTGGAGCAATGCCTGTCAATTTCTATATGATTCTCTCTGACTTCTCTCCATGGACATAAATCCAGACCACAAACCATAGATGACTAACCAACCAGGTGAAGCTGGGTGGGCAGCTAGGTCAGTACTTACCAACTTTCTATTATCTATTTGTTAAAACATTATATTTGAAGGATTTACATATTTAACAATGTATTTAAAGGTTTTATAAAATATTTTATTTACAGTAGCAACAAAACTGTATTTAAAATCCAAACCCAAGATGAATAAACAGGTTGTTTATGCAAACAATTCCAACTCATAACAGTTTGCCCTAAAATATCCCAAGAGTTGATGGGAGGTTGCTATTGAACTGGCTTGCTCCACTATCTGCTTCATGGATAGACACAGCTGTGGTGTAAGATACCATTTTCATTTTTATATTATTCTTGAGAACCTCAGAAGCCCTATATAAATGAAGTGTCACTATTAGTATTATTATTTTAGAGTAGAAATTGCAATGTAGCTGTTAGAGCTGGGCACGCTTGCCTTCGGAATAATGCATTGGTGATGCTTGTGTTTTATTCATCACTGCTCCTACTGCAAACATCACAAAGAATCTTCAACTTCAGCAAATCTCGGTAGTGCATTTGGGACCATTAGTCAGGAGACTAATGCAGCCTGAGAGGATGCATCTTTGAAGTAAGGGATGGGTCCTGGGGAATTATTTCAGTGGCCCCCTCCACATCGAAACCATTGCCATCGTGCCCTGCATTACAAGCCAGGGAGGCACCCAGTTTGCACCTAGAGAGACATATCTGTGTTCCTTTCTTATTGGCTGCATAATATCTCATTTCACATGAAATAGAGAAAGATCACCTGTCATTGAGTTTGCAAAAAAACTGCTTACAGTTTTTCCCTAATAGGCTGCCTCGTGATTCCCTCCCTCTAAGCAGGCCAGCCGAGTGCTACCCTGACATCGCTGATAAATAGCTATGGTGCTTTGGGCAAGCCAATTAACCTCAGTTTCCTCATCTGTAAAGTGGCCTTTTGGGTCCTTTCCAGCTCTAAAATGGTCTGGCTCTCAGAGCTTCCACAAATCCTGTGGCTCGGTGCTATCCAGCTGTCACATCTCAGCATTCTAGAGAATGCCATGCAAACAGACACACCAGGATATGAAGGCACAGGATGGGTTTGCCCAAACATAGTAGTCAGCAGGTGATAGTGGACAGAGTAGGCCTTCGGGGTAAGAAGTTTGGGACTCTGTGGAGTACATTGAATGCCAAAGTCAGACCTTTAGACTTCATTCCCTAGGCCCTAGGGAGCCTTTGAAGGGTTGGGAATAAGAGAGTGATGTGTTCAATGCTTTATTAAATGATTTATGAAGGGCATTGAGAATTACTACTAGAAAGAACAGAGACTTTAAACAGGAAAGCCAGCAGGTAGGGGATTACAGCAGAGATTATGAAGCAGGGCCTAGGGTGGCAGCATTATCACAATAGCTGATGTGTACTGAGCATTTACTATATGCACACACTGTGCTCAGCACATCCCATAAATTATCTCAATCCATCCTCACTACAACCTCGATGAGATAAAACCTATAATGATCCCCATTTATAAAACAGAAACTAAGACTCAGAGTAGTTAAACAGCTTTCCCAAAGCTTATACAGTTAATAAGTGGACAGACAGGGATTTGAAGAGAGACCCCATGTTCTCCACTGCTCTGTTGTAGGGATGCAGAAGAGGCTTCCAGGGGTAGGTTCATGAGACTTGCTACTGACCATCGATGAGGAATGGTGATGGATATTTGGTGAAGTGCACCCTGAGTGCCCAGGACTTGGCCTTCCAGGGATTATGCCATTGCATCTTTCCAACATCATGAACAGGAGCCTCAAGATCACACAGATAAATTATTGCAAAGGATTTGAACTCAGGACCTCAAAGATCCAGAAAGATTTTCCTATGACTCGTCTAATGCTTCTAGGATTGATGGGTTCTTGGCTTTTGCCCAACCTGCTATGACTTGAAGACGACACAGAGTATTATGTTTTCTGTAATCTGTTCATATGACTTAAATAATTGAAAAGATGTGTTACAGAGAAAAGAAGTTGTGCTTCCAAGTTCCATGTTTTCTCTTGAAATTTTGGTTCCTCTCCAGCCCTGGCATAAGTGAAGATGCCCCAGTAGTGTCACTTTGGAATAATAATTTTGGAGCCGGAGTTTACAATGTATTTCTAGAGGGTGTTGAGAGAAGGCATATAAGCAAAGTCTTTATGCATCAATGGACACTGTCTGCTTTCTGTTGTGTGGTGCCATGACCTTGTACAATGGATATAAGATCTCAGAGAAGAAAGTCACATTGTACCCACACTAAGGCATATTAATAAGGACCCAGACTTTTGAGAGTTAAGAGAATCATCTATACTGGATTTTTTTTTTTTAATGTATTTTATTTCTAGGAGAGAGAGAGAGAGAGAGACAGCATGAGCAGGGGAGGGTCAGAGAGAGAGGGAGTCACAGACTGAAACAGGCTCCAGGCTCTGAGCTGGCAGTCAGCACAGAACCTGACGCGGGGCTCGAACCCACGAACCGCGAGATCATGACCTAAGTGAAAGTCAGACGCTTAACCGACTAAGCCACCCAGGCGCCCCTATACTGGATTTTAAGAGACGTCAAATTTGTCCCTCTAAACCAGGACTTAAGAACAAGTGAAATTGAAAACACCAACATGACTAAGTCTTGTTCAGTGAAACAAAAGCCACAGGGTCTCTGTGCTCGGTGTTTCTAGATCTGCTCTAATATTCTTGGAACATTTTCATTTTTATGCCTCATGATTCATCCTTTACCCATTCCTTCTTTGTTAACCAACTTGCTGTGAGACAAGAGATGGAAACTTGCTTCCCTTGTCTAGACTTAAGTTCCCTCTTTTGTAGAAGAGGGTTAGTATGGAAAATTTCCCATGTGCCTGGGTGTCTCAGTCAATTAAGTGTCCTTGGCTCAGGTCATGATCTCACAGTTCATGGGCCCAAGCCCTACCTCATGCTCTGTGCTGACAGCTCAGAGCCTGGATCCTCCTTCAGATTCGGTGTCCCCTTCTCTCTCTGCACCTCACCTGCTTCTGCTCTGCCTTTGGTTCTCTCAAAAATAAATAAATATGAAAAAAAATTTAAAAAAAAAGAATGGAAAAGTCCCTCCCCACAGGAGGGATCTGGAAGAACCTCTGAGCTCTGTATTAAAAGTCAAAAAACAAACAAACAAAAAAGAAAAACAAAAAACCATCTCTACCTACTCTGCTTGACCCAGGGAATATATGTATTATTATTCTCTTCTTAACCCAGCTCCTGGGGTTCAGATGTTTATTTGGACAATGAAAACCAAATTGATGATAGGCTCTTGGGAACTCAGGACTTAGTTCTCAGTTCTGGCAAAGAGCCTCCAAAACCCATCCCCAGACTCATTTAAATTAATGGTTGTAAAAACAAAAGCAAGTAAGAAAAGCTTTGTGGATAAGAATGTGAATTGATTAAATTCATAGAAATAGCATCACTCTTCAAGGATTGCCTGTCTTTGCTTAATGTTGAAAATATTGATACTATCTCTAGTATTGTTTCCCCTATTTTTACATTTGCATGGGAAACGATTTGATTAACATTTTCTCTGAAGATGGTTTCCTTCCGAATAAGTTACATTGATTGTATCAGCTTGGCCCACTGAGCATGCCTTCCCAGGCAAGGCTGATTTGGATGCAAAACAGAGCTATTTTGGAAACAGTAACTTTACCTGTATTGTTGAACCTCTTTTCAAGGCTCAGTTGGGTTTGCTATATAGTAGAGCATTGAGGTTGCCATTCACATGGCATACATTGTGCTAATGCAACTTTAATTTTCATACCAAATTGGACAAGAAATGAGTTTGTCAGAAATAATCAAGTCTATTGCAGAGGAGCCAGGTTGGGTAGTTACTGAGATTTGACTGTTACTATGTGAGGTGACCTTGTGTTGTATGGATGTGTAGATGGAGGTCATCAGGCATGCTGGTCCCAGGGACACCCCTTGGGAGACTCCTAGGGGCCTTTCCAGCTGTCCATGGCTCAGCCAGCTAGGAATATTCCCCAATCGTTTATTAGTATATGGCTCTGGGTCTGCCTCTGCCTCATTCCCAGTGACCTGCTGGGCTTCTTACAAAAACAAAACAAAATTAAAAAACGAAACCAAAAATGCTTTATATAAATAGTTCAATCTCTATGAAATTTGTGCTTTACCTTAAATAAAAGATATTGTGACTTGATGCTAAGTCCACCTAGGTAGGCCTGGAAATCCAAAATTGTGTGAGGAAGAAGTGGGAAAATACGTATAAATGATTTCTTATACTGCATGTAGGAACTGATTTTAAGTCTATTAGTTATCTCTGAGGTCAAAATCCTTTTGGCTTCATATTTCATAGGTGAACAATAGAATATATTTCCCCAGAACACTCAATAATTCTTAAAGCCTCCAGGACACTACTTATACATCAGAATTTCCAAAGTTCATTTAAGTTGTTCGTCATCTGTTTGGGGGAGGGGGTTTCTTTTGAGCTGATGGGGCACAGAATGACTTGAACACTCTATCCTATAAATGCTCTCTTGCACATTTAAACAACAAGAAACATGGATGCTTCCTTGATGGCTTTGGAGTGTGCTTTAAATTCATTGTTTCACGCAGGTCTCTTGACAGCCGTGAAACCTGATCTGAGTGATTAACAGCTCAAGAGCTGAAGGGGTTCAGACTCCACTGCTTTCAGATTCCACTGCCACCAGTTTTTAGTGGTGTGGCCAGGCATACACAATTTTTTTTTTTTTTTTTTTTTTTTTTTTTTTTTGCTTCAGTTTCCTCATCTGTACTTTTGGCATGACAAGGACATATGCAAAGCCAAGTGAGCACTTCATAAATGTCAGCGACAACCCTGTGGTTAGATGTGTATTGTTATTTCTGCTCCGCAGACAGCAAGTGAAGGTGCTGTGAGCTTGCACATCTTGCTCTGGTTATACAGCAGTTAGTAGTGACAGGGTGGGTTTTGTATCCACATTCACTGGCTCCAAACCGATTTATTCCTTTCTGTTCCTTCCGCTCAAGTTTACTAAGCTATCATTTCTCTTCCACACCAAACCTTCTCCTGGATTTGATGAAGATTAGTTTTCCATTGCTTATGAAGGGTTCATGCTTTCCTTTTTAAAGAAATCGACATAAATAGTGGTCTTTTTTCCAGGGTGAATCATATTTGTGTAACTGTGAAGTATGTTAACTCAATTTTCTCTACCAACTCCTTTGTTTTTGAGCTTTTATATGTTTATAATTGAAATTCCAGGAAGATAGCTCTCCAAGTCGATGTTGTCCTTGAGATATGTAACACAAGCCACATATGTGAGTCAAATCTTCAATTTTAAACTTTCTAGTAGTCCAATTTAAAAAAGTAAAAAAAGTGACAATTTTAGTGATGCAGCCAGTATATCCAAAATATTATGACATCCAATCAATATAAAATAATTAATGTGCTATTTCTCATTCTTTTTTCATACTAAGGCTTTGAAATCTGGTGTGTACTATACATGGGTAACACATCTCAGTGGGGACTAGGCACATTTCTAGTTCTCAGAAACCGCATGCACCTAGTAGATAATGTATAGATGGTGGAAGTTTTGATATTTCAAAGGACAATTTACACAACAAATAATTTTTAAACAACTGTTGGTGAGGGAAGTACTCTGTTAGGCACATTGTTCTGTTATCTAATTTCAGTCTTAGGATAACCCTGTACTTTCATCCCTATTTTTCAGACAAGGTAATTTGCAGCTCAGATTATATACATGTTTATTATTATATAGCTTATAAAATACAGTACTTGAATTTAGATTTCCCATCTTTTGTCTTCCTTTCCAGGGCTATTTCTATAACACTGTAAGCACCCAATAGTGATGATGATGATGACCACAACCATGTTGAAATAATAATAATATTAACATAGTAATTCTGTTACTACCTGGCATTGATGAATTTAGAATACTTTCTCCTAAATTGTGTCATTTATGGCTGTAATTATTCACATTTGATACACAATCATTTAAAATATATACTTATATCCTAAATGAGTCCCTAGCAGGTTGCAGAAGGCAAGGTCCAAAGGAAACCAAGAAAAAGTAATAACTTAGTGAACCAAGCTGCTTCCAGTGCCAAATTTATCCAGGAAATCAGATTCACGTGAAGGTTAGAGAGTTTCAATGGGATGTTTGAAGTATGACCATGAGGGAGACAGGGTGTGGTGCTTGAGCCATGTGGATACATACCTGTGTGAATGTGCATGTGCAAGTCCTGGGCAGGCAGACACTAAGGCAGGCACAGAGAGGTGCAGGTCAGCCTCGCTACCTTTTATTTATTTTTTTTAATGTTTTTTTTATTTTATTCTGAGAGAGAGAGAGAGAGAGACAGCATGAGCAGGGGAGGGTCAGAGAGGGAGATACAGAATCCGAAACAGGCTCCACGCTCTGAGCTAGCAGTCAGCACAGAGCCCGATGCGGAGCTCGAACCCATGAACCGTGAGATCATGACCTGAGCCGAAGTCAGACGCTTAACCAACTGAGCCACCCAGGTGCCCCAGCCTCGCTACCTTTTAAATCACAGCTGCAAGAGCCACCTTCTTTCACATTTAACTTTATTTCAGCTTTCCTGAATCTTCACCCCAAAGCTGGGTCTTCTAAGAGAGGGATCCATAGAAAGGGAATGACCAAAATAGGATTATTCTTAGTTACAACCAGGGATAATCATGGCTTTCAAAGATATGATGAGCTAACATTGACACAAAGTTCAGACCTTGCAACCTGACCTTATAATGTGGAACACCTGTGAGTACAGGTGTCCCTGAAACAAAATAGATTACACTAAAAATGTGTCATCCATCCACCCGTTTTGCAAATATTCATGAGACACCAATAAATTAATTCAGCTGGAGATAGAAGGGTGGACACAGTAGACAGTTTCTACTCTTACGGACCTTATTTGGCTTGAGGAAGCAGACAGTAAAATATAAGCAAATAAACAAAATATTTTTCAGTAGTGATAAGTGTGATTAGTAAAACATGGTAATGTTATGTGTTAGGAAGTGAATGATAGCCACTGTCTTTGCCTGTCCCCTCTGTGAACTGTTGGGTACGAATGAGGAGGATGATTGTGAGAATATTTACCATTACTGGTGGCCTACTAAGTGATGACTAGGAAGGAAAGAAGAAGGAAGAATGAAAAATTTTTTTAAAGAAAAAATGACAAGGAAGGAAGGGAGCTAGGGAGAAAAAGAGGCCAAGGTATTAGTATCATGGCTGACACTTTTCAAAGTGATGGCAGGAAACCCCAACAACGGCCTGAGAGTTGGATCCCCTAAAGTTGAAGGGGAGCCCCACACAGGAAAAGGAACTTAACCAGCACCACAGGTGAGTTCAGGGATCTGCCAAGAGCTGAATCTGGGCCTCTTTTTCATGGCTTCTGCTTGTTCATGGCTGTGACTCCACATGGACATTCATGGCCTTTATTCCAGGGAAGGTCCTTTTAGTGAGGATGTATGAGGAGAGTGGCGTGCATCTCTTGGGAGTTAAGTCAGTGAATATGTAGAACAAGTTTGTATAAGTAAATGGCTGTGATAGATAACATTATTCGAACATAATTCTTTTGGTTAATGGATAGTTTTGAGATGATATCTGGAAGAATGTAGTTCACACCTATGTGAGGGATTGCTTGGAGGGACAAAGTGATGGAATTTTCACCTGTGACAAGGAAAAAAAAAGGTGGCTAAACATCAGCCTCATAAAGAGATATTTATGTTAAATCCCTTTATAAGAGGTGTTAGCTATAAGTGGAAGAATGTGGGAATGTTCTCTCAGGGGGTATTAAACACAGCAATTTGTCTACCCATCTTGGGCAGTCCAATAAATGCCATTCTAGTGGGAGATACCTCTAGTTGCCTTCTCACATTCAGTCTCTTAATTTTCCTTTAAGACATTTGTCTGTCTCAGAAAAAAAGAAACCTTTCTTTCTTTCTTTCTTTCTTTCTTTCTTTCTTTCTTTCTTCTTTCTTTCTTTCTTTTTTTTAGCTACTTTGGTTGGACACCCATCTCAGCCTTTTCTATTAAATATTGGAGATTCTTAGTTCTTTTTGTCTTTAGTATTTTATTCCAGACAATTTCTTTTCTCCTATCACACTTGTTTGCTGGGATGATTCACTGATTTCATACCTTTACGTACCATCCTAACACTGGTGAATTCCCAGACCACATTCCAATCCTTTAAATACAATCATTTTCCTATATTCCATATTCCAGTAATACCAGCACTATCCACCAAGTTACCTAAGCAGAGGTCAGTGGAAAAAAAAAAAAAAAAAAGTTGAATCTTAAGGGGTCTTATTTCTGAGACCTTATATCTAGTCTATTGCCAATTACTATTGATTTTATTTCTGACTCCTTTCTCCATATGACCATTTTTCCAGTTCCGCTATTGTCCTAGTTTCATCCCTCATCATTTCTCCCCTGACATTTAAGATTGATCCTTCCCTCTATTTTCTCCTTGGTTCCTTGATCAGAGCCCCCTGACCTTCTTCAGCTCTAACACTTATGGCTCCTTCCATTTTGGGCACCTAGTAGGTTGTAGTGGTTACAGATTATAGAAAGCTGCTAAGTATGGTTTAAGAGAAAAGGAGAAGATTGGGACTGTATGATTGGAACATTCATAGGAGGTCTAGCTTCTGGCTGGACTGGATCCAGAGCTTAGCAATCTTGGGAAGTCTGTCCATCTCTATCTCCATCACATGGTGACCCCGTCATCTACTTATCTCTGCTTTTCTTTGAGTGTAAGTCTCAGACTCTATTGCCCTGGGAGGGTTTCCTGGGTGACACAAACAATGACACAATGACCACTAGAAGTCTCAAAACATATATTTATACTTTAAGTTTGCAAAAGCAGGAAATTCCAAAGAACTGAGATTGTCTTGCTTGAGCCAAGTGCCCATTTCTGAAGCTATTTGCTGTCCTGTAAGGACCCAGCTTGGGTCATGTGTTCATTACTTGTGGTTGACAGTGGGATTGGGACAGAAAACAAAATCCCATTTAACACATAGATATTCAGAACTGTTATTGGATGGATGGTTTGGTGAATGGATAACTGAATCAGTGTTTGGCTTCCCTAGACCTTTACTGTGTTTTCCTCAGTTGATATCTGCATTTATGCTGTTTACTCTCTTTGGGAGAAGGGGTTCAAGGCACTTTCCAATATAGAAGTCATAATGGTACAGCTGTCTATGTGCTGTTTCTCAGTGGCTGTGGATTCCATGGAGCCCAGACCAGCATACTACCTCACGATTCATGGGGCCCATGGATGGATGAATGAAAGAGTAAGTTATTGAAAGTATAAATGAATGAATGAGAAAATAGATGATTTTTAGGTATTTTTGTAATGTCAATTTCTGTGCTCAACATATCCTTTAGAATCTTAGTTCTGAAAGTGACCCTGAAGGCCATTTTGTTCATTTACATTTTATATTACATTTTACATTTTTAAACAGGTTTAGGTGCTGATATTTAGAGAAATTTAATGATTATCCCTGAAGTCTCACGACATAATGATAGCACAGTCGAGAACAGGGCATCAGCACTTTTAACTCCCAGTGAAATTCACTTTCTATTACATAATTTATTTTCTCAACTAATATGCATTAGATAAGCACCTATCATATTCCTGGCCCCATAGGAGATGCTATAAGGGGATAGTGAAAATGAAAAGACAGAGTTTCGATCCTCCAGCAGCTCATAGATGAAGACAATTTGGTAAATTCCCAATAACATGACTATTATATATCTAGAGAAGGAGTGTCATTCTGGCCTGCTACCATGATATTTTATCTTGCCGGAGTCCAGCTCTGGCCAAGTCAAGGGATCCCTAAAGGATGGACAGTGTCGGTGAGGGAGGGATGAGAGAGGCACGAGATTCTTTCTGGTCACCAGCCAGGCCTCTCTGCACTGTCTGAGACTCTATTTTATGAATTAGTGTTTGGGGGATGCCACAGAAGTGGCATTCTGATGATAAATTCTTTTATCAGTAAAAACTTGCCAGAACATTGATATGCATAGGTATACGGGGAACAGCTCAGAGGCAGCATTAGCATAGTAAAGGCAAAAGTTGGTTCTTTGTGAGTAGGGGTCAATAGCCTGTTTATTGCTTAATGGGAGGTATTAAGAAAAACAGATCTTTCAGGATAGCAGTGTTTCTCCCATAACCAAAAAAGAAGTTCCTTCACAAAGTCCAATCAGCATATCAAGGCCAGAATGAGTCACTCCGGAATACCAATCAACAAGGTCCCCTGGGGGGTAGGTGCTCAAGCAGAAACAATTAGGTAGGGGTGGATATAGGTCATCACCTGACAATAAGAGTCCTTGCAACTTATCTTAACCTCCCAATACTATCTGAGTAGAACTTGAGTATCTTATGTAACTGGTATGTCAAGGTTGTTTTACAGAAGGATTTGAAGACATGTCAACTGTAATGTGTTGGCCTGCCATTCCCTAGGGCCCAGGGAACTTAGGCATAACAGGGAGAAGGATGTCCTAACGCCTGGAGACACATCTCATTTCTCAGAGTCTCTGAAGATACCAGATTGGCCAGGTTGGTTCTTCCAGCTGTTGCTCTGCTCAGTCTCATGGCCCTTCCTTCTACATTTGATGTTTTTTTGATAATTTCTTTTTGCCATTGACTCAGACAAGCTAAATTTTCACGCTAGAAGGAAAAAAAGAACTATAAGGCTTGCCATTATTATATTCTCTCAATATTTCAGACAATCTAACTCTGGGTTTGGGTGGCTCACCTGCTACTTTGTGATGATTTCTGGGTAGATTATCATTCTAGCAGAGCTTTGTTACCTTGGCAAAACAGACTCTTATTCTGAATCACCTCTCATGATTTAAAATTTATGCCTTGGGCACCTGGGTGGCTCAGTTGGTTGAGTGTCTGACTCTTGATTTCCACTCAGTCATGATTTCAGGGTTCGTGGGATCAAGCCCTGCATGGTGCTGAACTGAGCATGGAGCCTGCTTGAGATTCTGTCTCTCTCCCTCCCCTGCTTGCACACACCCTCTCTCTGTTTCTCAAAATAAATAAATAAACATTAAAAAAGGAAAAAATAAAGTTTATGCCTCAATTTCTCTGAAAGCCCTCAGTAGTCACAAAAGAAGAGAATATCAGGGGCTTCCTCTGCAGAGAGGGTGAGCTTGTTCTTTGTTGTAGGGCTGATAACATGGACATGTTCCCTTAATAAAAATTCACTGAGCTATGCTCTTCTATATGAATTTTATACTTTTTTTGTAAAAAAAAAAAAAAAAAAAAACTAAATGCCAAAGGAAAAAAAAAAAAAGTAATAACTGCATCCCAAGAGCAGTGGTTATCAACCTGGGATTTTCCCGCCAGGAGACATTTGGCAAGGTCTGAAACATCTTTGGTTGTCACCACTGGGTAGGGGTGTGCTCCTGGTATCTAGTGGATAGAAGCCAGGGATGCTGCTAGACATTCTGTATTGCACAGAGCAGCACCCTCTCCCCCCACCAATACTTACCTGGCCCAATAGTATTGCTGCTCAGAAGCCCTGGCCTGGAGGATGAAGATCAATCTGAAAGATTCACTTCTGATGGGTGATAGCAGGCACCATTCAGAGAAACTTGTATGGCAGATTATATCTGTACTTCACAGTTGAGGAAACTGAGGCTTATAGAAGCTAATCCATCTAGTGACATCCATTTAGGAACTCAGGTCCCCATGAAGTCCAAACCCTGTGACTCTTTATGCCGGTTTATTATCTTGCCTATTATCACTTCTCCAACATAAGAATCATCATTTGAAAACCTACACATATTTTTCTCCACCACTGAAATACTTTTTTTGGGTAAAACAACCAGATAAAGGCATTAATGAAGAAAATGCTTTACAGAGATATCATCCATATGATCTTATGCAGCAGTGGCTTCCTAATATACTGCTGTGAATTACTTTTTCCAAGAACTTGTAAAAAAATGTGCAAACTGGAAAGCAGAGCATTCTTGTTATTGAACCAGTTGAAATCTGACCTTTGCACATAAGTAAAGGGACTGTCATTCAGGGAAGATAGCATTCCTGGATGCTATCAGGAGATTGTAGGGCCTCTTTCATTTCCTTGACTATGAAGTTGCCTGATGTTTCCCATCTGTAAATATTGATGTATACATAGTGTATCAGTCAGGGTGCCCTGAGGGTAACAGAATCAGGAGGAGACACATATAGTAGGAAATTTATTGAAAGGGATTGGCTCAAGCAATTGTGAGGGTTGGCAAGGCCAAATCTGAAATCCACAGGGCAGGTGAGCAGCAAGGTCAGACTGGAGCCCAAGGATGTGAGACAAAGCCACAGTCCACAGGTAGACCCCTCTGTTCATCATCAGAGTAGCTTCAGTTCTGCTCTGAATGGCTTTCAACTGGTTGAGTCAGACCCACCCAGATAATCAAGAATAATCTTTACTGAAAGTAAACTAATTAGAGACTTTAATAATATCTACAAAATACCTTCATAGTAATACCTCCATTAGTGTTGGTATCACTGGAGACTATCCTCTAGCCCACTTTACACATAAAGCTAACCATCACACACAGTCAGTGCAATTTTTTCTCAGACAGATGTTATTTTAGATGGTGTAGTAGGATTGTCAGAAAGTATACTGAATATGAAGACTGTAAACTACACTATTTCTTTTAACAGCATTGGGATATGGTTGACCCTACTGAGCTACCTCTTCATCTGTTCTCCATGTTTGGAGGTATCTTTGTGTACACAATTACTTGTGATTCTGTCTTGAGACAGAAATGTATATAGAAAACATGGCAGGCTGGAAAGAGCTAGGGGTAAGGCAGACATGGACTCATAGACTCATAGACATGGACTCATGGACTCTGTCTATAAAAGCTCTGTGAATGTGTATATTATTTAGTAATAATACACACAGATAATAATAATACACTGCTTCACAGAGTCTGTTGAGATTGCATGAGAGACATTTATGTAGTAGATGGAAATATAGGTACATGCATGCATAAATATATGTATATATGCGTTCAAACATGCACACATGTGCACTCTAGTTACTTTAGCAAGCATCCATTTATCCAACAAAATATCTACCATGTGATAGCCACAGTGATAGGTACTAGGCACACAGTGATAAAACTATCATAGTCCTTACCTTCAAAGTTTTAAAAGTCTGGAGGAGGAGGGTATCATTAAATTGGTTATTTCAGTATGTTTGGATACATGTTTTAATACACACATCTAGAAACATAAAAAAGATCTCTTGAATGTTGAATACCTGAAAGCAAAATTAATTAGCTAGAAGACTGTTCTTTGAATATATGCTCCTTGGATGAATATTAGGACCAACTCTTCCTTAATAAGGAATTGCTATTTGTTAGGGCTTAACTAAAGTTCTGGGCAAGCTGCCAGGAGAAAGGTGACTGGATTCTCAGTGGCTGGCCATGTGAACAGCTCAAACAGTATGGCCTATTTACTTGTCCATTTATTTATGGCCTTTCCCATTCTCAGGAGGTGTTGAAGTGGCCTTCATAAATACCAGCAATGTGCTAAGATTTCAACAAAGGAAAGTTTTAAAGAAATTAGGATGAAGGGAAAGTAAGAGTAATGTTGAAAGATAGAACAAAGGACTTCACTGAAGAGCATACCATAATTTATGACATAGAGCATTGTTCCTTTGTAACCAGGCAACTGGTGAAACACCAAGAGTTATAAAACTACCACAAAGTAATAATGCATTCCTGTCTGTCCAGGTGAGACAAAACATTTCTTGGCACTGATGCCAGTAGAATTTCTCCCAAAGCGGCTTATAAAGAGACCAACATCTTTAATGATTATCCAAGCATAAACATAAATCCTTATATATACTCATATATATATGCATCTTCAGGGTTGCTCAGTTCACATAGGGGCCCAAGTGTACAAGTGCAGCTCAGTGGTCAAGGTTCTTTGATAGTGACACTTCCATGGAATTTGTAGGGTCACATCTCAGCACAGCCTCTCCCCTGCCCTCCTCTCCTTTGGGAGGAGCCAGGTGATACAGACTGGAAAGAGTAATAATAGCCAGGGGAACCAGAGCTGCTGAGTGTTCCAGAACTATACTGGGCTTAGATCTACTGAAAGCCTTGAGTTCCAGGCACCTGTCACTTGCTTCTGTAATAACTTCAGGCAAGGCATTTCCCTTTGTAGCTTCAGTGTTCACCTCCCTGGGAGTGAGTCCCTGTGTTTCTAAGAACCTTTGGGTCTCAGAAAGATTGAACAGGTACAGCATCTGAGATGGGTTTTGGCCTTTAGCCTTCCAGTAACTCTTTAAAAAAGAAACAGTTTGGGGCTCCTGGGTGGCTTAGTCGGTTAAGCGTCCGACTTTCGCTTAGGTCATGATCTTGCGGTTCGTGGGTTTGAGCCCTGCGTCGGGCTCTGTGCTGACTGCCAGCTCAGAGCCTGGAGACTGTTTCAGTCTGCGACTCCCTCTCTCTCTGACCCTCCCCTGCTCACGCTGTCT
Source organism: Hyaena hyaena (assembly GCF_003009895.1). Classification (NCBI taxonomy): domain Eukaryota; kingdom Metazoa; phylum Chordata; class Mammalia; order Carnivora; family Hyaenidae; genus Hyaena; species Hyaena hyaena. The sequence goes on along the minus strand of NW_024080932.1, from coordinate 1,624,220 downwards.
CTCTCTCTCTCTCTCCTAGAAATAAATAAAACATTAAAAAAATTAAAAAAAAAAAAAGAAACAGTTTGCTGTTGTCATTACTGGAAGTTGGATGAATCTGTTTAAAAAATGCATCACATCACTACATAGATGCCATTAACACAGGATTCTTTTTATTTATTTACTTCTATCTAAACAAAATTCTCTCAAGGTGAGGAGAAGCCACTGTCCACTGCAAAATGAAGGTTCCTGGTCTGTGCATGATGAGACAGGAAGCCTGTGGTTTGAAATGTTACAAGAAAATCCAGGAGATGCACCTCTGTACTTGGCAAACAGATCCCTGATCTGGGCTTGGTCACATGGCTGTGGCCACATACCTTGCTCCTTTGTGTAGGAGGAAGGTAGTAATAGCTGCTCTATTTTTATTAAGGTTGATGTGCCATTGGCTGTATAAAGACAGTACTATACATATATAGGGTTTGGATAGTGCCAAAGACAAGGAAGAGAATCTTTTCAGTTTGGCTCAAAGCATTATTTTCTTTGTGGGCTCAGTGAGAATAAGGGCCTCCTTCTCTACTCTGGGCTGAGAGATGGCCATCATTGGGCAGCTATGGAAGGAACCCTGGCCTTGGAGGTGAGAATTCTAAATTCTCATCCAGATACTATCATTTTTACATAAGCCTTAGACAAATAACTATCCCTATTGGGGCATCTGCTTACATATTTTTTTTTTTTTAAATAATAGAGCTAAACTTAATGACCTCTAAGAACCTTTGCAGTTCGGAAGGGCTCCAGTGCACCATTCAGTGTGCTGTGGAACACAGGTTTATGAGTGAACAGGACAGACCCTGCCATCTGTACGGGCTCTGTTGGAAGAGGCAGAGAGCATCCATGATAGGACAACCTCAGGTTGGGGTAGTTGTGGTAAGGAGATCAACAGAGTCATGTCATAGAAGAAGAGATGAAATGGGTCTTTCTTGCTAAAGAGAGGTGACATGGGTCATTCTCCCAGGAATACTTCTCTGAGGAGTTGACATTATTTGATCCTCCTCTTTATTCTTGCAAAGTAAACAGGTAAAATGACATTGGAAAGAACAGCGTTGTCCTTTGCAAATCCATCTCAGCAATAGCAGTAGATAACAGAATGGATTTAGGAAGAGGTTTCATGTCCTGAATTTTTTTTTATTTGCCAGGGAATAATGAAGGAAAATAGAGAAAGATCTTTGCAACTTGAGCAAGAGATCCATTTATAGTTCTGGGACAAGGATGGAGTTTGGTAAATAATTTTCAAGATGCATTAGTCAATTCAATGAATGTTTATAGAGTGCCTACTATGTGCCTGACCTTAAGCAGAGAGCTTAGATTAGGGTGTTTAGTCATCTAGGATCTTCCTGAATAAAGCCTAGGATGGAAGGAGAAGAAGCATATAGAAATAAATATGTGTTCCATTGTAGCCACAGTGGTGGGAAGGCATCTAGGATCATTTAGAACAGCTAATGGGGCTGGTGTGGTAAAGTACAAAGCAGTTCACAGAAAATGCTAAGGATGAGTATTTAGGTAAAAAGAAATCACCAAAGTTATTTTGAAATAATATTATTTCTGCTGAGATTTTACAATATTCATCTCATATTTTTTGGAATTAATGCTAAAGGAATATCTTGAAATGTTAAAAAATACATGCATAAAGTATTTAGCATAGGAAAGAAAGAAAGAAAAGACAGAAAGAAAAAAAAGACAAGAAAGTTAGAAAGACAGGAAGGAAGGAAGGAAAAGAAAGAAAGAAAAAGAAAGGAGGAAAGAAAGGAGGAAAGAAAGAAAGAAAGAAAGAAAGAAAGAAAGAAAGAAAGAAAGAAAGAAAGAAAGAAAGAAAAGAGAGAGAGAGAAAGGGAGGGAAAGGAGGGAGGGGCCGAGGAAGAATAGTGAAATAGCTAACAAGGGATGGGTTAAATGAATGTGGTATATTTTTATGATGGGCTGTAATTGTCACTGGAAGTATTAGCAAAGAATCTGTAGCTAAATGGACATATGCTTAGGATAAAATGTTAAGGGGTGTGAAGTAGGCCACGGAATTATCTATTCAGTGTGATTTTAACTTTCTTCATGCATACCAGCGGATGGAAGGGAATCATTCTGAAATGGCAGCAGTCATGGATGGATGGTATAATTAATTACTTTAGTTTAGTTTTACATTTTATTCTTTTTCAATTTTTTATTTCTACACATTAGTTCTTGAGAAAGAAGCACATTGAAAATTACTCCAAGTCTATGGGTATTTGGGGAAGAATGGAAGAGCAGATCTTTTTATTTTATTTTTTCCAAGATAACAATAGATGCATATTTTACTTCCAGAAAAATGCTAGTATATTCTACTTTAGCTAATCAAGGTATTTGTCTTCCAGAGGTAGGTGGCCAAAACCAGATTTCTAATGTAAAGTGGCATATTTATTTATTTATTTATTTATTTATTTATTTATTTTAGCAATTCTTTTTAGTTCAGTTGGTCTCTGATGAATAGTTATTATTCCTCTGGAGTAGAAGCTAAAACTTCAGTTTATTTATTTATTTATGTATTTATTTAGTTTTAATGTTTGTGTATTTTTGAGAGGGAGAGAAAGGAAGACAGAATCTGAAGCAGGCTCCAGGCTCTGAGCTGTCAGCACAGAGCCTGATTGTGGGGCTCCAACTCACTAACTGTGAGATCATGACCTGAACCGAAGTCAGGTTCTTAACTGACTGAGCCACTCAGGTGCCCCTAAACCTTCAATTTAAAATTAAACTTTACATTTTGTTTTTAATTCTAAGCTATTTTGATATTGCAATTCATTTTTAATGTCCACAGTTTTTTCCTCTCCACATTTAAATGAAGTAAGAATTGAAAGCATATGTGAGTTTAGAAAAGCTGGGTTTGCTGTGTATTTCTGTTGGCACTCAGGAAGAGCCATGGAAAAGGATGGAAGATTTGTTGGAGATTAAAAAAAAAAAACCTAAGCAGAGTCATTTCATGGCTGAGAGCTCTGAAGTTAGCTTAAAAATGAGGAGTGGTTTGTCCATGGTCATATGACTGGTTTATAGGGACATTAAGCATCATCATGGTGCAGATGGAGAGAATAAGACTAAACAGAGTTTAGCCCAAGATTTATTGTTGTTTGGGTGGTGATTCTAGTGATGGTGGTATGGATGATAATGGGGATAGCAGTATGTAAGAGGCATCGGGAAGAATAGGGCTTGTGCTCAGTTCAAAGCTACTCATCAGAGTGTAGCAGGGACAGGATACATTCTTTGAGAAGCAGAAATACAGTGTCAGAAAAGGAATTATAAACCCAATACTATATCAGGTAGAACTTAAAAGACTGGGTTTTAAGCCTTGCTATTCTATGAAAACTCAGAACATGTCAATTTTTAGAATAGAAACGTTACTCTCCATATCTGAATTTTAAAATTCATTGTGCATATGTTCTGCGATTTAAAAGTAACAGTCTTTTCCATTTTTCTCATTCTATTGCAAATTGCAATCGCACCATGTCATCAAAAAGTTATTTAGTGACAACTTATGGGAAGCCAAAAAGTTTCCTATAATTTGCATATATTTTCCACATTTGGAATGTTAGTGATTAAGTTTTTTTGTGTTCACTTAAAATAATATATTATTATTGAAAATAAATATAATAATAAATGCAAAATGTTGGCTCTAACGACATATGCTAACCACTTGCACTGTGCAGCACAGCATATGCTTAGTTCTTCATTAAGAGATTTTAAAATAACTCGTATTTAGCAAGAATACATTATCTTTTATTCAGAATTAATTATATGCTGTTTTGTGTACCATAATTTAAAGTGCTACCCACTTCTAATATGTAATACGCAAAAGAAACTATGGTTACAATTCATTAGAATTGGCTTCTTTCCTTTGCAATTTAGTGGCATAATGAATACATAGAGCTGAAATGCTATTTGTTACTTGAATCAAAAGTTACATGAAGTGCTGATAACTAACAGTTACAAATCTTTCATTTTTTTAAAAATCACAGCATGCCTCAGGAGAATGGAATAAGTCATGAGAGTAACTCATGCATAATTAGTTATTTTACCATTCTTTGATAGTTTTAAGAACAAGTTTATAAAAAGGCTATTGGAACAAGAAGGTAGAGGATCATTTAGAAATCATTTTTGTATTATTCACACACAGTGTTACTTAATTGTCTGGTATGCCCAGACAGACATTACTTGAAAGCAAACTCTAACTTCTGTAAGGAACTTGCTTCTAGGTGCCTATTAAATCAATGTAACATACCTTCTTAAATGAAACTCCCTGTCACAAAAAAAAATTATCTGGAGATATGTTAGTTGCCTGGTTAAGTGTCTGCAAACTTTGTCCCATCATCTTCTATTTCAACTATGTTTTTAGTGATGAGGAACATGATGCCCAGAGATGTTATATCCTTATCTGGAGTAATAAAGCTCATGACTGGGAACCCGGCATTGGAGTTCAGCTTGCTTAGTTTCCGTAGGGCTGTTATTTGGGCTACAGGCATCCTACTTTTGTTGTTACTTTCAACCTTAATTTTTACCAAGAATTTCAATAAGGGAAGTCCCTATGAATACTATGTTACCTTAAGTAAGCAGAATGAAAGGACAAACACAGCCAAAGTGCATCAAAAGTGAAAATGAAAATTCTTAACCGCAGTTTCCATTTTTGAACTATTTGATGACATCTTGATTGTTTCATTAAAAGTGACAGAACCTTAAGTAATTATACTAACATACCTGCTGACCAGGGTGGAATGAGACGAGCTCTCTAATACTTTGCCGATGGGAGTATAAATCAATTCCAGAGGGCATTTGGCAACGTTTTTCTTGAACCTAAACATACACCAACCCTTGTCTTAGCCGTAGGAAACACTCTGAAACACAAAGATTGAATCATGAAAAAATGCCCTTCCAGGTGATTTCTTACAGTATGTAAATCATACCTCAATAAAGCTATTAAAACTGACTCATCACATTTTTATTCATTGGAGTTAAGTGCAAAAACATACTAAATCACTACCCCTTTGAGGAAATCTTTAAATATTAACAGTTTGTTCATACAACCTAAATTTGAGAAGTCATTCATCACATTTAGAAAGAAAGTCTTAATAATATGGAAAAATACTATGTTTGGTAAAGTATTTATCATCTGGTGCATGATAAAATTATACTGAAACCACAATCTTTACTTTGAAAATTTTTTTAATGGTTAAAAAAATTTAGAAGGTAACAAACCAGTATGGTAACTAATGGTAGTTATCATAGGTGTTAATATTATCCATTCATTATCCTGTCATTTGTTTATGTTACCAGTCAGCTTTATTTAGTTTATTTTAAACCCTCCATTTTTGAAATGTTCTTCCATGAGGATTAATTTACTACTAAATGTCAGAAAAAAAGGCATTAATCAGTGTTAGAATGAGGGGACCTCACGCCCAGATATCTTGGCTGTAAGAAAGGATGGCACTGCTCACTGTCTAATAGACTCAACTACAGTCTCGAGATAGTTCTTACTGGACAGATCCAAATTAAATAGGATTGGCAAAATTCACTGACATTTCGTTTGCTCCGTCATGGTGATTGTGGACCATCCCTGAGAACATCACGTAAAACAGATTCATCATGAACAATCCACCTAATTCTGTCCATTTACATAACCCTCCCCTCTTCACCTTTAGCCAACAGTGGGGTTGTTAATTTCCATCATTTTTATCAGCTGTAATCAAAGTAAGAGCCCAGAATTCAGAATTTGCTTACTGCAGCAGCATGTGGTGAGTGACTGGCATGAATACTCCAGCCCTTGCTGCTTGATACCTTCCCATGGTCAGACCATCAGTTCCAGTCCAGGATATAAACATGTTTCCCACAACTTGTTAACTCAATTACACAGTCCTCTGAATTACAGCAAACATTTCTTATACAAAACCACTTGCATAGTCTCTATGGTAGCTGACGTTTCATAATTCCTAAGGGAAGACATGCAGAATTAGACTAAATTCCCTGGATTCTGTGAGAAAGGGAAAGTGATTAAGACATTGAAATTGCACAGGCTATGCTGCTGTCGTTGGAGGAAGCGATACTGTGTCAGGTGCAAAATGCAATAGCCCTGATTACCCAGTACCTATCTTCTGGGACATTTCCAATTCACACCTAACTCTGCAGGCTGCTCTGAATCGAAAGATTCCAAGGTTTTCTTTCATCTCAAATGATCTCGTTTTTTTCTCATTTAAAATTCACTCTGAAGATCCTAAATTCGAATATTTGACTTAGATGTTTCCATAGGAAAAAAAAAAATTAAATGCACTTTCTCTCTCTCATGGTCTGTTGTGAAATGTCCAAGAGTATTCAACTTTGTGTGATGCCCGATCTCCAGACAAAACCCGGGCCTTCAGAGCCAGGGGTCATGGGGCTCATTTGCTTTCATGCTCTGGTCCTTGTCTTTGTTTTACAAGGTTTCATAAGAGGTGGTCTGCACACCATCTATTTCCATGTTACCTGGGGACCTTGTTTCAAAGACAGTATCCAGGGGTCTTCACTTGGGCCTGTGCAGCTGCGGGTGGGCTCCAAGAAGCTGCATTCATAATAAGCCTCTTGGTGATTGTAAAGTCCTCGAAAGTTAAGTATTGCGTTAGCTTGTTTTCATTGTCAGAAAGCTTCCACTCTCACCATCCTATCCTTTACCTGATAACCACTTCCTTTACTGAGGCTCATAAATACTCCACAAGGGTGAATAAACACTCCAATGTCCCGGAGTCAACAGAGAGAAGTCTAGATTTCAGTTTCAAGCTGTGATCCCTGGACCAGTAGCATCAGACTTATCTGGGGGCTATGTCAGAATTGCATCTGGGGGGACCTACCCTGTGACTTTCTGAATCAGAATCACTTGGGTGGTTTTTAACAATCCATCCAGGTGATTCAGATGGTCTGTGAAGTTTGAGAACCACTTGGTCTAAAGTATCGGTTTTCAGTCTCCAGTGCTAGCTAGCTACATGCCTCTGCTTATTTGGGTCATTCACCTTCCCAGTTTCTACAGTTTCTATAAAGGACGAGACTGTTCTTTCCTTCAGACCACAGTTCCTTTTAGAGAATCTCACATACTTAAAGATCCAGAAATCCTGAAGGGATTTTAGGATCAATGTCACAGGCAAATGATGCCCTTAAAGCAGGTAATGGTCCTACCAGGGGAGGTAATTGTTTGGTCTCTTAAAAGCAGCATCAAAATAGCATGACAAGACCCACTGGGCTTTAAACTAAATGACAGGCTCCTAAGTTAGAGCTAGTTCTGCTGAATCTTGGTTTTGACATTTACCAGCTGTGTAGCTTTTGGGAAAGCTAAAGATGATCTGGGAGCCTTACTTTTCATATCCGAAAAAGAGCATAATGATAGTTTCATATGGCGATTTTCAGCATTAAATGAGGCAATGGATGGAAAGTGCTTTGCTGAGGTTCTGGTAATCAGCAGATGCCCAAAGACTGTTACAAGACATGTAACCATGGATGTGCATTCTAGTTTTCTGACCTTTAGCTCCCTCGTTTTCAACTGAGAGTAATTGTAGTGCCCAAAAGTGGTGAGTTTCAATGATAAGACAGCACCGAGTGAGTCTCGGCAGCAGTAGGATCTGAGGTTTTCCTGTAAAAGAGGCAAGGATGGGGGCTGGGCCCGTCTGTGTCTCCAGACTCCAGGACTAGATGAGGTCCATGTTCAGCATTTGATGAACAGATTATGTAAGCCATTATTTAAGTTATTTCCGAATCCAGTTTTACAATCTTTGGCTAATATTCCCAACAAACCCAATGAGGAAGTCGTAGTTACTTATCTCATTTCATAGAAGAAGCAATTCAAGCTAAGAGAGCTGGAGCAAATCGAATAAAGTGGCATGGGGTGACAAGCCAAGTTATCTGACTTTGGGGCTCCTATGCTTAATGATCCCACAATGCTGTTTTAATCTCAGTACAACTCTGGCTGGGACTCTCTAGCAAGAAGCAACAGGGATGGGCAAGATTAGAAATAAGTTTTTAAGTACCTGTGGAAAATACAGAAAAAGAAATTATGCACTTGGATGAATCAGCAATCCTTTGTTGTTGTTATTGTTCAATTCAGTAGCTATAAGCTAATTAACTCCTAGCCAGTGTGAGAAAAGGGAAGCTTTTTATTTTCTTGCTAATATTATCTTAAACTATGTTCTTGTTAGATAGAATACAGAAAACACATGAAAATAATTATGCAGCTGAATGTGTTACTGTAAGGTGAACACTTTTAAACCACCACGCTTTGAGGAGGTAGAACCTTGCCAGATACATCAGAGTCCCTCACAGTGCCATCCGTCTGTACATTTTCCTGACTTACACAGTAATCACTTCCTCATTGCCAGTGTGTGAAGCCCCAAGCACTATAATTTAGTTTTGCCTGATTTTCTTATTTTTTAAACATTTATTTATTTTTGAGAGACAGAGACAGAGCATGAGTTGGGGAGGAAGAGAGAGAGAGGAAGACACAGAATCTGAAGCAAACTCCAGACTCTGAACAAACGTTCAGCACAGAGTCCGAAGCGGGGCTCAAACTCACGAACAGTGAGATCATGACCTGAACGAAGTCGGCCGCTTAACCTATTGAGCCACCCAGGCATCCCTGATTTTCCTTCTTTTTTTTTAATCTTCAGATAGACCTTTCAAGTTTCTTTTAATCTGTAAGTGTCCCTTACCTCTGTCATTGAAGAGATGGAATCATTTATCCTATAATACACGGTTTGTCAACATAGCCCTGTTGACATTTTTAGAAGGATAATCTTTTGTTGTAGGAGTTGTTTTGTGCATTGCAGGATGGTTAGCAGCATCCCTGATCTCTACCCACTAGATGCCAGTAATATCCCCTCCTCAGTCATGACAACCAAAAATGTCTTCAGACACTTTCAACTGTCCCCAAGGGGCTACCATAGCCTCTAACTGAGAACCATCATTAATGGTGTTTCCTTCTGTACTCTTATTTTTCTGAAACTGGATCTTGGATGAGAGTCTTAATCAGATTCAGATTCAATTTTATTTATCCATGGCTAAGACCTCATCAGAGAGACTGGTGTGCACTTTCCTCTGGAAGCACATAATGTTGGTGATTTCTCATTTTTGTGATGTTAGCCACCATTACAGTGTGTTGATAATGCTGATTCTATCAGCCCTTTGCCATTATTTGTTCAGAATATTTGTATAAAAAGAAGCCCACCTCAGCTATGATTTGGTTTCCAGTACGGTTTGAATGAGAAAAGATATGGTACAAGTTTCTCATTTTCCAGAGATATTTTTAACCTAACAGCCAGCCTTTTCCATTCTTGCCATTTAGACACACTCTTCTCAGCTTTCTTTTTTAATGTTTCTTTCTTTCTTTCTTTCTTTCTTTCTTTCTTTCTTTCTTTCTTTCTTTCTTTCTTTCTTTCTTTCTTTTAGAGAGAGAGAAGTGTACACATGAACATGAGCAGGGGAAGGGGAGAGAGAGACAAGGAGACAGAGGATCCAAAGCAGGCTTTGTTCTGTGAGCACAGAGCCCAATGTAGGGCTCAAACTCATGAACTATGAGTGAGATCATGACCTGAACCAAAGTCCAACTCTTAACCTACTGAGCCACCCAGGTGCCCCTCAGCTTTTTTTTTTTTTTAATCTCTACATGTATCATGAGGCTTGAACTTATTACTCTGAGATCAAGAGTTACATGCTCCTCTGGCTAGGAGGCACCCCAATTCAGTGCCCAGCTAGGCACCCCCCCCTTTTTTTAAATTTTATCTTCTCAGCTTTTAAGACCCAATTCATCATATGAGTCAGGACCAGTGTGGCTTCCTGGCCTTATCGCATGGAATCAGCCACTCCTGGACTGTTAAGGCTCTGTATGAAACCTACCATGTGGAGTATAATAATTGGTTATAATGGGTTTCCATATCCTTTTCTCCCACTAGTCAGTGTGTGAGAAAAGCAAGACTGTCTCTCATCGTTCCTTCATGTCACCTCCTAGATTTGAACCAGGCAGCCTGATATCTTCGAAAGAACACAGGCTTTGCAGTGAGAAAAGCCTAGACCCAAACTCTAAGTCTGAAAAGTAGCTGCCAGGTAATTCAAGCGAGACACTCAGAGTTTTTGTGCTTCAGTGTTTTCAGTGTCAAAATAGAAAAAGTAAGATCTCACAGAGCTGTTTTTAAGGATCAAGTCATTTGGAAACAGTGCTTCTGGGAGACATGTTCAGTACACATTTACGACGTTCTTTCCTATTATAAGAGTAGCTTCTATTTAAGGAGCATTTGCTATATGCCTTCCTCTATCATGTAGGGCCCCTTGTGTGCCTTCTCATTTGATCCAAATGCAGTGTCTGTATCCGGTTATACAGGTAAAGAAAAAGAGGCCTATAGAGGGTTAAGTGGCCTGTCTAAAACTTCCAAGCTGATGTGGGCTGAATCTTGACTTAAACTCAGACCTTCCTGAATCCAAAATCCATTCTATTATCCACTAAGAATTCTGCCTTTAACTGAGTGTTAAACTTTGAATGAATGAATGAATGACTAAATAGATGGATATAAGATGATACTAGAAGTTCATAATTCTTCCCTCCAAGAGGGAGTTCGAGTTTCTCCTGGAACTCAATTCCATCTGGAGTTTGCATTTTACATTTGGGTTGAGGCAAAAGAGAGTAGAGCCATGGCTTTGTTCTAGATTTTGGGAAGTGGAATGTCGAGCATCCCTTCTGGCTTCTGTGACTAGCCAGTGGTGCAGTCTGCATGTTCTTCAGCTGGGCTCAGACACTGCTTGACCCTTGTTTTTCTAACCAGCCATTCCTCCTGTCATGATGAGGGGCCTACTAGTCTACCCTGTCCTGTGGGCAGTAGGGGAACCTTGGTCATGGTTTGGGTCCTTGCCCCTTCCTCTCTACATAGCTATCACCCATTAAACGGTGAGATTTCTCATTAGCTCCCGGACAGAGCTCAGCTGAGTGCTGCACCAGGCCAGATACCAATGTGCCGCTGGGAGGAGTTTAACCTGGTATAACTCTGGAAGCTAAACTATCTAGAAAGGGATGTGGGTCGACTGGCAGCTCTGTGGTTTACTCCAAGGGGTGGGGAAGGTGAGAGACTGTTAGGTGAGCCCCGACTGAAATGGGAAGCAGCAACACTGGGGAAGCACAGGGCACAGTGCGTGGACCTTAGTGCTTGTCGGCACCTTCTCTCTCTTATGCTCCCCTCTCTCTCTGGTGTGCTGTGTAGACTGTATGACACTTCTGTAAAAACATTCTATGTTTCACTACAGGCCACGTCTATGTTTTCAGTGGATTTCAGAGCACATCAGTCAAGTGTATAGCTATTTGAAATTAATAAACTTTGTTTCAGAATATATTCAGAGTGAAATTTTTTGAGTGGTAATCATGTCTTTATGGTCTGAAGAATAAAAAAGTATATTCAGGTTCCCTTTGGGGTGTTCTGGGTTTTGGTACTGACAAGTAACATCCTACTCTGGAAGATAATCAAAGTAACCCAGCATTTTGATAGGCTCTGTTGCAATGCAGTCAACAGCAGATATTCCCTCTGTACCTTGTGTGAAAGCCATTCTGTCATTACCATTACAGGGAATGGCTCATTCTTGGACTACCATTAAATTTTTATACCAATTCTCAGAATATGTGGTTTAATGGATCAATTTAAATATTTAAGAGAAATATTGAAATATTGAATATAGAAAGATATTGGCAGTATTATCCAATATTAAATATATTCAATATATAAATTATAAATATGTGCATTTTAATATATAAAAGCAAATCATTTGAGAGATGATGTTGGTAAGAGAATACAATATAATACAATCTGGCAAGGATTTATTGCGTGATGATTCTATTCCGGGCACTGCCATTCCGTAAAATGCTGGAGACACAAAGATGAATAAAGTAGGACACCTGTCCTAATGGAGGTCATGGGACATCAGGGAGCCAGGCAAGTGAAGAAACAATCATTAAGGGGGAAAAATATATCACAGAGACAAGAATGGACAAATCAGACTGCCAACTTTTGTACATCAAAAATATCATCAGCAAAATTATGACTAAAGTGCAAATCTGGGAGACAGTACCAATATGACCTAAAGAAGTATTTTAATATTTGAATAATGAGCTCTTGTAAATGGATGAGAAAAACACCATCACCCATGAAGAGTTCAACTGTGTTACTCTTCAAAAAAAAAAAGAGAAATTCAAGAAAAGATGCCTTTATGCCTTTTAAAAAAGTTGTGGGTGCAGGGATTTTTACCATTATGGGACAGGGAGAGTATAATGGACATTTCATTATAATGTTGGTAGACTGTGTTAATTAAAATATATTTTCTGGAATTAATCTGCAATATGTACATAGAAGTTTAAAATCTCACCTCTTTGGGCCCAGCAATTTTGCTTCTAAACATCCATTCTAAGGGAATAAGTGGGTATGTGGACAGAGATTAATGTATAAATAAGTTTGCCACATTGTTACTCTTAATAGGAATTTTTTAAACTACCAAGGAACGCAGTAGAGGGTTGAATATACAGTTCGTTGTACATCCTGACATTATGCTACCATTAGAAGCAGAATTCCCAAAGAAGCTTCGTAGTGACCAAGTCAGATGTAATAGAAGAAAGATCTCAACTGTTTAAATATAGGAGAAAAATAGTGGAAGGAAATGCTTATGTTCTGATTTATACATTTTATTTCCCCACATATTGACAATGAGTATGCATTGTCTGGTACTCAGAAAAATATCAGTAAATAAAACCTAAGAATTATATGGATAATCATAATGAAATGTGAAGTCAGATTTATAAAAAGCAAAGAGAGACTTCCAGGAGATTGATCAATTAATTCCACTTGATGAGTCAGGCAGAGAAAGCTGGAAAAAAGAGATAGACTTTAAGGACTGATATAAAATCTGCCTCGTGGATAAGGGAAAGAAGGTCATTCCATTTCGTGTTGTGCAAATGACAGAAGCGCAAACGTACCTGGCATGTTGAAGGAATGAAATTGATCTGGTGTGACTAGACCGTGCACTCCGCAGGGCAGAGGGCTCAGTTGCATCAAGAAAGGTGAGAGACTTCAGGCTGTGAAAGGCTTTCCGTTTTCAGGCCATGCTAAGGAGTTTAAGCATCAAAACGTAATCACAGAATCTGGAAGCCTCACAGCTGAATGCTGATTGGAAAACACAGACACATACATACACACGGGCACACACACACATAGGGTGAGATGAATTTCATTACAAGTATCAAAATAAAAACATACAGGTAAATATATACCCAAATATGTATATTCAGAAAACATCTTGGGGGAAAGTTAATGTTTTCTCTATGATAAAATTAAAATTTTAGGTAGGAAAAATATAGCACACTTAAAAATACTATTTTTTTTTCTTATGGCTTACTCTTTCCTGTCCTTCAAGGCTTTTTTTTTTTTTTTTTTTACCTGTTGGAGAGGTTTTTCTGACCAACTATCCTACAGCAGCTGTTCCTTTTTATCTGTTATCAATTAGTAATCAAATTGATTAAATTATAAGCTCCATATAGACAGTGAGATTTATTGTATAAGCCATCGTATCCCCAGCACCTGGTATACAGTGCATTCTCATTAATAGTTGCTACCTAGGGGCACCTGAGTGGCTCAGTCAGTTAAGCATCTGATTGTTGATTTCAGCTCACGTCATGATCTCATGATCAAACCCCTCATCCAGCTCATCACGGGACACAGAGCCTGCTTGGAATTCTCTCTCTCCATCTCTCTTTGCTCCTTCCTCACTCATCCTCACTCTCTCTTAAAATGAATAAACTTAAAATAAATAGTTGCTGCCTGAATAAACTTCACAATGTTCCTGCACATGGAAGGCTCTGTCAAAATCAGTGAAGTTGATGACGGTGTCTGGAACTTCACATGACTGGAGCACTTCTAGTCTGTAGGAATAAGTGCAGGCATATTGCACTGGGCTGCTGTCACATTTCACTTACAAGCTGGTGTTCGTTTGAAATCGCTGTTAGGCTTGGAGACAAAGAACAGCCAGTTAATACATTGCTTCAAGTCAGGCAGTCAGCAGCCCTGGGTTCTAGGTTAGCCTCTGCCACACATTCCCCCAATGGTGTTAGTTCCATTTTGTTTCCTCAGCTTCCTCCCCTGTGCTATGAGGAGCTGAACTCAGTCTGAGTTACTGATTCCAGGATCCTCAGCACAAGAACCTCTATTTCTCACCCGCCTCAACTGTGCAGAGTTCAGCACAAAGCAGCACCTGATAAGTGCTTGATGATTTATTGATCGAAATGTCTATTAGGTAGAATTATTTATATTTTGATATTGATAACACCATCATAAAATGTTTCTGGAAAAAATCATATCAGTTTCTTCCAGCATGACGGGGGAGTTTTTTCAACCGTGTTTTAATAGGGGACTCTCTATACCTTTGTTAGGATAATGGCATAACACAAAGTAGTGCCTTCACTGATGCTAATACCGAAGATACTCTATCACTCTGATACATGAAATGTGCCTGCTACCACCACGAACACTAATGGATCACATGTCTCAAGCACTGGACAGAAGTTTTGAGTTCAATAAAAACATGCATGTTTACTCACTAGTAAGGATCTGTGAACTGTTTTTCTACACACAAAGGCAGCAGAGCAAGAGCAAGAAACTATGAAGTCTTATAGACAAACACCATCGCGGACTCAGTTCTCTAGACTTTACTATCAGCATCAGGAAGAGTTGTTTGCCTTTTATACATCCTCAGAATATGTATAGGAAAGAAATGTCCAGAAGAATAAACAGACGATGCCATAATTTGCTTTCAGTCATAATGCATCTCCTGGGGGTGGGGAGGGGATTGCTAAAGCAAGTGATTATAGCCTGAGAATCAGAGGATCAACATAATTGCCACCTTCTGCTTCAGAAACACTTAAACTAAACAACTTTGTGTTTCCATATCTGTGAATGAAGCCAGCGCGGGTGTTAAGCACACAGAATACGTACAGAAGCATTTCTGGCTAACGTAAATTGAAGTAAAAGTGTCTGAGAAGAGTCTGCTTTATCAGTGATAGGCAGTAGTAAGATGCTGCAAAGTCTTCAGGATGAACAGAATAGAAAACTCTATGATGTTAAAGCAGTTTTATATATCCCATCAAATATTTGTGAAACTCTATATGGCTGAGTTCTGTAGCTGTGTAATGGCTTAATATTTAATTTAAAGGGATTTCCTCCGTTAAGCATATTGTGTTGATTGTAAAGCCTGTACAGTTCCTTTGAAGATACCTCATACTTCACTTTTTCCTTGTCCTGACTACAGAAAACATGTTAGGAGTCAATGTGTGTGGGACGTAACATTTGCTAATTTTATTTTTCCCTTTTTCTTTTCTCAATTACCATTGTGATTTTGCCATTAGAGCACCACTTGTATAATTAGACTGGGCAGTTTCCTCATTTCTATTATTAAGTATCCTCTTTACAGGGGCGCCTGGGTGGCTTAGTCGGTTAAGCGTCTGACTTTCGCTTAGGTCATGATCTCGCGGTCCGTGGGTTCGAGCCCCGCGTCGGGCCCTGTGCTGACTGCCAGCTAAGAGCCTGGAGCCTGTTTCAGTCTGTGACTCCCTCTCTCTCTGACCCTCCCCTGCTCACGCTGTCTCTCTCTCTCTCCTAGAAATAAATAAAACATTAAAAAAAATTTTAAAAAAGTATCCTCTTTACATTAAATTTTCACTTTTGTGCCCAAATATTAATTTTTTTTTTTCCTGGAGCCAAGGAAGAAGGATACACACATGCAGTGAGCTTCTACGTAGTGCCAGGCTCTTTGCTCCACCATCTCACTTTATCCACGTGTAATCATCAATAAAAGATGCTTATACCCATTTTTTTCCTCAGAAAAGAAAAACTGACATTTAGAGAGATTAAGTGATTTCCGAGTGTTCAGATATTGGAATGGTAGAGTTGGAAGTTACACCTGCTGTTGTGTTTACTTCTTAGTGACCTTTACATGGAGTGTTTGCTTAGGAATGAGAGCCTATGGGATTTTTTTCGCAATCACACATAATGCAGTGCAGTGAGAAGTGAACAGAATGGGAAGTCAGGCAGGTATGGGTTCCAATTTATGTCCCTGATAAGTCCCTGGATGTCTGTTGCTGGGTCACTTAGACTCTTGAATCTTAGTTGCCCTTGGACAAAAATAGGGTGCACCAGAACTCTTTCCGAGCATCTGTGATATTAGAAATACCATGCGCTCCCAGGATGGGTTCGATCAGCAAGAGCTGTTCTTGTCTCCGTCTTTTTCTCCACCTGTCCTCCTTTTTTTCAGGCTGTGAGCCATTGATGGAGGTTATTGATGGCTCCTCTGGGTGAGGAAGCAGCTCAGCGAGACTCAGAGAGGGAGAGTTTTCCTTTTTGGTCTGTCGGCATCACCCTGTGAAGGAGAAAAGAACAAGCGAAGACAGCCATGCCTCTCAAGCTGGGATGCAGGAATGGGAAGAGGGGTGTATAGGAGATAAATCAAAGAGAATTGTCTAGAATTGGTACAAACGAAATTTGAGCTTAACAAGTGCTGGAGTGGTGAGGCAGGATTTGTGCTCTTTTTGCTGAAACACAATTACTGTACCGCACAGAGGGAGGCAGCTCATTGGCAGATGCTCAGAGGCACAGGTGTGCTAATCTCATTCTGCCCGGGACCAGAGACAGAGTGCAAGGCAGAGCACAAGGCAGCCCCAGTCGATGCCATTTCTTTCTTATCCCACCTCCTTCACCAAAAAAATAGGTACTGTGTGTTGAGCTCCACCCATAAACCAGGTGTGGGGTATACTAGGTACTCGATTACATCGGGGGGAAATTACACATAAGAATACCTTCATGGGGCTTCTAATGTCCAACTTCCTAGGTGCTGTTTTTGGACTTTGGGACACGTACTTCTATTGATTATGTAGCTTATATATGTTTATATGACTTATCTCACAACAACAGTATAACCTTAGTGACCTTCTTTAAACCAACCTTAATGATGGCCCCAGGAATAAGACCTAATCATATCCATGTTATAGATGAGACCATTTATTCAGAGAGGTTCCACAGCTCCCCAAGGTCACACCGCCCATGCATTCAATGCCATGTCTGTTATATTGGCTTTGCGGCGGCAGCAGCAACAACTTGTCCAGAGACAGTATCCTGGGAGCATCGGGCTGTGTCCATTTCATCAGGACAGATAAATCTTCAGGGATGTATTGCTTGTTAGAGGTAGATTCTCCTGAAATACTCTTTTGCTATACTGTGAAAGGCAGTGATTCAAAGATCCTTGCCAAGGGATCATCATAAATCCTGTTTAGACAGAGAAATCCCTAAAGGAAGAAGGGTTCTTTGCAGTGGCCCACAGCTTGGAGCAAGAGTGTCCAAAGGAGGAAAATTTTCAACAATGCTTGAATGGGAGCCGAGGGGCTTGTTTACACGGCCAGTGACACAGATGTCCCATAAGTAGGATTTGATGAAGAGTTCCCCCTCACCCCACATGAAGAGTGGGGAGAGGGCTTTCTGACAGTGTTGTCTAAGAGGCCACAGTTACATGTGGATTCCTGGGATCCTCTGCCTGAGTGGCTGCTTCTCTTTCAGAGATAAGCAAGTCTGTCTGCTGTTCTACCCCTACTGCAGTGAAAATTAAAGGTCTGGCTGGGAGCCATTTCCTTCAGACCTCTGCCCCTTCCCTTTAGTCAACACTGGCAAAGCACACTGGCAACACACCCCCCCACATGGTGGGGAGATGAGCAGATTACCAGCCACACAAGCTAGGATCCGCCATGTGGAAGACACAGGGCTGTGGCCTGGAGGCTGTGGGCTACAGGGGAGGTGAGCAGGAGAGAAGGAGAGTCTACAGGGACGCTCGATTCCTTTCTCATGGATACCCCCAGGTACCTATTTTAACAAAACGTATTTACCGTTTCTTCCACCTAAGGATGGAAGATGATTGACTAATTCCCTAATAATTTTTGCATTATTCTGTACAATAATTAGGAAAACTTTCTAAGGAAAAAATATTCTTTTCCAAGAAAGGCTTGGGCTTGGCAATAGAAGGGAAAATTACAAACAAGGGTACATCTGCAAGAGCGTCTTATTAATGTTCACCTTCTTTGGTGCTTTTTTTGGACTTTGGGAAAAGTCATTCTTCATGTACCTTACATTTATATGCATGAATTGTCTCAGAGCAATAATTCTGTAAGGTAGACACCATTTACAAACATTCCAGATAGAGAAACCAAAGTTCAGAGAGATTAAGTCACTTGTCTGAGGTAGCACAGCTAGTAAGTGACAGACCCTTCATCTGGTCGTTAAAGTCTAGAGCTCTGTGTTCTTGCTTGTACCTTAAGAGTTTTTTGTTTTTGTTTTTAGTTTATTTGTTCATTTTTTGAGAGAGAGCAAGAGGTGGGCGTAAAGAGAGGAGGAGAGAGAGAATCCCAAGCAGGCTCGACTCTGTCAGCCCAGAGCCCGATACAGGGCTCAAATTCACAAACCTTGAGATCATGACCTGAGCTGATTAGACCTTTAAGGGACTAAGCCACCCAGGTTCCTTATCCCTTGGAGTTTTAATGAAGGGGAGTGCAAGATGGCTGATTAAGTAAACTGAACTGGTGTTGTTTTATTACTCACAACTCGTTCCTTTCAGAGCCTGGGTGCTTCTGCAGTGCTAACCAATGCACAGCCCCATCCTCTGTGACATTCCTGCCCTTGCTTTCACAACCGGGTAGAGGAACGAGGGAAACAAAGTTAAATGAACTTTCCAAAGGGCAGTCACTAGGAGTCAATGGGTATTTGCTTTGTTGTATTTGTTTGATTTAGAACAAAACAAAACAACAAATGTTCCCTGCCTCTGGGTCCAAGGACTTAGCTACAGATTGAACAACAGCAGTTCCCATGAATAATGAAAGAGTTTCCAAGTTGTCTGCAAACAACCAGGACATCAAAGAGACACACCGAAATGAAAATCAGGTATTTACTTCCTCTTACCAGTATCTCAAGCCTCAGCACCATCTTGGCCATCACCTGGGCACTTATTGGATACACAGGACCTCAGCACCCCCCCTCAGATTTTCTAGAGCATAATCTGCATTTTAATAAGGTCCCCAGGTGACCTAACAGTGGGAGAAGACTCTCTGAAGAAAGAATGCTAGGAAAAAGGAAGACTTATGGCTCCAGCCAGGGTCAGGGCTAGGATGAAGTGAGTCAGTCAGTCACTCCAGGTCCAAAATCGAAGAGTGCCAAAAAAGGCAGTGATCAACAGTAAGCAAAATTTCATGCAATATCTTCAAAATGCTTTTCAAAGGTATCTTTTAAAGGTGCCTGGAGACCTCCTTTCTGGCTCCTTGTGGGAGAGGGCACAATAAACTACTAGAGGGGGTTTGGGAGCTTTGCTTTCCATTTTCTCTAAGTGTTCTAACTTTTTAGCCAGGGAAATTGCATGGAGTTGTTTCCATTTGGACCTGCATACCTCTATTTATATTATTGGCTTTCCCACAACTGTGATTATATGCAACGAATGTTGCGTTATAACCTGAACGTTTAAGCTCCAAGTTCAGTTTGGCTGCCAAACTTAGATCATACTAATGATGATGCTAATGATCGAGGCAGGTAGCATTTATTGAGGGCTTGTGCTAAGAGTGTTACATGCAGTAACTTACTCACTTTTTACAAGAACCCTATGAGGAATATACTGTTTTAATCTACATTTTAGTGATGAGAAGATGGAAGTCCCCAGAAGTGGGATAACTTCCTGAGGGTAGAAACGGGTAAAATTTACATCCAGGCAACTTGCTTCCAGACTCTACCCTCTTTACTACTCCACAAATGTAGAGTAGAACAGTGTGAAATGAATTTACACGATACGCAAGGTTCTAAAGCAAATGTATGCATGCTTTTCTCTTCAATGCGTTTTACGTTGCCAACATTTTTTATTCTGAAAATCTGCCCCCTTTTTACATTTTTTATGTTAAAATGTTTTTTAAAACAATGAATGAGAGCCATACATGATGGTAGTTGCCTTTTAGAAATATCTGTAAAATTTTGGCTGCCATTTTCTTTTTAAGTGGGCCAGGAGGGGAGGGGAGAAGAGGCTCTTACTTCTAGGGAAAGCAGATATCTCAGGATCCCCCCTGCTGTGCTGGGGCCACCAGTGAGCCCACCCAGTCCCTCTCTGCACTTCTGCTCTGCCTCTCAGGCTTGTGTCTGTGCGGGACTCATTAGCAGGGGGTGTGTGTCTCACCACAGTGGCTCATTCACAGGGCTCCCAGCCGCGCCAGAGAGCGGGCTGCCTCTCTGGCTGTGCTGGGAGGCCACTGCTCCAGGCTGTCCAGAAGGAAGCTGGGCTGACTTCTCATGGCCCTGTAGCATCTGGTGACCTTACAGGAGATGCCCTAAGATCAGAGAAGAAAGGACTCTTTTGGAGATGGCATGGTCACCCTGGATTCTGCCTCTTAAGGAAGATTCTAGGTGGTCAAGAGCTGCCCGGTGACCTTCGTGACGGCGGAGTGAGTAGGCACTGGATTTAACAAGCCTGGCCTCTCCATCTACCAGCCTGAGTGCAGGTGCCAGAGACGCTGCCCAGCCCAGATGAGGGACGGGAACGGTGACAGAGATCCCGGCAAAGGGCACTGGCTTGTGTGGACACCACTTTAGGTTGGCAGTGCTGTTTTATTTATGTCTTGCCCGTGCTGTAGCGCTCAGTCCTCCTTTATGTGTTCGCTATGGCTGCATATCCACTCAGGTCCATCTCCATGGAATTCAGGATTTGTTTTTGGGTTTTTTTTTAATTTTTTTAATGTTTTATTTATTTCTGAGAAAGAGAGACAGTGTGAGCAGGGGAGAGTCAGAGAGAGAAGGAGATACAGAATCTGAAACAAGCTCCAGACTCTGAGCTAGCTGTCAGCACAGAGCCCGACGCGGGGCTCGAACCCACGAACCATGAGATCATGACCTGAGCCAAAGTCGGACGCTTAACTGACTGAGCCACCCAGGCGCCCCTCAGGATTTGTTTTTAATTCCAGCATGCTTGCTGCAGCCACAGCCATGCCTTAGCAGCTTGGCATGGACTGCTGATCCTATCTCAGGAGTTTCTGAAAGTTTGTTCTGGTTTAGCTAAGAGAAATAGCCTGGACTGGGCCCCATTGCCAGATTGTAGAGTCTGGGGACATGTGCTCGGGGCACTATTTCCATCTTCTGTCTTTGTCTGGTCTCCTCCTCATTAAATCTTCTAGGTCTGTGGAGTTGACTATCAATTGGTGCCTGACCTAGTTACAGAGAGCCACTAAGGTACCCCTTGCTCATCATAATAAATGGATTATAACAGCTTGTTCACTATGATTCAAAGTGGGCTCTGTTATTTTAGAGTCATTGCCATGTCCTTGGACTGTGTGTGTGTGTGTGCATGTGGATGCATGAAATGTGTATGTTTGTGTGCGTGCGTGTGTATATGTGTTGTGCTGCCCAAATGAAGGCTGACATTTTCCGTTGCTATGTTGGGACTTTGCTTTTGGACAGCAGTCCTGTGGTTTTGCATGGAATAGTTAATGGGCTTGCTGGTTCCCCTGAATTGATCCCCTTTCATTGTCTACTTGGAGCACTTTCTCTGGAGGAGGGATTCTCACGTTTTCTGCTCTTGGTGTCAGCTCTCTTTGTCTCTCTAATACCAAAGGGCACCACGGAGTTACTCAAAGGACCTTTGGAACTGTTTTTTCAGTGAATGAAGAACTCAGTTGAGGCAGTTTCTGGGGCAGCACAAGCCTCCCCCTGCCTCCCTGCTGCAGCATTGCTGGCCCATGACTCAGGCTTCTGGCTTTTGCCTCTGCTGATCTCAGAAGCCACGTGGGAGTCTGGCTTTGTCGGTGTGTCCCAGAGTCGGTGACCTTTTCATCATTTTACCTTGCGTTTTGAAAGATACTCCCCAAACAACCTGTATTTATAAAGTAATAACCAATCTGTGTTCTTGCTTTTAATTAATCATATGTACATAATTGCCAATCAGAGCCTCCAATCAGTATGAGTTAATCAGTGTTAACATTTGTTTATTTTATGAAGCACCTTCTATGTGACTGACCTATGCCAGGTGCTGGAGACAGAAAAGTGAACAAGATTCAGTCTAGACAGGGGCTTCCAGTATATAATGTTCTTGTTACCATTTTAATTTGGGAAAAATGTACTGAGCCCCACTGTGAGTCTGGAGCAGAAGTGAGTGTCTTTCATATATTATCTTCACTAACCCATGACTTAGGTGCCAGAGATGCCACTTTTCAGATGAGGAAGCTGATCCTTGTAAACTTCATTCAGTTGCTGGAAGACATACATTTAATTACAAAGCAGAGGCAGGATTTGAACCCAGGATTGTCAGATCCTAAAAACTTCCCATGGAGATTATGGTTACAACTCCTTGCTTGCTTCCTTTTCTCTCCTTCCAGACAGGCGTTTGCTTTTGTGAGCAGGAACGTGCTTTCCTGCTTTGTTCTTTCCATGCTTTCTGGCTTCTGGCTTAGTTATTTTCCTCCAGTTTTACTGAGATACAATTGACATATAATATAATGACTTGATATACGTGTATTTTGTGAAATTATCACCACCATCAATTAACATCAATCACCTCTCACAGTTATACATTTTTTCTCTTGTGATGAATATATCTTATAAGATTTACTCTCTTTGCACCTTTCAGATATACAGTATGTTATGGCTTGAAGTCTGTTTGTAGCTTAATTTGAAGTATATAAAAATACTGAGTACAAATAAATTTGTTGCCCCATATAATAATGGAGATTTGAGCTTTCTAAGACATTGAGGTTACTCACTTCTTGATCATTTTTCTAAATTTTTTGAAATGCTTATTTTTGAGAGAGAGACAAAGTGAGAGGGGGAGAGAGAGAGAGGGGGAGAGAGAGAGAGAGAGAGAGAGGAGAGAGACAGCATGTGAGAGGGGGAGGGGCAGAGAGAGAGAGGAAGACACAGAATCTGAAGCAGGCTCCAGGCTCTGAGCTGTCAGCACAGAGCCTGATGCAGAACTCTAACTCATGACCTGAGCCAAAGATGAATACTCAATGGACTGAGCCATCTAGGCACCCCGTTCTTGATTCTTTTGATAGGGAAACTGAGGCTCTGAGTGGCTAAGGGGTTTGCCTGTGGTCTCAGTGTAAGAGCCTGGCTTGAACTTTGCCCCTCATGAAGTCCAGGCCAGTTGTGTTATTTACAGCCCATTACCTTGTTGCTGGCTAGTTTCTTATGGATGAGGTGACAAATCTCGAGATCTTCTGTGTAACTCTCTTGGCTAGAGGTAAGAGTGGCAAAAATTAGATTATGAGACAAGCTCATAAAGGGTAAGGGTCTAGTGTTCACCACAGTGTCTCCAACCCCCAGCACGACCCCCGGTACACTGCAGCTGGTCAGTGGGTATGCCTTGGATGAGTGAACTGGAAAAAATGAAGTGGGCCTCCAGGGATAGCCATCTTGTGTTACCTGTTTGGTCGTTGCTGACCTCCGTTCTTTGAGTCTCCCATAGCAGAGAGTATTTTAGGATGGAATTGATGGTATCAATATTTAATCTGGTGGCACTTCAGTGATTCAGTCATTTCATATTGTAAACTATTTTCCTGTTTCTATTTTGGAATAAATTAGCCGGTTCTTTTGGCATCTTGAAGCAGAGTAGTTTTTTTAGTATTTTCTTTTTGTTTTGTTTTGGGTTTTTGTTTTATTTTGTTTAGTTTATGGCTGTACAGGAAAGTGATGGAGGCAGTCTGTTACCAGACGGCGTGTTCACTTTGGGTGTGGCCAGCTCAGGTATTTACCCTGTAAAACAGACACTTGCAATTGCATGATGAGAATTTATCAAGTTAAAAATTTTTGTCCAGGGCATATAATACATATATGTTTATAATATATATTTAATATATATATTTAATTATGTTAGTAATGAAGAAGAAGAAAGGGGAAACATCACCCACCACAGTTCATTAACTCTGACTAACTCCTTATTTTTCTCCTCCCTTCCAGTAGTTAACTTAGGAATATTTTTACATTATTGTAATTGGAGTAAAGATTTTCTTTCATAATGAACTATGTTGAAATGGCCCAACATATTTTTCCACATTGCTTTACAATTCACATAATTGTGACTTTGGGAAGGAACTGCTGTTCCCTGCAGGGCGTGCACTGTCTTACTTAAACATTCTCCTATTACAACAAGGCAATTTTGACTTTACATGAATAGAAGGTTTTTTCTTACTGGGAATCTGGGTGAAATAGAGTGAGGTTAGAAGAGACTGGCGATACCTAGAAGGCCCGGTGCTCAAGTCAGTTATTCCATGTGAGTCACGTGACAGCTCCAACGCCCTGTTTCCCTGATGAAATGTGCACATAGAGAAACCTAGAATTAGTCAGTACTATAATTTTTGGTTACTATTCTATTTTTTGGAATTTTTTAAAGTTTATTTATTTTGAGAGAGAGAGAGAGAGGGAGAGAGAGAGGGAGCGCACACAAGCAGGGATGGAACACACACGCAGAGAGAGAGAGACAGACAGACAGACAGACAGAGAGAATACCAAGCAGGCTCCATGCTGTCAATGCAGAGCCCGATGCCAGGCTTGAGCTCATGAGCCATGAGATCATGACCTGGGCCAAAACCAAGAGTTGGACACTTAACTGACTGAGCCACCCCGGCACCTCCCCCCCGCATTCTTTGGAATTTAAATAATTAAGATGACTTATGAAGCAAGCATCTTTCCTAATTTGCAAGAAGCATTTTCCTTATTTCTGAAACTGGGAGGTGATTAACCTGGAAGGCAGAACAAAGGTGATATAATTGTGACCACTCAGGAAAGTGAACCTGGTCTTAGAAGCTTCTTCAGGGGGAAAAAAAAAAAAAAAAAGAACCAACCAAAACCAAAACAAAACAAAAAAAACAGGAAATGCAAAAACTGAAGTAAATCTGTGCTCCCTTGCAGGTCAAACATGTTAGGATTAATCTTTTAATGAGGTCACCCTGCTTTAGGGGATGCATCTACAGAAAGGTTCTGGTAATGAGCCGACTTGGAAGAGGAGGTTGAGAGAGCTTTCATTAACTCTGCTTGCATCATAATTTGGCAAGGTCACTGGAGAGAATCTTCTTTAGGACACTAAAAATAGATAGTCTCCTAGATCCAACTGTGCTGTCATCTCTCTCTGCTTGCTTTTTAGTCACATCTTATTTGGGGAGCTCTCTTCATTTTCCTCGCCCACTGACCGCCTTTGTAACGCTGCATTTGCTTCAGATCTGCTGCCGGATCCCTTGTGCTGGGGATGATAGGGAAGGCAGCAGACTCCAGTACCTCATGCTCACCTGACTGCTTTACCTTGCACTTATATCCATCTTCCTTCCTTCCTTCCTTCCTTCCTTCCTTCCTTCCTTCCTTCCTTCCTTCCTTCCTTCCTTCCTTCCTCCATCCCTCCCTCTCTCCCTCCCTCCCTTCCTTCTTCCCTGCCTCCCTCCCTTCCTTCCTTTTCTTCCCTCCTGCCTTCCTTCTCCCTCCCTCCCTTCCTTTTCACCTTACATGATCCCCAATTCTACACATTTATCTCTGCAGAGACTGGCATATAGAGATACTCTATATATGCAGTAACGGAATAAGTGAGAGGAGAAATGAATGAATGAATGAATGAATGAATGAATGAATGAAAGAATGAACTATCAGATCCCCAAGAAAACAGTGTTCTATTGAGAGATCAGTGGAGCTGGGAAGACCCCTGTCCCCCCTTGAAGGCATAGCCCACTACTGTTTTATATCCTCCTTTCTGCACACCCTTGTACCCCCCACCCCCTCATATGTAATCTCTTTACTTCATCTGTGTGTTCTGTCACTGTCTAGTCATCTGTCTGTACTTGTACACATCTGTCCATATCTTAATACGCACATCTGTTCAGAATGAGGTTCTTTAAGAATTCAAGGGAGCCATTTAACTCCTAGATTCACTATTTCTATTCTCTTTTACCTCTTGATACCATGGATTTCATTCAGATTTTTGTAACTAAAAACTGACCTCAAACCCTATTATGTATAAAGTGGATAAAACATAGCTGTGGATTAACTAGAAGAAAGCAGGAGGAGGCAGGGACCCCAGAACCTCCCCACACTCCCCGTACCTACCATAGCCACTGCAGTAGCCTTTGGAGTACCTGGAAATACCCAGTCTTAGGGTGTGTGATGTTCCTCCAAGGTCAGGTCTGGTGTCTGTGTCTGGCTAGCAGCAAATGCAGACGATTCTGCTACAGCAGGTGGGGCAGGAGCTGTATACGACACGGACGACAGAGTTTACGCTTCTCACCAGTTTACAGGGATTGGGAGTGGCAGGCAAGTGGTTGGGAGAGTGATTCCCTAGGACAACAAGGTGTCTGAGGACGCAAGGCCTGAATGGCTGACGGAGATTATAAGCCCAAGATGTTGCCTCTCATCCTGCCAAACACTGAATGTCGTCTCTGAGCTATGCATGTGGGTGCAGATCGGGAGGGGTCCTAAGACAAAGTCATGATCCAGTCTGTTTTATCAACCTGTTTAAATGTTTTTGTGTCCTTTGTCACTAATTGTTTATTGTTTATTTTTCTGTTTGCTTTCTTACTTCACCACTGGAAGAAAGTCTGCAAGAATAGCAGCCCTGTCTTATCTGATACTCTAGTGTCCTGGCTAGTATCTGGCACCTAGTGGATGCTCAGGAAACATTGGTAACTTAGCTATGACCTTAAAGAACAGGAATGTTAATAAAGAAAGAAGAAGAATGTGCTTTTTCTGAATGCTTATTTATATTTTTGAGAGAGTGAGAGACAGAACATGAGCGGGGGAGGGGCAGAGAGAGAAGGATTTACAGAATTCAAAGCAGGCTCCAGGTTCTGAGCTGTCAGCACAGAGCCCGATGTGAGGCTCAAACTCACAAGCTGTGAGATCATGACCTGAGCCATAGTAGGACGCTTAACTGACTGAGCCACCCAGGCGCCCTGAAGACCATGCTTTCTGTGCAATGGCAAAGGTAGGAGTGAAAGTAGGGAAGAGTGGGGCAATGAGGTAAGTTGCACCAAAGCAGTCATTTCTGGAAAGGAGCTGCCCCAGGTGAGTCTGAAGGCCAGCTGACTCCCTAATGAAGGGCCTGCCCTGGGGAAAAAGCAGGTGATGATGAGGGACTGAAGTCAGAACGCAGTCAGCAGGAGGGGCTAGGTTTGCACCCCCACAAGCTGGATGACTGGGGTATATTACCCATCCTCAGTGTCTCGGATTCCCCCACTTTCAAATAGAGGTGGTGGATGTGACAGCACCTAGAACAAAGCAAGGTTTGGTTATTATTAAAAGCAGCGGAGGCCAGACCAAGGAGCCCTTCAGTGCTTTGAAACCAGGGCCAAGCAGATGCGTGGTTTAGAGTAAGCAGGGAGCAGCATGTGAGGGATGGGCCGGCTCTCAAGTCCTCCTGAGAGACAGATGCTGCCTGCAGCCTCCCCTGCCTCCTTCCCTCACCTGCTGGAGCCTCCAGCCCCCCAACCCCCATGCTGGGACTGCTGTTATCTGCCAAGGATTCTGGTCCTCTTCTGTTCACACTAAGGATATTGCTCAGTGCCCAAGGCAGGGTCATCTGGGTGGGAGCAGTGGAATGTGGCATCAGTCCGTGGAATGGCGGTGATGGAACTGAAGACCAGCTTTAACTTCATGGGCCCAGAGTTCCTGTGCCTGGTTGCGTGTCCTTGTCCCTTTGTGCGACGCAGCCCCAATAGGTATATGACTTCTCTGCCTGAGCTCTGCATATGAGCCTTCACTCAGATTGCTGTTCCGTGCTGTCATTTCTCCTTTTCTCACTTTTATTATGTAAAGCAGCACTGTGTCTCTGTACTGCATACATCGTTGCAGGTGACCTTAAACTTCATGTGGAATACAACGGTATTTGCAAAATGTGTACCATGAATGATAGGGAGAGGTACAAGGTGGATTCTGTGCCCTGTGAGTTTTCAACCTAGTTTCTTCATCATAAAGACATAGATTCTTGGAGAGCTATGAGATTCTGCTCCCACCTCCATCACCAGGTATGGACTAACATTTGTCACTTCGTTTGAGTTTTATTTCTGACCTTGGAAGAGGACCACGGTCGTTCCTCCTGGACCCTTGCCACACCTGGCCCAGCACGTAGTATTGATGAGGATGCTGCAGAGAGACGTGGGATGTCAGAGGCAGGGTCCGTGAAGGGGGTCTCCTCTTCACCCATTTCCTACCCGGGGCCTCAGTGTCTCCATCTGTAAAATCATCATGCCCCCCACCCCCTTCAATCATTCATGCTTTTCTTCAAAATATCAGGCTACTGCCCACACTCTTACTTACTTCATATTTTCTTTTGACTCATTCTGTTTTTCTTTAAATATTTTTGAAGAAAATTATACCATGAGGCACCTGGGTGGCTCATTCGGTTAAATGTCTGACTTTGGCTCAGGTC
The DNA here is from genome assembly GCF_003009895.1 of Hyaena hyaena. NCBI lineage: Eukaryota > Metazoa > Chordata > Mammalia > Carnivora > Hyaenidae > Hyaena > Hyaena hyaena. Next base: position 1,595,741 of record NW_024080932.1, on the reverse strand, counting down.
ATGATCTCGTGGTTTGTGACTTTGAGCCCCACATTGGGCTCTGTGCTGACAGCTCAGAGCCTGGAGCCTGCTTCAGATTCTGTGACTCCCTCTCTCTCTGTCCCTCCCCTGCTCACGCTCTGTCTCTCTTTCACTTAAAATAAATAAACATGAAAATTTTTTTAAAAAATTATATCACTACCATTGATGGTAAACCAGTATCTCTTTTGATAAATAGAAAGTATCCTCCAAACAGATATAATTAAAAGAAAGAATATAATTTAATCTATTCTGAGCCTGAGACTACCTTCTCTACAAAGAGAGATTTGTTCAGGTATTATTACAAATGGAGACTTTCTCTTTGTTGAGATCTAGATTGAAAGAGAATTGAATGGTACTTTCTTACATCCTGACTCATTGTCACTTAATGCCAAAAATAATAGTAGTAATTTGTGGGACTCCTATTGTGTCTGGCATTGCACTAATTTCTTTATATAGAGTCTTTATAGCAGAAAACTTATAAATTTTTGATCATGATGATGCTGACTAATAATATTTAGTGAACAGTAAATTTGTGCTAGAAAAGATAGTGTAATGTGTGTGCATTATCTCATTTGTCAAAGAATGTCCATTTCATAGGTAAGGAAAAAGAGTCCTAAGTTATGGAACTGGTGAGTGGTAGAGCCCAGATGGGAACCAGCCCGCCAGACCTGAATTCCATCCCCCAGCAGGGGCTGCGCTTCCTGCCATCTGTCTGGCTCCCTTGTTTGACTCTCCCTCTGTTTGGTTGCTGACATACTACTTGGTTTGGCCCCTGGACAGAGTTCCCTGGCTTTCTCCGAGGTAACCAAACCATCTTGTCAGGTTTGACAAGAAACCCAGATGTGTCTACTTATACCACCACTACAGCTATAGGGAGACCTTCCATGTCCTTATGGTCTTCTGTACATGAAGTATCCTCATAAAGATTGTCTTCATCATGGCACCAGTTTGGGCCCATAAAAGAGCATTAGAGAGGGAATGGGTCTTAGAGGTCCACCTAGCTCTGTGTTCCCCCAGGTGTGGTCAGAGCCCTTCTGGAGGGTGGCCAGGTACTTTCAGTAAGGTAACTGATTATTCCAATTACAGAACTCCATAGACTCAGGACAGGAAAGAGACTTATTGACCAGTACCCAGTGTCAAAATTTATTTTATAAGTTGCTGGATAAGGAATTTGGTTTAAATATTTCCAGAGATAAGCAACCAACAAGTGAATAGTGTATTTGTGTGTGTGTGTGTGTGTGTGTGTGTTTGTGTGTGTGTAGCTTTAAACACCTACAGTAGCAGACAGTCACAGATACTAAAACTAAGAAGGCATAAAGAATACTTGTTTCAAAATCCAGCCTGGTTTTCTTAGATGACATCATAGGATAGAAATTTAATAAGTGGACATCGTAATGGAAGATGTCACAGAGCTATGGTTCAAGTTCTAAGAGGACATATGCCTGTCACTTTGACACCATTGATCCAAGCCCAATCTAGGAAGATGACCCAACTCTATACAGCTGCTGATAATGCTATTTCTATCTTTATTCTCAGTTCTTATCAGTGAGAGTAGTAAAATCAGATTTTTTTGTAATCATTTGAGTATTTAGAAACAGATGAAGGGGTTTTGAGTGGCTCAATCAGTTACGTGTACAACTCTTGATATCAGTCAGCTCAGGTCATGATCTCATGGCTCGTTAGTTCAAACTTAAAGTCAGCATGGAGTCTGCTTGGGATTCTCTCTCTCTCTCTGTCTCTCTCTCTTTCTCTCTCTGCCCTTCCCCTTCCCACTCTAGCTCTCAAAAATAAATAAATAAACTTTTAAAAACATATATAAAAATGATGAAAACGAAAGAAATAGAACTTTGAGGGTGTGTGTGAATGTGTGAGTCTGGGGGAATAACCTAGATAAAGCTTCCTATGGGGATATTAGATTCTTGATATTGGCATTTGACTTTTTCCTAGATCTTCAAGAATGTCAAATTTTGTGCATACAAGTGAAGAATATTATTCTACCAATAAAGTGCAGTAAAGTATAACTGAAACATTTTAATGGCCTGCTTCCCCTGCCGACCCCGGATGAATCCGGTAAACTTAATGAGGTGTGATGGGGATGCAGAGTGCCTGCTAAACTCACCTGCTGGCTTGTGTCAGTTCCTCTGTGGCCAAATTCACATTTGTGCGTGAAGAAAATTAGAAGTCCCCACCCACTGTGGGCCTTCAGAGGTACTTGCACCTCAGTGTCGGGGACTCAGTTCTTTATTTACCAGCTCAATTGTGCCAAAGCTATTTGGAAGCATTTAGTTTGTGACTTGGACCAATGGACATACAATGGGGAAGAAAACACACATGCTTTTGCCTTTGTGATGCTTATGAACAATATGAATTTGTACAGTTTGTATCTTCAGAATCAGTGTCCAAGAAGAGGTATATGACAAAACAGCACTTTTCCTTAACTTAATTTTACATTGCAGAAGGATAGTCCCACTTAATTTTGAGAAACCTTGTTTGGTTTCGTTCCAACCATAATGGCCGCAAGAGAGAATGTTCTCCTATGATATAATAAATCAGTCGCATTGCTACAGACAATGCAGCTAGATTTTCTTACTTTGAGAGTAGTAGCAGACTGTAAGTATTTCCAGCATACAGCAAAATCTCTGCTGTGTGTGTGTGCGTGCATGTGTGAATACCTCTTTGACTTTATGAACATGGCATTTTGCAAGTAAGTTGATTTCTTGGTTGTTTGGAAGTTCCCCAGATTTGATAAACTGGTAAATATTAAGTTTCAGGCCTTGGGTTATATGCTGTTCATCACTTCTTTGGAGGTCCCTCAGGAGCAGCTTCTCTCTCTCTCTCTCTCTCTCTCTCTGGATAGTTCAGTAGTCTGGTAAAGTGATGGAGTCACTTATCACTTAAAAAAAAATCATTAGACTACTTCCCTAATTTAGTGCCCTAATTTACATCTGCAAAAAGCATTTGAGTATAGCTGTTGGATGAATCGCTTTGGTTCAAACTGCCCGTGTCCAAATCCGAAATAAAGAAAACCATAGTATCTGACATATAAGATTGTTATAACATTACATTATGTATTATGTGAAAGTTCTTAGCCTGGGACCAAGCACGTTACAAACTCTCAATATTTTCTTTGTCTGTTTGGATTAAATTGAGTCTACATAACACCTGGCCCCTGGAAGTATAGACGAGATGAAATTGTTCATGTCAGGTGTACATGACTATAATCATGCCATTATGTACATGACTATAGCCATGCCCTATGTACATGACTATAGCCATGCCCTTATGTACATGACTATAGCCATGCCCTTATGTACATGACTATAGCCATGACCTTATGTGCATGACTATAACCATGGCCTTATGTACATGACTATAGACATTCCCTTATGTACATGACTATAACCATGCCCTTAAATCCTCAAAGGTGATTAAATGCTTAACTTGGCATCTGAAATATTTGGAAAATACTGATCACATTTTTCATACTCAGTTCTTCCATAAACACACGGATTTACCATCAGTCAGTCAAGAAGTACCTATTGGTTACCCAGTCTTGTTAATTACCAATTGTTTGCAAAAAGATAGCCTAAACTATAGATTTTAACTATTGTAGAAAACAAATTAAAACAGCTCAACATTGCTTTTATCAAGGCTCCATAATTTGGACCAAGTGAGGACATCATGTCAATCCTTAATAAAAAATTACAAATTATATCTGTAGTTTAACATCAGGTAGATAAAAAGGATATATTTTTATGTTTTAAAATTTTTTAAATACAGTTGTATGGTTGTTGTCTGTTTAATTACTACCACTCATCTATTTCTCCAATAAGCGAGGTTCTGTCGAGGGTTAGCCATGTACTGACCCAGGCCAGACAAAATGAGTATAAGATGTAATTTCTCTCTTCCAGAAGCTGAGAGTTTCCTTGGATGCACTATCAGAAGGTGCAGACAAACATAATAACAGAGCTCTTCCTGGCGGAGAAAAATCTAGAGGAACAAAGGTGCACAGCAGGCCTTACTTACCTGGGCAGGATGTGAGGCTGGGGACAGACTGGGAGAGACACATAAGCTGTGTTCTTCAGAGTGGACATCTCCCAACCTGATAGGGAACATTTAGAGTTTTAATGTGTTCAGATTTTTTTATGTAAACAGCATTGGCTGCTAGTAAATGCTTCCATCAGGAAAGGAGTTTCTATATTGCTGTGTGCTTTACTGTCAAATGCTGAGGTGTTTGTTCACTCGCAACACTGAGACAAATAGGCAAAATAAAACAAACTGCAGAAGAGGCATCACTGCTATTCTGGCTGTTTGTGATTCTATGTGCCCTGACTGCTTTGTTTACCCCAGTGATTCTTACTAAAACTTTACCAGTGGATTGTAGTGACAGCCCTGAAAGCTTCTTGAAGCTGGGTTTGCTTGCCATCTCTCCCTCTCCCTAAAAGGTTAAAATACAAAGTGACTTGTATTCGAGGGCAAAAATAAAATATACTGTCTTGAAGAAGGCCTTTTTATTTTCCTTCTATTGTTAAGTGTTCCTCTCAGGTTCAATAACAGTGTATAAACAGACTCCATGTATATTTGGGACTTTTACGGTGGATGTGCTTAGATATTCCCCTTATCTGATGTTTCATTCCTTTTTTATTCAATAGAGAAATCATCATGGCATAGTGGGAAGGCAAAGCCTTAGGAACAAGGGAAATCGAGGTTGGAATTCTTATTTTACTATTATTAATTAGCAATGTCCTGTTGGGTAAGTTCATTTAACTTCTCTGAGGTTAAATTCCCTTCTCTTCTAGGAGGTAGGAACCGAGTAAGACAAGCCCCCTCCAGTGCTGTTTGGCAAGATTGGTTAAAAGAAAAATGAATACAGACGCACCAAGGAGGTGTAGATCGGGTGTATGTAGTACGTGGCAAATAAAAGTGGAGTTCTAGGGTCACAATTGTTGATATGTTAACGGAGAGAAATCAAAACGACATCATTTGGGCAAGAAATAGGGATAAAATGTAGAGTAGCAGGAGGCTTGCTCATATGCTAGATGACTGTTTGTTTATTCATTTCACAACGATATTACAAAGGCTGTGAATATTTATTTAGTTCTGCTCCCAATAGTCCTTCTAATAGGGAATTATTTGGGTACAACGAAAGACATTTGTAAATGCGGCTGATAAGACTGGCATTGGACAAGGGGTGTTTTGTTGGACACAAGAATTCTATTGTCCCTGGCTTCAGTTGTCAAGTGCCCGGAGAACCCAGAATTTATGGTGGCAGTACAATGGTCCTTTCAGGGCCCAGCGAAAGAGCTGTGAGATCCTGCTCCCCGGCTTTTCAGGGCTTCTAATCTTTTTATCGGGCCTGGACAATGCCGGATTCAGCCGCTGCCTGAGCCTCCTGACTGTCCATTGGCCGCCAGGTATTGTGCGGTAATTACCATGGTGACAATGGACTCTCTCTACGGCCATCCATCGGCGCTTTGGAAAACGGTGAAGGTTGTCACTTTGTATTAGGTGCCTCTAAAGGCATGGCTTACTTAGAAAAACTGCTAAAGAGAAATAAAGAAAATTGTGTTAAGAGTTTGATTTAAAGGGCCACTGTGTCAAATCCATTTGGAGCCCAGGACCTCTTTATGGATGTTTTCTTGTAATTATAGTCAGACATTGGACGTCATCCCTGTCCAGGCAATGAGGAACCGCAGGAAGGCATGAGCTGTGGGCAGCTGGCAGCCCTGAACGTTCACTGAGAGCAGAAGTCTAAGCTGAGGTGGGGAACTTGGAGGGTTCCCAGAACTCCTTTGGGACTCAGTTTCCTTATCTGCAAGAGAATGGTGTGGAAAATCTTTGCAGATTAATATTAAGTATATGTTATATACAATGCATGCAAAATACATGAATATTACTTCTCTATAGATGCTTATACATCTACCAGAGAGCTTTATGATAGCAAATCTACAATAAAAGGTAAAACTGCTTTTTAAATCATGCACAATGGAAAAAGCACAATCTATATTTTTTCATAATCACAGCTACTGATTATTGAGTGCCTGCTTTGGGTGAGGTAATACAATTATTATCACTATATTTAACAAAATCCTACAGAAAAGTTATTATCCCCATTTTATACTGAGGAAACTGAGGCTCAGAGAGGTCTTGTTTTCTCAAAGTCAGACTAGCTTGGAAGAGGTAAAGCATGGATTTTTTTTTTTTTTTTTGAGAGAGAGAGAGAGAGAGAGAGAGAGAGAGAGAATCCCAAGCAGGCTCCACACCATCAGCACAGAGCCTGTTGCAAGGCTCAGTCCCACCAACCATGAGATCGTGACCTGAGGCAAAATCAAGAGTCAGACAATCAACGGACTGAGCCACTCAGGTGCCCCAAAGCATGGATTTTAAATTAAATGTATCCTCACTGCTTCCCCCCATTTTTTAAAAAATCAGAATCTATAAACCTGTCATACAAAATATGTTTCACCATATGGTTTTGGAACTTTGGCAATAATTTCTTTACAGGGAAGAAGAACACCCAGTGATGATTATTAACTGGGTTTATTCATCTTTTCAACAATGTCAGGAACATGTGATGCCCATAAAAGGAAGAAACCCCTGCTGATAGGGTGCCCAGAGTCAAATGCCTGTCTGCTGCCCCCTCCCCCGGGCACAGAATAAGAAAAAGACACAGCAGAATCAGCAAAACTACTTGATCTTTCCATGACTGCAGAAAAGCATATGGCCTTTGCTTCAACTTCTTGGGCAAAAGAACAGCAGTTTCAGAAACCTGATATTTCATTTGTTTATTTAATAGTAATATATTTAATCATAGTTTGTTTCAGTCAGCTCCCTACCGAGATACCTGAAATCCCTTGTTGTACTGTTATAGCAAAACAATAGTAGTGTTCTGAGGTGACGCACTAGAGGTATAGGCATGATTTACCCCATGAAGTAGGTCTCATTGTGGGTTCTTAAATCTGGCAGAAAGGAGTGGATTGTTGGTGATCCAATCCCACTGTGCTGCTTCCTTCCTCTAAGCACTTGGGCACTTCCTGCTTAGCCTCAGTTTCTTCACCTGTAAAATGGAGCTATCCCTGTCCCCTAGTTTTCACTTGCTCCCTTCAACATCAACTCTTTCCCTTTTCACCCGTCACCCCCCGTGCCATACCTACACCAGCACTGCATACACAGTAAGTGGCCCGGGATCCTGAAGCATTTGTTGATGGAGTCAGTGGGATGGGAACTATTTTAATTCACATATACTTTCAGCCCTTACCGTCCCTCAACCCCAGCACCATAGAGTGTTGTTTTTGTTGTCCTTGCACTACTAACAATGATCCTGGCCCCTGTCTGTTCTGCCTGAGTCCACATTCTTATGGAGGATCCATACATGTTAGATCTATAAGCCAAAGCATGTGATTTAGAGCAGAGATCCTCAGAGAGGGACAGCAGTGTGACTCATGGGTCAAAAGAAAGCCTATGGACTTACGTGTATTGAGACTTCTAAACATTCGGAGCTCAACAAGAGAAATCTTCCATCATCATCTTCCCATCTTTCCCTGGCTTTTCTCCTTGCTTTTTGTATGCTCACTGAAGATGTGCTCCATCCTGCTTGATGCCCTTGGCTTCACAGAGTTCTTGTTCTGATTTCTTCATCTCTCTGCAGTAATCTATGGCATGTTGTGTCTGTGCCTCTAGGAGGCTCAGGGCTGTGGGACCTCTTAGCACAGCACTGGATGGAGCCGGAAGCAGGCAGTGACTCTGTCCTGTGAGAGGGCCTATGACAGCACATAGGCCTTGAGAAAGGAAGGGCAGTCACTCTGAGAGTAGGTAGCGGGGAGGCCACAGTGCTGGGTTGCATTTCCCTAGCTCAGAAGGGAATGCATGATTCCAAGTCCTGGGGAATCATGAGCGGTGACAGAGGGGATGGAAAATGAAAATTCCAAGCAGGAACAGCAGTACAGAAAGAGAAGACAGGGAGCATACACACATAGCCCTCTCACATCCAGCCAAGTCTGCTGAAAGCACAAGAAAACCAGCCAGAATTTCTTCTGTCATTGTTTTCTTTTCTAAGAAGCACAGTGCAGCCGTATACCAACATTTCCCACAGAAAGCCGTATACCAACATATCCCCTCTTTCTCGAATGTTTGCAGTGATCAGAATTCATAGACAATTCACCCGGCTATTTTTGCTTTTCTTCCAAAGCTCTTAATTGTCTGTGAAGGTTTTTGGTGAAAGGAGTTTTATAGGGGATAGTTTGCAAGGAGGTAAACAATGTGAGACAAAGTAGGAGTTCAATTAGTTTTTGTGGATTTGAGAAGTAAACTTTGAAGAGCACACTGGCTACAGACACAGCTATATTATTCTCTGACTGCATACGGGGGGAGGCAAACAGAAGGAGCATAGGCTGTCATGTCTGCCTTGCTATATTCTGGTCCCACCTTGGGTGTTACTGGCTGCACACCTTGGGCACGAGTCTTACCCTTTGAATGGTGGGGTAAGATACCCAGATGGGCTCAAGACAGCCAGAGTGGTGATATGTGTTTAAAGAGAATACATCGGTGAGGCTGGTGGCAGATGTCTCTTCCATTTATGGTGTACTAGTTCTCCATTGCTGAGTAACATGCTGTCCCCAATTTAGCGACTTATAACAATTCACTATTACCTTTTATAGTTGAGTATAGTGAAATCATCTGGGTAGTTTTTACTTAGGGTCTCTCACGCTGTATAGTCACATGGCTGGAGTCACATGAAGGTTTGACTGAGTTGGATGTCCAAGATGGCATCTTTATCCACAATCTGGCACCTCAGCTTGGATGCTTAGAATAGCTAGATGTGGCTGGGCATCTCTCTCTCTATCCGCATAGCTTCTCCACATGCCTAGCTAGTACTTCCTCATAGTGTGCAGGTCTAGAGTATTCAGACTTCTGACGTGACAACTGACTTCTCCCAGGTGAAGCTTTCCAGGAGCACAAGATATGACTCAGCTTCTGAAAGTGTAGAGTGTCACTTTGCTGTCTCTCATGGGTGAGTCAGGGATAGCTCAGATTCACACAGAAGGGGCACTGGGGCATGAATATCTGGGGGTAAGTAAGGTTCACTTGGGAGGGGGGCATTTTTAGAAACTAGCTCAACATGCAAAGTAGGGTCCTTCATCAGTTATGGGTTGTATGAATTGTCAGTTTGGCTTTTTCTCTATGACTAGACACCATGTCCATCTGAGAATAATCCCAGTGCTACTGGGATCAATATCCTGGGAGTAGCACATAGTAGGACAATTTTCTTGTTCTTGCTACAGTCACCAAATCAATATGTTATGGACACATTTTAGATCTATAATTTATCTTCATCCATTCACCAAGAAGGGTTTTTGCTTCTTGCTGTTACTGCTGCTGCTGCTGCTGCTGTTTAGCAGAAGGTGTCATGTGTGAGGAGCTGTTGGAAGAACCAAGATGAGCCAAGGAAAAGTGGATTCGGAATCAGAAAGGAAGCATAATAAAGTCAAATAAGAAGCTGTTTCAGTTCTTAATGCAGACCGGGTTGATCCTAGAAGGTAGAAGCCCTAGAGATGAAGGACATTCAAGAAATCCTTTATGTTGTTTTGTTAAAGCTATGCCAGCTGCCATCTTCCTTGGTTTAGTGCCTCAATTTTTGAACACGACAGCTGTTCAGACACTCTGTGTTCATCTCTTCATTCACTGAACAGATATACATTGAACAGCTGCTCTGGGCTAGGAAATGTGTTAGACACTTTGGGAGATATGAAGATGAATCAGACCAGAATCTGGGCAGAACACAGCCCCCACACAGAAATCCAGAGTGTGCTGTAGTGCGGGAGGGGGTGGAGAGGAATGTAATCTTGATGAAGAATTGCAGCTCTGTCTGCTCAGCTCTGCTGCTGTAGGGATGACATCCCCTATCACCGCTGCCACCACCGTCACTCTTTGCCCTTGGCACCTTCATTCTGCAAGGATCTGGTGGCACCAGAACAGTGCTTCTCCCTCGTGGAGGGAAGGTACCTACTTTGGACTCAGACAGAATGGGTTGTCTCAGAAACTGACTCCAATACTTCATATCTCCCTACAGGTTTGTTCTTAGTTCTGGAGCAAATGTATGTGACATATGTAGCACGTTGTAAGAAGCTGGATGAATGGTTGCCTTTATCTTTTTGTCAAAGTACCAAATGCACACACAGTCTTTTGATACCTTTAAACCCATTTTTCCCATTTTCTACATAATTGTGATAATTTGCTTACCTCTCTCCCTCCACCTCTGGGCTATTCTCCTCCAAGAAAAGTCTGTCTATACAACTGTGTATCCCCTGTGTCGAGTAGTGTGTCATTTTATCAATTCATGTCACCTTTAGATTAATAATGGTCCTTTCATTTTTTGCAGAAACCACTGTATTGTCGGCTCAGTGGCCCAGTGACACTCATTCCTATTGTCATTTGTTGAGTGACCAATCAGATGGGTGGAGTGTGTTATAGAAATTGGCAGCAAGTATCCAATGGGTGAAGAAGGTAAGTCCTTTACTGTACTATGTATGTGGAGATGGAAATGATGCCCAGTGGGCCCCTCCCTCCAACCTGCCTTTGAAACTTCACCAAATCTAAAGCAGAATCTGAGACGGAAGTTGGCCTACTTTCTTGGGCTTTGAGGAATATGATTATTCACTGTTGTTCTTGGGTTCTCTTTATTGAATATCTGTTATATACTAGTACAAAGGTGATAGTTTTTTATTTGTTTTTTTTTTGGGGGAGGGGAGGGGAAGAGAAGTGACTATAGAAGATTCGGAGGAGAAAGAAGGAACTAAAAGGGATTCTTCAGCAAAGATTCTGCTGGATAGACTAAAGAAAATTGCCATATTGCCTTTCTCCACCTTTTCTTCTTTTGAAGATGATTCTATAAATATGAACAAGGTGGCTTACATCCCATGGCCAGGAGGCTGAACCTTTTAGATCTCAAAATACAGAACACAAGATCATAAGCCAAAAGGCTGATTTCAACTCCGAGGCTCAGCTCTTCCACTCACTATCCCTGTGCCCTTAGGTTGATGAGTTCTTTTCTGGGTCACAGGATGGTTGGACCTACGGCCTTTAACAGTTCTTAAGTTTTAGGATTCTATAAATCCAATGATCTCCTCTATCTTTTCAGTGGTAGCTGAAGCTATTTTTATTAAACATCCTAATGTCCAGTTACAAATTTAAGAATTGATTCTACCAGCAGGACTCCCTACATTTTAGGGTTCTAGACCCATCTCTCCATATGTCTATTGCTCATCACCATGTAGATGTCCACCAAGTGCCTTAAATGAAGAGGATGAATACAAGTCATGCTTTTCTCCTCTAAACCTTCACTTTGTCCTGTGTGTCACATTCCAGGGTCATATCAAAATCTACCCAGTTCAGAAACATGGGAAGCGTATGATATGCCTCTCAATCCCTTACCTCCACAGCAATTTATTCCTCTTGATTCTTTTTTTTTTTTTTAATAGTTTATTGTCAAGTTGGTTTCCATATAACACCCAGTGCTCATCCCAAGTGCCCTCCTCCTCTTGACTCTTACCAGTGCTACTCTTATTATCTCTGAAATATTTTTTAAAATATCTTTTTATCCTCGCTGCCATCATCCAAGCATAAGCCTGACCCTCCTTCTCCAGGATCACAGCAGTTGCCACCTGACAGGTCATTTTGCCTCTGGGGTTACTTCAGCTCCAGCCTGTTCATCTTTCATACAAATCCTAAACAATGTCCCCACATCAGGATATTATTTTATTTTCCTGCTTAATCTTTTCATTGTCAGAGATATGAATTCTTTAATAAACTTCTAGGACCTCTTCCAGGATAAGGCCACTGTTTTGTTGTCTAGATTCATCTGTACAGCCAGCCTTTACTATACGCATCTGCTGTACGATCTACTGTAGGGTACAACTGTCATTTCCCCAAAGCTCCATAATTTCTCTTGCCTTACAAGCTAACTCTTACTCACTTTATATCTTGGCTTGCACCTCACTATCTCTAAGGAATTCTCTCTAATCCCTGAAGACTGAGCAATAGGGGTCTCCTAGGCAACACCTTAGAAAAGGTCCAAATTTAAACCATTTACTATGATGTCGGCATTGGGCTATAGTTGTCTATTTAATTGTGTATCTTCTCAGCTAGACCTGGAGGCTCTCAAGGGCAGGACTTATTTTGGGACCTCTGTGTTCCTGGTTGCAACCACTGTATCTGGCCTCAAGTCGGTTCTCAGTAAATATTAATCAAACATATGAATAGAGACTTAAGTATATTTTGAATAGAAGATGAGGAAGGGAAGCTGATGTTACCACAGAGAGAAAAGTCAGATTAATGGCAGCTAACAGGTATTGATTGCTTAGTACGCATCGTGCAGGCATCACCCCCCATAATCCTTGCAAAAACGTAATGTGGTAAGTACTATAAATATCCAAGATTTTCTAAATGAGAAAAATGAGCCTTTGAGAAGATAAGTAGCTTTCCTATGACCATATTGCTGTAATTTTTATCCTTGAAAATTTTTATCATTGAGAAGCGTGACTTTACTTAGAACTTATGTATTTTACCACTCTCTTCTTTTCTCTTATCCCTGAATCAATCTGCTCTGTATGGATAAAATAAAATTTCCTCCACATGAGGCAAGACTCTTTTCTTGAAGCCCACACAAGCTTTTGTTACATAGATGGTCATCCCCTGTGATTAGACCTGCGAATATTTGGTGACCTTCTGGATATTTGTACACTCATATTTTAATGTTGAGTCTATTTGAGGACAAAATTCCAATTTAGGGAGGTGCTCCAACTCTTTTTCCCCTGCTCTGATCAATGTTTGTTATGGTACTAAACTAATGAATGAAAAGGCTCTTCGAGGAGCAGAGCAGCCCTTCCCTGCAAAGGCACCAGTATGATTGGTAATGTAGGACTGGCTCTCCTCAAAGTAGCATATTTTGCACTCATTTGCTCCAAAGCCTGGCTCAGCAGATGAGGTACATCCTCCTGTCGAAATGTTTGTGAATGGTGATCATCTCATTTCTGCCAAGCCAAATGGGTCTCTTCATTTCATTGGCCCGGTGAGTTCTTCAGTAGAACATGCAACTGACATTTCCTATTTTTCCAGATAATAGGGACAATTAGAGTGAGGTATCAATGAAGCAGAGTCAGAAGTTAAATAGAAAGTACTTGAATTTAATTTCTCTTCTAGGAAATCTGCTAGGTGTTGTTATTGTTGTTGTTGTTTTTCTATTTAGAAATTAAGAACAGCCTACTTTGAATTGTTCTGCATAGCTTTCCAAGGAAAGGAAGGTAAACTATTCTAGTGCTTGTAACATCCTTGAAAAAAAAAAAAAAAACAGAGCATGTTATAGACAGAATGGCCATTTGATCTTTCAGGCTAAGATTCTTGTTTACAGAAAGGATTTTATTTTATTTTATCTTACTTTATCTTATTTTATTTTACTTTACTTCTTTACTTTACTTTACTTTACTTTATTTACCTAGAGAAAGGAAAGACTAGTCATGATTTTACTATATGGTTTTGGAAGAACAAAACAAAATTAGCCAGCAACTGAGGCTCAAGATTCAGATTTCTGGTCCCTGGTTTGCCAGCATTTCTTGAAGGTATGTTTCTTGAAGGCAGAGATGAAAGGAGACTTCCCTTTTATTGGGGAGTGTCCAGTTAAGTTGCTGTATATAAAGTGCTCAAAATCCAAGTAGGAAGAAAAAAGAGTGAGATGGGGTAGAGAGAAAGCTTTTAACAAATGGTGGTGACATGGTTGGAGCTTATAGGATCAGCTCTCAGGCTGACCTCCAGGGAGATCCACTTGAGCTTCATTTCTGGCACACATTTTACTTAGGAGTCTTCTCAGAGCAAGGGAGGAATGAGCTGAGGTAGCTACAGGATAGGACCTCTCAGCCCTGCTCCCTGGCTGGGCTTTTATAGTAGGGCACTGGGGCACAGATATGAATTTCTTGAAGTGAAAAGGATTTGCCCTTATGTTCATGAAAAGCTTACACACACTGAGATTCTCCTGAATGATAATCAGCAGGGGCTAGTGGTCACAGGTCACCCAATTATCTTCCATTTGCCTAAAAATCAATCCCAGAAAGCCGCCTGGGGAACAGCTCACCTGTGCTGAAGTATCCACCAGGCCCTGCTTTGTCTCTGATAGTCTGAAATGTTGGCAGCCTGCTTTCTAACCCCCTGTGCCCGCTGGGTCTGTCTGTGAATACACATTTCCTATTTCAGGATGTAGGCCACTGTGGAGAAAGAGGCCAAGTATCTGTCTGTAGCTGGTGTCACTGGAATAAAAAAACAGACGCTCAGTCCACTTGCTGACTTCTTTGCCGATCTTCAGTCTGTACAATGTGACTGTCAGTACCGCAATCAGCTAAGAATTACAGGAGGCTCTTGTGTGCCGGGCAACAGGAATGTCCTATCTTTGCCTGAGCCAATACTACAGGAAAAAAGAATTCAACCAAAGCTGTGGTTGTTTGATCTTGCTTTATTTAATTAATCATGAACAAAATGCAGAGACCACTCCTGATAATAACGGTAAGAGATGACATTTAATGAGCATGCCCACGTGCAGACACTGTGCTACATTCTTTACATTCATGATCTTGTTGAATATCATCAGAACTTTGAGCAGTATGTGCAGTCATCACAATTCTTTTGTATATGAGGACCCTGAGGTCCAGAAAGGTTAACATGAACTTGCCAAGGGACATCTGACTAACAATGGGTAGACCCAGGGTCTCTTCTCCTGAGCACTGACTCCTCCAGATCTTTGGCTGCCTTAATGAACTTGGAGAGCAATTATGTTGCAAATCTTTTGGTATGGCCATGTCCTAAATCTCCTCTGGAGTTATAAGGGAGACCTGGGCTTCTGGCATTAGTTTGCAGCTGATTGTATGTGCTCAGTGAGAGGCACATCAGGAGAGGCAAAGAGAATCCTGCATATGTTTACTTATCAGCCATCTCTTGAGAACTGTTCCTGTTTTGGCCATTGGACTAGGCACTGGAAATAAGGCAATAGGACAGATTCATGGGCATCTGGGGATACAACAATGAAACTAAAGCCATGCCTTGAAGAAACTCCCTTCTTGTAATGGAGCCAAGCTGGCAGACAAATAACCATGGTGCATAGCTCCTTCTAGGCAGCTCCAAGGCTCCGCAGGTACACAGAGGGACTGACTTTGAAAGAGAAAATCAGAGGAAGCTTCAGTAGAGAGGTGACCTTTACATATGAAGTATGAGTAAGAGTTCACCAGGAAATGATAGGAAGAACTGTACAGTATGGAACTTCTGTAGACAGAGAGTGGTATAGAAGTTCTTGAGCCAGTGTTTGTCATGACTGGGTGGGCAGTTTGTTTTCATCTTTATTATTCTTAAGTAGATAAGACTGTTAAATAGATGAAGATGGTTTGAAATTCAAAAGGTGACAAAAGGCCTACAAAGAATTATGTATCCTTCAAAGCCTCTCCTTTCCTGGAGGCAGCTACTATTTTTGGATTCATATGTGCCTGTCCAGAGATTGTTTGGACACTTATAACCACACATATCCACATAGTCACTTTCTCCTCATCTGTGCCTATAGATGGTATCTAGCTATAGACACTGGTATGCACACTGTCTAGAAAAAGAAAACTTTATGAAGTTTTTCTTGGTGTTTGCTTGCTGTCCTTTGATTTTAAACATTTTTTAATTAAGAAAAATTACAAACCTGCAGAAAGTCGCAAGAATAATACCATGAAGTCTTAGAAACCCTTATGTAAAATCACTGATTTTTGAAAATCATTTTGCCATGTTGCACAATGATTGTGTGGATTTCATCCCTAATGAAAGTACAGCTTGGATGTCAGTTACCCAGAGACCTGTGTGAGCTTCCTCTCTCCAGTACTTACTTTGAGACAACCCAGGCATATGTGAAATCTAGAACATGTTCCGCTTCGTGTCAGTTGCTCTGAGTTGCCCTAAGCAGCAAATCCACCTCCAGGATGGAGACATCATGAAGGAGCCTTCTTTGGGCCACCTGATATCCACCTTGTGTTCATCTTTGAGAAAGGGTTTTGCCCTGTCTGGTCAAGTGCTCCCTCAGCAAGAGGTGAGCATCTCAGAGAGATGAATATGCTCTCCACACCTGCCTTCTGGGCCCAGTGGTCCAGGGTGGAATCACACAGTCCAGTTAAAATCTAATCACTTCATTTCCGACAACCGGCCCTGTAGACAGTGTGACTCTCCTGTTCTGCTTGTCAACTCCAGCACGGCAACCTCAGAGTCTGGTGTAGGATTCCCTCCTTTTCAAGATCAAAGCCCCTGACTGCTCAAGTTATCGGCACACTTCCTCTGTGCATTTCATGGCCAGGGACAGTTTGTATTCTATGTGAGAGGGACTTCGAATAATGTGACAGGCAGGAAGTAACCCAAGGAGACAGTGTGATATGGCTTTGTAGTCAAGTGCTCAGGGCCTAGGAGGATTGTTTTCAGGTATTCATTCATTCATTCATTCATTCATTCATTCACTCATCAAATAATTACTGAAAGCCTCTGTGGCACCCTTTCATGTTTTGTATCAAGACATGTGCATGCTCTCTGCAGACTGTGTGATTGTGTGATGGTGATCTGTGGGGTGGCAGTCTTACAGACCTCTCTCAGCTGAAGAATGCAGGTGATCCTGACAGTGCTGGGGTAGAATTTCCTAAGGAATGACTTCCTGGCCATCTATCCATTCATTCATGCAGTAAACACATATTTACTGACTGCCTGCTCCATCCTAATTCCTCATGTGCACCTGTGAATACGACTGTCGTTCCTATTTTCGTAGAACTCATATGCCAGTGAGGCCATGTCTCCTGACCTCCCTCTAAGTCTACCTGTTCCTTATGTTGGTTCCATCAGGTAGGTTCAGCTGCTCCCACGGTTTCAGGTCAAAAATCAGGCCATTACCTGTCAGCCCTCCCTGGTTTCATGTGATTCCTAAGCCACAGAATCACCATTTCCTCCGGAGGCTACTAACCCAAATTACCCTGTGCCCTGTGGAGGACTCAGAGCTCAAGGAAGTTTGAGAGAGCAGAGAAGGAAAGGTAACAAGCCATAGTAAAATCTGCCACCAATTAATTGTGTCTGCTGAGAATCTAGAAGGCTGCAGCCTGACACCTGGCAGATGCCTCTATTTGGAAGCTTTAGAAAAATTGTGGAGAGGCCAGTGAGTTCATCTTTTCAAGAGGCTCTGAATTTTAGAATCTAAGCACCATTCCAAATGCTGTTAGGTTGCCACAGCAACAGTCTTATACACTGTTTTTTAAGAAAATGAATTTTAAAAAATTCAGCCTCATACTTGCAAGGGCTAGTGAGAAGGTGCCTCTCTAAATGAATGTCTGGTAGGTTTCCTGGAGTACTGTGTTTCTGTCCATAACAAATACTGTCTTGGACCTTTCAACACCTCCAGTTTCACTTAGAATTTCTACTTGAAAAATGGACCCAGGAGGATTGTTATTCATTGCCCCTAACCCGTTTACATCAGGCTTTGGGCAAAGAAAGAAAAAGCCTTTATCACTTATGTAGTTTCACTCTCATCAAGGGTTGGAGGAGAACCCGCAGTGGCAGAGAGCAGCCTGTGCTCACACGAGAACGGCCAGGGGGGCTGGTACTCGGGTTCCCGGGAGCACGTCCAGCTCAGTGCCTGCTTCTCCAGTGCTTCTCCTCCAAGCTGCTGCAGGATTTCTCTAAAATCCAAATTGTATCAAGTTGCTTAAGTCTAAAACCTTCAAAAGACTGTGGTCCCTTGGTCCCTCGCAGGATAGATTACAGAACGCGCCACTTGTAAGACTGACAGGATCTAACCTCCACTCCTTCTCTCTCATCTCCTGAAGCCCCCCTGTTATCCATCATTTACTCTCCGTCCATATCTTACTGCCGATAGTCTTGAAACCCACTGCCGATAGTCTTGAAACTAACTGTGATGCTTCCCTCTGGGTTCCCTGGCACAAGTGTTCCTTCTCTGTCCCCATTTCTCTGGATGTGCAGAGAAGAGTCCTCTCCTCCAGATGGGGTGCCCTGACCCTGTGAGACAGAGCTTGCCACTTCTTTCTCCCTAGTACTTTGGTTTCTTGGGGGTCTCAACATGCCTTTCATGGGCCCAAGGCAGTTGAAGTTCACCTTCAAGAGCTTCTTTTCCCATACAAATAATATATTTTATGATTGCTCTGATATAAAGATGAATATAATCTTCTACCCTAAAAGTCCAATTTATCTTCTGACTTTCAAAGAAGCTGTGTGAGGATATGGAGTAAAAGGAACCCTGTGCACTATTGGTAGGAATACAAATTGGTGCAGCCACTGTGGAAAACAGTATGGAAGTTGCTCAAAAAATTAAAAATAGAACTACCATATGATCCAGTAATTCCACTGCTGGGTATTTACCCAAAGGAGACAAAAACACTAATTTGAAGAGATATATACACCCCCATAATCATTGGAGGGTTATTTACAATAGCCAAGACATGGAAGCAACCAAGTGTCCATAGACAGATGAATGGGTAAAGACAATGTGGTGTGTATGTGTGTGTGTGCACACGTGCGTGCACTCACACACACACACAGGAATATTATTCAACCATAAAAGAGAAGGAAATGTTGCCATTTACACCAACATGGATGAATTTTGAGGGCAGTATGCAAAGAGAAATATGTCAGATAAAGACAAATACTGTATCATCTCACTTATACGTAGAGTCTAAAATAAGTAAATAAATAAAACCTAATTCATAGATACAGAGAGCAGGTTGGTGGTTGCCAGAGGCAGGGGGTGGCGAGTGGGCAAAATAGGTGAAAGTGATCAAAAGGTACAAAGTTCCCATTATACAATAAATAAGTCCTGCGAATGTAATGTACAGCATGGTGACTGTATTTAATAATACTCTTTTGGATATTTGAAAGTTGGTAAGAAAGTAGATCTTAAAATTTCCTACCACAAAGAAAAAAAAAAACCCAAAAAACAAAACTATAGCTATGTGTGATGACAGATGTTAACCAGATCTGTTACAGTGATCATTTTGCAATATACACAAATATGAGATCATTATATTGTACATCTGAAACTATATAATGGTATATGTCAATTACATCTCAATTAAAAAAGACAAAAAAATTCAAACATTTCTGTGAGCCCCTAAAGTATTAGGGGCCCCAGACACTGTACCTGATGGAAAAGTCAGTGGTGTTCCTTTGTGACCTCATTGCCATTTATTTGTCTACAAGCCTGTACGATCCTTGAGGATGGAATTTGGCTGCTTCATGCTGTGTCTCCTGTCACAGTGTATAGGGTATATGTGTACCATTGGTAAACAGGCCTTCATAAGAAAGAGACATGGTCTCATCCACTGCTGAGGGGTTTGGCTGGCACTCCCAGATAAGGCAGTGCTTACTGCCCCACGTCCATTTTCAAAAGGGACAGCGTCTTCCCTTCCCACTATCTGTGCAGCCCTTCCTTCTGCATCACCCACTTTGATCCCAGCATGTGGACATTTTCCATCTCATTCTCTGGAGGAATAAATGGATAAACTGGATAAATCTGAGAGAGGTTAAGCAGAGTCTAGAAAATAGTGGTGTGCTGCTCGGAGTCACACATAGTATACAGAGCCATGATTGATTGATTGATTTAGAGAAAGAAAGAGTGCAAGCGGGGGAGGGACAGAGAGAGAGAGAGAGAGAGAGAGAGAGAGAAGCCCAAGCAGGCTTTGCGCTTTGACTGCAGAGGTCAATGCAGGGCTCAAACCCATGAACTATGAGATCATGACCTGAGCCAGATCAAGAGTTAGACGCCCAATGGACTGAGCCACCCAGGCACCCCAGTGGAGCCATGATTCTAAATCCTTTGTTCTCCTAAGACTCCTGCCAGTGCTCTGTGGCAGTACAGATCTACCAATCCAAACCTTTTTTCCATACCAACACCTGTAAGAAACTGTGGGTCTCAGCATAGGTAGAATTGCTTCTAAACTCTATGCTGTCATACACTCCACCCCTATTTTCCCTTCACTGGAAGGCTGGTAGCCCCAGCTAGAGGGCATGCTTCTGGGAGAGAATCTGCAGCTCTCAGCCCCTTCAGGACTTGCCTCAGTTGCCAAGGTCATGGCCCCTCCTGGGGCAGCCCACATCTGATGTCTGGATCAATAGGGCTTTGGCCCTCTCGGCTGTACTTGAGATCATTTGGAAGAGCCATCCTTGCCCAGAGCACCGCACAGGGTTACCTGAGCCTGTCGTCAGGCCTCCAGCATATCCCACCTTCTCTCTCTGTCTGTTCCTACTTCCCTTCCCTCACACATGCATTATTCTCAAGGGCACCCTGTAATAAGCATCCACATGTGAAACTCCATCTCTGTGCTGTCTTCCCAGAGAACCCAACCTGCCACAAAACTCTATTGAATATTTGGCAACAAGCCTTCTTGTGTCTGCATGAATACACCAGATTCATTTGTACCTTCATTGTTTTCACTGAACGTGTATTCATTCATTGGATGCTTCGCACTGTGCTAAGTACCAAGATACTGTGAGGAGCGAGACAAAAAATGACCTCTGGTCACATGGAACTTAAATCACTTCTACTCTGGAGATAGATTTTAGTCTTGTTTCTGCACTTCAAACGTGCTTTTCCCAGAACATTCTGGCTGCCCCTGCGCTTAGGTGGGGGGCAAGAGAGGTTTCCCATTGAGCCCTGCTGATTGCTTTGCAGAATAAATGCTGCTTCCGAGTGTGCGTGAACAGCCTTCTCCTTATCCATGAGAAGACTCCTCTACTCCCTTCTTTGCCCGGAGCGGGCCAGAGTGAGGTCTAGGTTAGGAGAGGCAAGAGCTGGAGCAGGGGAACTGGAGGTGCCCAGAGTGAGGGGGGAGACAGAGGTGCAGATGGCCAGGTCTGCAGGAAGCAAGGTCAGGGTCAGAAGTTGAACTGAGAAAATGAAGGGAAAGGGATGCAGGTATGTCTGCTGTTTAATCAGCAGCAGAGTAGGGGTGAGGGATTGCAGAGTGATTGCCGTTGCCCATAGTCTTTCCTTAAAAATATGCCCTGACATCCATCTTAATCAGAATAAAACACAGACATTAACTGTGCCGACAGTGCCATCTAGACCTGATCACTCCCTACCTCTCAGCCCTCACCTGATCCCCTCAGCCACATTGGATGTTGCTGTTCCTTGAACAGGCCCAGCCCTTTCTAGCCTCAGGGGCTTGTGACTCTGTGCTGCCTCCATCTGGGTCTCCTCACGTGCTTGGGCGCTTGTCATCATTCAGGGTTCAGTTTAAATGCCACCCCTGAGGCCATTCCTGACATCACAGCTTCACCTGCCACCCTCAGTTATTCAACATTTCATCTTTCTGTCTAATCCCTCACAAGAGCCATCTCAATCTGTGAATATCACGTCTGAATTCTTTCAGGCTTCCGTGTTTTATTGTCCATTTTCTCAATGAGATTCTAAGTCTCTGAGGCTCAGAGATGTGGGCTGCCTCGCCCACCCTTATCTTCAAAATCAAAGGCAATGCTATTCACACTAGTAGCAGCTTAGTAAATATTTCTTGAGCAAATGACTACCTACGTTTCAAATGTTTCCCTGATGGGTCAACAGGAATATGTTGGAGCGTGGGCTCCTCCATGCTGCTGAGTGGAGCAGACCTTTCAGACCTATCTCTCTACCCCTCATTCTCATTCCCTCTCTCTGTCCCTCTCCCTCTGTCAGTTCCTCCTGGGCCATCCGTCAGATTTGAGTGGCATCAGTTCCCGGAGCACTCCACTCCTGGGATGCGAACAGCTGCATAATGGCTTCTCTGCCCGTGCGTCTCCACATTAACACAGGCCTTTTGGGCCTGCTCCGGCTTGCCTGACCCATCTCCCATCAGGAAAGAACGTGCATCTGTAATATTCTGGAAATTTAGGGCTGACACACAGTTTGGTACCCAAAGTGGTTTCACTCAGGCAAACACAGAGAATAATAGCCGTGCACTTAAATGCTTAAGCAGGTATCAATCAGAGGAACATTCCAATAATCCATGTTTATAAAGCTCGTTAGTATAAATTTTTGAAATAGCACTCACTCGACTTCATTCTTGACAAATGGTGTTTGTAGCTGTTGTGATATTTTATTTCAGTTATATGCTGGTGTTTTAGGAGAGGCTTTCTGACAATAGCAAGGCATAAGCCATTTTTAGTGTGCTTCTATCACTATTCCCATTGCTAAACTCGACTGGACAGTTCATTAAGATGAAAAATTAACAGCACATGCTTTGGGGAGAATAATCATGGAACATGACAGCTCGTGGAGGCATCGGCACTCAGAGAAGCAGAGAGATGACAAATGTGCTGGTCTTCAGTAGAAGTGGTGACTGGACAATCAGTCAGAAGTCATGAGCTTACCGAGCCCCTACTTGTGTATTTAGCCCTGAGCTGAGGTACTGGGGGAAAGAAAATGCAGGAAACATGGCCTTTGAACCCCAAGAATATACCAGCTATTTGGAAAGGTTGGGGAGATTTCAGCTGTCATTCTGGGAGCCCCATAGGGGTATACATCAAACACCTG
Source organism: Hyaena hyaena (assembly GCF_003009895.1). Taxonomy (NCBI): domain Eukaryota; kingdom Metazoa; phylum Chordata; class Mammalia; order Carnivora; family Hyaenidae; genus Hyaena; species Hyaena hyaena. The sequence goes on along the minus strand of NW_024080932.1, from coordinate 1,573,159 downwards.
ACACTTTGGTGTTGAGTATAAGTCCAGGAGTAATTCAGTGTGGACCTCAGAGATTTACTAGACCTTGAAGAATAGCAAGTGTTCATTAGCAAACTATGTGCTGCATATACTAGCTGCTAATGGCTAAGAGTTTGCTTTTGGGTGGTGATGAGAATGTTCTAGAATAAGGCAGTGATAGATTGATGCACAACTTTGCAGATATACTAAACAAACAAAACACAAAACAAAACAAAATAAAACACTGAATTGTGCACTTCCAAAGGATAGATGTTATGATACCTGAATTTCATTTCAAGAAAACTGTTATTTTTCTTAAGTATTCTACAAACTCTACACAGCTAAACTTTAGTAAATTTGTTATATTTTCAGAGAATTGAGCTTAGTTCAAATAGAAAAAAAAAAGGAATGGGGCAGATTAACACCAATAGAAAGGAGGCATATGCCCATTTTACAGATGAAGACAAGAAGAGTCAGATCAGTTCGTGTCTTGTCCGTGAAGCCACAGACCTGGCAAATAATGGGACTGGGACTTCACCTCTAGCCTTTCTGGCTCCAGAGCTGAAATGCTTCCTACCCCACTTTGTTGGTACCCAGAAAAACAGATCCTAGAATTCAGTAGTAACATGAATGACATCAAAGATAATGATTTGCCTCAGTAAAGCATCCTCATCATTTTCCCTCTCTCTCTTCAGTTCTTACAGCATCCCTGTGAGGGATGAGCAGGTATGAGCATGCCTACCGGAGGTGGATGTGTTGGGTATGTGTCAGGAGAAAAGGGGGATGGAGAGAAAGGAGATGGAGTCAGTTTTCCCAGCCTGCATAAAGAGCATTGCAAGCCTCTTTTCCAGACATTCGAGGTGTTTCTGCCTCCACTTAGGTCTCTCTGTCTCCCTCTGGACTTACACTGCATCCTTTTTCTCCAACGCAAGCAGAATGTCTGAGTTTTACCATAGAGATATGGGATCCACGGATGTTTAGAAACAAGGCATGGAATTAGGTATCCTGTCCATTAAGTATAGAAGTAAATGTTCCTTTTCTCCTCTGTAGAAGGAGCAGATTTACTTTTCTATTGTAAAGCACACGTCTAGATTAAAGCCACTTAAGTCATTATCTCCCCTGCAGTTAATAAGAGAGCTTCTGATGTCATTCTCAGCTTACTAGTGTAAATCATGGGTCAAATTCTCATCCTGTTGTACAGGATGGAAATCTGACTCAAGATTTGTAAATACTGCTGCATTTAATTCATTTTCACGGGGACATTTGCTTCCCCAGCAGACAGGGAAATAACAGCATCCTGGGAAACAGCCTGTGTAAGAATCAGGATGCATTAACCTAAGCAGTGAGATCAAAACAAAAGCTCTGTTTGCTGTCTCCCACCAGCGCCCAAATCCTGGCTGTCCCAGCTGGTTGGCTGCATCCAGGAAGCGTAAATAAAATTAGATCCTCGTGGGGTAAGGAGGAACTGGGGTTTACCAAACAGAAGGCTTAAGCAGCCGACATCCTCTTTTCCCATTTTATTGATTTTTCCTTTTAGCTTTTAAGAGGTGAAAGAACAATAAAATAATAATAACAACAACAATCATACTAATTAAAGGTTAATATGTCCTGAAATATATCCTTGCCTATTTCAGAGTATTTGCCTTTTTAAGCCTCATTGAAGGTTGACTCAGAATTAGGGATGCCTGGATCATGATCTTGTTTCAGCCTGACGCTTGCGGGGAAAGAGACTGCTCTGTGGTTCTCTTGGCTCATTGTCAACTGTGACGTGATTATAATAATCACCCAATAATCAGTGTCTACTCTCTAGGGATTTTGTGACAACCAAAAGTGGTATTACCTCTAATGCACTTAAACCAATGCATGTCGCCTAGAAAGGCTCCCTAAACAGGACTCAGGGTGGTGGTGATGGCAATGCAATGAAGTCTCTACAATTCCAAATATCCAGGTGTTTTCCAAAGGTGGGTTGTGTACCTACAGGTTCTCAGTCATTGATGGAATCCAGGTGACAGCCAGGTATTTTTTTCCCAGTGTGTGCACACAGTCTTATGCTGGAGGGCCGGCTTCATGTTGAACTGGCCTGAGTATCTGCTGATCAAGGTGGCAACCGGTCTCCCCGGGCTTGGTGGCCCAGCACGCCGGTTACCATGGGCAGGTGCTTGTCTCTGCAGAAGGGCAGCACCTGCAAAAATGCCGCTCAGGCTACAGAGGCAGCACGGTATATGGGGCAGGAGTGGTGTCATGGAAAGCGTCGGCGGAACTGGGTTGGAAATTCAATTCTGCCTCTAACTACTCTCTCGTGCTAATGTTTTTATTGTTGTTTTCATGGAACTGGGCAGAGTGACTATCTTGACTGTCTCATAGGCTTGAGGAAGATCTAGCATTTTTTAAGTTGTAAAATTCTCCTTGTGCCCTTCTATCCCCAGCGCCACATAGCCCAGCTAAGAGCACGGGCCAAGCACTCACCCTGCATGCATCATTTCTGCTTCCTGTGAACTGGCTCCGTATGACTGCAGCCAGGTGATCTGACCTCACGAAGCTTCAGCTTGCTTATCTGTTAAATATTAGATTGTTATCACTATTGTGACAAACTACCATAAACTCAGTGGCTGAAAACAATACAAGTTTATTATTTGAGAGTTTTGGGGGTCGAAAGTCCAAAATGGGTCCTTTTGGGCTGAAATCAGGTTGTTTCCAGGGCTGGTTTCCTTCTGGAGATCTGAGGGGGGAATCTTATTTCTTGTCTTTTTCAGAGTCTCAGGGTCTCCTGCATCCCTTGGCTAATGGCCTTCTTCCTCTATCTTTAAAGCTCATCGCACCATCCTCTTTTTCCCTCACCACAGCTTCTTTCTTTGTCTCTCTTGCCTCCCTCATATAAGGGCCCTGTGATAACCTGGAGCCCAGGCTAATCTGCCCACATCAAGGCCCTTAATTTAACCACATCTGCAGAATCTTCTTTGCCAAACAAGTTGACCCGGGCAAACTAGAATTAATATGTGAACCTCTTTGGGAAGAGGATAATACTCTTGCTCGTAGTACTATTGCAAAAGTCAAATGAGATAATGCATGTAAAATACCTAGCACAGTTCCCTAACTCAACAAATGCTTCTTCTTCTCCTTAGAAGTACTGATAATGACCTATGCTCACATACCTTAGGGAGGTAAGCAGGGATTACCACACCTCTAAGCACCACAGCTCTGCTCTCTGCAGAGGCAGGGCCCCTGTTTGGCAGTGGCTGGAGGCTTCCTCTCATATTAACCCAGAAGCCGGTTTGCAGAAATGGTTTTGTCTGCATATCATGCTCTCTATCAGTGCTAGCTCACCAAGGTGAGCCTCTTTTCGAAGCTTGAGCTTTCTTGTTTATAAACTGAGGTCAGGGTGAAGGGCTTGACTTTAGGGTTCCTAGTTCCATTGAAAATCTATGAACTCCAAAAAAATAAAAAGAAAGATAATCTATGAGCTACAAAAATTGATCACAAGTGAATCAAAAAAGTGTGCAAGTTGCAGTTAAGGTATATTTACTGGCTTTTCAGGGAAAACCACCCATTGCAGAATAGCAGCCTTGGAAACAACGACCGCCCCCTTCAGCCATCTAGGGGCCCCTGCATGGGTTCCTAACTGGGTGCTTCTGGCTCAGGCTGGGCTATGCAATGCCGTAACTGGAAGCCGGCTCTGGGCACTTTCTGTAGTGAGTCTATCAGCAGACAAGGAGGATTTGAGCTCTGGCTTCCAAGATTAAGGCAGGGGCTGAATTCTTCTCCGGCGCCCAGTGGGAGGTTATCTCTGAAAGCAAGTCCCCTGTTCCTGGATCGAGGACTGTAGAGGGAAAATGTGGAACAGGGAAGAAGCCTACTATGTGTCAGCCGTGGCTTCCTATCATGTAATTCTACCACTTTGCCTTGTGCAGCGAGCATTTTATCTCCAGTTTTCAATGAGAAAAGAGAGGCTGAGAAAGATTGAATAATTTGCCTGATGCCTCACAGCTGGTAAGTGGCACGAGAAAAGGGAGAGTGAATTAATACTTCAGATCTAAAACGGAGGTTCTTGGCTGGAACAGCAGGGCCCTGCCTCCGCCTGAGCGATCAGTCTGCTCTCCCTGTGAAGGCACACGTTCCAGGCCACTCGGTCACCCCCGTGAACCATCCCCCAGCTCTCCCTAACGGACAGAAAGCTAAGGCCACGGTATATTGTGTTTCAGCATTTTCTCTTTCACCTGTAGTGTTTGCAAAATCATCTCCATCTGCCCAGTCTTCTTCTTTTCAGCCTTGTCTAGTTATTAAGGGCAGAGTTGAGTGATGGATGTTGGCAAACAGAGTGAGACTTTAGCATTCCCATGATCCCTCTTCCTTTCAGAGTTAACCTCCCACTGGGCACCGGACCCTACCTGTGGTGCTGTCTTCACCTCTGATGCCTCTTGAGCTGTTCTGGGGGTCTGTTTAAAATCATTTTAGAAGTGGCAAGAGTGTGTCTGGGGAAAATATTGGAAGCTCATCAGATTTATCCAGGGACAAGAAGGGTGTGAGGAAATTGCCACCCAACGGGGGTTTGTGGCTCTAATGAGTTGGGTCTGCAGTTCTTTTGTAACTCAGAAGTTCTCCATCCGGACTTTTGGATCGATAGGTTCAAGTGTTTGTGCAGTATTAAGCTCTTTAATGGCAAACCACAGTTCCTACGGAGGAGGAGCATAGGCATCTTACCAGCAAGTGCAGTGTGAGATCCAGCGCCACCAAGAGTCCTGAGCAGAAGGGAAGCTGAGTCTTGAATCAAGTACACATCACGTTTCTAACAAGCTGCCAGCCACAGTGGAAGTCAAAAGGCTCCGGGACTAGAGAACGAAACAAAACAAAACAAAACAAAACAAAACAACATAGAATTTTTCTTCTCTCTGAGAATGGCTATACCCATCAGACTGTCCGCCTTAAAGTCAAATTGTTAAAAGTCCGCCTTAAAGTCAAATTGTTAAAAGTTAAACCTCTAAGATCTGATGGTCAGAGACTGTCACTAGTTCGATCTTGGGTGAGTTACTTTTCTGACCTTCAGCTTCTTCATCTCTAACCCCATAGGGCCATGTGCTGATGAACTCAATAAAGCATGCAAAGTGCTCGGTACAGTGCTGAGCATGGAATAATTGTGAGCCACCCTCATCAGAGGCTGCTATTAATCAGCTGTGTCCTTCTGGAGGAAAAACTTCCCGCTGCAGGCTGAATTGAGGTTGATTTTAGAGCTGTCCACTCCCAAATGGAAACTATGCTCCCCATCGGGGAAGATTTTTTCTGTTCTTGGGGTAGGGTTTTCAGCCTAAGCCCTAATCTCATGATTGCAGCCTGAAGGTTCACTAGCATCTCAGAACATTAGAGAGTATGACTTATTCTTTTATTCCCCATCAATAAAATGAGGATAATAATAACGCTTACCTTTGTCGGTTGATGTGTAAAATGAGCTAATGTTGGTGAAAGCCCTTTGTAAATTACGAACTGTGATAAAGTATGAATTATTATTGTGATTGCTCTATTCCAGGCAATTCATAAACAATGCAGAAAATTAAGGATGCATACTACTGGCATTCAAAAAGCATTTATGCCTTTTTAAGTATATAGCTATAAACTATCAGCAGATGGGTTTGACAATACAGTCTTCAGTCTGATTTAAATATTAGTAACCACCCACTGAGCGCGACTTTCTAGCAGGGACAATGCGGCAGATGCCGGCAGCAATCGTGCAGAATGGTTAGGGAGACAGCCCTGGTTCCACGCACGGAGTTTGCATACCAGCAAGTGATGTGCTTTGTGACTTTGCCCTGAGTCACCAAAGGTCTTCTGAACCTCACTTCCCTCTCTTGTAAAACAGAGGCAGTAATACCACCTTACTGAGTTGTGGTGAAGAGTAAGTAAGATAATGATCTCAAAGCCCTGGATGTGTCACCCAGTGCAGGGGACCGGGAAACCCCCTCATTGCAGTCCCCTTGCCCCTCTGATGGACAGATATTCGGTCTTTCCCTTCTGGCCCATCACTCGAATGCTAATCAGGGTTAGAGCCCTTGCCTTCAGCTGGGCTCCCAGCAGCCTCACTGAGGTCACTGCCACCTCAGCTTAGCAGCCCACCTCCCAGCACCTTACTGGCCCTGCTGACCTTCAGGCCTCCAAGGTCAGTTCCAACATGGCCAGGTCTTTGTAGATTCCAGTGCTTCCTCTTGATAAATCTATATTGCGGGTGCTGGGTGTGGGGTGGATGGAGTGGAAGACCACCTGTTAAAGCCTGTGTGAACGGCCTGAATTCCTAGTCATTTCCATCCAATGGTGAGGGGCCTATGTGGATTCCAACGACCTGATGTTACCAGACAGTTCTATTTGGACGGTCTAATTACAGTCACATCCACATTGTTTCACTGACAACCACAGAAGTGTAAACTTGATTTTAACCTTATTAAGTTCTGGGTGCCAAGGTTTTTGTGGTGAGAATAATAACAGGTAGTATTTATTGAGCACTTACTATTTGCACACACAGTGTCCAGTACATGACAAGAATTATTTATTTATTTATTCATAAATAATAGTGAGCACAAGTGGGGGAGGGGCAGAGAGAGAGGGAAAGAGAATCTCAAGAAGGCTCTGTACTGTCAGCACGGAGCCCTAATGCAGGGCTCAAACTTACTAACCGCAACATCAGGACCTAAGCTCAAACCAAGGGTCAGAGCCACCAACTGAGCCACTCAGGTGTCCCAAGAATCATCTTATTTAATCCTCACAACAAGGCAAGGAGAAATGTGTTATACCAGTACCCCCATTTTTCAGATGACGCCATGAGATGAGGGAGAGTGGAGGTCAGCTTTAAACCCAGTGCTCTTAACGGTGTTAGTGGGGACCCTGCAGGAGAGAAATGTCCTGGAAGAAGGGTGGCAAGGAAGAACTAAGAAATCACCCCGTCTAGACTTCACTCTGCTCTTCCCCACTTGTGTTAGTGTCCTGGGCTGCCATAGTAACAAAGTATCACAAACAGGGTGGCTGTGCAACAAAAATTTATCAGATCACAGTTCTGGAGGCGAGAAGTCCAAAACCAATATATGGGCAGAGCTGACTTCTGAGGGCTGTGAGAGACTCTGTCATACATTCCTCCTAGCTTCTGGCATCCTCAGGCGTTCCTTGGCTTATAAATGGTATCCCTCACCCCGTGTTCAATTTTCCCATGTTTATAAGAATACCAATGATATTGGATCAGGGTCTACCTGAATAACTTCATTTTAACTTCATCATTAGCAAAAATGTCTTTCCAAATAACGTCACCTTCATAGGTGCTGGGGTTGGACTTCAACAACTTTTTGGGAGACATAATTTGACCATAATACCATCCAAGCTCTGTTTCCCCCATGCTCAATATGATGCCATCCTCTGGAGATAAGGTGATGAGGGGAATGTACATGATTCCCACTGTCATCATCCCCATTGATGATGCACTACTGGAGAATTTCTATCACTAGACCCTCTCGGTTCTGGAGCTAAACCTCTTATCCACAATTCCAAATGGCTCATCGACTGGGACAAGTGATGAGTAAATCTAAAGACAGCATAATTGGAGACAAAAATTAATATTTGATTAACTTTATTTGCAAGAGCACATCTCCAATTCATCCACTGCTTTGCAAAGTGACATGTGATTTCTTGAAGTCCAGAAGTGTTTCGTTGGATTATTTCCCCCCTAGTTTACCGGTTGGTGTCATCATAGGCCTCCCAGACCAAGTGCTGAAAGCACTTGGTAGTTTTACCAGGGATGTACCACTTCTTAGATGGAAGAATGATTAGCCTTTGTTCTGTTTAATTAAGCCTCACTTAATGGGCAAATGTTTTCTTTAACAAGCTTGCTGTCACCTCTTCAGTTATTTAAGGCAGTTCACTTCACATCAGGGGGAAAAAAAGAGAGAAAGGAAAAAATTTCTCATTTGCTCAAACTCGATTGGTCTAAGGAAAAATGTGGCTGTCTGGAAGGTGCCTAATTGCTGCTGTGATGGTGCACTTCTTCTCTATTTAGTCCTAGGCTTCTTATTGAAACGCTAATCAGGGTTAGGTCTCACCTCTTGATGAATGGTTCTGTAAAAACTTGATATTCCTCAGCTTAGCTAGGAACGTCTGCATGCAAGTGTAATGCCACTCCGACTGAATGGGAAGATAACTAATGCCCTTAATTTTGCAAAGATGGCTGTGATTTGGTACATACAGTGCAGATCAGGGGAAATCAGAATGAAATTAATTTCCTTCTTTGCAGAGGCACCACCTTGGTTATATCATGAGCCACTTTGCCTTGACTGTTTTTGCTGAGGATTTAGAGAATGCTTGGCACATGTACTTGGGCATATTTCCTATAGCTGGGGTCAAATTTAGGTTATGCAATTTTATCTGATATCAGAACTTGAGGACTTAAGTTGTCTGATTTTGTTTCATTTGTCAAGTAGGAATAATTGTCCCTATGTTATAAGACTGTAAGCAGTATCCTTTTAGCTCAAGGGCTCACATTATAGGAGCGTGGTATTTTTCCTTTCTCTCTTTTCCCTGACCCTCCACACCCCAGCCCTTGACAGTGGGACAGAAGGTGTTGTTTTGGATTCCCCCCCCCCCCCCCCCCGCCTCCACAGCAGTCAGGCACCCATTCTAAATCTGAGTTGTAAGCTGCTTCTAAGTTCTAAGATTTGACACTTCCTGATGGAAAATGAGCAACAGAAGCATACACCCATTTATTTTGACCGAGGGACACAAAAATTAAGGACATGTGGCTATTACTGCATGGGCAACTGACTTGCTACTGACTCTCTCACTTTGCATGCTGCAGGACAGTTATGAATCCAAGCATTGGCCAAAGCACAAATATTATTATAATTGCTAGTGGTTATTGGTGTCTGTGTGGTCCACCACCTGCCTACATTTCCTGCCCCACCCTTTCCTCTTTCTTGAGCAGCCTTTGCTCTTTTACAGTCCCAGTTTCCTACCATTACCTGAGCACAGACTCTCATTTCATGCCTTAGATATTGGCTTCTATTGTCCCCACTGCCTAAATTGCTTTTCCTATCCTTGAACATTTCATCCATTCGTAGATATCACTTCAAGACTTCATTCACGTTTATCAAGTAGATCTTCTCTGAGCAACCACATCCTTGTACCCTTGTGCCCTGGGTTATGTGCGTCTCCCGTCAGCTCTCTCAGCAACCAATGCTCCCATCAAAGCACCTTTCATGACGTGTTTACCATTTTCTCAGCTGCCTTGAAGCCTGCCACCACCGTCATTACACTCTCGGTGACCTGAGGACCATGGTAGCATCTCTTTGTTGATTGTCTCTATTTAGCTCAACACCAGGTTCTCAGTTCATGCTCTGGGTATGTTTTATGAATGTATCTTTATCAAATTTTTGTGTGTATGTGAGCAAACATCTATGAGTGCTGCATTCTTGAAAGTTGCCTACGAATCAGGCATGGTATGTGCTCCTAATTTAAATGATCCTGACTCTGAGACTTTGGTATTGGTTGTTTTCTGAGAACTAATGTCAACTCAGAGGATGAAAGAGAACATTATTCCTAATTCTCAATCAATTATCACTGTAGATAATCCTTTCATCCTTAGGCCCTTTACATTGTAGGTTACCTGTCAATATCCAAGGGCCTATTCTATCTGCTCTGTGGAAATCAAAGATCCTTCTTCGGTTTTCTCTGACCTCAGTTATACTGATGTTAAAGGTCCCAAACTGTCAACATTTCCACAGATGTGATCTCTTCTGCCCAGTGATGCTACTTCCCTGAGGACTAGGCAACAGCTTTCTGAGTTTGCAAAGAAGATATTTGGAGACAAAATGATTCTGGGATTTAGGATAAAAATCACTTGAGGCTTGGAGATTGACTTGCCTAGTCCAGTTTTGTTTGTTTGTTTTTTTTAATAGATGAGTTTCCGCTTTGTCAGACAAATATACAGGACTTCCAGTTAAATGTGAATGTCGGACAAAAACCAAATAATCGTTTTAATATAGGTATGTCCCCTAAATTTTATGTAACATACTTTTGATAAGAACAAATGTTGTTTTTCTGAAATTCAAATTTAATTGGGTTTCCTGTATTTTTATTTGCAAGATCTGACACCTCATGTTCCCCCCAAAAGTAAATGGCATACCCATTAGGATCTAATAGGCTTGAGATCATGGGAATGGCAGGTTTTGAAACACACAGACTTTCTGAGTTGCAGATGAGTATTCAGTCCTAAGTCATATGATTAGGAATCGGAATTTTTCTACTTTAGCACAAAGTGCTTTTTGCAAGCTTGCGATGATTATTCCTAGAAATCCATCTCATCTCTGCAAAGCAAGAGTTGGTTTAACATGGGATATAACTCAAGAGAAATGAGCCTTATTAAGACAGCTTTAAGGGAACTTGTAATGTAATTTTGTCACTTCAGCATACCTGAAGCCTGGCTGCAAATCCCAGGTGAGTTCCCATTAAGGCTCAGTCCTCTCTTTAAAAATGCAGATTTTTTTGTTGTTGTTGTGTAGGATACTGAGAAAAATGACAAAGGGATTGTTTTGAGGAGAACCAAGCCACACAGTGGAATAAAGGCACACAATTTAAAGTATCAGTTTAGGTAGCATACATGATGTCCACTTGTCTTCAATATAAAGTTTCAATTCTCTGTGCTTATTAAAGAGAACTGATAAAAAAATTCTTTAGACAGTTGTGAGTGAAAGAATTGCCACTATTCTCCTGTAATATGAATCTCTCCTTTTTCTCATGATTTTCTTTTCTAAGATGGCTTCACTGGAAAAAACATCACATGTTTATTACACTTTGCAGAAAAAAAAATGTTATCGTTTTATGTTCACATTTCCACCCCCTGCCAAATTCGTGATTTGTAATTATTTGAAGAAGACTTTGCTTCCCTTAAATATGTTCAACAAAATGTCCTTTTGTTTTTTCCTATGACCCCAGGAATGGTACCCTTATCATTTGGGTACCATTGGAATTTATTTCACTCTGAATTTTCCCAGAGTGACACCTCCATTCCCTTCCTCATACCTAAAAAATCTATACCCTGCTAACTTTATGCTAGCATCACTTTTCATTTAGGACTCGATTTGAAAAGTCATTTCCTTTTTTTGTGTGGAACATAGTCACCAGGACACATCCGTGTGTGCCAATTGAACTTTTGTTCCTCAGAAGCAAGGTCCCAATGTTTACCCAAACGCTGAGGGTTGGGTATCTGTTGGAGCCCATGTGCTAGAAAAGTACTGACATAAGAAAAGGATATAAATTATGTATCAGCCAAAGGCTGTCTGAGTTCACTCTGAACAGGACAAAGCAGGATTCGGCAGCACCTTACAAAGACTCAGCCCTAAAGTCTGTTGGAATATCTCAGCTGCAGAGTGAGGAAGGGGAGGGAGGCTAGGCATGAGCATGTGGAGTCTCCTGGGGGATGGGTAAGTAGAACAACTCTAAGGCAGTAGAAACTACCAAGACCAAAGAGTCCTTGATCTGGGCTGGTGCAAAGAGGGTCCTTGTGGGCGAAGAGTGCAGTCAGTGCCAGAGATACATAGATATAGGCAGGAAGCAACGTCCTTTACTGCCTCCTCTGTCCAGATACAAGTGGGACCTCAAGCAGTAGGTAAAACTGCCAAGGTAGGCCATGCCCCAGAGAGGAAAACCTGGCATGGCCCTGGCAATCCAGTTGGGCTTCTCAGCAGAACAGTCACAGGGAGGATGAGACAGGAAGATTCCCGTGAAATGAGGTATAAACCTGGCTTCAGAGAAGGGCTGAAGAGGAGGCTGTGGTGCCTTCCTCCCATTTCTACCAGGCAGAATTCTACCCATTTTCTATCCAGATCTAGGTCCTTTCTTCATGAAGTGGCTATGCCATTCTGAATATATCTTGACCTCTCTTGATATTTATATTTATATTGATTTTAATGAGATGATTGGATCTGGAGCTGTTAGTTATTTTTCTGAGTGTGTACATTTGTCAAATCAACTAGCTTTCAAATTCTGAATCTCCCCCTGACCCCTACCTTGTGAGTTCTGGGTGGACTTAGTTAAAATGCTGTACTTGAGATCTGAAAATGTCTAGGTGTGGAAGAGATAGAAGATTGGAACTAAGACCTTGGGGGTACAGAGGGCCCATGCCTGGGACACCCAGGGTCATGGTTTGATTAAGTACCAGGAATGGGCTATGAACCAGGAGTCCCAGCTATGTTTCTGTGGCCTCGTGGGCAGACGTCCTTGAGATGCAAGAGTGGGCATTTCCATCATGGATGTCTTGCCAAGAAGGCAGTAATTCCTTGAAGGCGTAGTTCATGACACAGAGCAGTGGCTTTGTTGTTCCTTATTCATCTACTCCTTGGTTGATTGAGGCAGCTGTGATCTAAAGGGGCTTTCCCTTGGCGTGCCTGGTGGCTCAGTTGGTTAAGCATTATCTGACTCTTGATTTCAACTCAGTTCATGACTTTATGGTTGTGAGACTGAGTCCCACGTCAGGCTCTGTGCTGACAGTGTGGAGCCTATTTGCAATTCTCTGTCTCCTTCTTTGTCTGCTCCTCCTCTGCTTGTGTTCTCTCTCTCTCTCTCTCTCTCTCAAAATAAATGAACTTTAAAAGGGCTTGATCTAGGGGCACCTGGGTGGCTCAGTCGGTTTAGCATCTGCATCCGACTTTGGCTCAGGCCATGATCTCACGGTTTGTGGGTTCGAGCCCCGCGTCAGGCTCTGTGCTGACTGCTAGCTCAGTGCCTGGAGCCTGTTTCAGATTCTGTGTCTCCCTCTCTCTCTGACCCTCCCCTGCTCATGCTCTCTCTCTCAATCTCTCTCTCTCTCTCTCTCTCTCTCACACACACACACACACACACACACACATACACACAAATAAATAAAAAACATTGAAATAAATAAAAGGGCTTGCCCTTAGTGAGTGATTCTAGAGAACACTTTCTGGCTTACCAGTGGTACCATGGATTGCAAATTTGCCTTTCCAGTAAAATGTTTTCGGAAAGAGGTACTTAGGCAATCAATGTAAGATACCTGAGAGCAATGGCAAAACTTATCCCTGGCTGCACACACTTCTCCTAGGGAGACATGAAGAAACATCCAGTTGGACTTTGTCACATGGTGGCTCTATAAACTAATTAAAGTTTTATATTATTTTGCTTGTTTATGAAATTTAATAAAGAAACAAATGAACAAAAGCAAGCTAGTGTCACCTCCTTTCCAGTTGAAAACAGGATTGAAAACAGGCTTGAATCTCCTTTGCAGTGTGGGTATTAAATTGACCAGCTGTGTGAGCAGTGGTTGGATAACAGCCACTCTTCCTGTCAGAGAATAATTCCGGGCTCACCTTCACGCCCTCAGATGAAATATTGATGTGTGGGACTTGCCTCTACCACCATGTAACTCTTCCCTTCCCTGAGCGACATAGTCACTCTTTTTAACAACGATTAGCTCATGAGATCTCACAGAGCGACTTCATGTTGAGCTGGCTCCTTTGTTAGAAGATATTTATTGTCTGGCTGCCCTCCTACGGCTCCCTGCACCGCTTGCCTTTTATTCATCATTAGCACCTCCTTTGGAGGCTGAACCAAGGGAAGGATGTAGAGCAAAATTTTGTTCTAATGTGGAAAACGTTATGAAGGAGAGGTTTAAAAATCATGCTTCATTCATTCAAGGACTGTTGGGAAGAGTGGGGCAGGCTGAAGAACATCTGGGGCGATTCCTCTAAGGAACAGTGAAGGAGCTGGTGATGGTTGACCCTTGGGTGAAATACCCAATTTCTAAAACTCCCAGCAACGTATGTGTTTCTTGAGGGCAAAGAACATGTTTCACTAAATTTATAGCATTTAACTACTGTAGAAACCCTAGTCTCCACAAATATTTCTTAAATGGTTGCCATGTGGAATGAAATCCAGCTGAGTTCTGACCGTCCCCAGAAATTAAAGTTAAGACCTCCATGGGAGAATTACAGAGGAGTCCAACACAAAAGGTAAATAGCCAAGAGCTTTCAAATGGTCAAATCCTATTTTTGGTGCCAATTAGTCATATCTACTAAAATCATTCCCCTGAAAGTGAAGTGTCCCAAGCCCTTGTTTCCTTATCTGGACAATGAATGCCATAACACAGAACTCCTGAGAATGCTGGAGAGAATGAGGTGATCAAGAATGTATGTAAAGCAGGGCAGCTGGGTGGCTCAGTCAGTTAAGCATATAACTTCAGCTTGGGTCATGATCTCTTGTGGGTTCAAGCACCATGTCAGGTTCTGTGCTGACAGCCTAGAGCCTGGAGCCTACTTCAGGTTCTGTGTCTCCTTCTTTCTTTGCCCTCCCTTGCTTGCTCTCTCTCAAAAATAAACAAACATTAATTATATTTATATATATATAGCTCTTAGCACAGTGCCTACCACATGATAGGTGCTCAGGTATGCCCCCCCTCCCCCGCCCCCCAGTCAAACAGAGGCTGAATGGTGAATGAGGACTTTACTAGGATGGTCTCCTGGAACTTCTCTATCTGGGAAAGCCCATCACATCTCATATGTCAAGTATCTGAAGCTTTGTCCAGACTCCTCACGATTGGTTAATTTCCATTCCCTATTAAGAATAATTAAAAGACCCATGGTCTCTGCAGAGGGCTATCTGGCCTAGAACCTCTCCATCTGGGAAAGTTCATCATATCTCATGTGTCAAGTACCTGAAGCTTTGTCCAGACTCCACACAACTGGTCCATTTCCATCCCCTACCAAGGGTAATTGAAAGACCCACACACGGTCTCTGCAGCAGGCTGTCTGTCCTGTATCCCTATTGAGTCTGGGGCTCTAATATATTTTCATAGCTTTTCTTGTAGAAATCAGCCATCCCACTTCTTGCCACCACACACACCATCCCCAGCAGAGGAGCTATACCCAAGGGGTCAGCATCCCCACAAGTCAGCCTTACCAGGTCCTTTTGAGTCCAGTAGCAAACAGAAAGGGTGCCCAGGTACATGAAAGGAATCCATATGCAGTATCTGACAGATTTTATATCTCTATCAGAGAAGACTGCAGCCATATCTCCTTCCTGTAATGGTAACAGGTCCTTGGCATTTGTTTATCTACAAGCCTACAAAGACAAGAAGAAGCCAAAACGTTTAAGAGGGCCCAAAGGAATGGAAGTTACCACTCTTGCCAGCGTCCCATCATCCCCATTCTCACCTAGGGTGTGGACATGATGCTTTTCCAAAGAGCCTCCCTTATCTGTTATCTCATTCCAGCTTCAAATTAACTTGGGGGCCAGGGAGGCTAGACATCATTTGTCCTTTCTTTGTCATAAGAGAAAACATACTCAGGGAGCTATCGGTTGTTCATTCTCAGAGCTGGGGCCTCCTCCCTAACCCAGGAGATCACAAGCGCTGAAGCAGGAACGGACTCAGCCGCAGACGGCTGAGACTGGGAGTCTGCTAGGTGTCAAGGTCTCAGAAGTGATTTCTTTTCTTCCTTTATTTTTTTAAATGCAGCCAAACTGCTTTTTTGAAGACCTTTTTGCTAAATCTGGCTTTACTTCTGTTTGCTGTGATTCAATGGGCTGTCCCCACCCATACGCAGCCCCTTTCCTCTTCATTTCTCAGGGCATTCCGCTGGTCACCTCTAGAGAGCCATCCATCCCTTCTAGCCTTTCATTTCACAGATAAGAAAACAGAGGTCTACACCACTGGACATTGCACAACGAATGTGTGGCAGACCTTTGAGTATCTTCCTAGTACATTGTTCTTTGTATGTAACTTCATTCAACAGACCCTTTATGATTCAGATGAAGATGTTTTAGAGCATAAGGCCAACACTCATTAATAGAACTTTTTTCAGTGATAAAAATGACCACTGACCACTGAGCCCTTGAAATGGCACTAGGACATTGAGGAAGTGAATTTTTAATTCTATCTAATTTAAATTGATGTAAGCTTAAAAAGCCACATGTGTTTAGGTTGCCACCATATTGGATAGGGGAGCTGTAGACCATAGCTTCTCACCTCAAATGACACCAGAACCACCTGGGGAGCCTCAAAAATACAATTCCTGATTTTCAAGGATTTTGATTGGTGTTGAGTAAAGCCTGGCCAATGGGATTTTTAAGACTCTCCAGTTAATTCTAATGTGCAATCAAGTTCTAGGGACACTGATCTAAACATTAAGTTCCCTAAAGGACAGAGGCCATGTCAGCTGTACACATCACTACTCAGTTGCAAGGAATTCAGTGTCCCCAAATCTTAGAGAACTCTGTATATCTTGGGGAAGAGGAAGACATAATCACAGATAAAAACTATCAGAAGCACCCTTATTGTCTGAAAGGACAATGTAGTCCAAAGGAGTAGAAATGGTCACTCCTACCTGAGGGAGTTAGAAGAAGCAGTCTCTATGGTAATGATTCTGGTAATGAATTATGAATAAGGTACGCTTTTTTTCCAGAAATGCATTTGTAGCAATAGATGTTTCTGCCAGGCAAGTCAAAACTCACGTCTGTAATTCACAATAGGATTAACCTGGGATTATGGAAAATCTAATTAAGTGAACCATATTATCTGAGACCCACAAAAGACACTTAACGTTGCCTTTGAAAGTCCTGCCTGTCTGAAAGTGTTAGGCATATGCTTCAGAAAATGCTCTGCACATGTACAAGGCACTTGACTGGTTTGCTGTATCCCATTACTCTTCTTTTATGCTTAACTTTTTTAAAAATCCCATTACTTTTGATAAATGACATTAATACATCTGAAAAGAAAGAATTGGGTTTCAAAGATTGGATTATTTGAAACTACAATGAGATCATTATGAGGCTATTGTTGGTGTCTGCTTTCTAAAAATAAAGGGGGAGAAAACTTTCTGTGGTATTTGTAGAGATACAAAAAAAGAAAAGAAAAGCCATTAAAAAATGTGGCAGAGTTTAGTGTACCTTTAGCGTGATAGCATGGTTTGGGGAGGTACATTAGAGAGAGACCTCCAAAACAGCCCACCCGCACTCTGGTAAGAATCAAGCTTCTGATAATTGGAAGCAGCTTGACTTTCTGCATTCTGCATTTATGTTTGGAGGCTGATTACGCTGGATCCAAGTGTGCAGGCCACAGTGGATTGGGGTCACAGGCTGGATGCTGCCAGATTCTGAAGACTCTCTGCAGTGGTGATTTGAGGCACTCTCTCCCCTTGTTTTAGTCATTATTTCCAAGAAAAACCCCACATCAAGCTCTTGTCAGTTATTAAGACCACCTTGGGATAATTCTTCCCCTTACTGTTTATATTATACTTAAAAAAAACAACAACCAAAACAACAACAACAACAACAGTCTTTGTGGAAAGTGTTCCCCTACAGATTCCAGTGATAATATGCATTGTTTTCCCTCTTCCTGTTCTCCACTGATGGTCCTTGAAGAGAGCTCCTGGGTCCTTATTTATGAATGTCTTTACCCTTTTAGAATGTAGACTGTTTGTTCCATAGTAGTAGTTTGCAAGGGAGGGCTGCTTTTAAGCTGGGTTTGGGGGAGGCAGAAGGGCAGGGTAGACGCTGAATAAATTATCTTCCACTCTATGCTTTCCCTTTCCATTTTCCTCTACAGAGTGAGGACTTTAGGTTTGGTTCGCTTTGGTTTTTTGTTATTTTGCACAAGTTGCCTGGCATTTCTGTATTATCTCCCTTCCACCAAAGGAAGACTAGGAGTGGAAGGTCTAAGGGAGGTTTCATCCAGTTTTGAGATTCTAACTTTGAATAATACAGCAGAATGCCCAGACTGGAAACAGAAATGGTAACATTATGATACGTACTCTTGGAAGGACTCAGAAACCTCATTCTACTCTGAAACTTCCCATATAAGCATCAGTCCTTTGGTTTCACAAGCTTAATACATTTAAACACATGCATGCACTTTATCCCCAAACTAGCCCCTCCTGTACTGAAGGCAGGAGCAGCAGTGCTATCTTCAGACTGCAGCCTCAGCCTCTGTCCTTCTCAGTTTTCCCAGTTCCCAAGGGCCTCCATATCAGCATAGTTTCTATAAGAGCCCCCTTTCCTCTAACCAAGGCTTATTTTTCCAGTCTGGAACCCTGTTACCTCTCATTTGAACCCCTGCGATGAATCCAAGAAGTCTCTGTTGACCACATGTCCTTCTCCAGATAGGCTAGAATCCTCTAATGTGCTGTCCTCAGTGGTAGCCACTAGCCACACAAGGCTATTGAGCTCTTGAAATGTGGCTAGCCCGAAGAGATGTGCTGTAATTTTAAAATACACACTGGGTTTTAAAGACTTGGGACCAAAAACAAACAAAACAAACACACAAAAATGGGAGTGGTGTGTACAAAATATCTCAATAAATCATATATTTATTATGGATTGAAATGGTACCATTGGGTGCATACTGGATCAAGTAAAATATATTGTTAAAATTAATGTGCCCATTTTTTTTTTACCTTTTAAAATGTAGCATCTAGGGGCACCTGGATGACTCAGTTGGTTAAACATCCAACTCTTGACTTTGGCAAAGGTCATGATCTTAAAGCCTAAGGTTGGACTCTCTGCTGATAGTGTAGAGCCTGCTTGGTATTCTCTCTCTCCCTCTCTTTCTGCTTCTCCCTTGCTTGTACTGCCTCTCTCTCAATCTCTCAAAATAAATAAACATTAAAAAATGTAGCATCTGGAACATTGAATATTATACATGTGATTCATATTGTATTTCTATTGGACAACATTGGTCTACTTTATCTCATTTCTCTCATTTATTTGTATCATTATATTTAATAATTCCTGTTATAAGTATTATTTTGCTTATCTCCTCTTAATGGACAGCCTCTTAAAGACTTCTGTAGGGCTTGTACCTTCTTGCATGTTGTAGGTATATTGTATGTCATATCAGTGTATCCAGGTCTTAAAGTTCCTTCTTATTGAAGGAACAAAACTCCTAATTTATCGTTTTGCTCACCTGCAGTGGGCCAGGATTCCCTCCTTTCATTTTAACCCTTCCTCTGAGACCCAGTCCTTACGTTTTCACATTTTCAAAATGGCAGCATGGTGACCCATGGAGGCTGAGTCCTATACTTAGTGAACAGGCAGTAGCTCTTGAGCTCTAGCCCTCCAACCTCATTTGACTCCTGAGCCCTTGCTCTTAACAATTGTGACAGAACTCCCGGTTCTCATGTCATTTCCTCCCATATACCTCTGAGAGCTCAGATTCCATCAATCTCTGGACCAGAGTTTTTAATGGATTCCCATTGCCCATCAGGTGAAGTTTTGATTCCTAATATTGGAACTCAAAGCCTGTCACGTTAACAGGGGTCTGCACTGCCTAGTCCCAGAGAATGCCACTGCTATTATATCTGATGTAAGTGTACCCCCCTGTAGATATGCATGCAGCAGTCCTGCCAGCCAGGACCCAGACTTTCTAAATGAGGCGAAACCTCCATCCAGGGAAGGTTGCTGTGTCTTAGCACTGCACAGACTCAACAGGCTCTGGTAGGCATGGAAGACCTTTATAGGCTATTGCCAGCCTCCTGTTTTATGGGAAGGAGAAAGTCAGTCTCAGATGAAGAAGAATTTTTTTTGTAAGTTTGCACAATTTTTCAGTGGCAGAACCTTTGCTAGAACACAAGTGTCTTGACTTTTGTTGTCAGGGTCTCCCTATGGCCCCACTGTTTCTTGGAGAGTCAGTAATGAAGAAGGCATTTCTATGTATGAACAAATGATCTCCACAGCTACAGTACTTCACCCTTTATCCGAAGAACCATCTAACTCTTTCTTCTTGATTATTATAGTTTATTAGGTTTGCTCTCTGAGGATAAAAGAAAGGATTCAATTTAGCACACTATAGGAGGCCTATTGTCATTTGATGTATGGAAACTCTTGAACAGAAGATCATTAGGGTGAGGTCCATGGAGACAGCAGTTGGAGACCAGTCCTTAATTGCCAAGATTTTCAGAGAATGGGGCCATGCCTTATGCCAAGTACATGGCTTGGGGACCAGAGACCATGCTTGTTTCTATTTGGTTACTAACTGGCTTGCTCATAACTTTGATTTCACCAAAACTCTGGCCCTAGATGATGGCTACTTCATCCCCCTCAGCATCAAACTGGAAGCATTTCAGTCAGCCATGACTTGAGATGGGCATGGAAGCTTCAGATGTTAGAGGCTGTGGAGATAGGTGTTTACTTGGAAGAAGCTAGAGTGGATAAGCACTAGAAGACTCGAATGATACGGTACGAACAGACCAGAATGATATGGAGTGGGATAAGTACTAGAAGACAGAAGGATATCAGCAGAGATGTGCTTCCCAATTCCTTGGTGCTTGTGGAAGTGTCTTGTTTGCACAGATCCCATTAGACCATTATCCATCTCCTTAGACAACTGTCTCACCATTGTTCAGATAGAGTCTACAGATCAGAGACACACAGCAGCTTATGGATCCCTGGTGTCCATCCCAGGCCTGGCGCTGTGACATGTTATTGCTGAATGAAGAAATTGATAAATAAAGCAAGTTTTATAGATATTTACTGTTATGAGGCAAAAGGGAAATTTACATACAGGCCTTTGATACCACAAATGAAGCTACATTATGTTGAACATCTGTTTATCATTGCCATTTTTGCCCTAATTTTCCCTCAGGTATTTTAGCTCATGCAAAAAAAAAAAAAAAAAAAGAAAAGAAGATCTTTCTGTTTCCACACATTCATATACAGTGTTTATTCAGTCTGAGATGACACAGCTGCCATGACTTCCTGTATGTGTTGATATATTTTATTCATCTTAATGATTAACATTTTAAAAAAATATTACAGTAGAAAAAGACTGTCTTAAGGATTGAGTAGAGCACAAGTAATAAGTTCTTTATTGCACACATTATATTTAATCATCTTATTAATGGAAGTTTACTTATTTATTTGAAGAGATAATAATCACTGAATGATTCTACGTGTTTAAGGTCTGGGAACTTAAATTGGGTTCTGATGATTTTTTGTGGCCATTAGATCCTGAAAATATAAAAGCTGATTGTACATATTTTAAAAATAAATGAAATTCATATGTAACTGATTATTTTCAATATCAAATGCGAGTTTGGAGCTGAGATGGTCCTTCAAGATGCATCATGCAATCTTGTTACACTAAGATGAGGAACATGGACTCCCAGAGTTTGGGAGTCAGGTAAAGTCAAAGCATGGATTTTGCTCTCACATAAACTTGAATTTGAACTGCAGCCTTGCTAGTGATTGAGGGTGTGACTTTAGGTGATTTACTCAACCACTCTGAGCCTCACTTTCCTTTTCGATAAGATTTGGGTGATATTTACATACAAGTTGTGGTAAATATACAATTAAATGGCTATGTACCAAGCCTTGAGTATCTTGCCCAGCAATAGAAAAATCAAGCACCTGGTCAAGGATGATCCCTGCTATCATTGTCCAATTTTATTTAGCCTGTAACTGATGGAACCAGGATTTGGACCCAGGTCTGCCCAACACCAGGCAGTGAGTGATCTTTTCACTTTCAGAGCTAACAATCATGTGGTTCTCTATTTCTTTTTTTCTTTTTTCTTTTTTTTAAATGTTTTATTTATTTCTAGGAGAGAGAGACAGCGTGAGCAGGGGAGGGTCAGAGAGAGAGGGAGTCACAGACTGAAACAGGCTCCAGGCTCTGAGCTGGCAGTCAGCACAGAGCCCGACGCGGGGCTCGAACCCACAAACCGCGAGATCATGACCTAAGCGAAAGTCGGAAAGTCGGACGCTTAACCGACTAAGCCACCCAGGCACCCCATGGTTCTCTATTTCTTAGAAGAAGAGAATCGGGCTTAACATTGCAGTAGTTTTAAAATGCCCACTCGCCCCTAGATAATGTACGGTCATCGATAAGGGGCCCTATTTGCTGCATACTTTGACATTTGAATTTGGTATTAGATCATGGAGCAACAATGGCCCTTTTGCAGTCTTTGCTGTGTGTTTTGCACCTGAGCAGAAGCGATTATTATCCCAAGCTCATGCTTTGCTCCAAGTGAGAAATCAGGGAAGAAGAAATATGATTCAGTAGTTCTTATACTTCCTCTCCCCATTCTCTGTGATTTCCACAGACATGGCATAATTCCTGTGATTTGATTTGAAACTAGAGACCAGCTCAGTGCTGAGTGATGAGATCTGAACGGGGAATAAAATATGCTTGAATTAATTTGCATAATAGAATCCGATTGGTTACAAAGCTGTGTTTGTTGAAGTGGAGAGCAGAGCCCCGGAGCTCCCCTGCAAGGGGACACTGCACATGCAGAATGGAGTTTTGAGTTCTGGCGTGGGCCTCGATAATATTCTTAATGTAATGATAACCTGCCTTTAACTGTAAATTAGCTCCCTGAAAATGAAAAGAACAGGTCAGCCTGTCTGATCCTTCCAGCTCTGTGGGGAGGAGAAAGCTGAAAAACCAAAGCTGCTTGCTTTCTGCTAAGCACTTCTGTCTTTCTTTCTCTACCCGATAACAATTTCCAGCAGGAGTCCAAATATACTTAAACACCCGTATATGTCATTTTCTTTTACGGAGACAAAAGCAGGCACAGCAAGAGGGTTTTATGCTCAAGGCGCAATAGCTTATGACGGGCTATCTGCTCTCAAAATAGAGGGGCGAGCCTTCCACTTAGAGCTGGTGGTTTTGCAAATCCATTTTCCTGTCATGTTATTACTCCTGTGACTTTCAACAACATTTATTTTTCCTTCTAAGCAATATGCTCCCACCATAAAGTCCTCCTATATGTTTTAATGAAACCCCAATGCTTAGACATCCTGGTACACTGCTAAAAAGTCCTTTAATGGAAGGATTGTTGGAGAATCGCCTTGGGGGTTTTTATTAAAACCAATTAGAACACTGATATATTTCCCTAATTATTACCAATGCCAAGGTCTTCTTAGGAGGGCAGCCTCCTATTAATTTTCATGTGTGATTCCTGCAAACTCTCTACCATTGAATACATCAATCAGATCTCTAGATTTTAGAAGCATTTCTTTAAAGAAAAAAAAATGAATCTCCTTGAACACACTTTTTAAAAGTATGCATTTAGAAATTCTGAAAAAGCATTTAAAAATAAAAAGCAAGGATTAACTTTTGAGTAATGTGTTGTTTAAGGACCTAGTTGTACTGTGCTGTTGATGGACTGATGTAATTACTTCCTGTTCATCTTCACTTTTGTCACTGCTATAAAATGCTCTATCTTCCTCTTCTGGTTTGGTTTTACTATTTTAGACACCCCTAGTGCCACCAAAACTTAAATTATTATCATTGTAAGACTAGTATGTGTGTATCAGGATATGTGTCTGTGTTTGGTCTGCAGCCTTCTCTTCTTTGAAGGGTGATATGGGGCACAGGACTGTAGGCGATAAGGATGCAGATCTTGGAGCCAAATATCCAGGGTTCATGTCTCAGCTCTTCTACTTGCTGGTTCTGTAACCATGGGCAAATTACTCTTTGCTATATCTCAGACTGCTTACCTATAAAATGGGAAGGGCGATAACACTATTTTCTGGGGTTATTATGAAAATTTGATGACTCAACTCATGGAAAGCACTTAGAAGAGTGTTAGGCAGATAATAACCATGTACAAATACTAACTTTTATTACTATTTTAATCAGAGTCATATTATTAGTATATACGAAGTTTTAATGTTGGTGTATCTAGCTTACAGTATCCATACCACAGTTGCCATATCATTTCTTTATGGATTCAGACATGAACAAATGATGGGAGTTGGTATTGTTCACTAGTTACAAACACAGACTCCAGAGCCAGATGGCATGTGTTCACATCCCAGCTCTGCTCTCTCCCAGAAGCATAGCCTCACACAAGTCGCTTCATTTATCCAGGCCCAAGCTTCCTCATCCTTTATAACAAGAATATTCATAGTACCTATTCATAAGTTTGTTATAGAAATAAATGGCTGAATTCCTATTTGTAAAGTTTTTAGAACAATAGCTAGAAAAAGCTTTTAGTAAGTGAATTTTCATTCTGAAAATTAATACATTTTCTATATTACGTCTTAAAATTCATCTTATACGTGCCTGAGGCTAATAATTAAAATAACTTTACATATTACATTTAGTTATATAAGCACTTTGAAATAATGGGTTTAATGGATTACTTTTATTTATTTTATTTTTTTAATTTTTTTTAAATTTATTTCTAGGAGACAGAGAGAGAGGGAGAGAGAGAGAGACAGCGTGAACAGGGGTGGGTCAGAGAGAGAGGGAGACACAGACTCTGAAATAGGCTCTAGGCTCTGAGCTGGCAGTCAGCACAGAGCCCGATGTGGGGCTTGAACCCACGAACCGTGAGATCATGACCTAAGCGAAAGTCGACGCTTAACCGACTAAGCCATCCAGGTGCCCCATTTATTTTAATTTAAAAATATTTATTTATTTTTGAGAGGGAGAGAGAGAGAGAGCACACATGTGGGAGAGAGGCAGAGAAAGAGGGAGAGGGAGACAGAGGGTCCCAAGCGGGCTCTGCGCTGACAGCAGAGAGATCCTAATGCAGGGCTAGAACCCAGGAAACAGGAGATCCTGACCTAAACTGTAGTTGGACACTCAACTGACTGAGCCACCCAGGTGCCCCTCGATGAGTTACTTTCATTTTCTTTTACTATATTTTTTAACGTTTAGTTATTTTTGAGAGACAAAGAAAGACAGAGCACAAGTGAAAAAGGGGCAGAGAGGGAGACACAGAATCCAAAACAGGCTCCCGGCTCTAAGCTGTCAGTACAGAGCCCGACGCGGGGCTCGAACCCACGAACCGCAAGATCATGACCTAAGCGAAAGTCGGACGCTTAACCGACTAAGCCACCCAGGCGCCCCCTCAATGAGTTACTTTTAAAAACAAGTTGTTTTTGCTATTCTTTCCAAGAGAAGAAAATAAAAAACTTCATCTTTTCAATAGTGGGTTTGTTGTTTATTGATTATGTGGAAACTCTTAAATTCATTAGTACCATGCTAGAATTTTTTATCAAGGGAAAAGAGTTGTCATCTAGTTTTAACACTTCTGGTGTCAGAAATAATTGTGCTTTACAGCAAAATGGCAGCCAGAAGAAAGAGGTGCAGAAATATGAACTTTAATTAAACCCTTTCTTTCAAATATACTTCACAGTTTATATGCAAGAATAATTTATCACCATGTGAATGAACACTTAATACTTGGCATGGTGTAAAATGGACTGGGATCTTCTCACACCATATGGTCTTTTCTGTTGCTTCTTCTTAAGATTCTATGATGGCAGTATTAAGTTTACACTTGAAGTATGTGGCTCAAACCATACGTTCAACTTTTATTGATGGCTTGTTGTCAAAGTGCAGACACTAGACCTGTAATTATGTATAAGGTATAATCCCAACCATGAAGATGCATCCAGTTTAGTAAGGAGACAGTGTGTGAATCAGAAGAAATCCCCAACAATCTCTCACTGGAGCTCCAAACATGAATATGAAACTGAAAGCCATTTGTAGAAAACATCACCCAACAGCTTCATTTTAGAGAGAATCTACTAATGCGGGAATGATGAGGTCCCATGACAAGCTACTGGCAGATTCTCAACCATATATCTGGCTTCCTGACTTAAACCCAGGGATCTTTCTGTTGCTTCACATTGACTCATTTTGTGATCTAACTGCTTCTGGATCCCTAACTGTGCTCTTTCCACAGAGTCAGTTTGGATTGCAAGAAACTGCATTTGATGTATTATTAATATGCCCGAGTCTGAGGATGAAGCTGTTAAATGATGACACTGCCTTTTCAATCTTTGTCTCTCTTCCACACAGCCTTTCACATACTCTGAAATGTCTGTCTACAACAAGTATTTGACTCTGTATTCCTTGAAAACAGACTAATAGAATACATCATACTGTATACTGGGGACAGTGATAGACACCTGAAAACCTAGATATATTTTCCCATATTACAAAGGAGGCAGAGAAGCTTGGGTTGTTAAAGTCAAAGACCATCAGAAGGAACGATGTTCTGCTCTAACAAATTAGAATTCCACCAATTTCTTTATTTTCTAGACTACTAAGACCAGATGGCTATGGTATCCCCATGTAACTCTTATTCCTCAATCCCTCTCTTAGAGAAAAGCACCTCACCATCCTTTTCTGGGCATCTCAATATGTAAAGCAAGAGCACCTCCTTCTACTGAATGAGACCTGAAGGCCTGGATTGCGGCACTCTAGGATGAAAGGAAGTGACCTGGTGTGTGCCCCACTCTGTATGCAGCCCCATATGTGTGCAGGAATTCTTCTCATCCTCATTGTCGAGATGAGACCACGTCCAGAGCCTCAGAGTGGCTGACTGAAATGTTCAAGGTCATCTCTATTATAAGATATAGAAGTGATATTCCAACCCAGGTCTATCTGATCTCCAAATCTAGGTACATTCCACTATGCCAAGATTCAGGATGCTTCCTTTCTGTTCTCTTCCCCGCACCACCCCCCCACTACCACTACCTTCATACTGGATAGCTAAAAATTAAATTATTTTTTGACAATGCTCAACAAGCTCACCAGTTTCATTTAGACCCACTAGTGCTAAAATGAAGTATCATCCTCAGTATCAATGTGTTACCCTGAATCCCCAACAATCTTCTGTGATTCACCTCTTTCGGTGGTGAGTGTGGTAATGGGGATTGCCTGGTTCTGGGAGCTGGGGTTTCTGCTGGAGTTTTGGTGGCACACCAAGGGAAGGAGATAATTGTCCAGAAGAAAATGCAGGGCGCTAAGAAGGAGAACAAGCATGGGGAGTTCCAAAGGGGATAATTACATTTCCAGCACCAGCAAGACTAAGTCTAGTGAAGAAGTCCAGGAACCCAAGGCACAAATTAAGGACCTGAGCAACTGTAGGTCAGAAACCCACAAGGGGTGTGGAAGGCTCATCTTTCTACTAACGAGTAGCTGAGCCATTGCTGAGTGACAGGAACAAGACCTTTGGAGTAGTCAGTGGGGGTGCTTTTGTATTTTGCATCTCTTGTTTGGAAAAAGCTTGCAAAGTATCTTTTTTAAGACTGCCAGGTTAAGGAAGGATCTTCAGCTTCTTGGGTAGACCTTTGATCAAATAAGAGCAAATCTTGTTCATTAAATTGACTCTATAGCATTGATTGATCCACCAATGAGAACTTGATTGATTATTTCATTGCCAAGTGTTTTAGTGACCATGAGTAGTTTTTGAGGATCTGCCCAAACCTCCTTTCTCTGGCAGGGTCCATCTTTGCCTTTCTCCTTCCTTATACGGAACAGTCAAGCCAATCAGCGTTGGGATATGCTGTGCTTATGCAGAGCCCCAGGCTTTGAGTCATGCTGTTCCTCCTGAATGACCAACCAATCCACTCCCTTCTTATCGGGGGTGGAGCACAGCCAGCCTGTACTCCAAGAGTCTCCCATAACTGCCCTCACTCTCTGCCATCTCCACCCTCAATCCCCATGGATGAGCTGTTCCTCTCCTGGACTCCCATAATCCAATCCATAATGTCCTAAGTTTCCTGATTATGAAAACATACCCTAGCACAACTCTGATTAATAATAATAATAACAGATAAATATGGAGTGCTTGCTGTGTACCAGACATTGTGCTCAGAGATTTGGAGGCATTAATCACGTAATCCCTGTGTCAGCCTTGCAGTGAGTACAGTTAGCATCCCCATTTCATAAATGAGCAAGCTGAGCTTAAAGAGCTGGGGTTTACCCCAAACCTGTAGCTAGTCCGTGGTAAAACTGACACCGGAACCCTGGCAGCTGAATTCCACGGCACATGTGTTCGTCCTCATGTAGACCTTAAGGGATTTCTTTGTGTGTTTCTCCCACCAGCCATGTGACAAGCTGCAAGAGAGAGCAGGGACTATTTCTTACTCAGCCTGTCCCTTCACTAGCCAGAATGAAGTGCTCCTGTGACCCAGTGTTTATGGGATGGGATTGGAATGAATTGGGGATGGAGCCCGCAGCTAATCTGACCTTTCTCTCTGCCTGCAGAAGCCGAATGGGGAAGTGGGCAGCCCTGACGTGATGTGCTCAGCCAGCAGAGACATTCCATTCCGAGAGAGGTCTGCCTGACACGTCTGGGAGGCCACCATCAGCCAGGCCACCACAGGGCTGGTGAAGGGGTGACAGCCGCATTCTCCCGTGCCTACCACGTAACCAAAAATGAAGGAGCACTACTGTTTACAAGCTGCCCTGGTGTGCCTGGGTGTGTTGTGCCACAGCCAGGCCTTCACCACCGAGCGGCTGAGCCACCTGCGACCCTCATTCCATGGGCACCACGAGAAGGGCAAGGAGGGGCAGGTGCTGCAGCGCTCCAAGAGAGGCTGGGTCTGGAACCAGTTCTTTGTGATTGAGGAGTACACCGGGCCTGACCCCGTGCTCGTGGGCAGGGTAAGGTTGCCGCTCTGTGGCGTTTGTCTCTCTCTGAACCGTTCCAATAGGAGGGTATGGCCAAAAAAAAAAAAAAAAAAAAAAAAATTCTAGGTGGGGAAACACTAATGGTGCTTCAGTAAAAAAACATGAAATCAAGGTTGAAACAGCCTTTCAGGGGCACCTGGGCAGCTCAGTCGGTTAAGGATGTGATTAGGCTCAGGTCATAAACTCGTGGTTCATGAGTTTGAGCCCCTGTTGGGCTCTATGCTGACAGCTCACAGCCTGGAGCCCGCTTCTGATTCTGTGTCCTCATCCTCTCTGTCCTTCCCCCGCTCGTGCTCTCTCTCTCTCACTCTCTCCCTTCTCTCTCAAATTTAAACATTAAATAAATAAATAAACAGCCTTTTAGACATTTTTATTTTTCAATTCATAGACATCCATGTTAAGAATACTTAACGTTTTCCACTGAATGTTATACCATTGAACTCCATTTGTAATGGCTGTACAAGAGTCTACTGAATGAACCGTTATTTAGTGGCCCATTCTCCATTTCCCTGCCCACACCCTATCCCCAACTCAGGTGCCCTTCTCTACTCTTTATGAGAGCTTGCTTTTTTGTATTACACACATTAATTTATTCATCAGTCTCCCCTACTGGACTGGCCCAGTGTCTTGTGTCCCGAGGTCCTGGTACTAAGCCCAGTTTTGGGGAAACCTATGTAAATATTTGATGAGACGAATGGATGGGTCTTAAGAATGGATGGGATTTTATCCACTTCAGCTTAGGGATTGCAAAACCCAGTTAGGATGAATTAAGGGTCCTAGGAGCATTCATACTCTGCATTCTCTTTGTAACCCTTCCATAAAAGTGCAAAAGTAAAAAGTCCAAACTACATTAAAAAATTTATTGACCCTTATCATTTATGATAAAACATGCAATCATCTTTCAGAGAGGATAGTGACATTCACTACAAAGAGATAAGTGTTCATCTACATAAGAATGAACACCTAGGGGCGCCTGGGTGGCTTAGTCGGTTAAGCGTCCGACTTTCGCTTAGGTCATGATCTCGCGGTTCGTGGGTTGGAGCCCCGCATCGGGCTCTGTGCTGACTGCCAGCTCAGAGCCTGGAGCCTGTTTCAGTCTGTGACTCCCTCTCTCTCTGACCCTCCCCTGCTCATGCTGTCTCTCTCTCTCTCTCTCCCAGAAATAAATAAAACAAAACAAACAAACAAAAAAAAAAGAATGAACACCTACTATACTCAGAGAAAGAGCTAAGCAAATGGTAAACTAGCATAAAATAGTGCCTGACTTCAAACAGTTCAGAGGTTAGTAAAAAGGCACACTTATCTAACCAATTAAATTAAAAAACGAAAAACTAAACATACGGTAAAGACTAGGATATTGAAGAAATTCAACAGAAGTGATTATACATTTACATGGTAATGTTTGGGAGGGATGAAGGAATATTTTATAAAGAACATGGTAATAACTTATAACCTGAGAGATGAGTAGCAGTTATCCAGTGAAGGGGGAAAAGGGCAAGAATAGATCTGGAGGGTGCTAATTTCTGAGCCTTGTATATTCCGAGGAGTTATTTCAGCTGTGCTTTAACATGAGAGCAGTAATCCATATTTACGTAATTCATAGTAGCATCTCAGTAATGTTCAAGGCTGAGAAAGTGCCTTTTCAAAGTGATGTATCAAACGAGTTTCATTCATATATACCCCAAAATGGAGACTATACTCAAAATAGAAGTAGTCTTGGAAAATGGGAACTCAGGGAAATGACTGGCATGTGAATTCCCTGCATGAGGAGATGGGCTCTGCGCCCAGAGAGGAAGACGAGACTTCAGTCATGTCAGGGGCTATGCAACTTGAACAGCACAGAGAGCTGTGCACATGAGTTTTTGTGAGAATATAGAACCTTCTCCTGAGGGCTTTCTCAGTGGAGAACAGTGTATGTGTTAGCTTGGAGGAATGTCGGAGAGACAGGACCTGGAGAGCCATTTCCTTATCGGGGTGGAGCAAGCACTTGTCAAACTCACTAAAAGGGAGCATAGGACAAAACATGGAGAAAAGGAAGCAGTGAATAGGCTTTGAAATCTTGGCACCTGAGATTGAGTGTGAGATGTCCAATTGGAGGGGAGAAGAAGAAAAAAGTGGCTATATTCTATGGATCTTCCTTTTGAGATAATGTGGAGATATATCTATATATCTTTATCTATATCATCTATCTATCTAGAAAGGGAATGACTAGATGGGATAAATAGAGGGAATAGACTAGATGACCTTTGATTTGACAACATTCAAGGTTGAGCGCTTTACAATGCTCTGAAAAAGTAGAATTTGGCAAGCGACAGACTTTCAGATTTCTTGCAGGAAGCACAGTCTATGTCACGCTGTGCCCTGCAGAGGGGGAAGCCATCAGTCTTTGGCATTAGGAATTGGCTGTTTATGCCTCAGCAACTGGTCCCCTGATAGATGGAATGGTTTCCCAAACTGCTTTTTTGTGTCGAACCTAATAAATAGTGTTGTCAGTTGTATAGGTCATCTTTGTTGGAGAGAGAAAAAGAAGGAATTTATATCCAACTTTCAAATCCAAAAACAAAGTAGAGAAAAATAATGAGTGCTATATGTTTACATTTTTGCAGTTATTTGGTTGATCATCAACTAAAATCTGTTTAAGTCTCAAGAAACTTGCCAAGCTCACATGCAATACATGAAAGCCCAGAGAAACTTCCCTTGTAAACACTCACATTAAAATAAGCATTTATTTCCTTGTTTTTCATTCACAAGACTGAGTGCCTAACTTTTGTCAGGTCTCAGGCAGAGAAAACGAGCAAATACAAACTGTCTGGGGGGTCGGGGAGAAAGCCAGCAGAATGGCGGCAGGGATCCTGCCCTCACTATGGAAATTGTGTAAAGATCGGAGCAATTTTGTTCATCCTTTAGAGGCCACTAAACAGCTTCATATTATACTTACAAACTGCCTTATTCATCAGAAATGTATTAACCATCATTTCATGACAACACATCGCTTATTATGAATAACAAGTTCTGAAGGAAAGCATGTTTTTTTCTTTAAATTTTCTGAGAAGCACTGAACTAAAATCAAAATGGTCTTATGATTTGTACCTCCAGGTATCCCCCTGAGCTGAAATATTTGGTGTTTCACTGAGGTGCTGCAAATCAATTAGATATTTTTTGGGGAAATTTAAACAATACAACATCTTTTTTAAAAGTACTGTGTGATATCTTGCTTTGTGATTCTGAACAGCTCCTTAGTTCTTAGTTTCCTAACAATAATAATTAAAATGGTATTAATAATAACATTTAAATGATATTACTAATAATATCAGTGTGAAAATATCATTGCTAATGAATAATATTATCAATGCCATTTGAATAAAGCTTTTTGGTTTACACTGGGTTTTCTTACATAGTAGTTGGGACCAAGTGCTTTTTAGCCGCTTGGCTAGCCTTGAAGCCTATGAGAATGGTCAAAGCAATGCTTATCTCTTCCCAGAAAGTGCATAATGAGGGGCAGAGGTACTTAAATTAAGATGAAAGCTTCAGACATTGAGATGACATCAAGGGAAGGTAAGGAATTCACTGCTACAGGAAAATCAGATGTGGTCTTTGAGTGAGTTCCATGTTATGAAACACAGAGCAGAGTCCAGGCATAGGATGGGTAGTCAGGAGAATAGGACAATGTCCTGGCCCCAACCAGTGTGGATTTAGGCAAGTGCCGTCATTTCTCCGGGCTCTTTCAAAGGAGGGGGGGATCCTAAAGATACGTAAGACTCTCTCAATAGACTAAGACGCTTCATATTTATCAACCCATCCCACCCACCGCATGCCTATGATCAGCATGAGAGCTTCTTCCAGGCAGGCCACATTCCCAGACCCTCATACCTCATGCGCCTCACAGTAGGTCTTCTGGAAAGGTCTGGTCAATGAACTGCTTGTAGTAACAAAAGCCTGGAAGCAGCCTCAGTGTCCTTTGAAAGAGTAAAGCAAAAATGAGATGATAGCATCCAAGCAGTGGGTGAGGTTGATCGATATGTAGCAGTCAGGAAGTTCACCTGAAGTTACTGTTAGAGGAAAACAGGTGGAGAGTGATGTGGCACTATGACACGTCATGGCATAAATATAAACGATGGCATTTAGGAATCTATACAGATATTCTTGCTTATGCATAAACTGTATCTTAGAGGATTCACAGGAAACTGGTAACAACTGTTGTGTCTGAGCAGAGAAACTGAAGGAGTGGGAATCAGACCTGAGAAGACTTGCCTATGGCATAGATGTTTGTTTTTTTAAATTTTTACGCCATCTATGTGTTTCTATCAAAATAACTATTAATATATGTGTATATGTATATATATTTCGCTTGTGTGCATATTTGTGTAAATATGCCCATATACTTTGTATGTGTGCATATTTGTGAGGGAGAGCGTGAATCTTAGAATTTAAAAAATTGAGGGTTCAAGTCTGAATGCTGGCTTCACCTCTCCCAGCTGTGTGACCTTGGCCAAGGAAATTCTCTTCCCTAAGATTCCATTTCTTCATTTGTTAAATGTGGGGAGAGCATCTTCCTGTCATGCTGAATGTGGTTGTCCGTGTGGGTGTGGGCGGACAGTGTACTTTGGCAAACAGCGTGTGAGTGAGACTCTATTTCCCCATGGCATCCCTCAGGGAATTACAAATCTCGGTTTCTCTTTTCCCAGCTTCATTCTGATATTGACTCTGGTGATGGGAACATTAAATACATTCTCTCAGGTGAAGGAGCCGGAACAATTTTTGTGATCGATGACAAATCAGGGAACATTCATGCCACCAAGACACTGGACCGGGAAGAGAGAGCCCAGTACACGCTCATGGCACAAGCGGTGGACAGGGACACCAATCGGCCGCTGGAACCACCGTCAGAGTTCATTGTCAAGGTCCAGGACATTAATGACAACCCTCCCGAGTTCCTGCATGAGACCTATCATGCCAACGTGCCTGAGAGGTCCAACGTGGGTGCGTACATGAGGGGACACCTGTGTCATCTATAGGCCTCGTGTCCCTGTGGGGTGGGAGGCTACTGCCCATTCTCCCAAATCAGGAAGCAGAATTTACACTGCATCTTCTATGACATAGGACAAAACAAGTGTTATTTGTATAGGTGAAGTTTCAAATATTTAAGATGGACCTGAGATTTTAATATCTCATCTTATAAAACACAAGGAAGTATGGCGGAGTGGCAAGAACGTGACTGACTCCAGGTAATCCTGGTTCTGGCATTCATTAGCTATGTGACTTGGATCCAGTTCTGTCCATTTTTGCCTTAATGTTCCTTTCTTTAAAATGGAAGAATAGTTTCTAGTCTTGCAGGATTAGGGGAAATGTAGTTCAGTCACTAGTGTACACTGATGTCTAATAAGTAACAGTAATGGTAATATTTGTTGCATGTAGCATCATACTAATTAATTGACTTACATGACATTATTGCATTTCTTTTTTGTGATAATTCATCTTCGCAGTGAGGTGGGTCCTATTTGACATATTTTGCAAATGGGAAACCCAAGCTAGAAACAGGATAACTAATTTATAGGAAGTCATCTGAGCTATTAAGTGGCTCCAGAATACACACAGAATCATGACACTATGCCACCATCTGTTAGAATGATTTAGAAGGAAATGTGACTTTTCATCATGGCTAAAGACATTCTGCATTGTTAAAGAATATTTCTCTGAAGGATTTCTTCAACAAGCCACCTTTTCCTGGCAACAACTTTTGCCTGGCTTTATAGAATGCATTCATTTGTGGTCTTTTGAGAAACATGCCTCATATTAGGAAGGGCTTATCTTTCAGACAGTGATCAGGACTGTTCTGATCAGAGAATGAGTCTGATTATATGAACCAGAGATTTTAGAGCCTAAATGAACTTAAGAATCATAAGGGGCAAACTTCCCATTTTACAGATGAGAAAACCAAGTACCAAGAATGGGAACCAACCAACCAACCTTAGATCCAGAAGGGACTCTAGGACCCTATGCTCCTTCCACTTTGCATGTAGAACCTGGGATGTGGATTTTTTTTTTAAAGCCTATTTTTTCCCCCTCCTCCAGATAAAGTAGGTTTTTTTTCATACTTTATGAAGGCAGGCCTGAGTCACTTGCCTCTCTTCCCTGGCCGTGAGGGGTCCCTTAGTTTCTTGGTAATTGCCTTGGGATTTTAATGAGAAAAAGCCAACATGAACTAAATCGTTAAATAGGGGTCTGTAGCCTGAGCAACTGAGCCAGAAGGTAAAGCGTGCCTCAAAAAGAACGCTTCAGAGAATCTACGTTGTTCCTACCTCTGGGAGTTCCTTGATGCTGGGGGCTAACACCCAGGCTTTCCGTCATGGCTTCCGAGAGGAGTATCTGGGGTGTCACAGTATTGGGTTGCCGTTATGGTGGTGCCCCTGACCGGCCAGGTGGACTGTCACATCGTTCTCATTCTGTCATGTGTAAAGTGAGGATAATGGAAACTGTGATGAGGGTTAAGTAAAATACAAAGTCATAATGGACTAAGTGCAGTTCTAGAAACAAATGAAGCATAAAAATGTCATACTTCTCCTAGCTCAGCCACAGTGTTACAGGCTAGGCCTCTTCTCCCTCATACATGTCCACTGCCTAGAATAGTGCCTGGTCCTATGGGAAGAGCTGGAGAAAAGTTGTTTGCACGAATTAATGAATTACAGAAAAGTAATTAGGAAAAAAAGCAAGATTCCTTTTATACCGTATAAAAACCACTGACAATTGTAAATTAAGGGGTTGTCAGAAGCTGTGTCAGTGGGCCCCCTTGCCATCCACCCAGGACCTTCCCTTCTGCTGGAAACATCAAGGGAAGACCCTGGGTTTGGCTGGTTGCTGGATCGGGGTTAGACTAATGACTCTGGCAATAATCTGCTTTGCAAAGTAGATTGTATAAGTTCCTACCTCTCACATCCAGTTTCTCAAAATACAATTGTTGTCAAAACGAGGGGCAGAGGGATGCTGGCAGAATACACGGGCAAGCCCCGAACAGTGCCTGGCACGGAGAGGCACTAACTGCCATTTCCCTTCCCTTGGCATCTCCCCCCATTCTGTAGTACAGCACTTTGTGCCCTCAAATCCTTGTGACCTTCAAGGAACAGAGGTTTTTTCTGGGAGAAACAGAATCCTGTCTTCCTTCATTTCCCTGGTTTCCTTTCCTTCGGACCCATAGATGCCTTAAGGGTGGTGTCGATTAAATCACTACCAGACCTGTTAGAGGTGGGAAGATGCAGTTCTCATGTCATCAGGGAACAACATTCCGTACAATATTTATAGCCATAAATTAATTAAAATGTAGTATTAGAAGCTACTTTATTACATGCAAAGCAACAATAAAATGATGTATTTATTGTGCTGCTACAGATGGAAGAGTACACTCTGTCCTTTTGCGAAAAGCAATTCATCATTAATTATCTTTTATTTTACTCTTTGGAAAGATTATTATTTAATTCTTTGATATACTGAACACTTCAGTTGTGCGGGTCTTAGAATGTTTTTGCATTAATGTTCATATTGTTATTTTAACTACTAAGCAGAGCACAGTGCACTATGAACATAGAAAGTTTATTTTTAAGCTATGGGGTTTTTTTAAAGGAAGGAAAGAGGGAAAGAAGAAGAGGAAGAGAGGAAGGAAGATTATTTTACATCTGAACCCCTGAAAACTGAGAGCACGTTAAATAATCACAATGCTTTTCTCAGTTTTTAAATTTAAGATGGAACTTCATAAACTAGAATATAATCCAAAAAGCTGAAGGGGTGTTGCTAATGGATTTATTTCACTTTTAAGGGACGTCGGTAATCCAGGTGACAGCTTCAGATGCAGATGATCCCACCTATGGAAACAGCGCGAAGTTAGTATACAGCATCCTAGAAGGACAACCCTACTTTTCAGTAGAAGCACAGACAGGTACCGTGTGGTGTTTTTGGGATCTGTGGCACTTGTGAATAAGGAGTCCAGGCTTCCTCACTAAACCCCTTTGAGTCTCAGTTTTCTCAAACACAGGCAAGGCCACCTGACAGGATTGTTGAGACGATTAGATACTGTGCAGGCCCGTGCCTGTACATGGTTAGCATCTGATGAACCTTATTTATGATGGTTTCTGTCTCTGTGTCACCATGTCACAATAATAAATGCAATCTTAAAATATAACTTTTATCTTAAAATTATATCTTACATTCTTGTTGTTGTTGATAATGTTTATTTATTTTCAAGAGAAAGAGAGACAGAGCATGAGCAGGGTAGGGACAGAGAGAGCGGGAGACAAAGAATCCGAGGCAGGCTTCAGGCTCTGAGCTGTCAGCACACAACCTGATGCAGGGCTTGAACCCACAGACCACAAGATCATGACCTGTGCTGAAGTTGGATACTCAACTGACTGACCTATCCAGGTGCCCCTTAAAATCATGACTTAAAGTTCAACTTAAGTTTAAGAATTTATCTTGATGGCACGCCTGGGTGACTCAGTCGGTTAAGTGTCTGACTTCAGCTCAGGTCATGATCTCAGTGCTCCTGAGTTCGAGCTCCATGTCGGGCTCTGTGCTGACAGCTCAGAGCCTGGAGCTGCTTCAGATTCTGTGACTCCCTCTCTCTCTGCCCCTCCCCTGCTCACACTCTCTCTCTCTGTCTCTCAAAAAACAAATAAACATTTTTTTAAAAATAATGCTCAGGTGTGTTTGGGACGTGGCACATTCCCTCTACTGTGCTTATAGATTCCCCATGGGTGTTACTCAGAAAGAAGACTGAAGAGTTCTTACAGAAAACAAGCAGCAAACCTAAAGAGTGAAAACATGTAATCCCCCAAACCAAAATGGTCTGCTTCACTTATACCAAACTTTATTCTAAGGTCCTTTCATTAGAACAAACACTGAAGTACTGTGAAAGTTCTAGTCTACAATATCATCCCTGAAACTGCTGCCTTTTCCCACAATCTGCCCCATTTATTTGAAAGATATTTGCAAATAATCCACATTTGTAATTATAGTTAAAAACTATATGAAATATAAATATATATTAATATGTATACAGAGAGACTGTCAATCAGAAAAGCTTCCCATTTACTGGATATAACTTCCACTGACCTACAAATTATTTATTTGTAGCCACTTTGCTCCAGAACACAGTCCGTGGGGCTGTGTGGCTACGATTTCATCGAATGCATTGCCTTTCTGGATTAACCAAAGAAAAATTGGGGATTTCATCTAGATTTTTGAGATGTTAAAAACTGGTGGAGGAATTCCAGTTGCAACCTTCATTTTTCTCAAGGATTCGTGATTAGGAACCACCACTTTGAACATATCAAAGTATTTAACAGATAAGGAGAACAAGACTCAGTGAGTTCAAGGGTGTTGCTGGGAAACACAGACCTCAGGACTAGGAGAGAGGGACAAGGGAGCTCTCTGCATATTCCCGATATAAATGTTACCATATCTACAGAGAGGAAAAGCTTGCACACATTTTCCAGAGAGATTTAAGTGAGCATGGTTTTCATACAAATCAAGTGCTAATATCCAGGGATCATGTAGAAATCAATCACTGATTTACCACTGTGGTCGGTGATGGGTGATAGCACAACAATGTTTGTATAAGTGTTGTTTATGTTTTTAATTCACCTGGCTTACTCCTTTAAAATTTAATAATTACATTTTAATGTATTGCATGCAATGTATGCCACCTACATGTAACCTAATATGGACCATAGAAATGTTTCTAAGAGTTGCATGCTGGGTTAGAGTTTCAAAAGATTCTGCTGGCAATTCAAAAGTGGGGGTTTAGTCATGGCTATCCATGCAGTGAGCCCTCAGATATTTCAGGCTTTAGGATCTTGAAGTGTTATGCCTGAGTATAATGAGGTTATTACTTGCATTTACAATGCAACATATAAAGCATATAAACTTTTAATGCTATACGAATTATGACAATTTGCTGAGAAAGACAATAAATGGCGCTCCAGGTATGGCTACTTCTCATTATAATTATCATGTCAAAGTGACTCTCTGCGAGGGCAGGAGCTTTTGTATTCCTCTCTGATTCCCTTGTGCCTAGAACTTTTTATGTTTTAATGTTGTTACCAACAAATAAGTGTGATGTTTTCCACTGCGTATCCAGGTATCATCAGAACAGCCCTCCCCAACATGGACAGGGAAGCCAAGGAGGAGTACCACGTGGTGATCCAGGCCAAGGACATGGGTGGACACATGGGTGGACTCTCAGGGACAACCAAAGTGACGATCACACTGACCGATGTCAATGACAACCCACCAAAGTTTCCACAGAGTAAGTAGGTGGGCTTGGCTTTCACGTTTTAATGGGGCCACAGCTAGCCCTTCTCTGACCCGTTTCTGCTTTGCTCAGCTTTCACAAAGAAATCACAAAGAAATCTAGAAGAATGAAGTCTCTTTATCATTCATGCAAAAAATGAAAATGAAAACAATACAACAGCAACATAAAAAACTGAAGGTGGTGTAAAGCTAGTAGGAGGGAAAGGAGATGAAAAAAGTTCCACAACCCTGGGAACAGAAAACTATTTTGCTAGGTATTTCACTAGATACTGGCTCTGCGATCTAGTAATTAATTAATCTCTCTCTATGTCAGTGTTCTAATTTCTAATCTGGATGTAATAGTACTAAATAAGTTACCTATTGCTTTAAAATAGACTGCCCCAAACCTTTGTGATTTAAAACATGGTAATTATTTATTATTTGCATGAATCTGTAATTTGGGCAAAACTTGGAGGAGATCCCTTTTCTTTGTTTTGGTAGTGTCAAGTGAGGATGACTTGACTGAGGTCAGAGGATCTGCTTCCAAGAATGCTCACTCATAAGGCTGATGAGCTCGTGGTGGTTGTTGGTTTCCATCCATGTGGGTTTGCCAATGAATGGCTTGGACAGGTTCTGAAAGTGAGAGCCCCAAGGATACCAAGCAGAAACTGTATTGTCTGTTGTGACTTAACTTCAAAAATCACATGCCATCGGGGCGCATGGGTGGCTCAGTTGGTTGGGCATCCGACTTCGGCTCAGGTCATGATCTCATAGCTCGTGGGTTCGAGGCCTGCATCGGGCTCTGTGCTAATAGCTAGCTCAGAGCCTGGAGCTTGCTTCAGATTTTGTGTCTCCCTCTCTCTCTGACCCTCCCCTGCTCATGCTGTCTCTATCTCTCTCTCAAAAATAAATAAAACATTTAAAAAAAATCACATGCCATCATCTCCATAAGACTACCCAAATTTAAGCAGAATTCTTATAAGCCCCATTTTTCAATGGAAAGACTGTTAAAGTCATGTTGAAGGACTTTCATGTAGGATGAGAGATATGGCTTGGGCAATTTTTGGAGAATATAGTCTTCCATGGGTCTTAATGGAATGTTGTTGGAATAAAATAGGCTAGTATAAAATCATAATATCTGGCATAAGGTGTCAACAAATGTTAGCCATTATTATTATCTGGGGAACAGTGATCCTCCTACAAAATTGGTAAGCTTGCTGAAGGAAACAAAAGAATAAATGATTTTGAAAGATTATTACTCCTCATAATACTACAACTTCCATAATTTAATGAATAGTAATTACTACTGAATATCTCGACAAGAGCCTATATTTTAGATAAAACTAGGTTTCATAAAAGGTGCAGTAAGTGCGCATAGAATGTAGCAAAACCACCCCCCCAATAATAATCCAGTTAAAAAGATGGCCAGAAGATGGGGTGCCTGGATGGTCCATTCAGTTAAGCTTCTGACTTGATTTCAGCTCAGGTCATGATCTCATGGTTTGTGAGATCTAGTTGGGTTCTGTGCTAATACCACCGTGGAGCCTGCTTGGGATTCTCTCTCTCCCTCTGTCTCTGCCCCTCCCCAACTCTCTCTCTTTTTCAAAACAAATACATAAACTTAAAAAAAATGGACAGAAGACAGGAACAGACATTTCTCCAAAGAGGACCTACAGATGGTCAATAGGCACAAGAAAATACACTCAAGATCATTCATCATCAGGGAAATCCAAATTAAAACTATAATGACATATCACTTATTATGTGCCATAATAGTTATAAAGTCAAAAAACACAAGAAAAAATAAGCTGGTGAGGATGTGGAGGAAAAGGAACCCTCATGCACTGTTGATAGAAATGCAAACTGTTGTAGTTACTCTGAAAAACAGTATGGAGTTTCCTTAAAAAGTTAAAAATAGATGTACCCTACAATCCAGTAATCACACTACTGGGTATTTACCCAAAAAATATAAAACTATAAATCACTAATTCAAAGGGATAAATCCACCCCTATGTTTATAGGAGTATTAATTATAATAGATAAATTATGGAAGCATCCCAAGCGTCCATGGATTTATGAATGGATAAAGGAAATGGTGTGTGTGATTGTGTGTGTGTGTGTGTGTGTGTGTGTGTGTGTGTATTCCATCCATTAAAAAAAGAATGAAAAAGGGCCACCTTGGTGGCTCAGTCAGTTAAGCGTTCAACTTTGGCTCAGGTCATGATCTCACAGCCCCACGTCAGGCTCTGTACTGATAGCTCAGAGCCTGGAGCTTGCTTAGGATTCTGTGACTCTCTCTCTCTTTGCCCCACCCCTGCTCGTGTTATGTCTGTCTCTCTCTGTCTCTCAAAAAAGAAATAAACATTAAAACAAATTAAAGAATAGAATGAAATAGTACCATTTGCAATGACATGGATGGAGCTAGAGAATATAATGCTAAGCAAAATAAGTCAGTCAGAGAAAGACAAAGCAGAAAAGAGAAAGAGAGAGAGAGAGAGAGAGAGAAACCAAGAAACAGACTCTTAATTATAGAGAACAAACTCATGGTTATCAGAGGGGAGGTAGATGGCAGATGGAGATTAAGGTGATGGAGATTAAGGAGTGCACTTGTGATGAGCAATGGGTGATATAGGGAATTGTTGAATCACTATATTATACACTTTAAACTAACACTGTAAACTATACTGGAATTAAAATTTTAAAATATATATGAATAAAAAAGAATGTAGCAAAGCCAGAACTTGAACATACATCTGTTTATATAGACATATAGATATAGACAAAGGTATGGTGTGATTGTAAAGATGCTGGTGCTGCTATTCCATGGTGTGTGTGTGAAGGGATGTTTCCCCATGAAAATGTCATCTTCACTAGATTAGGAGAGTAGCTGGTAGAGCCTGGGAGTTTATTGTCAGAGAGATGGCAATTTTTGCAAATGAGGGAACAAGAAAGGCAAACAAATATGGCCCCAGGAAGGTAGTTCAGTCATTCAGAGGAATCCAAAGACCACAATCTATGCAAGGAACACACTGAGACAGGATTACAAGGCAATAACCAGTTCTCTTGGCATACCAAAAGAGGTGAAGAAAGACTGCTTTGCCTGGTCAGGCACAAAGTTCAGCATCTCCAATCAGCTTAAGGCTCATATAGCATTCTAAGAAACTACATGCTCCATGATCCACACTGCAAAATTGTTTGGTATGCTAGAAGGAAAAGGCCAAACAGGATTATTAGCAGGCAGCCATTAAGGCCTTTGCTCACATGCAGTCACATGGTAAAGTTATATTGCTAAAGTGCAGATACTAGTTTCATTGCCATGAACTCCAATGAGATTTGGAGAAAACCAACTCAGAGCAGGTTTCTTTAAGCTTTCCTATAAATTGGCAATTATTTACAGAGCTTATCTACAGAGACTCCACCACCCAGTTGACCTTGACTGTGCATATTCTGGCGTGATTAAGTTGAATATGGGTCCAACCTGAAAGCATTCAAAGCCACATACTATAGATAAATATAGACAGAGTACTGGAACTGATGAAATCCATGGAAAAGGGAACCTAAAACTTAAAGAGTTTAAGTAACTTGCCCCAAACCACTCAGCTTTCAAGTGGTAGAGACAAGGTTCCCAACCCCTGTTTCTCTATATTGTTTCACATGGAATATTTTTTACATTGGAAGTACAGATAAGATCATTTCAAATCTGGCTTCCCTACTGAAAAGCTTCCAGGGGCTTTCACCAAGTTTAAACAAAACCATTCCATCTCCTGCAATGGCCTTTTTACATAGATGGGCCCCAGCCTACCTGTGTACCCTCACCTCTTACAGAAGGCTCCAGTCACACCTGTCCTCTGGCTTCTGTATGTCATCAACATGTGCCCACTTCAGGGACTCTGCCATTTGTTCTTTGCTTTGTTTGTAATTTTTATCCCCAGAGATTCATGTGACCGACTGCTCAGTCCCTTCAGGTGCCTTCTACTGAAGGATGTCTTCTCTGGCCAACCAATTCCAAATCATTTTCGATTCTCCCCCTTTCTTCTCCTCACACAGCACAAGTAACACAAGTATACACATTCACACACACATATCACATATTCATGTACATATTCATACTCACACGTGCATATTTGTACCACACAACCACATACACACACTCAGACACATATTCACACATACACATTCCACCTCACACACCATAATACACTCATACACACACTCACATCCTCGCTGTCCTATTACTCTCTACCACTTATCCTTCTTTATTTTTCTTCTTTCTAGCAGTGGCATCAGAGTATGTATACATTGCTGTTTTTTTCCTCTCCAGTGCACCTCACTAAGGGAAGAAACTTATTTCTTTTACTAAATTTCTTAAACTAAATTTCATTTACTACTGAGTCCCCAGGGCCTAGAGCAGCACCTGGCACAAAGTAGGTTCCCAGAAAATATAAACTAAATATATAAGGACAGACCATACTGTCCAAATGTATTTCCAGATAAGGCAGGGCTTTATCAAACGGTGAAGGAGGTGAAGTAAAAGGAGAGTACATATAGAGTTAGAAGGCTCATGACCTTGATGAGTATAAAATTTGCATTTGATTTTTTTTTTTAAATATGGAGCTGTGGAATGTTTTTAAACAGAGAGGAGGTTTTCCTGGGTGCCTGGCAGTGCCTTGGAATTAATTCATAGACCATCGTGAAGACATGAAAAGAAGTCTTTGCTCTTTGAATGTGTAAAGAATATACATGGTCCTCCATCACTTCCTGATGGGAAATGGAACTGAGCATTGTTTTCCTTTTTCACTTGTGGCAGGTAACCCCACCACATCACCCTGGACCCCGATACTGTTTTATCAGCCTTTGTAGAACACATTTCTTTGACAAGCAGGCCATGTGGGATCTTCTTTCCCAGCCATTCACTTCTTTCATGTTTTCAATCAATAGAAAGTTCAATTTCAAACCCTTTGAGAAATTTATTGGGACTCAATGAAATCCAAAGTCTTACAGCTGCCAAATAAAAGGGAAAATAAAATAGACACCTTCTTCTTCTAGGTGTATACCAGATGTCTGTGTCAGAAGCAGCTGTCCCCGGGGAGGAAGTAGGAAGAGTAAAGGCAAAAGACCCAGACATTGGGGAAAATGGCTTAGTCACCTACAATATCGTGGATGGAGATGGCATGGAATTGTTTGAAATCACGACGGACTATGAGACACAGGAAGGCGTGGTCAAACTGAAAAAGGTGAGTTCGGGTGAGGAATCAGGTGGGTCCGCAGTGCAGCCAGCTCTGCCAAAGCAACACTGCAAGGGATGGAGAGGGGAAGGTTAAAAGAGGAGAATGTGGGCAAGGTTGGGGGGGGGGGGGCTGACCTGACTTTGCAGTTGAGCTCCCAGCTCTGGGGAGATAACAGAACTGTATCCCTTTCTGGTACTGCAGAGGGAGCTAGCAAAAGGGCTGAGGATGCTGGCCGACTACTTGTTAGCTTTTGTGTGATTTGGCACACTTTTCACATGGAAGGTAGACAGCTAGTAGATATAGGTTTTATTTTTTATCTTATTATTTATTTTTTTTATTATTTCTGAGAGAGAGAGGGAGAGAGAAAGAGAGCGAGCAGGGGAGGGTCAGAGAGAGAGGGAGAGAGAGGAAGCAGTTTCCAGGCTCTGAGCTAGCTGTCAGCACAGAGCCTGACGTGGGGCTCAAACCCATGAGCCATGAGACCATGACCTAAGCCGAAGTCAGACACCCAACCACCTGAGCCACCCAGGTGCCCCAATCTAGGTTTTAGAGAAACAGCCCTGAGCATGGAAGGGGTTCCTCCTTGGGCTCTGCCAAGCTAACTCTGTTAATAAAGGCTGTTCGGAATGTTTCCTATCTGAGGCTTCCAAGGGACATCACATTGCTGGGCCTTCTGGGAAATATGAGCCAATCCTCTGCTTGATTTTCTCTCAAAATTGAGCTTGAGAAACAACCACAGTGGACCTTCCCCGTTAGTCAGTTGACCTGTCTCCAGAAATGTGTCCCAGAGTTAACTCACAGCAAAGAGGAGTTTATTGTTTGTCCTTGTTGTGTTCTAAAAATCTAAAATTTACTCTATACTAAATATAGACCAGATAAAGCCTGAGCCTCTACCAACATTTATTTTTCAGAAAAATCATATAAAGTAGATACTATTTTCCCAATGGGCAGTAGTACCTCAGTTTAAATATGAAGAGATTGGGACTCAGATTAAATAATTTGACCCTGTCTTAATCACACACCTAGCAATT
This sequence comes from Hyaena hyaena, assembly GCF_003009895.1. Lineage (NCBI taxonomy): Eukaryota > Metazoa > Chordata > Mammalia > Carnivora > Hyaenidae > Hyaena > Hyaena hyaena. Next base: position 1,528,223 of record NW_024080932.1, on the reverse strand, counting down.
CACAGACGTGAAATTCAAACCTGGGTATTCTGGAACATTCTTCCTACTCAAGATGTTTTAGGGACAGCTGGGCCAGAAAGAGATTCTCAAGGAATCCAGAAAGGATTCACTTTCAAGTGAAGAAACAGTTACAATATTTTCTGAAACGGTTTTCCCCCCTGATTTACCACTTGAGAAATCAACACCTCTCCATCATCAAAGTGTATGGAGCATTAAATCTGAATTGGATGATGGGATTACCTTGGTTTTAATCAAGCATTCATTTTCAACTTGGTTTTGTAGCATGAATATTAAGCTCCTTGGTGTGATGGAAAAGATTGGACTGTAACACTGATAAAAAATTAATTTGAAGAATCAATAAAGAGGCCAGTAGCTGGAGAACAGGGGTGGGGGAAATTCCTGGGAGGAATCTTTTAGTTAAGGAAGTAGAGAGAGATGTGCTGTAGGAAGCTAGCTTTTCATAATACTTGGCAACACTGTTGGATTTGGGAGATTTATTAGAGGACACAAAGCAAAGAGAGGGCAGGGGCTGACTCTTTTGTAAAACAATATGGAAACTGGGATGAACTTTGGATACTTAGAAAAGTCAACATTACTGACAATTAATTAGTGGCCATGGCAGCCTAATTATCAGCCATGATGAGCTGGGGTAAGCACTCCCTCTGGTTTTCCTCTAGAAAAATAGCTCAGTGGGATGCCTGTGTGGCTCAGTCAGTTAAGCATCCAACTTTGGCTCAGGTCATGATCTTTTGGTTTGCATGTGTGAGCCCTGCGTTGGGCTCTGTGCTGACAGCTCAGAGCCTGGAGCTTGCTTCATATTCTGTGCCCCCTTTCTCTCTGCCCACTTCTCTCTCACTCTCTCTCTCTCTCTCTCTCCCCTAAGTAAACATTAAAAAAGTATAAAAAATAGCTGAGTGACTTGTGTGTTAGCATAGAGCTGTCAACTCACCTTGTTAATTAATATTACTATCTTTTCTCCCTGACACTGACATATGAGCTTTGACATCAGCAATTCCTGCCTCCCACCTTCTGCTGTTCAAGTAATTGGGTAGTTCATTATGCTGAGGTTGTCACCTGTTTTCAATGTATTCAGGGTATAAACACATACTGTGTCTCTAAGATCCTGAAACATTTAAATCACCCCATGGAACTCACACATTGTAAATGAGCTCTCTGCATATGATTAATTTGCACACTTTCCCCCAATTCAACATGTTTATTCCAGGAAATGAAATAATCTTCTATAAATCCCTGAAGTTTAGTCTTAGAACACAGTAATATGTTATTTAATTTGTAAAAGAATGTTTGTTTGAACTTGTAGTTCGGAGCTCTAAATGTCCACCAGGAAAGAAGAGAATTTTGAGTGGCAAATTTAATAGAATAAAATGATGGATCCTCTGGAAGTCATTGTATATGTTTAAATAATATAAGAGAGTATGGAGAGATCGTGGGCATATTTTTCTTTTAAAATAGTCTTCAATATTGTATTTTCACTCATTTCTTTATTCATTGACCCATTTTTCTGCCAAGAGTTATTGCATTCTTATCATTTGCCAGCAGGCCCCTTGTGAGAGGCTGGGCATCTAAAGTTGGAGACAGAGTCCTGGCTATAGGGAAGTCATAGTTTAACAGGACAGTTAACTAAAAAGACAATTAAAATTGAGCAGGTTTTGTTTTCTCAGTCTGGGCACTATTAACATTTTAGGACAGATGCTTCTTTGTTGCCCGGGGCTGTTCTGTGCACTGTGGGGTGTTGAGCAGCACCCTTTGCCTCTCCTTACCAGATGTAAGTGCACGTACTACTCTACCCTACCTGCTGTGATGATTTAAAAATAGCTCTAGACATTGCCTCATATCCCCGAGGTAAGGTCGAGCAAAATCGCTCCCCAGTTGAGAACAAACTGTAATAAAGTGTGATAAAATCTATGAATATGGGTCATGAATGACTTCTTACAGGAGTAAAAATTTAATCCTAGAGAAGTAGGAATCTACCAGATAGATAAGGAGAGGAAGGACTGAGGGCTCTTATTATGGGAACAGGACACATTTAGAAAACTTGAATAAGCTCAGTCTTGAGAGTTTAGAGATGGATACCGAGGGACCAGTTGCAGAAGTGTTGTTGGAATCCGAGGGGGAAATTACAAAGAACTGAAGAAGGCAGAAGAGGTGAAGATGAAGGATTCAAGAGACATTTAGGAGGTAGAATCATTCACGTATCGAATAGCTTAGGAAGCAATAAATATTTCTTGAGTATTGATTCTGTGTCAGACACAGTAAGTGTCAGGGGTGTAATGGCGCATAAGAGAAAGGCTACCCTCAGGATATTCCAACAGTCTCTGTGTGGCTAATGGAAGAACCAGTGCAAAATAAAAATGAAACATGGTGGATTCTGGGAGGAAAATCCAATCTGTTAGTTGCAACGCCGTTGATCAAGTGGGCACCCATCTCTTGCAGAGATCCTGGCACGGTTTCTGAGCTATTCCCTTTCAACCGAATAAACTCCTCATAAAGCAGTATAAGAGCAGCATTAGAAGGCATTTTAAATATCCCCTATTTTAATAAAACTATTTTTATGTCTGATTATTTTTTTATATTCTTTGTCCACATGTATATACATATGGATATATAACATTTGACACAGTCACAATCATAGAGTGATCTGATTTGTTAATTTAATGTCACATCATAAACAGTTTACATGCTGTTATATAATATACTTAATCATTTTTAATGACTACATAACATCCTATCCTATTGATGGACCATTATTTCCTTAATAAAATCTCACAGTTGGATTTGGTGTTTTGTGTGTATGTTTCCCTGATTAGATATAACCCTTTATTATATCTGACAAACACCAGGCACTTCTGAATATTGTTTGTTTTGGTTTTCTGTTGAATTAATCCCTCAGGGAGAATTCTCAGAGGTGGGATTAGAGTAAACTGAGGGGTATTAAGATTTTATGGTTTATGTAGTATGTTGCCTCATTTAGCTTTATTTCAACTACTCATCGCATGAGTATAAATGTTTACAGGGGAAAGTACCTTAAATCTTTTTTGGAAGGAGTCAAGGTATAAATTGTAGGTAAATGCTTAAAGGTTATTCATCCATATGCCCTGCTCCCCATTCAGACAAAACAATTGGTTTAGATGACCGCTTGTCCAGGGGAGCGGGGAAGCAAAGATCAACAAGACTCAGCAAAGTCCTTTGGAGTGCTCCCCACTCAGCAGGGGTGAGAGGTGAGGGACTGCAGAAAGGCAGCTCAGAGAAGCTGAGAACTTCCCAAGGCAGTGAGGATTGGACTGACCGCCAGAAGACTCAGTCAAATCTCACCCAACTAGGAAAGGACATTCCACACAAATGTTGGCAAGGATTTGGGGAGTTTTGCTTGGAATCTGAAAAGATAGATCAGGCTGCAGGGTGACTATTCACCTCAATATCAATGGTGTTTTCCATTGGGAACACGGGTCTGGGCTCTGGGTCCCTAGCCATATCCCTAAATCAAGTTCAAAAATGTTCTGCTCTGGGCGCCTGGGTGGCTCAGTCGGTTAAGCATCCGACTTCAGCTCAGGTCATGATCTCACGGTTTGTGGGTTCGAGCCCTGCATCGGGCTCTGTGCTGACAGCTGGCTTAGAGCCTGGAGCCTGCTTCAGATTCTGTGTCTCCCTCTCTCTCTGACCCTTCCCTGCTCACGCTGTCTCTCTCTCTCGGAAATAAATAAAATGTTAAAAAAAATTAAAAAAAAAAATGTTCTGCTCTAAGAGCATCACCAGGGTACCTGACGTTAGAAAATTTCTCCTTACCTGGCCTCAGAGCTATGATATTCTAGTTCTTTATTTTGTCTAAAAATTGCAGAGATGTTTGGGAAATTGCAGCAATCTCATACCTGGAGCCGATAAAGAACATTGCTTTCTGCTGCTCAGTAACCCAAAGAAAGGTTACAGAGGAGCTGCTGAGTCCCAGAATGGTGCATCAGCTGTATCTGATGCTACTTCAGGAAAAAAGAGTGTTCCCTGAGCCAGGTGGAAGATGATGGGAAAACTTTGAATGTGTTTCTCCTTCCTGAAAGTGGAATCATCCTTAGTTTTTGAGCTTTGTAGAATTAGGTCAGGACTAAACCCTGTGATTATGTGCCCATTCACAATAAGTGTTTGCCAGGCAGTTGACAACAGCATGGCAGACAGATGCTAACCTTAAAAGACCCAATTCTTTCCAAACATTTGGTCGTTCAGCATCAGCCAGAGTGCTAATTAGAAAGTTCTGTTTCCGAGGCATCAGAACTTGTTGCTCGGCCCCAATTTTACTTCTTACCTTTTGCTGACTGATTCTCTGTCTCTCCTCTCATTCAAGACACAGGGAGTGTTCCTGTCAATTTTACCAGAACTGCAGTCATTTGAATAATACTTCTTAATTTCCTTTGAGTCTGTGTAAAATCTATACAGTTGATAATTTTTGCCTTTAAGGGGACTTCTTTTAAACATATTTGCATTCTTTTAACAAAAAAGCATATTCTCATTGGCCTACAGCACTTGCCACAAATGGAAGGTAACCTAGAAATGAACACAAGAAAAACAAAACGATGCCATTACATTCTAGCTCAACAGTTGAATCAGTGCCTCTCAAAAGGAGATTAGGAAGCATATTTTATGTTAAAAAGTAGCACTATACTGAGGTATACTGATGAATCCCTGGTGTTTTTGGTAATGGAAGAATTAGAAAAGGAATAATAGTATCAATAAGTAACTTAATAAATTAATGTCATTCAGTAAATCCATCCACCAAAATTACCCATAAACCACGTGAGGTCATTTTAAGGGCCAGTCTTGATAAGGATCCCAGACTTTAGGAAATGATAAAAAAATTAAAAATTAAGCTATCAATATGATTAGCCCAGCTCTGTGTTTGTGTGTGTGTGTGTGTGTGTGTGTGTGTGTGTGTGTGTGTGTTTAGAGGACAACAGTCTTCTAACAAGACATACTTTTGCTGAATTCAGTGGATATTTTTATTATGAAGATTCATAGTACTTTACAGAATGAGCTACAATATTTGCTTTTGCAATGTTTTAATTTCTTTCCTTAGATGATTTTGGTGACTGATTTGAACAGCCTTATTGTTGTTATGTAGAATGAAGTTCATTTTTGATGATGTGGTCCTTCTGTGTCTATTGTGCTTCTGGAATTACACATTAAGCACATTCCAGATTTCAGCAATTGATTTGTCTGATTTTCTGACCAAATGGTTCAGGTAATTGGATATTGAATTGACACTGATTTTTTCCCTTCGAGGAACTATTCACTCTGCCCTATAAAACAATCTGGTCTTTCTCCTCCATGTTTCTTTCAAGGCGTTGGTTGCCAATCATGTCTTCTTTCTTGCCAGCCTGTAGATTTTGAAACCAAAAGAGCATACAGCTTGAAAGTTGAGGCAGCCAACGTGCACATTGACCCGAAGTTCATCAGCAACGGGCCTTTTAAGGACACTGTGACAGTTAAGATCGCAGTGGAAGATGCGGACGAGCCCCCCATGTTCCTGGCCCCAAGTTACATCCACGAAGTCCAAGAAAATGCAGCAGCTGGCACTGTGGTTGGAAGAGTGCATGCCAAAGACCCCGATGCTGCCAACAGCCCGATAAGGTACAGACATTTATTTAAGAGCCTGGGATGAGGAACTGTAGAGGAAAGAGGTTTCAAGAAAGCCCTGAGGGAAGCACATCCTTCAGTTTCAAAAAGTATCCACGATGATCAGGTTCAATGCAGTGTAAACAAGACTAAGATTTGGAAGATGTGAACTTTACTTCTCCTCTGCTACTTTTTGAATAGGCTTGATCAAACTACATAATTTTGGTCTGCAGCAGACTTCCCAATGTACACTGGGTGGTGCAACGCTTAGCAAGGCTTGTCTCGGGGAACCAGAGTGAAGTATGGATAAGGACTGTGAAGTAATTATAAGCATTACGATTAATGGAACACCTTCCTATGCTCCAGTGACTCCATTAGGTGTGTTAGGCATATAATCTAATGTATCCCCTCAATTATATTTTATAGGAATTATCACGTAAATTGAGGGGATATGGTCAGGGCAAAGTGAGTTGCCCAGAGAGACACAGCCAGGAGAGCAAGCTCTCTCTATTTAATGGCACTGGCCACTTGGAAGAGATAACAGAGGGCCACACAAATTTAGTGTACTTTTATTATTATGATATCTTTGTGACTTAGAAAAACTATCTAGAAAAATGATTCAGAACCCTGACTTCTCCTCTCCCCAACCTGCGTTAGTGGCCAATGAGGCTGATGAAGATGATGATGGACATGAAGAGGTGAGGAAAATTGCCAGAGAAGAAGGCTTGTCACAGATTCAAGCCGTGTATGGGGCAGAAGGGCACTGCTGCCTGAAACCTGCTCTGGGGTTGGATCCCAGCAGGTGTTTATTCATCCATGGCCCCTCTGCTAGTACGTTTCTTACCTGGACTTCTTCCCTGCCTTAGCCTGGCCTCCCTGACTCCAGTTTCTTACCTACGCTTCTGTTGCCAGATTGAGCATTTTTTAAAATATTTTATTTTTGTTTTTGAGAAAGAGAGAGAGAGAAATAGAGAGAGAGAGTGTGTGTGTGTGTGAGAGAGAGAGCGGGGGAAGGACAGAGAAAGAGGGGGGCAGAGGATCTGAAGCAGGCTCCCCACAGTCAGCAGCAAGCCCTATGTGGGACCTGAGACCATGAACTGCAAGATCATGACCTCAGCCAAAGTCAGATCCTCAACCAACTGAGCCACCCAGGTGCCCCCAGACTGAGCATTTTTAACAGCACTTCTAAATGCCACATCATACTCCAGACTTGTTATCAGTGATCAAATTGTTCCCCTTGCTGCTCCCTCCAGAATAATCCCAACTCTCTTACTTAGTGTCAGGCTCTTATTTGAGCTCCTCCACCCCTGTGGCTGCTGTGTCCTGTTTATTTCTTCCATTTTTGGTCTATCCTCCCTTGGCATAAGACTCTCCATTGCAGCTAGACTGGGCCACTTCCTGTTCTCTGAAACAGAACTTACTCTTTACATGTTCCTGATTCCCACCTTTACTTGTTCTCCCTCTTGGCAGGAGCTCTGCCCCTCTTTCTTCCAAACTTACTACACTTTACTCATTTTTCCCACCTCCACTTCAATGTCACCTGTTCTGGAAATTCTTCCAGGGCATCCTACTCATGGATCAGATGTACTTTCCACCTCACAGGGCTCACCATGCAAAATCACAGTGACACCTTATGCTGTGTGTTGTCCTTGGCACACTCAAAGAGGGGCTGTCTGCCTGGTTTTGGGATTGGTAAGCTGTAGCTCACAGAAAAAATCCAGGCACCATCTGCATTTCACAGAACCTCTATATTGCTTTCATAATGGCTCCATCTTGAAGTGATATTTTCACTCCTGTGTTCAATGCTGCATTATTCACAATAACCAAGACATGGAAACAACCTCAGTATCTGTCAATGCATGAATGAAGAAAGAAAATTAGGCTTGAAAAGAAAAGGGAATCCTATCATTTGTAATAATTTGGAGGAATTTGGAGGACATTATGCTCAAACACATAAGTCAGACATAGAAAGTGAAACATAGCACTTAAACCTGGAATCTAAAAACGTCAAACTTTGAGAAACAGAGTATAGAATGGTGGTTGCCAAGGACTGGGGGGGGGAGTTGGGCAAATATTAGTCATACAGTCTAACATATGGTTACAAAATAAGTAAGCCCCAGACATCTTGTGTGTACAGCCTGGTGATTACAGTTAATAATATCTACGTGAAATTTTCTAAGAAAGTCCATTTTAAGTGTTCTCACCACACACAATGCAAAATGGTAACCGTGAGAGGTGATGAATATGTTAATTAGCTTGACCATGGTAATCATTATACAAGGTATACTTATATCAAAACACCACCCTGCACACATTACATAAAGGCTTTTTATTATTTGTCGATCATACCTCAGTAAAGTTGGGGGGAAATAGGAAACAAATATGAGCAGGAAAAACAGCTGCCATGGACAGTGGAGTTTTTCTGTTCACACCAAAGGAAATGCTGAAAGGGCAGGAAGAAATCCCAAATGAAAATGTTGTTAGTTACCTTTATATCCTTGAACATCCTATTTAGGAGAAAGAAGAAAATTACCGTTTAATGAGCATCTTCTCAGCCCCAGACAATGTGTTGCAATAAGTTATTTAAACTAACTTCTCAGACACACTTTGAAGTTCTAACTACTTTAGGATGCAATAGATGGAAACAGTGGGCTCAAAGGAATGATGTGAATTTTGCAGTCACAGAGTCAATGAGTATTGAAGGCTGGATTTTAGTCCAGATCTATCTTTGGTCCATTTTGAGCTTCTTACTCTAGGCAAACAGCCACCAATGGGAAGATTTCCCAAGGAGGTTTGAGTGTGGTCTTCTCTGTATGGAGAAAGATATATTAGATAATGACTGAGGGTCTGTGTAACAGCTCTTTTCTACTCAAAGATGTCTGTGGTGTGGATTTTAAATGAATTAGCCTTGGTTAGGTGCATTCGCAACGTTTTGGAAGAGCAATGACGTAAAAACACTTGGAGCAATTGCTCATTTCCTCTGTGCCTCGTGTCTCCAGGATCCACATCTGCGATTGGTTATTTGGGTCATGTTTTCAATGGTGGCTGTTCTGTGCATGTAGGCAATTTCCGTGTCTATAATTATCCAAAGATGCTCAGTACCGCCCTTGAACCAACCCCCCACCTTACCCACTCAGTTCCTGTTCCCCAAATAATTTATAGAACATTCAAAGGGTTTTTTTTTTTTTTTTTGCAGTTTGCCTCCTGTCTGCAGTACCTTATTTCCTGATTGTTTATCTTCACCTGTACGGGAACTTGTGTCCTTGGACATGTGGGTAGGACACTTTAGTGTCAAACAGACTCTTAGCTGCATGGAAATTTTGTAGATCTTTCTTCACAGACTCTGTAGCATCAGACAAACTTGTCTTCATTGTTTCCTTTTGAGATAGTCTCTCTTCTTAGCTTCCTTGGCAGTAATCTGTTCCTGCCTCCAACAGCACCACTCTGGGGTCTTCACTGATGTTTGATCCCTGTCCAGGCAGTGGGAGCTCCCCGAGATGCATCCTCTTGACCTGGATCTTTCTCTCAGTGTCCCCTCATTGAGAGCTTTCCTACCCATGCACGACTGAATTGAGTTAATGCTCCAGATTTTCTGCCTCAGGGCTGATCTCTCTCCCTGATTCTTCTCTGCACCTATTCTGCTGTCTGCTGTGACTTTTCACACAATTGCCTTTTCCTTCCCTGGCTCGCTCACTTATTTAAGCTTATTTTTGAACTCATACTTATTGTGACATACTTAAAAAAAACTGACTCCACCTTGATTCTGTGAAACTTGAGGTAGAGCTGATTTCTTAGTCTCTTAACATGGCAGCATATTCCCGGTGGAATTCTAATCTATCCTTTCTGCTAAGCTGACTTATTTTGTTTCTTAATGTTTCCCTCTCTCTGACATGACATTCAGGCTAGAAACTCTCTAGGATTCTCCCAGGCTCCCAAATATCAGCGGAGTTCTACTGGTGGTATCACCGTCTTGTGTTTGCTCGCTCATTCCTGTATCCTCATCACCTCATTCAGATCCTAACAATTTTCTGCCCTTCCTCCATTCTCTCTTGCTCAAACCATCTTGCCCACCCTACTTTATTAGTCACCTAACAGCCTGATTCCATTTATTTGTTCCTCTGATCAAAAGCCTTCTATGATTTTTCACTGGCTATACGATAAAGATCATATTCTGTAGATTGACATTTGAGAACTTCCATGATCTGTCCACAATGTGTGACAGCAGCAACAAGAACGGGGTGCCTGGGTGGCTCTTCTGAGAGAAGAAGAAACCTTCTGACTTGGTTTCAACTCAGGTCATGATCTTGAGGTTTGTGATTTCAGTCCCCACATTGGGGTCTGCACTGGCAGCACAGAGCCCAGTTGGGACTCTCTCTCTTTCTTTCTCTGAGCCTCCCCTACTCATCCTCTCTCTCTCTCTCTAATACACTTAAAAAAAGAAAAGCAGCTATTATTTGTTGTACTGCTTACAGTATGCAAGGCACTAGGTTATATATCTTTATATCTATAACTTCATGTAATTCTTACAGATAAGCAAAGTTAGGCACTGTTAATATTCCAGTTTAAAAGATAAGTAAGCTGAGATTCAAAGAACTTAAGGCCTTTTCCAATGTCACCAAGCTTAGATGTATTGGAGCATGAACTTCTATCTAGGACTTTATAAAACCAAAATTCATGCCCTTTGCATCTAGAGAATAATGCTTTGAATTGTTAATTATCTTTCTCCCTGGGACTGTGACTTGTCATGTCAACTAGAAAGTAAACTCCCTGGTGGCAAGGGGAAAAGAAATCTATTATTATTGCCTCCTTTTCACAGAAGGTTATCTGTGGAAGGCTCTGTTACTGAGCCTTTCCTGACATTTGCAAAGTGTATGTACATGGTTTATCTTCAGTTTCCTCCCTGGGGAAGAGGACTCATCATTCCATCCCCATACGAAGCTTCACAGTCTAATGACATCATAGATGAACTCATGAGTTTTATACCATGAAGTGCTCCTCCAAGAGTGGAACCTCTTTGTTGGAAGCAACATGATCTATAATTGGAAGATTTGAGTTCTCATGCTAGCTCCCCCAGAAACTAGGTAATAGGCCATCTGCAAATCCAATCATTTGTAAATGGAAGAGATTACACTCCGACATCCATGATCTTTGCCACTTTTAATATATCTTGACTTTTATGACCCTCGATGAATGCCTTCAGGCAAAGATAGTCTGTAAACTTTAGGCAATCACAGCTAAGCCCTCCAACAGAAGAAAACCACCCAATTATGAACCCAGTATGCTTCCCAAGTTAACATAACCACCTTTGCTCTTCATTTTAGAGACTTATGGTGGAGTGAAAAGGTAAGGAGCTTTGGTGTTGAACAGGCTTATTAAAGCTAGCACTTTGGTGTTTCTGGGTATCCCTGGCAAGCAATTTTACCTTACTACACCCCGATAAAGGCCATTCTTCTTGCTCCAGCTTCCACTTTGCCATAATTACAGTCCAAAAATATTCTGGAAGTTATTTTCTCTTTTGTTAGAAAAAAAATAAAGTTTTCTAAGTAGACAGGAGTAGTTAAAACCTTCTGGGTCTGCTATTAGGCATAGCCCATCATAAAAGTGTGAGGAGAATGCTCTACCAATGAATGACCAAACCTCCTTTGCATATTTCATCATGGACTTAAGACTCAAGCTACCTGAGAATCCCTAATGCCAAGTAAACTAAATATATTCACTCAAAATAGAGTTATCATTTTTCTTTAAATAAGGAGAAAGCTGATTTTTAGGACCATAAATGCTCCTTGATGATAAATTTAGGTAAACTTGAACCTATTCAATATTTTGTATGCAAAAATCTAGCAACAGTTTGATGCATTTGTGACTTTCTGAGTAGTTTGGGCAATCCCACTTCCCAAATGCAGTTTCATAAATATTCAGAGGGTGGGTGATTGTAGTAAATATGAAGAAATATGCAACATGTCATTACGTTTCTCAATCAGATATGCTAAACGGCTCTTTCATTCATTGTACTGAATAAAGAATCCCAGTGTGGCAGAATGATTTCTATAAAAGATTCATGTATGAAGTTTAAAAAGTAAATTTGATTAAAAAGGAAACCTAGTTGAAGCAATCCATTGAAAAAGTTATTTTAAATATAGCATGGAGAAAATATTCAAATATTAAGCTGCTCAGAATGTCTCCATCCAATTGCCTTATTTGCATTCCGCTTAGGTATTCCATCGATCGTCATACTGACCTCGACAGGTTTTTCACTATTAATCCAGAGGACGGTTTTATTAAAACCACAAAACCTTTGGACAGAGAGGAAACTGCCTGGCTCAACATATCCGTTTTTGCAGCAGAAATCCGTAAGTATTCTCCTAAGGGTTTTGATTCTACTTTACCAAGTTGTATTCCATCAGACTCTCTATATATTCTGGAAAATGACAGACAGCTAAGATAATATACATTTTTTAGTCTTAAGAATATTTTTTAGTCCTTAAAATTTGTTCTTGGTCATTTATCGAAGAAGACATATAAACACATAGAGATATTTCATTTTCTCTGGCAGAACCAGGTATACAGATTTGGCAAGCAAGGTGATAGACCTCAGCAGCTTGACACTATAGCCATCACTCAGGGACTCTCTACTTTAGGCTGCCACTCAGTATTGTTTAGATCCAGAGCAGCAGAACTCTTAGAGCCAAGATTTGTGGGTACTTGTTTACATATAGACCAGTGGTTCTCAAACGTAATCACACATTGGTATATAATGGAGGGCTTGTATTTACTGTCTGAATTCTCTTCTTTCAGATAACCGGCATCAGGAAGCCAAAGTCCCAGTGGCCATTAGGGTCCTTGATGTCAACGATAATGCCCCCAAGTTTGCCGCCCCTTATGAAGGCTTTATCTGTGAGAGTGATCAGACCAAGCCACTTTCTAACCAGGTAATGATGCTTTCTCCTTTCCTGGCTATGAACAAGGCATTTGGAAACAGACTTTGGTCTTGAGAGCTTCACCTGAAGATACCTCCCGCTGCCCAAGAGGGCTTCAGAGCCCTAGTTTAGTTCTGTAGCTGTGCTCTTGCTAAACCCAGGCTGCTTAGCCAGCCAGGAATTATTCAATAAATGATGTGCCAATGTCAGCATGATTTATTTATGGGCCACCTTTCTCTTTCAGCCAATTGTTACAATTAGTGCAGATGACAAGGATGACACAGCCAATGGACCAAGATTTATCTTCAGTCTACCCCCTGAAATCATTCACAACCCAAATTTCACAGTCAGAGACAACAGAGGTTCGTACCAAGGTTCCTATGCATTCAGAGAAGTAAAAATGGAGAATAAATGGCTTTTATATTGCAGAGCACAAGTGTTTTCCCTAATCTTAATAATGCCTCTCTGTTGAAGAACAAACAAGAAGTAATAATGCCACCTTTATTTTGAGACTTGTGGGCTCATTTGATGCATATGAATAAGTGAGTCAAATTTTATTTTACTCTTTTTATTGGCTTTGATATTCATGAAGCAGTGGGGAAACCAAGTGGGGAAGCTTACAGGGTCAATATGCAAACAACCTCATTTATCTTTTTTTAAGAGGTTGATAAACCCTTGGGGGGAGCATGGCTTTATGAATATTGATATCAAATAAAGCATTAAAAGAGATTAGTTCAACTTTGTAAGGCAATGTAATCTTTCAGCTGGCCTTCCCTTCCAAGCATGGTTTTAATGCAGTGTGGTTGGGTTCAGAGCTTGATACCTAAAGGTAGTTGCAGAATTATTGCCTGAAGGGCATGAACAGAGCATTGTTTGGCCACTGTAGACATGGTGAAATTTAATATCATGGCTACTTCTTATTTCATCAAAGAAGTTCTAGGCTTACAAATTATTTGAAGTAGTTATTTTTCTTGTATAGGCCCAAATGGATACAGTCCTTTGATAAAGTTGGTACCAAGCCAGGATCAGAAAATAAGTTTCTTGACTTCCGGGCAGGCTATGTTGGTCTGCAGCTGTTTCTAGAAACCTGTGACAATTCAGGTCTTTGAAACAGGAAGATGAATGCCATCATTTGACATAAAAATAGAAGGTGGTCCCCCTGAGCACACATACTTTCATAGCTACATGGAGCTAGAGTATAGATTGATTGCTTTCCCAGTGACTGAGATCAGGATTATAGGAGTTTACATTAACCTAATAGTATTATTGCTTTCCCCATATCTGTTAGCACTCATCAGTATCATAAATACCAGTAGCTATGTTCCAGACAATATGCCAAGACCCTTCCCACACTCGATCCATTTCATTCCGTCAACACACCATAGGTGAATGTTATTACTAGAATTTCTACTTGAAGATGAAGAAAATGAGACACAGAATCACATTAAGTAACTTGTTCAAAGTCAGTGAGGCACACAGGAGTTAGACCTAGGTTTTAAATCCAGGTTCTACAGCCTTAACTACTGCCCCTACTGGGTTGATTATTAAAAGAAAGGAGTTCCCCATGCTGCTTGGAGTTAAGGGGATATGATCTAGCATACTTCATTATTATTTCTCGAACTGATTTGAGCATTTAGTTATGACCTTTTTAAATCAAACACATATCAAATGGAACTGTGGAATAAAATGTCCTAGGTGCTATGATAGACTTTCTCTCCTGACGCTTTGCTTTCTGTAGTGGATGTGCTCTTGAGAGCCTGGGTGTGAAGAAAGTAATACAACAGACCTGTGTTTTAAGGGAACCCTTTGAAACAACCTGTCACTTACTTGGTAAATGAGTCCTATAATTTCAAAATAGAAATGGTACTTGGAACACTTTAATTTTATATTTCATCTAGGAATTGTCTTTTACTTTTTGGCTTTGGTTAATGGCACATATGAGTACCTTAAGCCCATTAAACAGATAATTCTGTAGAATGATATAGCTGAATCGTTCTTGACTGGGGTACACATGTCTAATATAGGAATTTCCTTTCGTAAACATGAATTCCTCCAAAGCAGGGAGACCCTCACGCGTAGTGGGCATTCAATAAATGTCTACTACGCTGAATTGAGCAACATAGTGTACATAGTGTTTTCATACCACTTTCTAAGATATGTGTATACTTCATCTGAGTTTATGAGGATCCCTACTTCCACTCTTGGATTTCTCTTAATTCCCAAACTATTTTGTGATAGATTCATAGATTGCCACATTGCCATGAGCCTAGGCTTTTGCCAGTGTTATGGTGAAGGAGATACTTATTATAAAATATTTCAGCATGCATTTAGTTTTATCAAAATTGAAGTGATCGACTCAGTTGTCTGGAAAACACTGCTGCCTTACAACACATGTGTCTTACACACCTCCTGTTTTATGATCTGTTTACTCAAATATTTGTGGTCATACTTTTATCTGTGTTTTCTTATAATCTCCGACTGACATTTGAAGCCTATCTCCTGGACGCAGGCCCAGCAACATCCCTGTATGGCTGGACATCTCCTGACCCAGCAGGTGTTTCTAGGCTTTTCTCACTGTGCCAACATCGCTTCCATCACCTACCTTGTCTTCTTTCATTTTATGTGTGCAATAATATTTAGTTGCCGTTAACCCTCTGAAAACATTATACTATTGTTCTCGAGGGAGTTATAAGCATTTTACTTTGTCACAGTACTTCGAGAATGCACTCAGTATTTTCAAAAAGATTATATTACCATGGACGAGTCAGCCCAGTGCATAGTCTATTTCCCCTGCCCTTTCCTGCAAGAAACTAATCCTATGCAGAGCTACCACTTTTCAGCAAACTGCTACTTTTTAAGAAAAATGACTTTATTAACTATGGCAAACAGTTAATGAAAACTCCTATGTTTAGAGCTATTACAAAACCTTAAAGCAAATACAGTCCTATAATTATCATTTAATAGAGTCTCTTTCTGCTAGCTCCTAAAAGTAATTACATATTAAAGTAATCCAAAAGGAATAATCACATTCCACATCCTATTAATAGCCTACTGAGTTACCAAATTTCTCGGCTGAAACTGTTTTCCATAGAAAACATGAGATAATGGTTTAGATCACGCTGAGTAAAAGCATCAGGTTTCTTTCTCCTTGAGTGTTTACTTCCATTATGCCATGTAAATAATCAGGATTGCGTTTGCCTAAACTCAGCATAAGCATTACACATCTTTAGAAATAGGAGAAGAGAAGCCATCTTAATACATCCAAGCCTTTTATGTCATTTTCCCTTACTCCCGTCTGTAGCCGAGCTTCACAGGTGACTCAGCAGGCAGATCTAGAGTATGACACTGGATGACTCTTCAACATTTAAGTCCATCTTGGGCTGTTAATTTCAAGAATGGTACTGTTTGGGCAGATAAAGACTGATCTGTCCGCAGTTTTGAGATGCATTTACTTTGAAAATATCAGACTTACGGTTTCTTTTAAAACAAGAAATGTGTAATGGATGTGAATAGTGCAAAGAAAAAAAATACTGAGACTACCTCTTCCCATCTATCTGACTCTTCATTAATTTATACAATTTTGTCATGGCCATTATTTCACTTAATTCCTCCTACAGCCCCACAAAGTTAGTCCCAAGTATTTTTATCCCCATTTTCTAGATAATGAAGGAGATTAGACATGAGGAGCTTCAGAGATTTGCCCAGGGCACACTGCCCATCAGTGAGGCAAAAAACAAGTTTGGGTATTTGAAGGGTCCCATCAAGTGTACACACTATACTATGAATGTAAAGGTCGTGTCTTTTCTAGATAATTCTTTTTAAAAAAAAATCTGTGTTTACACTGGAGTCAAATAATCACAGTCTTCAGAAGAGGAAAAATCTGAAATTCAATGTATCAATCTAAGGTTCCAGGGGAAATTGTGAACGGGGAAAAACTGTACTTCATGTTTACAGACATAATGGTAGTAAAATATATTTGCAAAGAATTTTATAATTTCCTTCTACTACATAATTAACACATATTTTTTGCCAGAAAGTTAGAAAATACAAATAAGCAGGATCATTATTATAAGTAATAAAATAACTTGATAGTATACTATTCAGAAATAATCACTGCTATTTTTTTATCTGTCCAGACTTTGTCTTGGGACTATATATATATATACTTACTAGCATCAATATGCTTATGTCAACATTTTCTTCTAAATATCTTCTTAACTTCTATAAAGATGTCTGATCTCAGTTAACCACTGTGTAAGTACATTTTCACACACCTTTGCCAAATATCTAAATACTACTTTAAATTTCTACAGTGGAATTACTGGATCAAAAGCTTTTGATATTTAATTGACAAACTGCCCATCAGAAATATGTATACTATCAGAAATACTTATAATACCATTTGTAAAGTAGGTGGGGTCTCATTTTCTCACATTTAAGCCAACTCTAGATATTATTGCTCTTTTAAATCATTGGCAACTTGATAGGTGAAATACAATCACATTTTAAAATTTCAGTGCCTTTCATTACTAGTAAACCTAGGATTTTTTAAATAAGTATTGATCATTTCTTTCCTTTTCTTTTTCTTTTGTAAATTGGCTATTAATGTTCTTTGCCCATTTTTTTTTTTGAATTGCACATTCACCAATTTGCAATGGATTTGTAAAGTCTCTTCATCTTTTAATGTTATTGACCTTGGATCTATGATACAACTGCATAGATTTCCCAGTGCTTCAATGCCCTTTCGATTCTGATTGCGCTATGTTTGTAATTATAGATGTTGGACTTTTTGTACCAGGTTTTCCTGTTTAATGTTACCTTTAGCAACACTCTCCTCATCCAAAATTGATGTTAGTATTCACCTATCTTTTCTTTCTTATATATCTTGCTTCCCGTTTCAACCATTTATCCATGTGAAATAAATATACAACGTCCACTTGTTGGTCATTTCCTAAATATCACTAAAGAAATGATCGGTCTTTTCCACCTGCTTTGTCACACCGTGTTTTTTATCATCTATGTTACATAGTCTGGTTAACCCTCCCACAACATGGGTTTGAATGTCATGCATCCACTTACACATGGATTTTTTTAAAATAAATATAGTAGAGTACTGTAAATGTATCTTCTCTTCTTCATGATTTTCTCAGTAATACTGTCTTTTCTTCACCTTACTGTATTGTAGGAATACAATATATAATATAATATACAAATTATGGGTTAATTGACTGTTTATATTACCATTAAGACTTCTGGTCAACAGTAGGCTATAAGCAGTTAGGTTATGGGGAAGTTGAAAGTTATACGTGGATTTGTTACTGTGTTGGGGTTGGTGACCCTATCTCCATGTTGTTCAAGGGTCTGCTTGTATTGGATTTTTTTGGATTTTCAATTCTTATCATTCTGTTTACTCTCATGCTGGTATTATAATTTACTATTGCATACACATCTATGTGAAAATCTGAAAGATGTTTCTCCACATTATTTTCATTTTATTCCTCTTAGTACTCTTAACTTTTGGTTTCTTTGTTCCTCCAGATAATCTTTAGAATTATTTTTCAGGTGCCTGATAAATGTTTTTGTGAATTTTATTGAGTTTTCCTTAAATTTATAGATTCATTTAAGAACTAACAGTTTTAAAATATTCTTTCCATCCAGAAGCATGATCTGACTTTCCATTGAATCAATTCTTTTTCTAATGCTGTCAGGAATGTTGTGTAGTCATCTTCTGTGTGTTTCTTATTAAGCTTATGGCTAGATACTTTATATTTTGGATGCTGTCATGAAGTGGATTTTTAAATTGTTTTTTAAGTGAAAAGTTTTAGTATAAACTTTAAGTATGTTAATGAATTTGTTTATTATTGGACATTGTTCTAAGGTGATAAAACTTCCCAGCTGATTTTCCTGGATTTTCTAAAGAGACAACTACATAAAAATTAAATCCTTTGCATAGATTTACACTTTAAGAATGTGTTAAATAACAGCAATGATAATAGCCATTTTTATTTTACTTCTTAAGAGTTTTTAGAGTTTCACCATTAAGCATAATATTGGTAGTAATATTAAAATAATATGTGTGTTGTGAGGTGTGTCTGTGTGTTTGTGTTTTAGGTAATTTCCTTTCCATTATTATTTTATTTAGAAAAAATGGATGTTCACTTTTTATCATATTTTTTTTGATTCTAACCAGAGAAGAGTATTATTTTGTCCTTTGACCTAATGATTTGTTACAGGAATTAAATGGGAATATCCTAATATTGAACTTCATGTTTTTAATTTCCAAACCTCCTGTTCCAAACAGTGATCAGGTGATAAAATATAGAGGAAAGAGTAAGGGTTAGCGATTAAATGTTTGGCTTTACTCTTTATTGCTAGAAGGGGAGCAATCTTAACATGAATCCCTGAATATGTGACACACAATTAATCCTACTACTGTTTTAATTTTACAAACTGTCAATTATTATATCACTCCTAGGTCCTAGATCGAGCTGCTGTTTTGAGAGGGGGCAACAGTAAAATACCAAAAAGTGGGCACAACTGGAACATATCCCAGGCTCTGAGAACCTCTGAGTCGCATGCTCTCCAATAGGCCAGCTCAACTAAAGCTGGAAGCCTATCAGATCATAGTGTTTTTTAGCTATTGAAACATCTCTTAGTCATTTGAGCAACATAGGACAGTTTTAGGACCTTGCAATAAGTTCCTATTTAAACACCAACAAAAATACTCAGGATTTTCAAGTCAACAAATGAAAAGAGCAGCCTTTTTCACATTATGAAGCACCTTCCCTATTTCATTTGACCTTCTTCATCCTTAATGTTTCTTCCATATTTCAAGTCAGTCTGACTTCCAGTAAAAATCAGATAATTTAAGGGATTCCTGGGTTTCTCAGTCAGTTGAGTGTCTAACCATTGATTTCAGCTCAGGTCATGATCCGAGAGTCATGAGATGGAGCCCTATGTCAGGTTCTGCACTAAGCATGGAGTCTGCTTGAGATTCTCTCTCTCTCCCTATGCCCTTCTCCCCCAATCCAAGTCTCTCTCTTTAAAATAAAATAGAAAAAACTCTTTTAAAAAATGAGGTAATTTCATATTTCCCTGATTACAATCTCCTTCCATCTTCCATAATCACAAGAAAATGAGCTTCTCTGCTGGGAATGTACACACCTCCTACCTATCCCTCCGCTTTCAGTTGTCCCCATAAGTGAAGTCACTGAAGTGAAGCTTTGACAGATATTTCCAGCCCATCTTGGGTGCTTCGTCCTCTATGCTCAAGGAACACTGCAGTTGTTTTTCATATTTTCCTTATCTTGCATTCTAAACACTCATTTCCCCATCTTCTCCCACTAGAACATGAGCTCTGTGGGGACAGTGTCCCAGCACTTAAGAACAGTGGGTTGACCAATGCAAGGGTTCTCTCTCTCCTGCATTGAATCAGTGGCTGGGGAAACATGTGATGTGCTCAGAAATTTCAGGGATCTATTATTATTAGAGGAAAATGAGTATGTTATGGCATAAGCTTCAGGCTAAAAAAGACACCCACCTGAGGCTCCTGGGTGGCTCAATGGGTTAAGCATCTGTCTTCAGCCCAGGTCATGATCTCACAGTTCGTGGGTTCAAGCCCTGCGTCAGGGCTTTGTGCTGACTGCTCAGAGTCTGAAGCCTACTTCCGATTCTGTGTCTCCCTCTCTCTGCCCCTTCCCCAGCTCACACTCTGTGTCTCTCTCTCTCAAAAATAAGTAAACATTAAAAATCAATTTAAAAATACACCCACCTTTTAATGCCAGAATGTTCTGAGGAGTCAATATTGCATAGTCTACCTCTTGTTTCCATTCATTAATTAATGTTCCACAAAGTTATACTGGACATCCAGAGGTTGGATACAGGAAGAGATGATGTTGAAATGAACTTATTTTGCAGGTATATTATCTCAGATGGGCCAAGTTGCAGATCAAATGAGCTCTGATACCTGATGCATTCAGAGTGAAGTCTGACCTGCTAAAAAACGCAAAAACAAAACAAAACCAAAAGAAAACAACAGAAAGTGTACATTAAAAGCAGGTTTGGCTGAATATTGGAATAGCCAAGGATTCACCCTGATTAGATCAATTGGCAAACATTGTTTTTTCTCCCCCGCCCACTGTTTTGTTGGTTTTTGGGTTTTTTTTTTTTTTTTTTTTGGTCTAAGCTTAGAAAATTTCTTTCTTCTTTTTTATGAGCAACATCAGATAGCATCCCAATATGCTTCTAGTTTTTTTACTTTTATCGTTTAAAGATAGCCAAATAGATTTCTATGGAGCTCTTTTCCCCTCATAATTGCTTCAATATGGAAGATGCTCTATTGGCAGATCAAAATGGCAGATGTCTTTTAATTCTCTGCCATTTTCACTGTGTAAATAATTATGTTCCTTTTCTGCCTGAATTTCATTGCAGCAGTTTGTCCATTACAACACAGCTTCTCTGGAAACTCACTCCTTCACCAGCCCAACAGAAAAAAGATAGGTCATTTTGGTGGAACAGACATGTTATTCTTTCAGGGTTTCCTCTGGTCACTGGTTTAAGTAACTCCTGGGTAAGTCAGGCAGAGAAGGACAAATACCACATGTTTTCACTCATATGTGAAACAGGAGAAACCTAACAGAGGACCATGGGGGAGGGGAAGGGAAAAATAGTTGAGAGAGGGAGTCAAACCATAAGAGACTCTTAAATACTGAGAACAAACTAAGGGTTGATGGGGGTGGGGGAGAGGGGAAAAGGGGTGATGGGCATGGAGGAGGGCACTTGTTGGGATGAGCACTGGGTGTTACATGGAAAGGAACTAGAAAATAAACTCTAAAAGAAAAAAAAAATTAAATAAATAACTCTGGGATTTCTCAACTCACTAAAAGACCCAAAATATTTTTGTCCCACTGAATTCCTTGGTAGTTTTCCTTATCTTAAACCAAGAAATACTTAGGCAATATGTTTCTTTTTTCCTCCCAAGGAGAAAATTCTCATACAAAAATGGAGAGAGAGTTAATATCAAGGGAAGTGGTCATTCATAACAATGAAACACCTATTAGTGCCAACCAACAGTGCACACTTAGATGTCTGATACATAGACAGTTACATATGTCTGATACATGACATAGACAGTTATCTCTACAATGTTATTTATTGCATTTCATATTTTGCCAGTCCCTCAGTATCAAAAGTGTTAATTAAAAGATCATGATGATCTCCTCCTAGAATATAGCTCTTTAATTCAGTTGGAAGACATTACAGCCATCAGAGTATGGGTTAAACAATTTTCTTCATTAATATGTATACAGAAGCTATTAAGGCCATCTTTGAATATAAGTAATATCAACAATATAAGTGCTCCAAACGTTAAAAGTATTAATTCAAATTTCTATTATTTCATTCCCTCAGATTGAAGATGGCAAATACATGGCATCAAAAATTTCAGTTAAGTTTTGAAAAATCACAAGTCTAAATGAGCATTAAAAAACCTAAATAACTAGGGGTGCTTGGATGCCTTAGTCGGTAGAGCGTGTGACTCTTGACCTTTGTGTTGTGAGTTGGAGCCCGACATTGGGGATAGAATTTACTTAATAAATTTTTTAATCTAAATAATGAAACTTTCCAGCGATGTCTTTTGTAGCATATATAGTTGTAAAAATATTAAAGCTTAAAACTCCATTAAGACTTCTGAGACACATACTACATCTATGTAGATATAGATATAAACACACATATATTTCACATACATATGTATATATATTTTTTCCATTATCTTGATAGAACTATTGCAAGATTTCTAGGGAAAGTGGAGAGGGCCCAGAGGATTATTCTCCTAGTGACTGCATAACTAATTGTCTTCAAGTGTGTGGGAGCTTTTAAGTGGTAGATGGATCTGCTTTGTCTCAGATTTAAGCAAAGGTAGAGTCAGTAGGTTTGGGTTAGAAGTGAACAGGGGCGCCTGGGTGGCTTGGTCGGTTAAGCGTCCGACTTTCGCTTGGGTCATGATCTCACGGTTCGTGGGTTCGAGCCCCGCGTCGGGCTCTGTGCTGACTGCCAGCTCAGAGCCTGGAGCCTGTTTCAGTCTGTGACTCCCTCTCTCTCTGACCCTCCCCTGCTCACGCTGTCTCTCTCTCTCTCTCTCCTAAAAATAAATAAAACATTTAAAAAAAAAAAAAAAGAAGTGAACAAAGTAAGAGCAAGGTTTGGCTTCAATTCTCCAAGTGCTTTACAGTCTCGAGAGAGAGGACTTCATCTGATCAGGTTGAACAATGACAGAAGGACAGAGGAAACAGAGTGGCCAAGAAAGAGCATCTTAAGAGCTTTAGCGAAGCTGCTGAGGTGACTAATTCCCTCGCTTTAGCTCAAACCTTTCTCCTGACATTCTGGTGAGACCACAGTGTACTAATTCTGTGCTACAAGTTTTAAACACACAGGGTCTATGCCTTATGCTGCCCATTTGTTCTGCTTCCAGTGTTTGTTTGGTGTGGGGTTTTTTGTTTGTTTTGTTGTTGTTGTTGTTTTTTGGCTAATACAAGATTACACCCAATGTGATCTATCTATCAAGGACTGGTTACCTATCATAGTTTCCCCTTTTAATGTCAGTTATATGTATGTCTCCAATGGTCTATATCATCATCATAACCTTTATGTTTGCATCCCCAAACTGGCACCATGGAGACCATCATCATCAGGTCTCTTTACATTTTGTTAGTGTAATGACAAAGTGTGCAGGTAAAAATGGCATGTAATTAGGAATCCAGGTTGTAGACATAAAAGTTTGAAATCTGAATTTATTTTCCAGTAATAGAAACACTACAACTTGTGCATGACATATGCTAGTAATTAATGACCCTATTTGCAAGGTTTTGCCTAAGTGGGGGGAAAATGAAACTGGTTACATGACTGTGGCCAGGAATAAGAACACTGGTGTGAGGATGAAAAAGTGACCTGCTAGAAAAACATTTTCTTACCATGGGAAATGTGTTGCCTAGGACTGAGGAGCGTGAACTATTTTCTTACTTTTGGATGATGAGCTCTTCTGTGTAGACCCTTGCATTCCAAGCTGCAATGACATTTCCAGGAATTCACTTTCCTCGGTCTGCCAATAAGTTTCTCTTCTTCATTAGTTTATAGCTCAAAGAGGATCGCTTCCAGGAAAGAATTAATATTTACTGAGCATCTCCAAAAGTCTGTCGTTGTGCTAAGTACCTTTATGAATGGAATCTTTTTAACATTTAAAATTATTAGTTTCCTGGGTGAGAATATAGAAACTCGGGGCATTTACTTAAGACAACTGAAGTCAGGCAATTAATATGTAAACAGTTCAAGATTCAAACTCAGGCCTGTTTGACCCCCAAAACTGAGAGATTTGCTTTTGGAAGCTTTATAAAGGAAAAGGATCTGAGAAATCTCTTGACGGAAATTTAAACATTGATAACATTTGCCTTTTTCTGCCTCATCTTATTAACCATGGAGCCAATTTGGCACTTTCCTGAAAAGAGGCTCATGGAGCCTCTTTTATCCATGGGTCACCTATAAACCTTAGGAATATGTATGTCCAAAGTGAAGGGACTCTCTCAAGAATAAATAAGCAGTGATTTCCAGTGAAAATGAGTTGGATGAAAGAGAATTCATAAAACTTAGAATGTAAAGTTGATTTTCAATATGACAAGTTTTTGTCATTGTAGCTAGTTTGTTTCTTTTTCAGTTTGTTTTCCTAGATTTATTTTCATGAAATTCCTGCCCATAGTGATGGCTCTTTTTATTAGCAGAAGATCAGTGATCAGACTGGACCACAAGAAAGACCATCAGGGGACATAGTACTGACTCCTCTAAAATGGCCCTCCCAAAAGAACTCACTCTCCCATTGGTATAGGGGCCACTTGGATCTACAGGAGAACTGTTTTATTCATTCAAACATCGTTGAGCCCTAGGTGCCAAGCCAGGCTGGTTACACATGTTTCTGGTCTCCTACAGCTACTCGTATCCAGTTCACCAGCACTGGAAGATATCAATAATGGGTGTTAAATTTTCTGGTAGACGGATTCCCTGAGCTGTGGAATAACTGTAGCTTTTATTATGTTATTTGATTCCAGGAACAAATATCAACTTGATATCAATCAGTGATCTCATTTTAAAGATAAATAAGTGAGGCTCTAGACAGGAAAAATGATTTATTGTAAAGCATGTAATTACTGTATGCCCATGAAGAGAATTTGAGTCCATTTCTTTCCCACCTCTTAAACTAATCTTAAAGTTCATATGTAGGAACACGTTTGGCTAGAAGAACTTGTGAAAAAGTTCTCGAGATTCCCAGGACACCTGTGTGTTTCAGTCGGTTAAGTGTCCCACTCTTGATTTTGGCTCAGGTCATGATCTCACAGTTCATGAGTTTAAGCGCCATGTTGGGATCCACACGGACAATGCAGAGCTTGCTTGGGATTCTCCCTCACTCTTTCTCTCTTACTACCCCTACACTCCCTCCCCCAACCTCTCTCTCTCTCTCCCTCTCTCTGCCTCCTCTTTCTCTGTCAATATAAATAAATAAACATTAAAAATTTCTCAAGATTCTACTGGTCCATCACTTTGGAGATTGTGAATGAGTTGGTCAGCTGGGTACTCTGGTTAGCTTTTCTGTCACAGTTTCAGTATGCCTAAGGGGACTCACTTGTTCAGAATATGAAACATCCCACATTTCCAGGCTCATGTCCTGCTCAGCTCCATGTTTTCCTTTAGTGTTTGATTTTCATTTACAATCATGTGTAAGCCAGCATGCTGTGATCTGGAGACACTCTTTGGTGGATGGCCCATTGAAGAACAGATTTAAAATTATGCCTTCCACGGGTTTACAAACAGCCTCCAAAACAACACCCTGGGTGACAAGATGTGACCCAACAGATAATCTAAGTAAATGATCTTTTGGGGATATTGCAAGTATCAGAGAAGCATATTTGGCCAAACAATTTAATTAATTTGCTTTCTGTGTTAGATTTTTTATTTTTTATTTTATTCATAGTGGCATTAGTGACATTTCAGATCATTAAAATGGGGTAGATGCTGTCTCTTTTAATTTGTAAAAATCTTATTTGAATTCAAAAAATGTATGAGAAGGGAAAGAAATAGTATGTTTTGAAATAAATTATTTTTATGTGAATTTTTTTGTAATCCTTAAGCAGAGAAACAGGGTATAGGCTGGAACAGGAGAGAAGAGTAGGGAAACAGAATTTTCAGTTAACAGTGTTTTGGGCTAGTTTATTTTTATTTTTTCATGATTTTTCATAGTATGTAGAGATTTTCTTCCAGTGATAAAAGCAATATATGGCAGTCATACTAAATTCAGAAAATATAGAAATGAAGGCTCGCTGTTCTGCCTTGTTTTGTTTGAGATGCTGGCAACAAAGGACAGAGACTCTTCGTGATATGGCTCACTAAAAATCAGTGCATGCACACAGCTCCCTTCTGCAACACTCAGAATATCTGCTCAGCCCTAAGTCAGACTGAATCTTTTATATTTAATAAATTTTGTCTCTCAGAAACTGTATTACATTTCCTTTCACCTAAAATATATCAATTTAATTTTGAGATTCTAAGATATTTCTTCATGTGACAAAGTTAATTCTTGGTACTGTCGATCCATTCAAACCTGCTAGCTTTTGGGCCATCAGTTGCCCATAACATTCATATTGCTATGTTATTGATTCTAAACTCACATACAGAGCCAGGCCATACTGTGTGTGTGTGTGTGTGTGTGTGTGTGTGTGTGTGTGTAATTTGATAGAACATATTTAAAATTTCACCTGTTTTGTAATTACCAGTATTTTCCACCCAGGCATACAGACTGCAGGGGCACCTGAGTGGTTCAGTCAGTTAAGCAACCAGCAGTTGGTTTGGGGTGTCTGGGTGTCTCAGTCAGTTGAGTGTCCAACTTCGGCTTGGGTCATTATCTCATAGTTCACAAGCCCCACATCGGGCTGTGCTAACAGCTCAGAGCCTGAAGCCTATTTCATAATCTCTGTCTCCCTCTCTCTCTGCCCCTCCCCCACTCATTCTCACTTTTTCTCTTGCTCCCTCTCTGAAAAATAAATAAACATTAAAAATTATTTAACATCCAGACTGGAAAAAAATGTTGGCTGGTATAGATACGCTGAAAACATGATGAGGAAGTAGCTGGGGGCACAGGTTACAAAAGATTGAAAAATATATAGATGCTGACATCTGAAGTTTTGGTTAAACCTTTCTCAGAACACAGTCATGCCATTTGTTCAAAAAATATTTCTTGAATGTTTATTGTGTGCCCATTCCTGGAAAGAGAGATGAATGAGATGAAGTCCCCTATTCTTAAAAGTTCACAGTCTAGGTGAGGTCAAAGTGGTTATGTTAACAAATAATAACAGAATAGTGGGGTACCAATTTCTATAAAAATAGATAGTGTTGGATACCTGGGTTATTGATCATTTGGTTAGGCGTTTGACTCTTGATTTCAGCTCAGGTCATGATCCCAGGGTCGTGGGAGAGAGCCCTGTCTTTGGTTCCACGCTGAGCATGGAGTCTGCTTAGAATTCTTCCCACTTCTCTCTCTCTCCCTCTCTTGCTTGAGTTCATGCTCTCTCTTTCTCTCTCTCTCAAAAAAAAAAAAAAAAAAAAGAATACACAGTGTTATGGATCACAAAGGAGACGTTGGGAGGGGTCTGGAAAGACCTCCCCAAAATGGTGACTTTGGGTTCAGCTTTGAGGCTTGAGGAGTTTGCCTGCCATGCTAACAGGAACAGCTTCCTGGGCAATAGAACGGTGGGTAAAAAGGCATGTGGGAAGTGCGGTGTGCTTGGGAAAGAGATGACAGGTCTGCATGTCAGGCTGAGCCGACGCATGTGGAACAGAAGGATATGACCCTGGAAGGCTAAGAAAGTCTTAAGAATAGGGAAGAATCTAGTGGTTTACTGTGTAGGGGTCGGGCTATGCTGTGTGGACAGCAGAGAGAACTGGAATTATTTTAAGCAGGAGGCATGGCATGTTCAACTAGGTGGTGGATGATGCTTGAATTTCAAAGAGACTATATACCTGCTATGGGGTTTTTGTAAAATATTTCCACTTTAAAGATGTTTTCCTTTACAACTCATGAGTGGGCCCACAGTTTGGGCAAGGATTGAGTGTGAACTGGAAATGTCTTAAAACAAACACAAAAACAAAAACAGAAAAACAAAACTGGCCAAAGGCTTGTCATGAAGTAGGAAAGTACAAACATGAAAAAGATTTTTCTGTTTGTTTCTTCTCACACCCACCTATACATTTAATTATCTTCTACAGTTACATAGAGTATGTGGTCCAAGCCCACACTTTCTTGTGGTATCTGATGAAAGGCAATACCCAATCAGAAAACAGTGTGCTTAGCTTGCCTGTGTGGGGACATCTGTATCTATCCCATAAAAAAAGAGCCAATTTCTGAGCTTGGATTCAAAATATGGAGACATTATTCTGCAAGGCCAGATGACTGGGGCTTCTACAGACACCTAGATTAAGGATTCTGGCTGTTGACCCTGATGACGAGAAGTTCACTCTCACATCTGCCAAGCTGACTGCACAAATATTTACGCTGTGATTCCAACGGTCTCCTTTCCCCCAACAGATAGCACCGCAGGCGTGTATGCCCGGCGCGGAGGCTTCAGTCGGCAGAAGCAGGATCTGTACCTCCTGCCCATTGTAATCAGCGATGGCGGAATCCCGCCCATGAGCAGCACCAACACCCTCACCATCAAGGTCTGTGGGTGTGATGTGCACGGCGCGCTGCTGTCCTGCAATGCCGAGGCCTACATCCTGAACGCTGGTCTGAGCACGGGGGCGCTCATCGCCATCCTGGCCTGCATCGTCATTCTCCTCGGTAAGGAGACTCTGCTGTCACCTGCAGGAAGGGTTTTGCAACCAGATGTGCATCCTGGAAACAACTCTATTTCTGGACTGCAGGCTGGTTACCAGAACTGTGCCATGTACTGTGGCTACAATTTGAGACAAGACAGAGGAGGTGCCTGCTCTGGTGCATTTTATAGTTGGGTGGGGGGCACCTTAAGCGTTTTGAGCAGGTTTAGGGAAGGGTTCTGGTGAGTGAATTGGCATGAACTGCAGGACAGCACAGCAGCAACCACCTGGGGGTGCTGCAGGGGACATCTGAGAAGGTTTTGTCAAAGAGGAATTCAGGCAGAGGCCTGGTATATGAACAGCAGTTTGCCTTGGAAGTGGAAAGAGAAGAGTTAGGGACAGAATGAATAATCATGAGGCCACACACATTATCTGAGGGATTAAGAAAATGGATGAGGTTGGCCTGGCCAAGCTGAGTCTTGACTCCTCCTCTGATTATCTGGGAGCAAGGCTCAGTTTATGCAGACCCCTGGCCTTTCCTGCACTTGCAGGCTGAGTTAGCTGCCCCACTTCTGCACTTTCATCTCCTCTCTGGTTTATTCTGTAAGAAGAGCAGTGTGCTCATGCTAATAACATTTACCATTGGTGGGCTTCAGGAAAATGACATCACGTGGAAGACAAATTGGGATTCAAACCCAAGATGTCTGATGCCAAATTTATGCTTGTTCCATGATGTTTAATTCTACACTAAATGAGTTTAGGGGACCCAGCCGCACAGGGGAGAGCCAATCAGTTCAGGTCAACATAGAGTTCCTGAGAATTATCTGGGTACCCGGTCCCGTGTTCAGCCCTGGGGGATAAAGAGAAGAATCAGACATCACCTTTGTCCTTGACAGTTCACAGCCTATCAGGGAAAATGTGAGAGAACAGATAAATTAGAGGCATGGGGTGAGTGCCATGATAGGGACATCGGTAAAACGTGGTGGGGATACAGAGCAGCGATTGCCTCACATTGACTGAGAAGGTCAGGGACATCTTCCTAGAGGATGTGATATAATTGTTGGAGGCTGAAGAATTTTCCAGATGGTGAGAGAGACTGGGATGGATAGATGTTCCGAGCAAAGGGAACAGAATGCAAAAGAGCTCTAGGAAATTCATAGTCTGGGGAGGGGGAGCCAGATATACAAACCATGGTATAAGTTATGATGACAGAAGAACAGGCCAGGTGGGTGGTAGAGTGCATGCCAAGAGCCCTGTCTGGTGTCAGAATGAGATGCCAAGACGGGTTTCCATGAGAAAAGAGAGATAAGAATCAGCCAAGCATAGGAAGTGAAGAGGAGTGGTCGGGGTGAAGGTGATGTCAAGAACAAAGAATAGGGGAGGGACACTGCTTGGTGAGCGCTGGGAGCCTCAGTCTGCACAAGTGCAAACCCTCAGCCCCTCATCTCCCAGTGATGGTGGACCCACTGGGGCTCCCAGACCACCTGCCCGATTCAGCCACAAGCATTTTCTTTAGTTTAGCCATGGGTGTGGCAGAGTGCTCTTCTGGAATATTCTGGAAACATCTTGTGGGGAGGCTAGGTTGCCTGATCATAGGAGAATCGCCTCTCTCAGGGAGGAGATGGAGCTGCTTCCTCTGGGTTTCAGCTGATGCTAGTTCCCTATGTGCAAATAAAGAGATTTGTCTCCTAAGGGGTCATTACAAATGTCCCCTCTTCTATATGGTGGTCTGAAGAGAATCCAGCCACATTTATGGTAAGATTTCTTACTGAGGTAGAGTAGGATCACTGTGCATCCTCCCAGCCCCCACCTCGCTGGGCAGGAGCTAGCATCACCTCTTATAGAAGGTAGGACCTGAGGTCTCTGAACGTCCTCATTCATAAACTGGGGGGAGACAGATGTCTTCCTTTGGAAGAAGAAACCTACATAAGCCATTTTTAAGACACTGCAGACCAATATATTTAGAATCTTCCCAATTCTTAGGAAGATGACTTCAAATAGTGTCAGATTCATTTGTAAAATGCTCAAAATAGTTCCAACTTGCCAGTTTGTTTTGATATCATATTTTCCTGGCGGCATTTTGCAGAGGAAGAGGCAGGTGGAGGACAGTTTTACACATCCTTGGGGATTCCAGGTAAAGCTCTCATTTCATAGACTGATAGACTGGTTCCTATTCTGAAGCGTGGACACGCCATGGCTTACAGTTAAGCAGAGTTCTCCTGGTGGGGGTGGGAAGGATCCAGGAATACTGGGTTTGACTTGTGCTTACTTTCTTGCTCTTTCCCTGTAGTCATTGTAGTGTTGTTTGTGACCCTGAGAAGACAAAAGAAAGAACCACTCATTGTCTTTGAGGAAGAAGATGTCCGTGAGAACATCATTACCTATGATGATGAAGGCGGCGGGGAAGAAGACACAGAAGCCTTTGATATTGCCACCCTCCAGAATCCTGATGGGATCAATGGATTTATCCCTCGCAAAGACATAAAACCCGAGTATCAGTACATGCCTAGGCCTGGGCTCCGGCCAGCACCCAACAGTGTGGATGTCGATGACTTCATCAACACGAGAATACAGGAGGCAGATAATGACCCGACTGCCCCTCCTTATGATTCCATCCAAATCTATGGTTACGAAGGCAGGGGCTCAGTGGCCGGGTCCCTGAGCTCCTTAGAGTCTGCCACCACAGATTCAGACTTGGACTATGACTACCTACAGAACTGGGGACCTCGTTTTAAGAAATTAGCAGACTTGTATGGTTCCAAAGACACTTTTGATGACGACTCTTAACAATAACGATACAAATTTGGCCTTAAGAACTGTGTCTGGCATTCTGAAGAATCTAGAAGATATGTAAACAGGTATTTTTTTAAATCAAGGAAAGGCTCATTTAAAACAAGCAAAGTTTTACAGAGAGGATACATTTAATAAAACTGCAAGGACATCAAAGTGGTAAATACTGTGAAGTACCTTTTCTCGCAAAAAGGCAAATATTGAAGTTGTTTATCAACTTCGCTAGAGAAAAAAAACCACTTGGCATACAAAATATTTAAGTGAAGGAGAAGTCTCATGGTGAACTTACAATGAAGGGAGATCGTTTATGTGTTATGAACATCTAAGTCTTTCTTTCTTCTTTTTTTTTTATTTGTCAAAGAAGCTTCCAGAAAATTAGAAAGGACAACAGTTCTGAGCTGTAATTCCGCCTTAAACTATGGACACTCTATATGTAGTGCATTTTTAAACTTGAAATATATAATATTCAGCCAGCTTAAACCCATACAATGTATGTACAATACAATGTACAATTATGTCTCTTGAGCATCAATCTTGTTACTGCTGATTCTTGTAAATCTTTTTGCTTCTACTTTCATCTTAAACTAATACGTGCCAGATATAACTGTCTTGTTTCAGTGAGAGGCGCCCTATTTCTATGTCATTTTTAATGTATCTATTTGTACAATTTTAAAGTTCTTATTTTAGTATACATACAAATATCAGTATTCTGACATGTAAGAAATGTTACGGCATCACACTTATATTTTATGAACATTGTACTGTTGCTTTAATATGAGCTTCAATATAAGAAGCAACTTTGAAATAAAAACAGATTCTTTTTTAATTCTGGGTTTCATTCTTAACATTGAAACATTTAAGTACTTCTAATGACCCATTTATATTTCTAATTTAAGATAATTGTGATCTTTTAATAACCCTATTTATGAGATGATGTAGTCTGCTGCTTTTATTGTTTATTTAAAATCAAATATGTTTTTCAAATGTTTTTTTTTTCCCAGACAAGATTCTGTAACATCATGTAAAGCTTTCTTGTACATTCTCACTGTTAGCTTCCTGGCTTCTCTTTGCACACATCTTCTGAAAAAGAAGGATGCAAAAGATCTAGGTCAGTGTCTGATTTTGCAATACTTGTTATATAATAGGCATTTATCTTGTATATCAGTAATTCAGTGGTTATGAGAGATGAATCCATGAGGAAATGAAATGAACAGACCTCTAAAGTTCCAAGATATAGATTTTATGCCCCATACCGAGCATTTGGGGGTTGGGAGAGGGAAGGGTCAAAAATCTAAATCTGCCACATGTAGTTATCAGATATCCCATGTTATTCTATTTTTCCCTACTTTGATCTTGCCAGGCTCTCATATGACTCTGACAGTTGAAACTGCTTCTATTTTCCTCCTATGAATTTCACTCCTCTTAAAATAATGTGGCATTTTAAATTTTGATAAAAGGAAGAGCAATTCATTTCTAAACCTTAAAATATGCTTTGGGCAATAAGCTCAGAATGAGGGCAGGGACCCTGGTGGATTCTGAGGGTCAATGCCAGTATGCCTACTGTCTCTGGAAGTCCCATCTGGCTGCCTGGGGATTGGGACTTCTGTGGAGGACACTATACCTGTTGGGTTGGGCCAAAGGTCAAAATGTAGCAATACTCGGGGAAAGACCACACAAAGTTATGCTACAAGTGTTTTCCCTCTTTCCCCTTAGACACAGGGCACATGCTTTCTCTTGGATTGCAGACAATTTTTAGATTATCTTTTTCTTTTTTTTACTTTGTTGTGGAATTTTGTTTCAAGCATTTCTTGATATCCTGCTACATACTGTTTTTATGACTCAGTCAAAATGCATAAAAAGAAATGTTTTTATGAAGTGCTCACTTTGATTTTACTTTGCATTTAAATCAAATTGTCTGAACACTTCAGTGGAATAAATTCTGTGGACAATGTCACTTTGGAATCTTTCATTTCAGTGAAGGATTGCACATTCTCAATACTTCCATAATTGCAGTTTCTGTTCATTTTTTTATATAGTTTTTGTAATCCAAAGAATATTTTGCTAGATTTGCACAGATCTCCAATTGAATTTGAAATAAAGAAATAATTCAAAAGGAATATGAATATCACTTAAACAAGAATACAGCTGTAAGTAACCCCATCACCACGGAGGATCCTTTTTGTCTAGGAATGTATTTAGATTAGATGTGACAACTACATTTTTAGATTTTTATGTTTGTTTTAAAAAAAAAGGCTGTCTAATTTTCAATAGTTAAAATACTTGTTTTTCTTTTTTTTTTCTTTTTATCTCCTCTTTTTTTTTTTACTTTAAGCCTCTGTTATTTGTAGAACCCTCTTAGAAGCTTGGAAATAAAATGTCTTTCCTGACTAGTGGAGTCCTCTTTCATTTGGAACATATTGCCTTAAAAGCAATCTTAGTTTAAGTGGTTCTTCCTTATTTCGATATAAAGTAATCAGTGCTTTATGACATCGATTCATCTAAAGAAGGAACACTGTTCTGTTCTCCTTGTACTTGAGGAGTGGGCATTGTTTACAATTGTCACTCATTCGTCAAAGTCTTATTTGATAGACCCGGCTAGTGACCGCAGGATGCACAATGCATCTTGCTATCTTCCTTTGACATCTTTTGGTCTTCCCAGTCCTGTTTCAAAATATCTGTCCTGTTGTCTTGTAATCACCTATTGATCTCTGTGCCCACCCACCTCCCCAGACAATGCAACAGGATACTCTCCCACCTTCGAGTTGGAGGGGACAACATATATAAAAGATACAACAGGAGATGGTGAGATGTCAACAAGGAATGGAGGAGGGAAGGCCAATTGCAGCAGTTCTGGACAGATCTTGTGTTTAGCTAAATTGTATTTTTATAAGCCAGTGTCCCTGGGGATGGTGGGGAGGTTAAGAAGTAGAGGATCTGCATTGCTTGGAGAAACTTGCTAAAAATACACATGCACATCGCTCTGTACATCAGGTGGGATCAAGTCAGAACTATTGTTAGTTGTTCCTGGGTAAATGTGAGGATCCTTCACTTCTTTTTGACAGCGTCTACAGGGCGGTGGTAGTGGTGGGTGGAAGGCAGGAAGTGAGTTGGGGTCTCTGAGCACAAGTCTGGCAGGCAATGTGGAAGACAGATTAGAAACATCTAAATAACCAAAAGGGTATTTATACAAGTCAAAATAAGATATAATATGGGCCTCCAGTAAGTCAGTAAATCGAGGATGGGAAAGAGGCAAGGCTACTCCACACCTGTGCTGCCATCAGCTGGTCTAGACTGTCCTCACCTGTTACTGAGGACAGAAACAAACCCAAAGCCATTCTCTCTGACTTCCAAGCTCTTCCCACAAAGAACCCAGAAACATATTAACACACAACTCAGATCACACGACTCCATAACCAAACCTCTTGACTGGCTTCCCAAAGTCCTGAGTAGAGAATGCTGGTCTGATTTTATGCTTCCTCTTCCGAGAAATTGAGTGAATTGTGATCTTGGTACCTCCCAAAAGGAGATGTGGGTTTATGGGGAAAAAGTTGAATTAAGTTTGGGTTGGACTTGTAAGCCGGAGGTGCTTGTGTGACAGATGGAACTGTCAAGTAGGTCATCAGTGGTGGGGATTTGCTGCTAGCTGGCCACAGAGGCGGGTACTCGGCACGTAGAGTAGAAGTCATCTGAGAGCAGTTTAAGTCTGTGAAGTGACGGTATTTCTAACTGGGTTTCACTGCTCTCTGCCAACTTAAAGGACTATTTTGATGGTGAAATAAGTAAGTCCCTTTGGTGCCTAAGAGTAATGCTGACTTTAGTTTTATTAATAAGGATTATTAGTAAGCATAAACCTTATCCATGTATGTCAAATGCTTTGAAAAATTAGAAGAGCATATTAATTAATTCACTAATTATTTTCTTCCGTTAGAGGATTTTTGAGCTCATACTGTGTGGGAAAGCATGTATGAGACATGAAAAATTTATGTCATTCCTGTGAGAAGGCAAAGTAAGGGATACCTGCCCAGGTTACACTGGCGGGGATGGTGAATGAGAGGCTTCATGTCTCTCCCAAGCATCAGCAGGGAGTGGTTGCCGCAGCTGGATGGGAATGGGTCCCATTCCTTCCACCTTGGTCGAGGCACTTATCCTTTAGGTGAAAGAGCCAACAACGATAGTCCTCATCATCAGCGATTTAGCTGAGACACTGGCAGTTAAGATGGGATGGACCCTCCCCACCTTCTTGGATTTATTACTTTGAACAGCCATTCACCATAGAGCAGGACCACAGGATCTAGTCATTACCTCTGACTGCCTAGCCTGCCTTCCAGGTCCGCACCAACAGATGGGATAAGACTGTGCATTGTTTCTGCTGGGGCTTTCATGTCCCTACAATATAAATGTTGAAAATCAACTATAAAAAAACTGGTTAGGCATTTTATAGCTGTTTGTATAATGATTCACGCAGAAGTTAGATATTTTATCCTCTTCATGTGATTAAAATTGTGTTTAAAAAAAAAAGTCAGTGTCAGAATATTGTCAGGTTCCAGTGGCCTCGGAGTGAGAATTGAATTTTTATCTTACAGACTAACTCAACTAATCATTTCTTAATGATCTTCTCAAAAGGGCCTTTTTCATTCCATGTGTCTTTACACATTTTAAACGTGATTTTATAGTTCTCTCTCACTTTAATCAACTAATTGCCACTACTTGGTTGTCTCTCGCAGGCTCATAGAAGCAACATGCCCCTCATACTACTCAGAGCCCGAATCTTCAGCTCATTAGTGAAAGCAAGAAACCTCTTCTTAGGTATGGCATTCGATACATGCTTGTGTGTAAAACGTGGCTCCAACACGTACTTGCTGTGCAACTTTGGACAGGTATCTTGACCTCTCTGAGCTTCATTTTCCACAAACATGCAATGCAAAATGCATGTGGTGGTAAAGAATCAATTTGGTGGTAAAGAATCAGTGGTGCCAGTGGTGGTGAAGAATCAGTGAGCTCCTATTTCTAGAGCCACTTCCAGTTCCCAAAACAGGGGAAACATTCAATAGAAGGGAAAAATTATATGGTTAGTGTCCATATTCTTTTCCCTGACCCAGGTTTCAGGACAAGGTTAGGGAAGAATTTACCACCACATGCCTCTCTTTTCTCCCTTCTGTGAGCCAGCAATAGAACATAGCTTAGCACGTGGTAGTTTAGTTCAGGCAGAGAACCAGCAAAAGTTTCCTACCATCAGAAAGAATTTTTTGGTTTTAATTAGACTAATTATCTGATCAGTGAATTCACTTCTGTTTGACTACAATACATAGCATAAAACTGACAAAGCAACATGTAAAATAGTTTTTAAATATCTTATTGGAAGACAATAAGTAAATTCACATGATTATGAATTGCATTTAATTGGATAGAAACTATGTATCATGTGGTATTTGAAATTTGGATGAGCTTGTCTAGAACTGCAAAAACTGACATTTCTAATATAAGGAATTCCATATTTGATATATTTTTGCTCATTTGCTGAAACAATGGTGCTCCTTTTTTATAGACATAATTCTCTGAAAATGTTTAGATTTGCAGACATGTAATTTCATTAGAATACTTTTCTTTTATAACAACTCCACTGAGTTTAGATTAACCACAATTTTTACCTCACTTAGCACTCAGAAAACTGGCAATTATTTAGTGCTATAGTAAATTTCACCTTAAAAATGTTTTTCTTTCAAACACCTAACTGGGATGTGAAAGAAATAGTAGTGCTTAGAAGTACAATTATCAAATAATTTTCTGTTATGAATTAGTAAAGAGGTGGTTAGTTTGGTGATAATGACCTAGCAAACCAGATCAGCCCTCCTGTGGGGCACCCACAGTTTGTTTTTTACAGTTTGGATTTCCAGCACAGAAAAGGCACTGAGTAAATACTCAGGGTAGAGTAAATACTCAGGGATGGATGGATAAAGAGAAATAAATTCTTATATTCTGGGTTATTCAGAATTCTAAACTCTTGGAAATAGACAAGAGAATTCATCAGGTATCCTTCTTTGCTCCCCATCCCCGTGTTTTAATAGTATCATTATAATGCTTTGAATTTAGATAACTTTAAATGTTTGTTTATTTTTGAGAGAGAGAAAGAGAGACAGAGCCCGCACACACAAACAGGAGAGGGCAGAGAGAGAGAGGGAGACATAGAAAGGGAAGTAGGCTCCAGGCTCTGAGCTGTCCGCACAGTGTCCAATGCGGGGCTTGAACCCACAAACCGCAAGTTCATGACCCGAGCCCACGTCAGATGCTTAACTGACTGAGCCACCTAGGCATCCCTTTAGTTCAGATTTTACGTGACTAGATACTGCTCCCAGGACAGTCACCCAATGCACACTCAGATCAAATTGGACACGATGCACTGAACAGATGGAAGTGCTATCAGAAGATGTGTCTATCTTGCTAGTCCTGAAAAACTTTGCTTCATTTCTGCAGGTCTCATTGTCTTTATATGATAGGGCTATGTAATCTGTCTGGCACAGATCCAAGAATTCCAAGAATGGATGACCTAGAAGAAGAAATTACCTACATATATAAATTGCTGCACAGATGAATGATTATTTTGTTGCTGTGTTTGCTGTTCTTTGGGATTTTTTTCTACTGTAAGTTGAATCTTTCCAGCATCTGCAAACGATTCAGTAGCTAACCTTAGATCCAGAAGCAAATTTAAGGGACTCTTTGGGTTCTCTTTGGAAGGCTTGATCCAGTGGCCCCAGGGTAGGCTTTAAAATGTGGATTGAATCTTGTTGTGGCCCCAGGGATTCTCTCAGTCCAGCAGCCACCTCCCCAGCAGGAAAATAGTGACTGACTCCTATGCCCAGGCTATGAGGACTCTTGATTCCAGTAGTTCACTGTTTTCCAAATGTGGAATGTACATTTCTGCATTTCTGGTGGTTGGAAAAAATGCTTTTTAAAATGACATTGAATAACAATACACTTTAAAAGGGAGAAAGGTGTTTCTTTTCAAATTACTAAGCAGAGACTCTGCACACAATTCTCCCTCTGTCTGGAATCCACTTCCCCTTAGGGTGATGCATTCCATGACCACCCAATCTAAAGCAGCCTCTTATTCCCTGTCTCCCATATTGCCCTTCTGTGTGACAAAGACTGTCTGCTCTGATCAAACCTTAATCAGGCTCTTCTGAGTCCTCTGTCCCAGTAGGCCTGAACTTGGCCATTCTTCTGTCTTTGTAAAATCTCATTTGAGCAAGAATCCTGCAAAGTCAATGTAGTGAAAACTTCCTACCCTTATTATCTGGCTCCTCTCAATCGTAATCACCCTAGCCTACCTTCAGCAAGAATCCTGTTGAGTCAGTCTAGCAAGAACCCCTCTACCTTGATGTTTCTTCTCAGTAATTTTCCATCTAGTGACCCCCATCTGCTTCTTGGACATAAATCCCCACTTGTCCTTGTTTAAATTGGAGTCGAGCCCATGTCGTCTCCCCTAGTAGAAAACCTCATTGTAGTAGCTCTACGTGAATACAGTGTGCCTTACCACCTTTAATAAGTGTCATGAACAATTTTTTCTTTGACTAGAGCACATAGCATTTTCTGATATTTTTATCTTTTGAATGCATTGTTACCTTTCAGTAAGTCTAGTTACTCTCTAGACTGTAAGTGTCGTGAGGAGCAAATGTATCCCAGAGCCTATAACAGAGCCTGCTATGTTGGAGAAATTCAATAAACAATTGTTGGCTTCTTAGGGGTGTTGGTTAAATTTTTGTTGCTTGCTCTAATGGAGTAAGGGCTAGTTTCAAGTTGTGTGTTAAATCATTGTAGACTCCCTTTCTGGAAAGGGAAACAAAACCTCTAGATCAAAGTCTTCAGCAGCAAATATATAGCTAGAACTTAACAAAATGGTTTTCTTTCCATGTATGTATTGTGCAGTTACCTCTGTACCATGGAGAGGTTTCCACTCATGGCAATAATACAACGTTTCCTCTTTAAATTGTGATACTGTGATTTATAATGAGGAATGTTATGTTTAATTTTCTTTCCCTTTCTGGCAGCACTCCCAAAACCTTTTGAATTTCTTAAGTGATGAGAACGACTAAGGTGCCTTGTTCAGTTAATGAGATGACTTTTGGACCCCACTTAAGGATGAAGGAAAGTTGCCAAGAAAACCAACTGCTTGATTAAAGGGTTGGAACTTTAAGGCCCCCTGCCTAGACCTCCAGGGAGGGAAGAGGGGCCGGAAATGGAATCAGTCACCAATAGCCAATGATTTAATCAGTCATGCCTGTATAATGAAGTCTCCATAAAAACCAAAAGGACAGGGTTCAGAAAGCTTCCCGATTGGTGAACACATGGAGATTTGGGCAGAGTGGCCGCTCAGAGAGGGCACGGATTTCCAGAGCCTTTTCCCCATACCTTGCCTTGCATATCTCTTCTATCTGGCTGTTCCTGAGTAATATCCTTTTAGTATAAATCAGTAATATAGTAAGTAAAATGTTCTGATTTCTGTGAGCCACGGTAGCAAATTAATTGAAGACAAAAAGGAGGGTAGCCAGGCCTTAGGATCTAGAGTCAATCAGAAGCACATGCAACAACCTGGATTTGGGACTGGTATCTGAAGTTGGCACAGTGGGATGGGGACAGTCTCACTGGATGAAGCCATTAACTGTGGAACCTGACATTATCTCCAAGTCAGAATAGTGTCAGAATTGAGTAGGACACCCAGTTGGTGTCTGCAGGGGTTGAGGGGTCTGCAGGTTGTTGGTGGGGTAATCGTCCTATCTTCCACATTGGAATTTGGTGTAGAAACATTTCAAAATACACTCATTTAGATAAAAAACAAACCACTTAAGATAAATATAGATTAAATAAATAGTACATCTGTTACTCAGGTATGTTGATTAGGCAGATGATGGGTGGTGAATGGTGATACTGAATTCAGTGGTACCATGGGAATTTGGACAGCACTGATGGTATCCAGTCAACTCACTTAATGAATGAGAGAACTGAGGTTCTAGAAGAAAAGTTAACTTTCTTTAAAAATCAGAGGGTAGAGAGGAGAACCTGGAAAGAAAATATACTTCTCCTGCTGGTGACCTAACTCTGATTTCTAGGAAAACTGAATTCCAGTTACCAGCCACCATGTAATTTCTTATTCAGTGCAGTTTTTGGAGTGTCCAGATACAGGAACAGCTTTCCCTGAACACCCATCATTTGCTCTTCTTAAATGTCACCTCCTCAGAAAGTTCTTCATTGATCACCTTATATAAAATGACACCGAGCCCTTGTTACTGAGTCCCCTTCTAGCTACTTAACTCATCTGTTTTTTTTTTTCTCTGCACTTACCACTATGTGACATTATAATGAATGCCTATAATATATGTTTAGTATTTGTGTCACTTACCCCACCAAAGTGACAGTCCCATGAGGACACTGGCTTTGCACTCTTCACCTCTGTATCCACAGAATCCAGAACAGTGCCTGTCATATACGGGGACTCAATAAATAACTGATGAACAAACTAATAAATAATGATAAGCATTATCAACACTAGGCTTTTTAACTTGTAGTTTGGGGTGAGATCATTCAGCTTTCTCTTTCAGTCCTATTTATTAATAGCAACCATGTCAATCAAATGAGGATCAAAATGGTTATAACTGTGTTGCTCTAATACAGGGATTTTGGATAGTCCTGGATAGTAGTTGATCTCCTATCATTAAACCCTTATGGAGGTTTCCCTCTAGCTTTTCCAGCAACTGAAAACCTACAGCACCAAAAGCTGGGCATCTCTAGTGCTAAGAAAAAGACTCTAAATGAAGGGAATACAGCTGCATGTGAGTTGCACAAAGAGATCTTCTGGCTGTTTTTGCTCAGGGCACCAATGTTTAAATGAAAGAAAGTGTCAAAATCCCATTCTAATGACCCTCAAGGATGTGGAGAGCTTTGCCATGAAGTGAGTTTCTAGTTAATGAGATAGGTTTTTGTTTTAACTGTGATGGATTATTAAACCCAGTCTAGTTGGCAGAAAGGG
Source organism: Hyaena hyaena (assembly GCF_003009895.1). Taxonomy (NCBI): domain Eukaryota; kingdom Metazoa; phylum Chordata; class Mammalia; order Carnivora; family Hyaenidae; genus Hyaena; species Hyaena hyaena. The sequence continues at coordinate 1,487,027 of NW_024080932.1, read as the reverse complement.
AACTAAAATAGTTGCTAGTCATTCTGCTAAACATTTAATATCTGCCCTCACCTGTAATAGTGTGCAACGTGCCCATGATTCTCACACTCAGAGATCAAATGGACAATTGATTGGCAGCCTACTATGTTCTAGAAATGGACCCATTTAATATTCAGAGTGATTCCCTTTTAACTGTTCAACATTATGGACAAAACTCCAAATAAAGAATAAACCTTAGATACCACTGACTATGTGGACTTTTTTTTTCCCCCCAGCAAGATGACTGAAGTCCTGAAGATCCAAATGTCTCCTAGCCATTATTTTATTTATTTGTTTGTTTATTAGAAACAAGGAGAATGGGGCACTTGTTGGGGGTATTATCAATAACTTTGGTGACTGCATGCCCTGGTTCTCCCCAAGCCAGTCCTAGTATCTGTAGTTCTAGAGTAATTTTTAATAGTGCTCCCTTGCTGTCACCAAAGTGACCTTTTATGGGTAATAATTTTTATGGTCATCCTACCAATAATTTTGTCCCAGTGTGTTGACAGTGTGATAGGTTTTCAGTAGCTCAGAGAGATTTTTCCCACAAACACAGAAAGGTGATTAGCTACTCTCAGAAGGAAAGACAAGGAACATAAACTGTGATCTCATTTACCTTAGAGAAATACTCTAACATATCAGCTTCTCCTCTTTGCAGGTTTCAATTTTAAGTCTGATTTAAAAAAAACAAAACAAAAACAAACTTAACTCTCTTCCCTAGGATATAAAAATACTGAAAATAAAAAAGAATATTGGCTTCATACTGTTTACACCATTTTATGTTCCTTGTTTCACTTAGTATAGGAAGAGTATTCAGTATCAGCAAAAGGGTTTAAAAACACTTAAAAACCTGCACAATATTGTATTGTAGTGATGAATGACCACTTACTTGTTCATTAAATTAATAATATTTATTAAATGTCTTATAATCTGGACATTCATCAGGGCCCAGGGAAAACAACAATAACAAAATAGACCAAGTTCCTGCCTTCACCTGGATTAAGTTCTACTGGAGATGATCAGGTAGTAACTAAGTCCCGTCATAGGCAGAGAATTTCACAGGAAACTGGATAGGACGAATGATTTGCTTTCTCCAACTAATAAATGTTCCCTGGCTTTACTGTTGTTGCTGATCTTGATGAGCTTTTGTCTTGTCCCAGTCTAACTGATTCAGAGTAGGATGGTATTTACACATCTGTATCTTTTTAAGCAGTGCCTTACCTAACAGTTTTGGAGCCAGAGGTAAAAGAAAAAAAATATTAATACCCCTACTATCTTTATTTTAAAAGTTAATATTTTCTTCATCACGCATTTTTACATTAGTTTTGAATTTCTGAAAAAAAATGCATTAACTTTTATTTATCTTGATAACTGAGTTATTGTTGCCCCCTGAAATTTTGTACCCAAGGCCAGTACCTCAGAGGCAATTCCTCCCCCTGCCCTTCCCCCCCACCCCCCGCCCCCCAGCCCTGAGATTCTAATGCACTCATGGTAAAGTCTGACCAACCTGCTCCAGTGACTGGTCCAGACTAGCACATTTCAAATTTCAATGTTCATGTGAATCAGCTGGGGATTTTGTAATAAACTGACTCAGTGGGGCTGGGATAGGCCCTGAGATTATACATTTGTAACAAGCTTCTAGGTGATGCTGTTGCTCCTGGTCTTTAGATAGCATCTGAGTAACAAGGTTCTAAACTATTCTGAAAGGCATAAAATAAAACACCCCTCATATGTACACAGAGCCTAAGTGAATGCTATCCACTGAAGACAATCCCCTTCCACATGGAGTAAAGGTAAAGTGAATAAAGGAATCATCTGAGGTGAATCATTCCATAATCCATAGGACTCCCCCCATTAAGTAAACTGAGATGTGAAAAGCCAGTAGCTATATGTCCAACACTTCTGTGGCCACTACTATTGATCATGGTACAATATCATTCCTGCCAGAAGGTGACCCAAATGCAGCTGCTTGGAAACACCATTGGCTGCCTGCCTTACTTTATACCTCATTAGAATATTTCCTTCAGGTCCCCAGACAAGTCTGCCTCTTCAGGATGAGAAAGTTCCTTGTGGGTCAGCTGTCAGGAGGAATAAAATCCTACCTGGATTAAGACCTAACCAAACTCAGTTGTTTTGGTGGGATTCATTCAGCCCAAGGAGTATTGGGCTGCAACTACCAAGTGGGACAGGGAAAGTGTATAGGTTAGTGTGTCAGACCTCAAGGTTAGTCCTGAAAACAGGATCATTCTCCTTTTCCCTTTTAAATCTATTTAATCTCTACATGACATGCCCATTCTGCTGAACAGGAGGAACTGATCCCCAGCAAAGGCTGTCCCTAAATTTCCTATTCAGGGTTGCATTGGAATCTAGAAACCTCCAGGAAAACAGGGAAATGAACTTGCGTCTATATCTCTATGTAGTCGCAACAAACATTTTGCTTGTGTAAGCCACATTGGTCTGAGAAATTAGAGTCTTGAGTCTCTAGAGTATAGAAAATATCTAATGTCTAGGGTCTTACTTCCTCAGTTACCCTATACTCCATCTCCTCTGACTTATGCCCTACTCCTTGGGGTCATGGCAAAGCGGTAACTTGTGGTCACCTTAGTCAGATGGCCATCACAGCTTTTTGTCTTCATTGAGAGTTAAGACATTGAATGTCTCCCCACTGGCTGTTATTATTTCTTCATTGGGTTTAATCTTTTATACAAGAATTTGAAACACTGTTTGACTTCTGGCTATGTTCTGCTTTCTCCAGGGCAAATATCCTTGAGGTCAGAAACACAGAACATTCTAGCAGCCTCTTTATTTTATTTATTTATTTATTTAGTTAGTTAGTTAGTTAGTTAGGCAGCCTTTTTAACACAGAATAGAGTGGGACAGAAAATACAAAGAGAATCAAGTCTGGTTAATATTTAGCAAAAGTATTCTATCATTCTGGTAGTGTGAGTGGTCAGAAAATAAGCATGATAAATCAGTATAAGTATATGTGTGTGTGTGTGTGTGTGTGTGTATCGACAGATATATAGTTATAGATAAAATTATATACTTATTAGTTATTATGGTGATAAGTGGTAAAGAGAAATACATAAACTAGGGAAAGTGGAAAGAAATTTTCCGGTGGAAGAGAAGGTGCTCAAATTTTATATAGTCTGGCTGTTGAAGGCCTCAGTGAGGTGATATTTGAGTGAAACCCTGGAAAGGCTGAGCAGCTAATCATGCAGACATCTGGTGTAAGAGTATTTCAAACAGTGGGAACAGCAAGAGCAAAGGCATCTGACCCAGAAAGGCAAAAAGTAGAGAAGGGAGAATATTTATGTGAAATCCAGCAAGTAAAGGGGTCATATGTTTAACATCCAAAAGGCTCACATAAACCAGTAAGATACTAATAGATACATGAGTAAAGATTAGGAGCAAACCACAAAAGAGTAAATATAACTAATAAAACATGGAAGCATCATGTATATATCCCCACCAATTAGTAATCAAATAAATACAGGCTACACTAAGGTAGCATTTAAACTGCTCTATTTCAATGAAAACAAAAAAAAAATGTTAAAATTATAATAGTGATACTGGAAAAAATTCAGAGAAATAAATGCCTTAATGTTTTGACAACAGAAGTGTAAATTGGTATATTTCCTTGGAAAATTAATTTGGCAAATGTCTCTCTGAGCCAAATTGTCATGAGCAGGCAGTCTACCTCAGAAAATCTATCCAAGAATGTCACCCAAATATTGGAAAAATAACATGCATGTGTATATTTACAAGAGAGGTTAGTGTTTTCAGAGGCAAATTAAATGAACATGTGATAAGTAATTGTGGCATGTTCTCTCAATGCAGTAATACGTTGTTACTGTCAGAAATGGCGATTCAAAAATGATGTAGTAACATGGTGACGTGACAGATGGCTGTGACAGGTTAAATGAGAGTGGGTGGAGTCAGTATACAGCGTTATATGTGTATCTTTACTATAGTTTAAGCTTAAAACCCATTTTCACATGTGTGCATGTTCCTGTGTTTATATGTGTTTTTTCTTCTTTCATGTGAAAGAAATTATGGCCTCTCTACTAGTCAAAGTTAGAAAAAACTATGTAGATACATACATACATACATATATATATACATGCATACATACATACATACAAACATACATACACACATAAACATAGAGACAGAGAAGAGAGAGAGATGTATTGGCTTGCATAATTGTGGAGGCTTGGCAAGTCTAAAATCTGCAAGGCATTCTGGCAGGATGGAAATCCAGGAAAGACTCTGTTTGAATCCAAAGGCAGTCTGCTCATAGAATTCACTCTTCTTCTTGAAACATCTGTCTTTGTCTATTAAGCCCTTTAATGGGCTGGATATTAAGCTCCTCAACTGACTGGACTATGTCCACCACATAATGGGGGGTAATATGCTTTGCTCAAAATCTCCTGATTTAAATGTGAATATCATCAGGGCACCTGGGTGGCTCAGTCAGGTGAGCACCCAACCTCGGCTCAGATCATGATCTCGTGGTTCATGAGTTTGAGCTCCACATTGGGCTCTGTGCTGACAGCTCAAAGCCTAGAGTCCCCTTCCAATTCTCTCTCTCTCTCTCTCTCTCTCTCTCTGACCTTCTGTGGCTTGTACTCTGTCTCTCGATCTCTCTCTCTCTGTCTCAAAAATAAACAAACATTAAAAGAATGTGAATATCATCTAAAAAAAAAAAAAACCTTCACAGAAATGTCTAGAATAATGTGAGATTAAATATCTGGGCATGGTGACCTAGCCCAATTGACACATAAAATTAACCATCACAGTCTGTAATAGCTCCAGGTACACATAATGCTTTAAGTACATAATGCTAGAAAACAAAAAAGAACACCTCTTCCTTGATAGTTCCAGCAAAATCCAAGAGAAGGCTAGGCTGGCATGAAGAAGATGCCAATCCCTAACCAATAACAGTGGGCAGAAGTCAGGGTACTGTGGTTGGAGAAGCCCAGATAATACTGTGGGTGGGAGAAGGGGCAGCTTTATACATGAAATGGATTTTGGGAGAAAAATGATACAAGAAGAAGGAAGACAAGATTGTCATGTTGAGGAGACATGACTTCTGACTCCAGTTTACTGCAGACAAACTAGTCAACTCGCACAGGACTCTCATTAATATCTTCTCTTTATAATCATTTATTTTCCAAGTACAGACCTTTACTTGTTCAAAAGAATAAAGGGTGGGGTGCCTGGGTGGCTCAGTCAGTTAAGCGTCCGACTTCAGCTAAGGTCATGATCTCAGGGTTCCACATCAGGCTCTGTGCTGACAGCTACCTCAGAGTCTGGAGCCTGTCTTCAGATTCTGTGTCTCCCTCTCTCTCTGACCCTCCCCTGCTCATGCTGTCTCTATCTCTCTCTCAAAAATAAATAAAATATTTAAAAACAAAGAATAAAGGGTGAAATAATAAATTCTGTCTGCCGTGGTCATACCACAACTGTAGAATTGTTTCTAGATAGCAAAAGCCCAGTTATCAAAAGCAAAACAAAACAAAACAAAGCACTAATAAACTGACATCTATCTAAGTAGTAAAAGATTTTAAAACCCTTTCAAAAGGGTAAGGGCAAAATGTCAGAGTCTTGTTAGATTAAAAAAAGACATGGCTTGATGTGTTTCAGACTGACAATAATTCCAAAGATTATTGGGTGGGGCAGGGCTTCCTCTAGGTAGGTTAATGGATGGGAGTAAAATAATAAAACTATTCTCTGTGAATATTTTTAGGTTGGACTGAGGACTACACAATTTATGCTGCTGGAAAACACCAAGCCCCTGATTACTGGGAGTATTTAAAGAGATGATGTAGAACACTGGTGAGGAGTGTTGCTTACATATATTGTCAGGAATTAGGACAGACCTAAGGATCCTGTATTTTTTTTCCCAGTTCTAAATACTCTTACCTAGCCCAGGAATGTTAGGGTTCGGTGGGGCTATTACAAGGGTAGTAGAGGGATCATTACAGGGCCTAAATATCTATATTTCCCAATGTAACAATGAGTATTTCTGCATAGCCCCATTTGAAGAAAATCCAACTTTTTCCTTTCCTCTGAAAAAAAGAACAAAAAAAGAAAAAAAGAAAAAAAAACACTGTAGAATCTTAATATCAAAATATTTAATGTTCTACCTTTTTGTTTTTCTTGCAGAAGATATTTGAGTATCCAACCTTGCATTTTCAGAAGGTATTGCTCATTTTGACAAATTGCCAAAAAAGGGGATATTTGAAGGCTAATTTCAAATTGTTTTTCCATAAGGTCTGGACCCATAGCAGTTGAATGACTTCATCTCCCCATGATTTATGGGCAGAAGTGAGTCAGTGGTGTTGTCCTACTAAATGATGGTTTCTCATGGATTTAATTCTCACATATTCATTCAAGATGTGTACCTTTAAGTCTTGACATTTATTAAATGTTAAAATCACATTACTCGTTTACAACGAAAACTTCTGAGGCAAATATGAAACTGAAGACAATGGAAACAAAAATCTACCTGACACAACATATTAAAAAAAGTTAACAATTTGGTAAGAAGGGACTTACTGTCTTAAAAATTTCTGCTTTTATAAGGTCAAAATAGTCAAGTATTGGCAATTTTAATATAAATATACTTAGGAGGAAGAGGTGGGGAGGAAGAGGAGGAGAAGACAAAGAGGAGGAAGAGAAAGATGAGAAGATAAACAGTAAAATTAAATGTTAATTAAATAAATTAAATGATAAATATTTTCAAATATACCAATTAAAAATATAAGCAACAATAACGACCAGAATCTTAATTGTAATGAAAATATCCATATGCAGAAGAAAGATCTTCAGCCTGTCCTTCATACCTTTTACAGAAATTAACTCAAAATGGTTAATAGACCTGAATGTTAAAATGTAAAAGTACAGAATGTCAAGAAGAAAATATAGGAGAAAACACTTGCCTAACCCTTGAGGTTAGACAAAGATTTTTTAGCATGATCCATAAGGGAAAAAACTGGGTAAGTTTTACTTCATAAAAATTAAGTGCTTCTGCTCTTAAGGAAAGGACAAGTCACAGACTGGTAATAACAAACTCACATTCACATATTTTGTTAAAGGACTTGTGTTTAGAAAACTTAAATATCTCTTAAAATTCAAAAATTGTAAAACAGTCAGATTTTTAAAAAAAATGAATAGAAGATCTGAACAGATACTTCACTAAAGAAGGTGTATAGGTGGGGGCACCTGGGTGGCTCAGTCGGCTAACTGTCCGACTTTGGTTCAGGTCATGATCTCACGGTTCATGGGTTCGAGCTCCGCGTCGGGCTATGTGCTGACAGCTAGCTCAGAACCTGGAGCCTGTTTCAGATTCTGTGTCTCCCTCTCTCTCTGACCCTCCCCTGCTCACACTGTCTCTCTCTCTCTCAGAAATAAAACATTACTATGTGGAGAAACGGGAACCCTCCTACACTGTTGGTGGGAATGTAAACTGGTACAGCCCCTCTGGAAAACAGTGTGGAGCTTCCTCAGGAAACTAACAATAGAACTCCCCTATGACCCAGCAATAGCACTGCTAGGAATTTACCCAAGGGATACAGAAATGCTGAGGCATAGGAGCACATGTACCCCAATGTTCATAGCAGCACTCTCCACAATAGCTAAAACATGGAAAGAGCCTAAGTGTCCATCAACAGATGAATGGATCAAGAAGATGTGGTTTATCTATACCATGGAATACTACATGGCAATGAGAAACAATGATATCTGGCCATGTGTAGCCACATGGATGGACCTTGAGGGTGTTATGCTGAGCGAAATAAGTCAGGCAGAGAAGGACAAATATCATATGTTTGCACGTATAGGAGGATTAGGAGGAACTTAACAGAGGACCAATCGGGAGAAGAAGGGGGGAAATGGTGGGGGAAAGGGAGAGAGGCAAACCATGAGAGACTCTTGAATGCTGACAAAAACTGAGGACTGATGGATGTGGGGGGGAGGGGGGATGGGCATGGAGGAGGGCACTTGTGGGGATGAGCACTGGGTGTTATGTGGAAACTAATTTCACAATAAACTATTTGTAAAAAAAAAAAAAAAAAGAAATAAAACATTACTTAAAAAAAATAAGTGTCTAGGTGAAAAAGAAACCCATCAAAGATGCTTAATAAAATTAGTCATTAGAGAAACACAAATGGAAACCACAAAGAAAACCACTACTGACTACCTATAAGAGCAGGTGACATAAAACAAACAGACACAAAGAACAAAATACCATGTGTTGGTGAGAACATGGGCCACCTGGACTTCTCATACATTGCTGGCTATGTACAAAATAGTGCAACTGATTTGGAAAACCTTTAAGCACTTTCTCATAGTTAGACATCCCCACTCAGAGGCACTTAAACAAGTGAAACAAAACCTATGTTCACGTGAAACCTTATATGCAAATCTCTACAGTGGCTTTAATCATAATCACTAAAAACTGGAAAGAGCTTAAAATGCTCATAAACTGGGGAAGAGCCCCGCGTCGGGCTCTGTGCTGACAGCTAGCTCAGAGCTTGGAGCCTGTTTCGGATTCTGTGTCTCCCTCTCTCTCTGATCTTCCCCTGCTCATGCTGTCTCTCCTTCTCTCTCAGAAATAAATAAAACATTTTAAAAAATTTTAAAAAAACTTCTGTACATCCAATGAAATAAGGATGAACTATTGATACACTAAACAACGTGGATGAATTTCCAAAGCATTTATGCTTGGTGAAAGAAGCCAGCCTCATAAGGCTACATTCTGCGTGTTTCCATTTATGTAACATTCTCGCTAAGGCAAAACTATAAGGACAGTAAGCAGACCAGTGCTTGCCAAGGGTTGGAGGCTGGGGGAGCACCTAACTACAAAGCAGGACAGGGGAACTTTCTTCTGTGTCTTAATTATGGTGGTGGTCACATGACTGTCTATAGTTATCACGCCTAGCAAAACTGTGCGCTTAAAAGTGTGAATTTTACTGTATATCTTACACCTCAATAAGATAAATAGGGGAAAAAAAGAGTATCAGGTTACAAAACTTGTTGCATTTCTACCTGTGCTACCCTTCTAGTCCAGATCCAAGACCCCAGAAGTTGGAGACCCAGCCACCTGACCTACCTATGTGTACTTAACATGGGGCGGGTCTCCCTTCCACGCCAGACAGCTTCTTAAGCTGCCAGCATGGATTCCTCAACTCCCATTAATCCCATTAAGAACAAGCCAATGACTTTAATTTGGATTCCTGATTGAACTATAAAGTGCACTCCATCTGCTTCATAGACTAAGCAACAGAGAGGCCAACACTTCCCAGAGAGGAATTCGCTTAAATGCTCAAATTGGGGGAATGGGCGACTGAAGACACATACCAAACCTTTCATGAGTCAAGGAGTTCCCCTTTAAGCCAAGCATGTGATGGCATACTTTCCTGATAAATCCATTTGTCCCTCAGGCCCATCTGGCATTTGTGTATGTGTTGGGGGTGGGGTACGGGATGCAGAAAGGGAACTGCACCTGTTAATACGACTGATAAAAGTCTATTTCCATCATCCCTTAGTGCAGTTCCTCTTCAGACTAACGTGCTTGCCCCAAGCAGTCTTTGCTGAAGCTCCTGACATGGACAGAAAGGGGTATTTTTGGGGCACCTGTGTAGTTCAGTTGGTTAAGTGTCAGACTTTGGCTCAGGTCATGATCTCACAGTTCACAGGTTTGAGCCCCACTTTGGGCTCTGTGCTGACAGCTCAGAGCCTGGAGCCTGCTTCAGATTCTGTGTCTCCCTCTCTCTCTGCCCCTCCCCTACTCGTTTCCTCCCTCTCTCGCTTTCTCTCTCTTTCTCAAAAATAAATAAACGTTGAACAAATTAAAAAAAAAATAAAGGGGTGTTTTCCCACTGATAGCTGTGCTCTCACACCTGAATTGCTACTTTTTCTAAAAGACAACAACAACAAAAACATTGTTTTGGTAGGGCGGGGGACTTTGTTTTGTGACCAAAGCAAAACTTTTAGAACCTTGTGAATACTGAACAATTCTAGGGGGAAAGGATGCAATGAACTCTCAAGTCCAGAAGGCTGTGTGATGAAACATATTATCAGGCTGCTTATCCTGGCTCTACTGATTCTGTCTTTTTGGCTTGTTCTGGTTTTTTATGTCATCTACCCTCCAAGGCAGAGCTGCATGATCAACCTGGTTGTTAGGGCTTTTGAGGGCCAAAGTAAGGAGAGTGGGAGACAGAATACAAATGAGGCTCTTGGTATGAGACTAGGGGAAACACTGTTCAAGGAGAGGAAGAGAGGCAATGGAGTAGTTACACTGTGTAAAGAAAATGGACAGAAGAGAAAGTAGTACTTTACGCTTCAAATCTGTGATTGACATTCAAGGTACAGCAGGTAATTAAAAAAAAATCTGAGTTGGTTTGCAATTAATTTGGATTACTCAACCTTTGCTATTTTCAATTTTTTTTCTTGTTCTACTCTTAATTTTACCAGTTCTCTGAGCTTTGATCACAACTATGATGGACTTTTTGCCTTAGACCTGCTGCCCTTTCTCACTCTTAATATATTCATCACTGAAATATTGATTTTACCTTAGAAATGTTTATTGCCTCTTCTCCATACAATTGCCATCACATTTTTATGTGAAGAAACTTCTTAAACAGACTCCTCAACCATTCTCTCTGCCTCTGGTCTATCCTCCTTAATCCTTTCTCCACAAGAGTGTACAAAAAAAATCTTTCTAGAGTGCACATCTGATTATGATTGCCCATTGTTTAAAAGTCAACAAAGCTTACAGAATAAGACAGGAACTAACTCTGGCAAGGTATTCAATTCAACTTCTTCTATCCTCATCTCCCACCAAGCAGCAAGAAATATTGATCTACCAGAAGTCCTCAAATCTCACCAGATTCCATTTATTCCATTGCACTGTCTTTGGGCATGCAGATCCCTTTGTTGGGAATGTTTGCCCTGTCTACCCGATCCTCCAATTTCTGTTCCTCCTTCATTTTCACTTCAAGGCATCATCTCTTTTCTGGGATCTCATCTTCTGTACTTGTTTGCCACTCTTAAGTTTCCGACCACCCTCTCTACCACAACATAAATATGAGAGGACATTGATGTAAATTAATATTAGAAAAATATCTCCTAAAATGAGAATTATTATATGGAATACATTAGCTTCTCTTTGCCTTAAGTCCCTGATTCAGAATAATGTCTTAGTGCTAAGACAAGGTGATTTAAAAGTTCTGCTTGAGTGTTTTTTTCTTTATCAATTCTCTCCAAAGACAATAGGTCCTCATCCCTACCCCAGTGAATTATATAGCCACCTTATAATGACACCAGCACAAATTATAACCTACTTTTTTTAGACAAATGTATTAAAATATATAATTTACATATCATAAGATACACATTTAAAGTGTACAACTCAATAATTTTTAATATATTGACAGGGTTATGTGATGATGACAACAATCTAAATTTGGGACATTTTCAGCCCCCTTGAAAGAAGCACTGTATTCATTAGAAGTCACAATCCATTGCCCACAGCCTCACCCCAGCTCCTGCTACTAATCAGCTTCCTGCCTCCGTGGATTGTCCTATTCTAAACATTTCATATAAATTAACTCATACAATATATGGTCTTAGGTGACTATCTGTTACATGTCTCCTATTTTTCCACTGGACAATGTATTGTAGCAGTATATTGCTTCTTGCATGTCTTGTAATTTTTGGCTGATAATTAGATAGTTTAAATATGCTGTAGTATTATAATCTAAAATCCCTCAGAGGGTTTTTTTGTGGGTATTTATTTGCTTGGTCATGAATTTGTTTTGTGACTTGGCTGAATAATTCCGTAAAGTCTTTCCCCCCAGTAGTGTATAGCTTCCAAGATTCTGCTCAGACTGTCCTCCACCCCTGCCTTTTTTAACCTTTAGACTATCTGCTAGTGCTTGCCTCTGGGCCATCATGAACCATGTAGTGATCAAAAGTTGTAGATAAGCCTCCTGGTCCAGTTATATTTTTTACCCATTTTTACCCATTACCACTGTATGTCTTTCCCCCAACTGTATAGCTTGGGGGTTGCTATCAGTTTACAGAGTTGGTTTTTGTTTTTGTTTTTGTTTTTGTTTTTGCCCCATATTCAACCAGGGACTGGTAGATGGGAGATTCTCTCTCTGATCTCTTCTGGGGAGGTATAGTCCTGGGCATGCACAGAGTCTTCCACACTGACAGGATGAGCATGGTTTCGTTTGTAAGCCTAGTTACCTCAGAGTTGCCACTGCATCAAAGTAGCCAGTGTTTGGTCAGAGGTTGTGATTAAGCTTCATGTGTCAGAGAGGCTTCTGCTTTGTGTTGAGGTGTCAGTGGATAGGCTGAAAGATTCTTCCAAGTTCTTCCCTGCTTGCTTTCTGAGCAGGTTTAGCCTAGTACATGTGCATAGCCTTTGTGACCTCCAGAATGGACTATGATCTTCCATTTTGTTGGTTTGCCTCGATCTCTATTAAACTTTTGCCAGCTCTGCCATTTTGCTTCTATCATGGATCTTACAGCCATCTTCAAATCGTTTTCCACCAATATCTCCTTTGTTTTCCACAAAACTCATTGTCTTAGTCCTTTTGGGTTGCTATACCAAAATACAACAGACTGAATAGGCTATAAACAACAAATATTCATTTCTCACAGTTCTGGAGTCTATAAGTCTGATTCAGTGCCAGCATGGTTGTGTAAGGACCTTCTTACTAGTTCATAGCCAGCACTCTCTCACTGTGTCTTCACAAGGTGGAAGGGGCTGGTTATCTCTCTGGATCTCTTTAATGAGGCACTAGTCACATCCCAGAGGGCTCCACCCTTATGACTTCAGTACCCTCCCAAAGTTTACATGAACTACTGCCATCACTTTTAAGGATTAGGTTTTCAACATATGAATTTGGGTGGAGGGAATACAAACATTCATGCCATAACACCTATAGGCAAGGAAGCAGAGTGTGGAGCTCTAGTCCTACAGTCCGCCTTTCCTTAGGGCACCGCAGCGGAAGCGGGGATGGGACCACCTTTCCCAGAGTGATACCATTTCACCATCAATGAGCATTGTGAAGAAATGAAAGCCCATGGTCTTCTTAACTTGCCTCTCTCATCATGGAACTCTCTCTCTAGGATTGCACTGGGGTGGAGGTGATGGGGTGTAGCTGATGGAGGGTGGGGTGGACAGGAAGCATTCTTGACCCAGACCACCTGAAATAAAGCTTCCCCCAAGGAGTAAAGGATAGGTAGAGGAAAGGGCTGTATGCCTCTTAGCTACTATTGACTGGAGTAGAGCACAGCGCCTTTGTGACATGGGACTAGGGATAAAAACCACGAGCAGCCTACCCCCTCCCAGGTGGGCTGGTGACCCCACACTATGAACTGGGGAAGAAAGAGACTATCATCCTCAGGGCACCTGTCCAGAGTAGAGTGCCCAGGATAGAGTTTCTATAAAATGGGGCTAGAAAGAAAGGAAGCAGGTCGTGGCTCATATACCACAGATTCTTGCTTTCCTGTGTTGAAATTTAGCAAATTTTATTGAATACATATTTCTTCACTGGAGTATGTCCTTGGAACAAGTTTTAGAAAATTTAAATGGTTGTTTTACTTTTTTTAAAAAAAATAATTTTCACCGATTAAATTGTTCTTTTGCTAGAGAATGAGTCTACTGAACTACTTACTCTACTATTTTAGAAGTCCTGGAATTAGATGCTTCCCATAACAAGTGCACAATATACCTAACTGGGGAATGAGAGAATGCTTTTGTCCATTTTGTCCATCTATGATCTCCATTTGCTTACCTTATTACTTTGATTTTATCTATATAAACTTCTATCTCTTAAGCTTGGATTCCAAATTCAATCCTCTCCCAACATACTGTTTTCATTTATTTTTGTTCTTTTCATTAAATTATAGTTGACAGTGTTTACTGACTTCTTTCATATCCTTAGCTTTATTTCTCTGTAGCAGATTTTTTTTTTTTTTTTAAAGTAGACTCCATGCCCAGCAGAGAGCCCAATGTGGGGGTTGAACTCATGACCCTGAGATCAAGACTTGAGCTGAGATCAAGAGTGGGATGCTCAACCAACTGAGCTACCCAAGTGCCCCTCTCTGTCGCAGATTTTTATGTGCTTAGCATATGTAAGGGGTTTGATAAATGTTAGTTTCCTTCCTTCCTCCCTCCCCTGATTTCTACCTTATCTCCTTCTTCCGCATCTCTTATCTACTATACTTTAGATTTAAGTGCTAACCAAACTTACCTTATCTCTCTTGCTAGACTATCTGACCTCTGAGTGTAAGGGCACCCATTTTTCTTTCTCTGTATTTCCCCTGGGCGTGGCACTATACTTTTCAAGTGGCGGACACTCAATACATGTCTGTTTATTGATAAATTATACAAAGTGAAGGTGCCCATGCTGGAGTTCTTCCAGGGATGGAGAAGAAAGAGAGAAAGTGGCAAGAAAGGGACCAGCATGAGATGATGTATGGTTTATCAGAAGATCCAACTGTGGAGGTGGCTACTGGGCAATCTCACTTAGTTACCTGGACTAAATTCCATGCTTGATGATCAGAGGTACATGAGAGGTGGAGGCAGTGGAAGACGGGACAATAATAAACATATAGTCATAAAATGTGGGAAGAATGCACTAGCATTGTTAAACACAGATTGTAGGTGTTTATGGAAATCTTGCTGCAAAAATTTCTGGGGTAGCAGAAATGCTTGAAGTATAAGGTCCAAAGACATTTCTTCTTTTTTTTTTTTTTAAGTTTATTTATTTATTTTGAGAGAGCATGTGATTTTGGGAGGGACAGAGAGAGGGAGAAAGAGAATCCCAAGTAGGCACTGCATTGTCAGCATGGGCCCTGATGTGGGGCTTAATCTCAGAAACATGCAAGATCATGACCTGAGCTGAAACCAAGAGTCCAAGAATCAGACATTTAACCAGTGGAGCCACCCAGGCACCCCTGCAAAGCCCTTTTGAAGAAAGCTGGTATTTGTACTTGTGGGAAACCAAAGCATGGGGTGTGCCAAGAAAGGGAGGCAAATTAGGAGAAGCAGCTGAATCAGAACAAAGTTTGCATTGAACAAATTGGGATTGTCTCCTTAGTACAATGCAAGGATTAGAATTGCCAGACACATTACAGAAATACATATGTTTATTGTATATTAAAATAGCCAGACTTCCTGTACTCTGTGGGTGGGCTGGATGGAAATGATACTGACCAGGAAGGGAGGGAGATAGCCTGAGTGTCTGATGTTGCATGTGTGTGTGGGCTGACAAAACTCAAGCATATATAAAATTTACGGGGACCTGCTCTGATAACAAAGGAAAGTAAATGAAGACATCTGGGCTGTGTGACCCTATGTACAACACATGGCCCTGACAAAGAGGAAGATAAACTTTTTGATGAAAAGGTACTTTTACAAATTTACTGCAAATATTATACATTAAAAAAATAATGCTTGTCCACTCAAAGCACTTAGAATATTCAGTAAAGTGAAACAGTGAAAACAGTGCACACAGAATCTGGCTGTCAACATTTCTGCACCCTTTCCTTTTCCTCACCCTACTTCTTTCAGCTTTTAGACTATTTCATATGCAAGCTTTACATGGTCATGATCATATTCTGTGCATAGTTCTACAC
Organism: Hyaena hyaena; assembly: GCF_003009895.1. Lineage (NCBI taxonomy): Eukaryota > Metazoa > Chordata > Mammalia > Carnivora > Hyaenidae > Hyaena > Hyaena hyaena. The sequence goes on along the minus strand of NW_024080932.1, from coordinate 1,471,346 downwards.
CTTGCATCTTTCTCTTAACAATACATCATATGTATTTTTTATGTTACCTATTTTCTATAAGAAGCATTTTAATGGTTGCATAACAGTCCATCATAGGAATGCATTATCATTTTATAATTTCTCTCATTATCTATTTAGTTTTTTTTATTATTATATCAACAGGATGGGAAACTATGGTATGATAAACATATTTCTGCAAATGTATTTATGCATATTTATTTTCCCCTATGTCTTAGGTTATTTCATTTGGATGGATTTCTAGAACTGGAATTGCTGGCTCATAATAACCCTGTATGAACATTTTTAAGACTCTTGATCCATTAATACCAAATTGGTTTGCAAGGCTTCCGTATCAATTTACATTTCCATGCAGTGTATGGGAGTTCTTAGAAAGATAAATATTAAGACACAGAGAGAGTATGCCAGAGTCTCTAGGTAAGAATTAATGGAATGAGCTTCTGGGTATCACCCAAGAGATGAAAAGGAATAAAATCACATCAATGATGTACAAATAGAGAATATTCCTGGAATACACTTCAGTAATAAAGGGTGCTTGTTCTCAGATAATCACCTTTATTCAAGAGCCAACTTCTAGGATACTACCTCCATGATACACCCCCACATTACTCCATTCACAATGGTTGCTCTTTTCCTCACCGATATTCCTTCAGAATTGTTTTTCTGACCCTCTAATTGACATTACCTCTATCCACAGCACCTACTCAAATTCAGGCTCATCACAGGTATATGTACAGTGTTAATTTGTGTATTCAAAGGCAACTGTGAAAAGAAAGGAAGCAGGAAGAAAGATGAGCTGGGGATGAGTATGTGGGGGCAGGATGAAGTTAATTATTTAGTTTATTGTGCAAAGTTGGCTTTCTCTTTGTTCATGATGAGAAGACCACTGGCATCAAGATTTTCTGAAGCCATTAGGGAGGAGAGACTAAGCGAACCAGTGTAGGCTCAGGTCATCTCATGTCTGAAGACATAAGACTTAGTAACTTATACCTTGGGAAAGGTGCTGATGTTTGTGCACTGCATTAGAGTTTCATGGCAGTCACAGCCAGACCACACTCCTGTAGGTAGGGATGGGAATGGGGGTGGGGCAGTGTTTCTTGAAGGGAATGTGCACTCCAGTTTTCAGCTGCCCTGGAAAGAAGTCATCCATCTTGAGTAGAAAAGAATCAGAATGAGAAAATTTTATTTCTGTAGAGGCAATCAGTGTGGCCTGTGTCCTAAGAAGGGAAAATGTAGGGTGTACTTGGTTCCCCGGTAATAAAACTTTCAGCACAACCTTCGTATACATTGCTAGCAAGGTCTGTGAACCCTTCTCAGGGAAGGGGCTTACTTCAGGAACGGAAGAAAGAAGAGTACAAAGAGGGGACATGCATAAAGTCACCATCAACACACAGCACTACCCAGGCAAATGGTGACTTCACTAGAGTCACTTTCAGAGAGTGAGCTGAAGTCACCTAAGATAGGAGGTGCAGAAAAGGCCATAGGACCTTCTCTTGAGCAGACCTGAAGCACCACCTTGGGGACCTATCAGAAATAATTCATGATTGCATAGGTATGACCAGTTTCCAAACGTATAGAGTGTAAGGACCTGTGACCACTGTAACTCATGTCACGTAACAATACAATAGGGACAGGAAGACCTACTCAGCTAAGGCTCCTCTCCACCCCCTACATCAGTGGAGGAGGTGTAGGTTTTAGTATTTTCTCATAATTACCTTATATGTCCACTGGATAGTCATATCTTTTTAATATAAAGAGATGGCTTCAATATAACTTATATTAAACATAGGTATTCATTTTTGGGTGGGGAAAGTCATAACCTTTAACGAAAACTTCAAAGAGAAGAACAAGAAAGCTTACAGTTGAATTAACTGACCTGTCTTTAACAAACAAAACAAAGTGACATATGAAACCTATGAACTTAATTAATACCAAGAGATATACAGGTGCTGGAGACTTGTATACCTTTGCAAAATAAAATGAAGGCATTTTATTAAAAGTTTTATGAATGCCCTGTGGATCAGGGTGCTATGATAGGTGACTGGATCATTTTACATAATGTTGATTTGATACATTCACTGCTAATGTTTACAATTCAAGCAAGTGATCTTGGAATGGAAAGACAAAGGCCAATTTGTAAAGTGAAGACTTTTCAAGATGTCAAAAAAGCTTTTCAATATATCTTTTAGTAGCTGGGGAGAAGTAATGGATGAGATCCACTCAGAGGAAGGAACAATAAAGCTTCATAAATATGGGGCTCATTGAAAAAATTGATGATTATTGTATAGCTTATGCTATTGAGAGAAAAAGCTTACATGTATGATACATAAATATCATTTTAAAATAAAACCATTATCAGGATACAATTAATTGCCATATAAGTATACAAAAAGTATACAGTTAATTTGAGAAGTTGCTACATTACTAATATAATTTTCATAAGCTATTCACAGATGGACTATCCCTTCTTTTAGGAATATATTCTTCATCTCTACATGTGCAAATGCCATAAATATCTATTATATTCTGAACCAAGACCCCTCTTCCCTGATCAATGGTGCCTTATATTTCTAAGTCAGTTAATCGCAATAATTTCTTTTAGACAGATTCAGGGTCACCTCTGGAAATCCCAACGTTAGCATTTTTATGTTTTATGGGTATTTGGTAAACATTAAACCAAATGCATGCCAGAAAAAAACTTTGTCATTTCAAAATGTTCTTCATGAGTTTTAGTTTTAGTAATGTATCCATTGTGAAAGTAAAGTCTCATGTGCATATTTAGACTAAAGTAGAATTACTTTGGTCCCCTTCATCTTGAATATTTGATAGCCCTGTGAATCAAACAGAAAATAAATAGACCTATTGGTGAGCTTTGATTGACACAGCCCATCTATTTTGGGCAAAGTTCTGTGCTCAGCATGGGGATGGTGGAATCAATAGAACTCTAAAGCCTCAAACCCATCTTGGAGATGTTTGAATGCCCAAATGGAAATCTTGACCTTTTCTTGTTGGAAACTCACTCCCCCACTTAATGAAGTTGTAGCTGCAAAGAAAAGTGCATGGTCAGCTGGAGTCAGAAAATAATTTCATACGCTTTGGATGCTGATCATTCTTGACATCAAATTCCATGCCCAGAACCTGTTACTCTAGACCCTCATTAGAGAGCATAACCTTGAATGGTCTGGACTCTAGCTCCTCTCTGAAACAGAGCCGAGAGAAATGAGATTTCAGGAAGACTTGCTAAGGGACAAGTCACCCATCCATTTTCTAAGGGACCGAAAGATGGATCAAAGAAGACATTGAAAAGCTATCACCTGAGAGGTTGGAAAGGAGGTCAAAGAACAATGATTTAAAATCCTGACTCTCTCCACTTCTGGAAAAGGGAAGATGACATGTTCTTGAACACATAGATCTTAGAAATGAATGTTGAGGACACAGCTTACTGTGGGATCAGGAGGAGGTCCAGGGACTTTTCAGTGAAATCTCTGACAGCAGGGGGAAAAATAATTTCCTGGATACCCTCAATATGAAGCATGTGGTCCTTTGAAAAATTTCCTAACTGTGAAGACACCTGAACTGATACCAGTTTCTCTTTCTTATGAAATGCTGAGGTTTGTCACTAAGTGGGAACAATTGGCCCCTTCAATCCCTTTGAGTTGTATCTGAGTTCTCCCTGAGTTCAGAATACTCAAACAAAGCCGAAGGTAAGAAATGGTAAAAAATCTGGAAATAGTTTATTTTATTTTTGATTTTTTTTAAGTTTATTCATTTTGAGAGAGGGAGAGAGCCCAGGTGGTGAAGAAACAGAGAGAGAAAATCCCAAGCAGGCTTTACACTGTCAGCACAGAGACCAACGCCGGGCTTGAACTCATAAACCATGAGATCGTGACCTGAGCCAAAATCAAGAGTCAGACACTTAACTGACTGAGCCACCCAAGCATCCCTGGATCTAGTTTAACATAGTGTTGTTGTTTTTTTCTTTTTAAATGGTCAGATCAGAATTGACCCAGGATGGATCTAGCCATATTTGGAGGAAGAGGTCAGGCATATTCAGACATGTGTTCAGAAAGACTTCTTTGCAATGTTATCAAGATATGGCAGTAAGTAAGAATGGGCAAAACAGTGGCTTGGATGTCCATTATTGATTCTTTAGTCTCCTAACTCTGACACTTAACATCACCAGCCATAAAATGGGGAGTTAGAAAGACCCTTCCCTCAGAGTTCATGTGAATTGAAAGTGGTCCTGTAGATCCAGTGCCTGACACGTGGTCATGCCTATGGCAGTACCTTAATTAAAGGCAGTTCTCTTCTGAGAAACAATCCATATCTAACCAAAGCTTCCCTGTTTCTGGAGTTGTTATTAAAAATTTAAATATAAACATGCTTCAAGGTGTGTACCTGAAATGTCTCAGTAAAGAAAAGTTTTAATAGGGGCCCATGCTTTCAGTGGTGGTATGCTGACATTTAAAAGCAGTAATATTTGAACTGAGCATAGAGATAGGCTGGCACACCAATGTGAGACTGGCCTGCATAATCACAACACCTTTTTCCTGTTCTGAAGGCAAGATTATGTACCCAAGTTCAGCATGGCACTGCTGGCTTTGTTTACCCATGAAATCTAAGTCCCTGCCAGTCATTGATTTGCTATTGCTCTGTTTGTTCAATGTTACAATCAGAAAGTAGAAATAAAAATCTTATAACACATATAGACCTTTGGTAGACAAGAATCTCAATCCTCAGGGAGCACTATCAAAATTAAGTCCCGAATAGAAACACAAAGTAATCACTTTTTCCTTTGATTCCTAAGGGGCGTTGTATTATGAAATTTCACTATAAAGAGTACAAATCATTTGCTTAACATATCTTTACAAGTTAATGTATATATTTCCTATAATCCCAAATAAAATATCAAAAGGAGATGGCCTGCAACAATATGAAATTACTATAAACTATATTTGGGCATACACATGTCAAGTAATGGTTTAAAGAATTAGGAGATGTTAGCTCTTTTGGATGTAAAGATATATTATACAGTAGCAAAAATTAACACAGCGTGGTGCTTGTACAAAATCATACAAATGGATCAATGAGACAGAAGGGAAAACGTGTATGTGCACTTACCCATATGACTTCAACTTATCATTGTGTAATTGGAGGGAAGGGTCCATTTTATAAATGATGTTCGTAAAACTAGCAAATCTTGGAGTGGGTGTAAATGTTAATAAATCCTTTGCATTGACATGTGATTACAAATTCCTGATGGATAAAGGGATTATATATAAAATAATCTAAGCATAGAAAAGTAAAATCAACACTTTATGAGGTCTTTCTAGTAGAAAATACTTGTAAATTTTGAAGTGACAAGTCTTAAAGGAAAAATCCAAAAGCTTTATGTCCCATAAAATTAAAAATTCCTCTTCAGTAATATAAAACAAAAAAATATAAAAAGTCAGATTCAGAAAAAGTGCTTAAAATCATTGGTGACAGTTATGATACCTAAAATACTTGTAGAATTTACATTTATTTTAATAAACTTTTTCCAGTTATAATAGATATGTCAGTAAAGAAAAACTCCCAAGAGAGGAAGAACAAATTATAAGCAGATGAAATTACAAACAAAGGTGGAATGTTTTTATCTGCTGTATAACCAAAAAAAAGAAAAATAGAGCAATTTGGTGCATTGAATTTGTGGTCAACTGGTGAATTGTTATACCCAAAACATCAAGAGTTGTAAAAATATTCAAGTGTTTTGAAGGCTTAACTGAAGAATTAATACTAAGAAAGTCTTGTCATGGCAAACCACATATCTGTTAATGAGTTAATGTCCAAAATATATAAAGAACTCCCACAATTCAATAACAACAACAAAAAAAATCCAATTAAAAAAATATATATATATATCATCAAGACTATTCCAGACAGAGAGGGCAAGACATCATCCTCACAGAAAGTAACCTGGGCTACCAGTTATGACACTTCTATTCTTAGCACTATGTGATGGTGGGCTTAATATATGTCATCATTTCACCTTTGCACCTGGTCACAGGAGGCGTGTATCCCTGTCACCATTTACAGATCATGAAACTGACTGGGGTCGCAGCTGTCTCTTCTTACCTTGAATCTGATTCCCTCTGGCTTTTGACTGTTCAGTCTCTCCAAACCTTAACAGGTTAGAGGCCCCAACAGGAGTTCGTTAGTGTTTTCCTCTTCTTCCTTTATTCAAAAGCAAGATCAAGAGACACTTAGTTGTTTGGTTTAAACTATGTGCTGCTGCTGCTGCAATTTATTTCTTTTAAGTGCCTGTTTTCTCTGAGCAAAACCACTTCTTAAAGCATTCTCTGCTTTCCAATATTCCACTTGGCATATACAAAGGAATATGTTTTTTGTTTTGGGGGGTTTGGTGGGTAGGTATCTTGCAGATCGCTCTGCTACAAAAATTACCCCATTGTGTTGAAATCTGGCCATCCACTTGCCTGCAGTAAACTGCAAACCTCTTGGACAGACACTAAATTGTGTTGATAATTGTAACTCCAACATCTTACACAGCACCTAATCTGTAAATAAATAATTATTAAATGATGAATGAACACAGGAATAAATGAAGAGACATTGCTTATAGTTCCAGTCCTTTAACAATAAAGGTAAAGGTCAAATTTTCTCTCTCTGAAAAATATGGAATCTCAAACAGACAAAAGGTCTGAGATGTAGTTAGAAGGGACCTTTAAGAAATCCTGTGATATGGACCTTTCTTTTCATAGATGTATAAGAATAATGGTAGGAAGCACCCTAAGTCACAGGGTGCACTAGAGTGATAGAATACTAGGGCTGGTATTGGGGAGACCACCCAGAGGCCCACTGAGGTCCTTAAGGCTGCATGTGACAAAGCCCTAAACTAAGGCAGCATGGCCAGAGGGTTCTGATGTGGGGTGGAGAGTTGTGGCATTCCAGAGGTGAAATCAAGGGGACAACATTCTTGTGCCTCCACTGTGGGGAGGTGATGGTGCATCGAGTTTGTCAGTGATAGCACTGTCCCCAGCTTGAGGTATACACTTTAGTGAGATACTGGAGGGGACTTCCTTGGCGAGGACACATACCATGAAGGATATTATTTCCAGCTCTTGAAAACCTGAAGCTGCAATTTATCAAAAAGTTCTATAATCTTAGGTCCTTTTGAGGTGAGCAGATTACCCCTCTCTGAATTAAGCAGACCCAAAGTTGGGTGACACAAAACAGTCCTTCCTCTGATAAATGAAATCATGCATTCCAGAACAAATCCCCAGGCACCTTCTGCCTCAATTATCTGTGGATTCTTCCTCCTATCTCTGATCTCTCCTTTAATACCATCTGTCTTGTCTCTTGTTTGTCTTTGAGTAGACAGAATGATCTTTTGCTCTCTTCCTGACTTTTCAGGCCAACACGCTGACCCAGAGGAAACTCTGAGCCTTGTGTTTCACAGAGGACTTCCCCGATGTTTTTGACCTTGGCCTCACTCCTCTAAAGCAGGGCTTTCTGACAGCTTTGGCCAGGCTCTTATCTCTCCTCTCCATGCAAGGGTGTCAGAATGTCCCAGGGAATCATTAATCAAGGGCCCCATCCTGACATCAGCTCGTTAGAAGCTCTCCGGGTGTCTTGAGTGCCTGTGGAGGTCTAGGCAGACCGCACTGGGCTGCTTTTATCCACAGACCCATCCTAGAGTAGAGAGCTGATTGATGGCAAAATGGAGAATTAAACATTTATGTGTGGAAGACCAGAAAGGCACAGGAAGAAAGAGATTTAAGTGCATGCCCCTGCTGGAGGAACATCATCCATATCAACTCTCGGTTCGGCTGAACAACGCCCTTTTCTCTCATTACTATATGCCTGTAAGGAAAATCACCTCCATGTAACATCCCTCCAGGATTGACAAATCCTATTAGGTAACTGAGTTATTTCTCCATCCAAACAATTGAAAAAGCCCTGTAATCTTTTTCTCTTCCTTTAAAACTTATTCCAGTACTATCTTCTCCAGTGTGTTTTCTGACCCTTCTCCCACCTAGACTCCTCCAGGAATGTCTTCTCCCAGAAATAGTTGAATATCAGCCATCTCACTTCATATAATAGTCTGGAGTGCCTACTTTGAATTTGTGTCATGATCAAGAGGGGTCACACTCATGCTGGGTGAGGGAGAGGAAATAATTCATCTCAATACAAGCAAGAACTTTCTAATAATGTTGTTAAACAGGCCAAATGTACATGATATTTTTCCAACTAAATGGTCTGTCGATTTTACAAATTTGATGGAGAGGTGAGCTATTTACTAGGAACTGACATTATGAAGCTGATATATAAAGAAGTTGAAAGTGCTCACATTTTTAGGCAGAACAGTTTTTGGAGCTCAGTAATTCTCTGCAGTGGATATGGTCAGCTGGTGACATTGTTAGGCTTAGGCTACAAAGGTTGAAAGGGACTTACTGTCAATATAATTTAAATCTATGTATTTAAAATGTCAGAAGGGTTAAAAGACACTACAGAGCTTAGCCCTCTTTGCACAAAGCCCCACTGCATAGGCTTAGTTTCACTGTGCATCAAAAACTGGAATACATTGAGGATCCTGGGTGAGAAGGAGAAATAAATGGTACTGCTTGTGCACTACCCATTAGACTTGGGTTTTCTACATGATTTCTTCTATCTTCACATTAAATCAAGAATTAGGTGCAATTCTTTTTTTTTTTTAATATTTTTATTTATTTCTAGGAGAGAGAGAGACAGCATGAGCAGGGGAGGGTCAGAGAGAGAGGGAGATACAGACTCAGAAACAGGCTCCAGGCTCTGAGCTGGCAGTCAGCACAGAGCCCGACGCGGGGCCATGACCTAAGCGAAAGTCGGATGCTTAACCGACTAAGCCACCCAGGTGCCCCTAGAATTAGGTGCAATTCTTAAGAAGCTCTTTCTATTTTCAGCAATCATCGAGCAAAGAATCTTTTTTTTTTTCCAAATACTTTTTTTTTTTTTTCTTTTTGGAGAGAGAACCAGTGGAGAAGGGGTAAAGGGAGAGGGGGACAGAAGATCCAAAGCAGGCTCTGTGCTGACAGCAGTGAGCTCAATGTGGGGCTCAAACTCATGAGCCATGAGATCATGACCTGAGTTGAAGTCAGATGCTCAACTGACTCAGCCACCCAGGTGCCCATGCAAAGAATCTTTTTAAACATTGCTAGCTAGAAAGAAAACATATGCCTTCCTTTTATCTGTTCTAAAATGTTTCCATTGGGCATCCTTGTCTTGATGTACTGACATTTGGTTCATTCTAGCCAAACCTCAGAGATTCTATTAGTCTGTGATCTTATCTCATTTTATCCTTTGTCTTTTAAGATAAACTTTGCCATCCTTATCAGCTATGTGCATGTGTGTGTGTGCGCGCACACACACACACACACACACATTATAGAACTAATCAAATTGCTTCATAACTGTTGATTTATGGGTCTTTTCACTTAATGAGAGCATGAGCCAAGTCTTATCCTTGGATTCTCCAGTTTTAGCATAGTTATTATAAAAGGGTATATTCATTCAAATTGCTGAAGGAATGAATTTATAAAAGAATTTTAACTTTTCTATTTGGATCTTCTCAGTGGAAATTAGCTTCAGTGTCAGGCAAAGATACACAATACTGGGTGAAGAATAATACGATTGCAAGGTTCATCATCCCATACCAGGGTAAAGTAATCCTTTTGATATTTGTTTTTAGGATCGCCTTTCACGGAAGCAATTTCAGATTAATGGAATGCCTTTCTGCCAACTGGTGTATATCATAAAAGAAATCAGAGTAATTTATAAGAGTTTTACCTCAGCTCTAACCCGTCATTTTAAACACAATGAAATGTGAAGGCATTTCTTGGTGATAATGAGTGTGGTTGAAGTGGGGAAACTGGGTTTCTGTAATTCAGGCTCTCTCTAGGATAATGTAGCATCACCCTTCTCGGAAACTACATCAACAGCGTTATCGTGGGGATCCCTATGAGACATACTTACTCACACTCATGCATTATGAAAGGTCTGTTCTATCCTGCTTTCTGATGGGCTGCTGGTTGGTCATTTCAGTTTCAGTGAAAACAACTCTTTGGTGTGTGATCTCATTTACAAATGGCTATTTATTCCGGGCTTTCCTCTACCCCAACCCATCAAACCACATTCCTTAGAGATTTCTCACTGGGTTTTAATGTATTATCAAAGCAGAATTTATCACGTGGCAAAGGAATTTTCCTCTGCACGCTGCTATCTGTCATAATATGTAATACTTCCCTTACTATACGTCAACCTGGTCGGCTTCGCTGTGTTATATCAGTGATCATCTCCCTTACAAAGTTCTGAAACAAATGATACATTTGGAAGATAATTTTTTTCTCTTTTTTGAACAACTCTATGAATTTAGATGTGGATAACAGGAATGACCAGGAGTTTGGTTTGTTCCCTTCTCCTGCTGTAATTTCTAATCAAAGAGACAACATTGGACATTTCTGTTTCAGAATCACAAATGTGGTCCCATTCGTATAGGGATAATTCAAAAAGATAGTGAACTTTGCAATCCCGATCAATCCTGGAGTTTGATCTTGACTCTAACTCCTAATATAACAGTGACAGCATATAATACGATCAGTAAATAATAAGTGATATTATCACTGTGGTCAGGTCAGTTTGAGGCCATTTCATGCTCCACCTGACTTACATACTTGCCCCTCTTAGATTATCTCTACTTGGATCCCATTATCTGCTCTTATGCTGGGGCTGAACTCTTTAAACTCATGGCTCATATTGCAATTCAAAATGTTATATGGCTTTATGTTATATGGCCACTGCCTACCTCTCCAGCCTCACCTATGATTTTCTCTTCCCCTAGTGTGCACACCACCACACAGAGGTATCCATAGCCAGAGTGATCTTAGACAATTTGCCTAACTTCTCTGAGCCACGTTACCTGTAAGATGGCAGTGATCATGGTATCTCCCTAAGGGCTGTTGGAAGACTATTTGAATGCATGCACACAAAGTGTTTATGATCATTTCAAGCCTATCAATGATGAGGAGAACCTGACTAGGCAACAAGGAGAGTCCAGGTAAGAACAAATTATAATAGAGATATGAGACCCCAGACTACAGCAGTAGCAGCATAGAAAATGCCTTACATGTATTGACAGTTTATTGTATGTCAATTACAAATCTAAGCATTGCTACCTGAATTGACACCTTTAGGCCTTGGGAAAACCCTGAGCTTCAGGTATCCCTATCCTGAAAATGAGGAGATAATGTATCAGAGAAGTAAGAACACAACAAAAAAAAAATCTCTTTTAGAAGAGCCAGCATTTGATCCCGGTTTATGGGAAGCAAGAGTACCAGTCTAGGTTTGAAATAGAAAAGAAAGAAAAATAGTATTTTTTGCCTTGAGTTTGCATATGTTCATAGCTTACAAACTGCTCTCAAACATTTTGTTTAATGTGCTTCCGAATCATAGAGTAAGATCTTAAAGCACCATATTTAAAAACAGAGATATTATGATTGAAAGAGATAAAGAGCTGAAAACCAGGGGAAATGGTTCATTCATGCAACAAATTACCATGTAACCACTGAAACAAGAATGATAAAGCTATTTTGACATTGAAAAGTGTGTTGTGCCTGGTGATGGATTACGTGAGCAGTTCAGAGAGCATCATGTATGGTATGATGCCATGTTTATGAAGGACCACGTATTGCTCTCATAATCAGAAAACATAACTACACTACTTAAAGTTGAAAATCAAAATAAACTCCTTTCTCCACACTGGCCCAAACCAAACCAAACCAAACCAAACCAAACCAAACCAAACCAAACCAAACCCCTCATATTTTAGTTTCTAAGACTGTCTATGCTCGTAACCTGCAAAGTCTTGATGGCAAGGGGCCATGTCTCTCTCACTTTACCCAGCACCCAGCCCAGGTCTGGTGTAAAGTATATCCTCAAAGGAGAAAAAAAAAAAGCTCTTGTTTGTGCTAATCATGGAGGTGGGCATATATAATGTAATGTGTAAGAGAAGCCTCGTGATTTAGACTCATTTGTTCTCGTTTTTTTAGCTGTTAAGTGCCAGGTAAGGGTTTTCCATTCATGAATCTGAAGTCTGTGAGAAACTTTTGCTCATCTGATACTCTTTTACTTTGAAGTTCCTTTTTAAAAAGAATAAACTACACAGTTGCTCAGTCAGTTAAGCCTCTGACTCTTGGTTTCAGCTCAGGTCATGATCTCACGGTTTTGTTGCTTCACACCCTGCATTAGGCTCTGTGCTGGCAGTGCAGAGCTTGCTTGGGATTCTCTGTGCCTTTGTCATTCACACTGTCTTTGTCTCTCTCAAAAATAAAATAAAGAGAGAGAGAGAGAGGGAAAATAAACTACAGAAATTACCACAGTCTTGAGATGTCATCTACCTTCAAGGCAGAAAATAGTCCTTACAGTTACTATGGCTACACACAGGCCAGCACTGGCTCTCCCAGCCCTCTGGGGCAAGGAGTGTTGCACTCTCCCTTTGCTTCCACTGGGTGTTGAGAGGGTTCCTGCGGTCCCTCCCTGCCCCTCTCCCACCCCCAGTCATCAGTTCCCAGAACTCACAGCTGTCCTGCCCAACTCCATCATTTCCTAGCTGTCTGCTAAGCCTGTCTTCCCTACCCCCTCATCTTGACCCATCTCTCCTTCACTTCCAAGGAGGATTTGACAGGACTTTATTTTCACTAGTTCTCGTGTGCAATTTTGTTCTCTGCTTCAGAAAACAGGAAAAGTTCCTTCAAATATATGAGCAAAAATGGGAGCACTAAAGGCAGAGGGATTGAGAGGAATTTGAATCTTAGAGCAGAAGTGTAGCAGGAGATCACAACAGAATATAGCAAAATGAAGAAGAAAATTGTTAGATCACTCACAGACACACACGCGCACACACATGCGTGCACACACACACACACCATCAAATGATGGGAAGAATGAGAAAGATTTGGAAATACTATGTTGGTTAAGCCAAGGGAAATTATTTAATACAAAAATGTGCAGTCTGCATCAGAGGAGGTCTTTTATCGAATGCTGACAGGAACGGACTTGATAACTTAAGGGATTCAGAAAAAAACAAAAAGAGTTCAAAGCAGGCAAAGCCTTTTTTGGCAAATGCTTTGTGGCAGACACACCCTTCTTTCCAGATCCAGTTCGGATATGTCAAGCTTCCTAATGCAAAGACTTACATGTTGGTGTACTGATGTCCAGCTTTCATAGCCTCTTTCACCCTTCTCCAGATTTCAAAGGGGGAAAAAAGGATAGTGTGGGGCAGGTAAATTCTGGATTAGAACTTTTCTAAGATACTCTTTATTTTGTTTTAACCTTTCAATTCACTATATTTAAGACCTACATTGATTCTGTCATTAAGTTCCCAGTTTTACAGGGAATGGGCTCATACAGGCATTCTGGGTCGGCCTTGACTTCTCTGTGCTTGACTTTGCTAAGTTTGCAGATGCCAGCTTGGGGACATTCAGAGGGAATGCAGACGGCCACTAGAATTTTTATTGATCAAAAGGAACATGTTTAAACAATCCTCAATAGATTTACAAATTAGCGAACTCCCCACATTAGAATTTCATTCCGTGAGCATTTCCTTCCCCTTAATTGCCGGCTCGCTCCTTCATTACATTGACATTCTCCATCAATGTTTAAATGCTGCAGCTGTTTTACCCCGGTGTTTGTCTCTTTTGGAGTAAACCATTAACTTGCCGTTTCAGTCGTCTATAAAAAATGCGTATGATTGACAAAACTTTATGAAACAGTGGCAAATTGGAAGAAAATTAGCACCACGAACAAGGAACAGCTTAGCTATATTCGGAGAGAAATTTGTCATTGTGGGCTAACAGTGTAATTGGCTGGTTAAATATATTATAAACAGGTTCAGCGTTTTATATCCTCCACGCTTCCCTTTTTTTCCTTCCTTCCCACCCCTCCCCGTCTTTCCTCTCTCTCTTCCTTCCTCCTTTCTTTCCTTCTTTGCTTCCTTCCTCTCTCTCCTTCCCTCTCCCACCTTCCTTCCTTCCTCCCTCTCTCTCTTTTTCCCTTTTTCTCCTTCTTCCTTTTTCTTCCTTCCTTCCTTCCTTCCTTCCTTCCTTCCTTCCTTCCTTCCTTCCTTCCTTCCTTCCTTCCTTTCTTTCTTTCTTTCTTTCTTTCTTTCTTTCTTTCTTTCTTTCTTTCTTTCTTTCTCTTTCTTTCTTTCTCGNTCCTTCCTTCCTTCCTTCCTTCCTTCCTTCCTTCCTTCCTTCCTTCCTTCCTTCCTTTCTTCCTTCCTTCCTTTCTTTCTTTCTTTCTTTCTTTCTTTCTTTCTTTCTTTCTTTCTTTCTTTCTCTTTCTTTCTTTCTCTCTCTCTCTTTCTCCTTCTTTTCTTTCTTTCCTTCTTTTCTATCTTCTTTCCTTCCTTCCTTCCTTCCTTTCTTCCTTTCTTGTTCCACCATCTTAAAATTGTACAATTTCATGTCCTTTGTCATTGCAAGGATTTCCTTTGGGAAACCCTTTTGGAATGGTTTTTCCATTTTTTCCCAGACAATTGGGACATTTTTGTTTTGTTCTTTTTAAAATGCATGTTGTGATAATAAAAGTATTGCATGGTAATGAGCTTTTTAAACATGAAGGGGGAATAAATAAGCAAACCCTTTGGCTTTTGGTTTCCTCACCAACAGTCAATGACTCCTTTAATCAGTTAGACACCACATTAAAATAGCCCACCAGATCAGGAATGTAGGTAAACTGGATTTCTGGGGTTTTTCCCCTAATATTTATGTACTCTTAGTTGAGATATAAATTAAACAGAGTAAATACATTTTAACGTTGAGTGCAGTGACTTCTGGTGCATGTATATACTGCTGTAATTGCCATCTGGATTAAGAGATACGAGATTTTTAAAAAGTAGACTTTGAAGCATTATATGTATAAGTTTTTCAGACCTCTTCACTACAAATGATATAGAAAAACCTCTTGTAAAACATGCTCCTTTAACTCTTTGTAAGAAACCCATGATTCCAAACCTAAAATATGCCTTGTTCAGAAGGCCCTGGTTTTGAAAGAGCTGCTGGGCAGACAGGGGGAAGAAATGCACTGGGGTGTGATGACTCGGATGCAAAATCAGACATCTCCCTGGACTGAGATCCAAGCCTGATCAGAGGTACTGATTTTAGACTTTCTACAACTGTTCCTTGAGCCCTGGTCCACAGCTCTGAGCTCTGAAACAGAATGTTGCCATCAGAGAGCTGTGCACACAAATCATCTATGTACTTATGTATTCATGTATTTATTTATTTTCATTGTGTCTGCGGCAGCCTCGCTGCTAAATGCCAGTATAATGGCTAATTAAAATAGCTTTTAGACATATTTTTCAATTAAGATGCAGTTCACTAAGCCAATCAATTATAGGCTATTATAAAATTTCAAAGGTGACTTAAAATGCAACAGCACAAAATTAAGAAATCATAATTTACTCAAAAGGGCCACCTTGATTTTGAAGTGTCAACCATCGAACTGTATATCACCTCCCAAAAGTGTGGTAATTATGTCCACTCCCTCCCCAGGTCTGATGAATGTATTAAAAGAAATTAAAAGGGCTCTTTGGAAATATGCCTCTGAAGTAGCCCCCACATTATTAAATCAGGGACAGAGAGTCATATTCTTTATGCCAACTTGCCATAATTTATACTGCCCTTGAAACAAACACAAATGAGGATGAGTTAACATCAATTTTTAGAAAAGAAGCCTGTGTCATTATGAAGCCTTTTCCTTTTAGCTTGGCTAACTACCACGTTCGGCACCCAGATGTGGAAATGTGCATTGTTCTGGTGCATTCTTCTCCCGACAGAAGCTCATAGTGGGAAAATTTTCATTAGGCAAGAGCTGTGGGTGTCATTAAAAAGGAATAAGATTAGTACTGACTGTGGGAAGCAAAGGTCAGAGAGCAGAGAAGGGCCTGCCTTTCCCATTACTGCTTTTTTTCATATGTATCTAATCATTTCAGGTCCTGATGAGTCCTTTGTATGTGGAATTCCTGCTTTAAATGTTGTAATACATCAAGCCAAGGTTCATCGCAAAAAATGTGCTTCGAAGGCTGTTCCAATTTTGCTGCCATAAATTTATTATTTAAAGACAATGCTGGTACATACAATATTTTAGTATCTTAGAAATGCAGGAGGGATATCAGGGAGGCAGAGATGGGAAGGGAAGACGAGCAGTAACCATCAGTTGTTATTGGAACTGGACATCCTGGCATGGTCAGAGAGATCAGAAATGAGGGAGAACCCAGAAATAAAAGAGGAGATCAGAGAAGAACTTTTTGCATCGCCCTGCTCCTAGGGCAATGTCTACGGCAGAGGCCGCAGGAGGCAGGAGCCAAACCTCAAGGCCTAATAAAGAGACGATTTCTCCTCTTAGACTTCAGCAATGCTAGCCTTTGCCTCTGACTGCACCACCTCCATCCCCACGGTCTCCCCAGAAATGCACACCAAGGGCCCACACCGGCTCCCATGCCACTTCCCATCTTGTCAGCCTGACAGAGTATGGTTATTGTCTCCACTCACTTCCCAATGTGCAAAGAATTAAACGTCGGTGCAGTCTGCTTGCACCAAGGCCTGGAGTGCAAGGGCATCCATCCTGAGGAGAAGTCTGTAGCCCTCAGGAGCACATGGGTTGATGGCAGGCTTCCTGGGTTCCCATCTTCCCAGTAATGTACCAGGGGAAGGGGAAAATCTCTTTCTGCACTTTAGTGGCCTCATTAGTAAAAACATAGACCCCGGCTCATATTGTCTGAACAAATCAACAAAGCAAGGGCTGCAACATGCTTAACACAGCGCCTGCCTTAAAGCAGAGACTCAGTGTGTTAGTTCCTTCTTGTCTTCCTCCAAAGCATCAGCTGGGTACTCTCACCTGCTACCTTTTATTGTTCTGTAACCCCAGACAATGTGTTGGTGCCACCAAAACACTCCTCGGCACAGAGATTGGTTTCTTCTGCCTCAATCTTTTTATTTGTTTGTTTGTTTCTGAGAGAGAGCAAGAGCGAGAGAGAGAGAACGAGAGAGACAGCGTGAGCAGGGGAGGGTCAGAGAGAGAGGGAGGTGTAGAATCTGAAACAGGCTCCAGGCTCTGAGCTGTCAGCACAGAGCCCAAAGCGAGGCTCGAACCCATGAAATATGAGATCATGACCTGAGCTGAAGTCAGATGCTTAACCAACTGAGCCACCCAGGTGCCCCTCTTCTGCCTCAATTTTAAGGGTTCTGACAT
This sequence comes from Hyaena hyaena, assembly GCF_003009895.1. Classification (NCBI taxonomy): domain Eukaryota; kingdom Metazoa; phylum Chordata; class Mammalia; order Carnivora; family Hyaenidae; genus Hyaena; species Hyaena hyaena. The sequence continues at coordinate 1,454,045 of NW_024080932.1, read as the reverse complement.
ACAAGGGATGCAGCTTTGTGCCCTTGTCTAGGATTCTGTAACTGATGCTTCCACTTTCTGTTGGCCTCCCTCGCAGCGGGGATTCTCCTCGTGTGCCCTGAAGCCACCTCTAAAGGAACACGTGGAATGGGACTTTTCCTTAATTGCAATGATTTGTCCATATATTAATCTAATTTTCATTTATTTTTAATTTTCATTTATTGGCTTCCTCTGAAGCATCAGCTTGGGCTCAGGTGCAATCTCCTGCCTCTTACAGATGGGCATAATTTTCTCCATTTCCCCCTATTCTTTTCACCTGGAACAGCACCCTCCTCTCCCAGGCTGAGTTTCTTGGAGGCTCAGTGTATTTATGGTGGTGCCGAGCCTGATGCCGACTAACTATTGCAAGACAGATGTTTCTCCTGAGGATACAGAATACCTTTCTGCAAAATAAATGTGGCTTCTGATGAAATCCGCCAACTCTCCCTCTGAAGAGATGCGTGCCCTTGGCAAGTCACTTGGCCTCTCTGAGCAGCTATATTCAAATTAGTGCTAAATTAATACCACTTCCTCTCAGGCTTTTGTGAAATAGCCACAAAGGAAATATCTAGCACGTATAAGCTCAGCATGAGAAAAAGAGCAATTTCAGCATCTTTCTCTTAGTTGCAGATACAATTTTTTCCCATTTAAAAAAAATTGTGGTAAAGTACACACGTAAAATTTACCACGTTAACCATTTTTTAAACGTACATTCAGCAGCATCAAGTATCCTCATGTTGTTATACAACCATCAGCGCCACCCATCCCCACAACTGCTTTCTTCTTCCCAAAGTGCAAATCTATAAACAATAGTTTCTCATGCTTCTCCTTCCTTCCACCTTCTGTCTCTTTGAAACTGGTTACACTAGGTTCCTCAGATAAGAAGAACCACACTGTATTTATCTTCTGTTCACTGGCTTATTTCACCTAGCATAATGTTCTCAAGGGTCACTCATGTTCTAACACATGTCAGAATTCTTTTCCTTTTTAAGGCTAAGTAATATTCTGTTGCGTGTATGTAGGTAGTTATGCATTGTGGTTCTTCATTCTTCTATGGACACTTGGGTTGCTTTATGATTAATGCTGCTATAAATGTGAGTGTACAAATATATCTCCCAGAGCAGGCTTTCAGTTCTTTTGAGTAGATATCCAGAAGTAGAATTGTTACATCATATGCTAATTTGACGTTCAAGTTTTTTGAGGTGTCCCATACTGGTTTCCACACTGGCTGTACCATTTTACATTCCCACAAGTTGTGAACAAGGCAGTTATTTCATATCTTTGCCAACACTTATTATTTTATGTTTTGTTAGTTTTCTGCTAGTAACCATCATACTGGGTGGGAGGCGATATCCCATTGCAGTTCGGGCTTAATGATTTGTGATGCTGAACATCTTGCGTTCTTATTGGCCATTTACATATCTTCTTTGGAGAACTCATTTATATTTAAACTTTACTATCTATAATCCGCAGTTTGGTGAAGTATTCAATATCACAAATATAAGATAGAACTGAGTCTGGCCCTAGTGCTTCCACTCACCGGCTGTGTGACCTCAAGCACTGTGAGCAACCTCTATGAGACTCATTTTACATTCATATAAAACAGGGATAGGACTAGTACTTCCCATATAGGAATGCTGTGAGCTGATGACCACAGAACACTCATCTGAGTCTGCTCACAAGAAGAACAAGAAAGGAACAGGAGTGTTGTTATATCATCAATATTACCTCCACTATTATAAAGGGAAAGTAAGTTCCTTGATTACTTTGCTTAGTAACACCTAAATGGAATGAAGATGTATCTTTTCCACCCATGAAAAGAACACTGCATGGCTGTCTACATGAAGAACCATGTTCTCAAGAAGACTAAAATGATTTGCAATGCATTTTTCATGCTTATATGATTCTTCTTCCCACGTCTGCCATCCACCATTCTTTCCTAAAAAATCTACCTATTCCCAGGAAAGCACACACTAGAATCACCAAATGGTGTGTGTGAGCTGCATGAAACCAGCTACTCTGGTCTGCTCTTTGGGTAGTGATTAGTTTAGAAGAAGTCAGTGTCTGTAAGGAACATACATTCTGGGTGGCTCCTATAGGTGTATCATCTAGGGGTTTTTCCTATGTCTGCTCAGATATACTGACACCTAAGAACCAGTGGAAATTGCCTAGGAACCACTTACCTTGTGATTGCTGTGCTGATTATAGCGATGTCATCCCTCTGAATACTGAATATGAATCAAACCTATGAATCAAATAAGGTCCCCATTTTAGAGATGAGGAGAGTGAGCCTCATAAAGGTGATCTAAATTGATCATTTCAGCTCACACAGCTTTTATAGGAAGATCTGGGATTTGAGTGCATCCCTATTTGTGTCTAATCTTTTCTCCTCTCTTCTTCCTCTAGGGCAATTCAGAAAACATTGAGGGGGGGCAGAGACTACCTGTTATTTACCTATGTATTTCATACTAAGTGGAAAGTAAGAGGCACTTGGATTTTTAAGGATCCAAGAATTCAAGATTAATTCTGCTGTTTCCATGAGATGGTGGACGGGTTATATTCCCTGTGCTACCATTAAATTTAATAGGCTGGATCATAAATGAATTAGATAGATGAATAACAAAAGAAGAGGACTCTCTCCAATACATAGTATTATCTTCATTTTTATAGTAAAAGTATTCCCTTGTCTGAAAGTGTAAGTAAAATGCTCTGACATTTGAAAATGATGTACAGAAGCTTCAAGACTCTTCTAGGGTTTACATACCTTTCTAGCACATCTATTCCAAGTTCATAGATGAGGAAAGTGAGGCTGACAGAGTGAGTTTTCTGAAGTCAACCAGAGGATGCAGTCAATCTAGGCAGGGTTAAGGTGATTTTCTGGAGCTCAGTTCATGCAACAATTGCTCTTCTAAGGTGTCTTCACTCTGTACGAATTGGCGGTGAGATTACGGATCCCAGAATCTATGAGATGCTGATTCTGATCCAAATTTCTATAGGACCTTGCTCTGTCACCCTTGGGAGTTTCAGATTTTACATCTGGAAAACAAAAATGACATTGTTTGCCTCCTGAGGCTTTTGTAACTAGTAGGTGTGATAGCATTTGTGAAAGTGTGCTTTGCCAAGTTTGATACACACTTCAAGCTTTTAACAAATGCTGTTTTCACTTCTTTTCCCTTAGACAGTACTTTTTGATAAATAAAATAAACCTTATCCCATTTCACAGATTAGGATGCCCAGGCCACAGCTGCTGACAGCTTGCATGGCTTTAAGTTCAATAAAGAGGCACATGGAAGATTTATTACCCAAATGTGACAAATGGGCCTTTCCCTTTTCATTAGCTGGTGGCAGGCCATATATTGAAATTACAACCTGTCATCTGTTCTGATGACCTTTGAGCTATTGATCCTTGTAATTTCCGTAAATGAATATTCCACCTATAGGACATGTACCTGCCAATTTCAGCAATCAATACCATCCTTTTTGGTGGTCATTATAGGAACTTGTTATATTATCCCTCAAACAGGTGTGTGAGTCAGAGGGAAGCAATTCATCTTGTCTAGTACAAACAGATCACAGTAGTTTACTTGGGAAATACAAAAACCTTAGAAATCACTTTCTCTAATGAATTCTTAATGGGAAAGATTCTATTCTCAAGGGGAATTTAAGTCAGTCATTTAAATGGTCATTTAAAATTCTTTTATTTTCTTAAAATACCTACAGTGTGTCAGACTCGGTACTAAGCCTATACTTGGTATTACCTAGGAGGTACACACACACACACACACACACACACACACACACACACACACAGTATAAAGTCTATATCATCTGCATATGCATATACATGTATAGTGCAGGTATGTGTGTATATGTATATGATAGAACCACTGACTTGTGGAGATTGCATGAATATAAATAACTATTCACTGACCAAATGCATTATATGTCAAAAGAGGGATAATATGCTATGAAAATCTAGAAGAGAAAAGAAAACACCATTTCCACATTGGATGTATTAGAAATGACTTCATAGATTGTGAAGGTTGTTAAGAATTTGGACAAATGCACATGAGGAAACAGGGGGTGTCTTAAAGAGAGAAGAAAAAGTATAAGCATAAAATGTGACCATGAAATAGACCACATATAGTAAAAATTAAGAGCAGGGCCTTGTCTCACTTATTCTTGTTTTCCTGGCACCTTGTGTCTACATCTAGTAAGTGATCACTAGAGGTTTTTGGAATGAGCATAGCTGGGCATAGACTAGACAAGGTTGTGGACAATTAACTTTCCATGATAACAACTGTTATAGATCTGATCCTGCGGAAGTTTAGAATAGTAAGCGGATGTGCAGATACAGATATAGGTATGGATATGGATACAGATATTAATCACATACACATATCTCTTTCTGTGCTAAAATGCGTGCTTGTCAGAGTTGATGAAACTGTGCTAATGGTTGACCTTAGGAATGTTTGGTATTTGAATAACATACATCACTTCATTTCACTTAAAATATGGTGCAAAATTATTTTTCTGTTATAGAGAGGAAACTGCCAAGAGGGTCTACCTGCTTCTGGAGGAAGAAGCTCATTTCTGAGCAGTAAATCCAACTCCTGGAGCCCACTGGTTTGGAAGAGGCTTAATTTATTTCTGGATGTCCTTTGAATTTGCAAAGGCCTCAGCGCTGAAAGATGCTGAAATTCTCCAAGGCTGATCCCCTTGGAATTCATCAGCAAGTACACAGCAAGCCCCTGCAACAACATCCCATGTGGTGTGCCCAGCACGTGCATGGCCTGGAGGCAGGGTGAAGGGCAGCAGCGCTCCTGGGTGTTTAGCATATGACCTACCGACTGTTCCCGTTCAACTGTGCACGGTGGCAGCCCTTTCTTTGGAGCTGCTCGTGTCCTTGTTGAAGAAAGATCAGGAATTTGAAAGAAGGCATGATAAAGGAGGTTGAGAGGACAAAGAAACACAAAGTCTTTTGGTAGCAAGTAGAAATCTGATTCAACCTAACCTGAGAGAGAGAAAGTATTTACCTTCTCACTTAATGAGAGAGTCTGAGGTTGGAGCTGTGACTTCAAGAATGTTACCATCTCCTCCTCTTTCCCTCCACGTCTCTTCACCTTCTTCCTCTCCCTGTCCCAGTGTCTTAGCCTTGATTGTCTCAGCAGATTGCTGTCAGTCTTTCCTCCCATAGTGAGACCTCCTTCAGAAGACAGACAAGAGAATTACAGGCGCAGCTCGAGGCTTACTCTGGCTTAATTTTCTGAGCCTGAAGGAAGTGGAGTGCTTACTTAGTCCATACACAATCCTCAAACAGAAACAAAAACTGAACCAAACCCAAACAAAAGCAAAACAAAACAAAACAAACACACAATCCAGGCTGGTGACAGACTCATCATTGTGCACTCATTATGGCCAGAGGGATGCGGTGCCTTGAATGACCAGATCTGAGTCACATGTGCACATTCAGAAGGGCAGGAGACTGTGATTGGGAGCCATTAAGAAGTGTAGGAGGAGGCTGTTTCCAAAAGATATGTCCGGAAGGGGAGGCTGTTAACGAAACACGAGATGAAAAGGATCTTGCCAGTTTAGAAATGGGGGAAAGGCTCTTTTAGGCAATCCCCCACGCTGATCAGTGAGGTAAACAACTTTTTCAGAGTCCTCATTAATTCGGTGAAGCTGGCATGGTAGAAACAGAGAAAAGAAAATAAAGCTTTGAGCATATCCACAGTACTCAGGCATGTGTTAGTCGGATTCTGTAACAAAGTAAAACTAAGACCCTTCAAAATGCTGCATCCCATACTCAATCTCAACTTTTTTTGGTTTGTTTGTGTTTTTTAAGCCACACTTGATGGGTACAGCTTTGGCTATAGGCATAGTCTGTGTTCATTACATAAATGACGATGATGATGATGACGACGACGATGATGAGGATGGTGGTGGTGGTGGTGGTGGTGGTGGTGATGATGATGATATTCTTAGATCAAAAATATGCCATAAGTCAGATGGGCATAAGCATAAGGCCTATGCATTCTCACCCCATATGGTGACCCGTGACTGGAAGGAAGGAAGTTACCTGGTAGGGTCAGGGTCCAGGGAACTGACATGGCTCTTAGTAATGACAATCAAAATATAATACTGAACATCGATTCTATGTCATACTGTGTGCATTCATTTTTATATTACTCTCTCATTCATTCCTTCAAAACTTCCACCAGGGAGAGACTATTTATTTTCATTTCTTCATCCAGAAGAGCAGACAGAAACACAAAGAAGATTTCCTTGTACAAGGTCAAAAGGTGCCCAAGTTTAGCCCTATTGCTGCTACAGGGCCACAAACAGAAGCCAGCAGTAGTAACACACAATGTCATGATGCTTCTTTCCAGTGCAGTTAGTATTATTAGGATAAGAAGACAGAATGCTTTAGGAACAGGAAGGAATGAGCTAACAATGCTAGTGGTCTTGAAGATTATGTAACATTAGCTGGAAGAGAAACAAGGAAATAGGGACCAGCGCACTGGGAATGGCATTGCAAAGGCCTAAACTTCTTAAAGATCAAGTATTTCCATTGTGAGCACCTGACCCAAAGACAGTTGGGAAATATACATTAAAAACGTAAATGAATGAATGAATGAATGAGTGAATAAATGGATATTTACTCATTTGGCATTTTTAATTTATAAACCTTCATTATTAATTCACATGATATATTATGTCTGGTTGAGTCTTTGAGGAGTTGAACAAATCAATATGTTCCTCATCTCATTTCTATAAAGCTTTGCACAAGAAGGAAGTTGAGAGGGAATCAGGGATGGGGGTCTTTTCCCTGTTCTCTTCCTACAAATCCCTTAGCTCTTCCTAAGGGGTTTGTAAATCTCTGCTTATGCACCCAAATCCTGGTGTCTGACAAAGAAAAACTTCCTGTGAATCGTAATTCAGATTTTTTAAAAATATAGGACAGTCAGAATGAAGCTTTCTGGTGGCCGCTTAATTTGGAGGGCATTATTTTTAGCCCTGCAAAGGACCAGTGGCACGAAAACAATTAGGATCTTTTGTCAAGTTAATTAAATTTTACTAATTGTAGTAATCTCAGGGGGCTTCGTACACCAGAGGTAAAACTAATTAAAACGCAAATTCTTCCTAGTCTAATAAGGAGTTCTAACTTGGGTAGCTGAAGAATGTTGTGCATACTGAGAGATATTCAAAACTAATTTATAATGAGATGAGGGCAAACCCTTAAATGGCTCAGTTCTGTTGACGGCTCACTTGAGAACACCAATAAGTATGTTAAATTGGAGCCGGCCACTTAAAGAAAGGAAGGCAGATTGGCAAACCTTGCTCGGCTCAGGAGAAAAATGGATCCAGCTCCGACAAGTAAGGATGGGGAAGCCGGTGGAAATGAGGTATCTAGGTTTTATCTGAAAAGCGCTCTTTTCTCCCCAGGTTTCTTCTTTTCATTAAATTCTCCCAGGGAAGGCTGAGCTAATGGCAATTGCTTTCCCTGTAGTATTCTTTTCTTGGAAAACTACATGGAGCAAGAATGTTTAGTTCACGAGGATTCAAATCAGTCGTTAAGCCACACCAAGTCTTCAATTGCACTGACAGCCCCATTTTTAAGATGGGGCCACTGACTAACAAATTCACTGTAGTCTAGAAATTAGCAGAGTACTAAACTGGCAATCTAAAATGGCTTGGTCTTAGTCCTTTCTTTAGATCCCGCTGACACCAATTTCTACCTCCTGTCAAATGTGTGTGAATATTTGCAGTGGAGAAATTTGAAATGATTGTTGAATCACAATGGGCAACCTTCATATAAACTTGGGCACAGTTCATTGACATGCTATTACTCTTCCCATTGATTGAAAGTGGCATATACCTGTGTACACTTTCCTCGTTCCTCTGTCTCATTTCACACCCTGTGGTCTGGCTCTGGACCTGGTGTCCCACTGACTTTGGCACGTGCTGCTCAGCCCCTTCTAATCGCCAAATCTAATTGTCTTTCTTTGTTGCTACTACCTTCAACCAGATTGGATCATTTGTCACAATGACCACCCCGTCCCTCCTGACCCACGCTGCTCTATTTAGTTCTGTGATGCTGTTAAAATGCAGCAGGACCTGCTGGGAACAAACCATCAGTAAAGTCTCATTTTGAGAAAGGGACTTCTTTCCTAGTTTTTCTCAGTAGGTGTAGCAGGATTCTGCCTGAAATGACAGGTGGGTTCCATCATATGTGATATCTACGATAAAACTGGATTTTTTTCCTCATCCTATATCATTTTAATATTTGCATTATGTAAGTCAGGCATACTCATTGTAGAGCACTTAGGAGGAGCAGAAAAATAAAATGATAAGAAAAAAGTGCACATAACCAAGCCACAACTTTGTTATTTACTTCTTCCTATTTTCCCTTCGTGGTTTTAAAGTAATACATGTAAACATGATCATCTTTGTCATGTAGCGTTTGAGTCTAAGCATTTTTCAGTGTTGTTAAAGTTGGAAGAACATGGACTTTTTAATTTGGCAAACCTAGTGTTGAGTCCCAGTTTACCCAGCTATGCAATGTTAGATGAGACTTTCCATTTTTTTAAAAGTCTAGGTTCCTTGTCTATAAAACAAGATTGATAATAACTATATCATAAACTTGGTAAAAATATGACACTGGCTAATGTTTAAAAATTGTTTAGCTGGTTTTTTTTGTTGTTGTTGGTATTATTTGGAATTAACAACTGTAGTGTTTAATGGTTCATAATATTTCATCATGTGGATAGTCCATAATTTACTTAAATTAATCCCTATTATTAAACATTTAATTTCTTCATTAGTTTTCTAATATCAATAATTTGAGAGTGAATATCCTCAGATCTTTATTACTAACATTTTCTGCACACAGATGTACAAGTTTCTCCCTAGAAAGTTTGTGCTGGTCTCTACCCTTGCCAGCTGTGTATGATAGAGTTCCTTGCCTCTACTCTTAGACCTGCCTTGGTGCCTTCATGGGGAAGTGGGAGGTTCAGTCTAGCACCACAGCCAGTGCTAAAGCACCAATGGCCTTACCAGAAGTCTTCCACTTAAGGTTCTGTACAAGACTCAGAAACCTTTACCCCAGTGTGGTCATGTACCAGCCTATAACCCCTTAAGGAAACTCTGCTTCTTGTAAGATTCTATAAGTAATGCTGACAAACTACCCCATGTTCTTCAGTATTACTTCTTTCTTCTCCTTTGAAGGGCTGACTCCATAAGGGAGATACTCATCTGTACCAACCCATGCTTTGACCTAGATGAAGAGAGAGATTTCAATTCATTTGTGGTGTATATAAGAAGACCTGGGCTCTGGTCCTGGAAGGAAAAGAAAGCTCAACCTGAAAATGGGCAGCCAACAAGAACAACAACAACTTCCACCAGTGTTGAAAAGAGAGGTCAAGTACCATATACTGTGTACACGTTGGCTATTTGATTCACTGAACTTGACTAAGCTGCAATGCCCCAAACACTATCCTAGTCTCTGCAAGAACAAAACAATCACAAAACTATTTTTCCTTTGAAAAAGACACCATTTTGGAGCCTGGGCAGCTTAATCAGTTAAGTGTCTGACTCTTGATTTCCCCTCAGGTCATGATCTGAGGGTTCATGAGGTCAAGCGCCATGGCGGGCTCTGTGCAGAGCCTGCTTAGGATTCTCTCTCCCTCCCTCTCTGTCTGTATGTATGCCTGTCTGTCTTTCTCAAAATAAGTAAATAAGCATTTTAGAAAAGAGAGAGAGAAAAAAGACACCATCTGATTGGGTGGAGATCCACAGAAATAGGATCATCAATAATGACACTGTATGGTGACAGGTAATATAATGGGGAGACACTAGAACACAAAGGAACAAGGGAAGAAAGCCAATTAAATAGGGATGTTTCTCAGTCAAACTGAGTCTTTAATATAGAGTGTAAATTCACCAAGTAGACTGGGAAACCCAGCATTGGAAATAGTCTGGATGACACCTCATACTGGTGGATGGCTTTCCTACAGGTTGTGAAGCTAGATTGGACACAGCTGGAGGAGAAGGGACAGGGGATGAAGCTGAAGACATGGGGAAATCATATTAAAGGGCAGGGCACAAACGCATTCTTGAGAATCTGGATTCTATCATCTATGTGTTGTAAGATCATTACAATCGAATTCGCTTTGTCAATCAATTGTTTAAATTTACTGACATGCTCCTGCAAACCATGGTGATTGCTGAGAACCTAAGAGACTCAGCTCACTCATCTTAAACTAAGGAGAGGGGTGCTGCTCCTCGTCCTAACTCACAGTTTGGTAGGAAAATCACATGACTTAACTATAAAATTACTGAAAGCCAAACTAAATATAAGGTAACATTTCCTTCTGAATGTGTTACACAAGTGGGTGAGTCCTGTGGGGACTGCCATCATAGGTTTTTAGTAATTGCAGGGCAATAAGCTAATTGCTGTGTTTTATCTTCTTCCTTCATAGAACTCCAAGCTGAATGAGTAAATGTGGAAAAAATTAAATTAGGGCCATGAAGAAACCAAACAACCTGCCCCTGGAAGGAAACCAATAGAAGAGACGCATGTAGGGTGTTCAAACTTTGCATGCTAAAGTCTTCTTTCCTTGCCTAAACCCAGAGCTCTTTTGTTTGTACTCATGTTGTGCTTCTGTGTGTAACTGTGAAAGCCAGTGTGGAAAACTCTCTTCGGAGACAGGGTTCTAATACTATACGCATCACTATAATACAAATTCTGGCTGTGACTTTGACATGTCACTCGGCCTTACTTGGACTCAGTATCCCCTTCTGCCTTTGATGGTTTGGACACAGTTCTAGGGTCCAATATTTAATCTATTAGCCACATGTAGCCTTTCTAATGGGGGCAATGATGAGTATAGTTAATTTGAATTTTATCAATCCACTGGTTCTTTTTAAAAAAATATTTTATGACCTTCCCTTTATGTTCTATAAATTAAATTCATAGATAATATAAATTATCAATCCGATTTTTAAAAAACCTGTGTGATGCCCTAATTGTGATACAGAAGGGAAATTAAAGAAATAGTTTATAATAAAGTCATAACTATTCCCCATAAGTTATAATGCATGACATGACATTATCAGAAGGTATAATGAAGTAGTAAGACACACATACTCATACACAAAATCACCATGAATGGAACAGCTAAAAATGCAGACTGAAACAGATGTATTATACTGGCAATATAAACAGGGGGTATTTCTGTAACTGATAGGACTTTCCAAAAAAGTAAAGAACTCTTGGTTAGATTTTTTTTTTAATTTGAGGTGTAATTGACTTGGTAAAACTTTAAAAAGCTATCTTCCCCAATTTACACAGAAGTTGTATTCCTGAAAAATCCATGCATTTTTAATCAGTAAGATAAATCCCATATGCTCATATGTTAAATAGACTTGAATCTAGGTACATATGATTATAAAGGTTTTTAATCTACCTAATATGTGGTGGATTGTCAAAAGTCATCTGGAATGCAAGATCATTTTTGATTGTATGGGACTATTCTTGCATGGCTTCTTTGACCTGTGTCCATTCAAATACCAATATTTCTTCATCCTCATCAACACTGATGATGGTATGCTCTTGGCTGAGAGTCTTGGGTCCAATGTCTTGCCCAAATCATTACTTAGGCCATTACTTCTGAGGCTTAGTATCCTAAATCCCATAATCAGTATTCTGAAGGATCACTAACTCACAGGAAATTGGTACGTATGTGGCACCTACTATTTTGGCCTGAACTTGCCCCTTCCCCAGAACTTACATATCGCAGTTCTAACCTCCAGAACCTCAGAATGATTGTATTGGGAGAAAGGGTCTTTAAAGAGGTAACTAAGTTAAAATGAGATCATTAGTGTGGGCCCTAATCCGGTAGAACTGGTGTCTTTTTAATGAGAGGAGACTGGGTCACAGACATACAGAGGAAAGACCGTGTGAAGACACAGGGAGAAGATGGCCATCTACAAGGCAAGGAGAGAGATCTCAGAAGAAACCAACTCTGCTAGCATCTTGTTCTCAGACATCTAGTCTCCAGAATCATGGGAACATGAATTTCTATTGTTAAAGCCTATGGTACTTTGCTACAGGAGCTCTTGCAAACTAGCACATCTATGTTCCCATTCCAGCTACTGCTATGTTTACAACTACAATCAGGATTACTACTGCTATTATTACTCTTACAACCACTCATCATTGAAATTAGTAATATTTACTGAACTTCGTGTTATTTTTATGGTACTAATCACTCCCCTAACCAGTAGATAAGCAAACTAAGACTGCATGGGCCACTCTGGTACAAAGAGGTAAAATGGACTTTAGCCCCAAATAAAACCTGACTGCAAAGTCCACATCCTTACTTCTCTACTGTATTTTCCTTCATTCTCAGGTGAATCATTCTAGAGGCATATCAAATGTTTGGATCACAAGTCAGAAACCTCCTGGGTCACTATTAGGGATTACAGCTACGTGTTTTCTGATTGTGAAGGAACTTGTTAACTTGGCCAACTCTGCAGGCATTGGCAAGGCCGACATTTACAAATCAGTTGTGACACATTAGAGGCAGTATTATATAATGGTTAAGAATATTGATTTTTGAGTCAAGTTGACAGTGATCAAATCCCAGCGCTATCATTTATAAGCAAAGCATCTTAACCTCTCTGAGACCCTGTTTCCTTGCCTGTAAAATCATAGTTCCTATCTCACAGATAGTTCCTATCTCACAGGGTTGTTTTGTAGCTAAAGTGAGTTAAATAGCATAAAGAGCTTAGGACAGTGTTATAAAATGAGGGGCCAATACAATTACCTAGCTTTATAAATGCTGTCTTATTAGTCCTTATAGCAATTAAGAGCATTTTACCCTCTTGACATTCAAGTCAAAGTTCAGGGAGGTTTTGTAATCTTCTCAAGGTCAAAAAGACAGTAGATGGAAGATCTGTGTGACTACTAAGTCCTGTGCCTTCCTAAGCACATTCTATGCCATTTCTCAAATATTTCTAAAGTTCTACATATTAAAGAGAAATAACACTGTCCCTCCCCAGCAACCCACCCTACAGACAACCTCTATTCTTTCTGCTAAATAACATACCTATCTTTTTCATGGCCAGGTGAGATATAATATTAAGCCCTGAGATTGTGTGGTGTGTGGCTATTTTTTATTTTGCTAGAGAAAATAGCGAAATGCTCATGGGTTAGTTTATTCATTCAAACCAGAAATAGATCCCCGCAGCACACCATTTGATATGCTCCACAAAAATGTGTAGATGCAAAGGGGAAAATGTAATCTATCACCCGGATTTTTCTTTTTGCTCTTTGGTGCCAAATACCTGAAGATATTGAAACATCTATATGCTCAACAAGGAGAAAATACCTGGAAAAAGCACCGTATTTTTTTTTTTTTTTTTTTACTTTCCATTCAGACGCTGCAGCAGAATGTGAACATATCCAGATCTTTAAAGAAGTTAAAGCTTTTTACCGTAATCTAAAGGTCATGTTGCAGGTGGAACTTGGCTGTGTTCACACCAGAGCACAGGGGATCACTGTATTTGGGTTGCATGAAGGAACTGTTTCCACCCCCACCGCCCCTAAAGAGCTTAGGAATATATTCGCCACCAGATTAAAGCCGGCATCAATTTGAATCTTTGCTCTACTGCACTCTAAGTTCTGTGAATATTAATGGAAATTTCTTTGTTGGATGGTTGGCTGCTTAAATTCATCTGCCATTCTTCGGTTGGAGTCATTCAGGCAATTAATGTCGAGCATGTACCCACTCTAATAGGGGCCAGGTGGAGGTCATAGGCATACAGGCATTGTACGTGTCTAAAGGTCGGACTTCTGAAATCCAGCACAGGAAAGATGGTGAAACACCAGGAAGGTTGGTGATTTTGAGCATATTTTAGGGGCAAAGTGATGCAGGGGCAGCTAAGTTTTCATTCTTATTTGATAACATTTCAAGTCCCAGTTCTAATAACCATTTGTTGGGCGGTAGGGGGAGTTTCACTTATGTCCCTGTGCTTCCAGTGCATTCCAGATGACTCTCATGGGTTCTGCCATTGCCTCCACAATGGGATGTGACATATTACCGGAAACACCCTGGAACAGGGTATCGTGATAAAAATCAGGGTGAGAAACTATCTCATGAGAACACTGTGCAGCCACAGGGCAATTTCTTAAAGTCTCCATGTTTCTGATTCCTTGTTAGGGAGATGAGAAAAGTGCTGCTATCTACTTTGCAGGGGTAGGGTTGAAGTTTAAATGACTTCCTAGGAGTAAAGCTCTTGAAAAAAAAGGCCTGGAACAGCATACATACTGAGTTACCAATTATTATTTTCAGAGGGGTTGGGCCAACTAAAGCACATCCCAGAACATTAGGGATTAAAAAAAAAAAAAACAAAACTGTTTTCAAAACAATGACAAGAGGAGAGGACTTAAAAATCTTTACTTGCTAAGTCCAATTATCCAAATTACTTTGCCTGGTGCCAAGGTACGTTTTGAGAAAAAGATGATCAAGGGTCAGGTTTCAAGCTAAGTTTGGTAGTCGACTATTTGATTGTTTTGGGGAGAATTTCTAAACTTCTCTCAACATATTTTCTCATTTAATATGAGGAAAATAACACCTGTTCATAGTATAAGATTTTAATAAGAATCAACAAAGTAAAAGAGATGCATTTAATAGATGATAATTTAAATAAAAGACTCAGATCCAATCACTTTTCTCATTACTTTCTGAGATGCAGAATATGCTTGCTTGTTTGTTTTTCTCCATATTTAACTAATTCCCAGGAAGTTCTTGTCCTTTTATCTAGCTGTACCTTCACCCACAAGGTCAGCTTTCTGTAATGCTTTTCCCTTTGCTTTGTGCCCAGCACAGCCCACTAGCTCTTTAATGCTACAGTTTGCTTTTGAAAGAAGAATGGGCAAGGACAAGAAAAAACTTAGAACACCCTGCTTTTTGGTCAGAACCAGGATGATTATAGCCCCAGGGATGGAACAGAAGCAGGTGACCAGGGGCGCCTGGGTGGCTCAGTCGGTTAAGCGTCTGACTTCAGCTCAGGTCATGATCTCACGGTTTGTGAGTTCCAGCCACACATCAGACTCTGTGCTGACAGCTCAGAGCCTGGAGCCTGCTTCAGATTCTGTGTCTCCCTCTCTCTCTGCCCCTCTCCTGCTTACACACTCTCTCTCTCCATCTAAAATAAACAAACATCAAAAGAAGTAGGGTGACCAGGAAAAGAGGCTGGTAGCTGAGAGAGGAGTCATCTTAGGCAGGAAAAAAATTGTCCCTGGCTAAATAAATTAAGGCCCAGTCCACTCCCTCAACTGCCGATCACTGGAAGGTGCAAGTGTCCTCCTGTGTCATGCACACCGTCCCACCAGCTGTGGCTAGTGTCACCTGGCACAACTTCCCTGGAGCAACATCAAAAGTTCATGGTGTTTGGTGAATAATTCCATTGATAAATATTAATACATAAACAATCAAGTGAACTGATAAATGAGGGCATGATTTTCACCAAAATGTTTTGTGTTACAGACCTGAATTCAAAACCCAACAAAATAAAGCTCATTAGTTATGTTATGTCTGCGAAATGACCTTCTTCTAAACCATTAAAAATGACAGTGTAAGAACATTTAATGACATGGAGTAATAGTCATGATGCATTTTCCGGTAAAAGACAAAAGAGAAATTTTTATACAAAATTCATCTTCAAATTATGTGAAGATGTGTGTAAGTGAGGAAAAATAAACTATCTCAGAAATTAACAGTGACTGCTGTTGAATGTTGGTGTTTGTTTGTTTTTGTTTTTGTATTTAATTTCTTCCCTAAAATTAACCCAAATGAGCAGAAAAAGTACTTCAAATGCTATTTTGGAATTCCTTTGCTGTAGTTCAGGGGGCTCCCTGTAGAGTGTGGGTGGACTGGGGTCCTAGCACTGTTACTGTGGAATCAGGGTCCCAGCTTCCCTGCCCTGTCATCAATGGCTGCCTCCCGATGGACCCCTGGCTGGTCATGGACACCCACCTCACGCTAACATGAAAGGGGGCCAGGTGTAACATCCGGATGTGATTCTGGCTGCAGTAAGCACACCTGCTCTCATATTTGTGAAATTTCCTGGTTAAAGGCCACCACTTACTAGGTGTCCATGCTGCGTAGTGTGGTGAGTGCTTTAAACATCTCAGTGCCAAAGATCCTGACACTCAGAGAGAAGGCCAGCATGGCAGTAAGGCAAGCACTATGTCTACGAGGCAGAATTTCAAGAGCTTCCCAGGGTCAGGCTTTCCTCCTTAAATTTTACACCCCAGGTACCACCCTTACACCACCCTCATCTTGGCCCTGCTCAGACAGGCAAGGTAACCTGTTCAAAGTCACTGAGCTGGTAACAGGCAGAGTTTGGATCAATTCCAATTCCAACTGATTCTGAACTCATGTTTTTCCATTATATCCATCTGTAGATTTTTAAAAAGCCCAGTATACACCCTCCTACACTGTTGGTGGGAATGTAAACTGGTGCAGCCCCTCTGGAAAACAGTGTGGAGGTTCCTCAAAAAATTAACACTAGAACTCCCCTATGACCCAGCAATAGCACTGCTAGGAATTTACCCAAGGGATACAGGAGTGCTGATGCATAGGCGCACATGTACCCCAATGTTCATAGCAGCACTCTCAACAATAGCCAAACCATGGAAAAAGCCTACATATCCATCAACTGATGAATGGATCAAGAAGATGTGGTTTATCTGTACAATGGAATACTACATAGCAATGAGAAAGAATGAAATCTGGCTATGTGTAGCAACATGGATGGACCTTGAGGGTGTTAGGCTGAGTGAAATAAGTCAGGCAGAGAAGGACAGATATCATGTTTCCACATATAGGTGGATTAGGAGAAACTTAATGGAGGACCATGGGGGAGGAGAAGGGAAAAAATAGTTGGGGAGAGGGAGGGGGGCACACCATGAGAGACTCTTGAATGCTGAGAACAAACTGAGGGCTGATGGGGGTGGGGGAGAGGGGAAGAACATGGGGTGATGGGCATGGAGGAGGGCACCTGTTGGGATGAGCACTGGGTGTTATATGGAAACCAACTTGACAACAAACCATGAAGGGAAAAAATTAAATTAAATTAAATTAAATTAAATTTAAAAAATAAAAATAAAAAATAAAAAAGGCCAGCATAATACACAGGGCACCTGTGTGTGTATGTGTGTGTGTGTGTGTGTGTGTGTGTGTGTCTATGTGTGTGTGTGTGTGTGGTTATGTGTACACTATGATGCCCAATTCTTAATATTTTAAAAGCATAAATAATATATTTGATCAAATAGCAAGCACAGGAATCAAATATGAGATATTCCCCCATTTCGAAGGTGGGCATGGTCAGGTACATCCCAGTCTCCAACTAGAAACTGACAGGCATGAAAGGCAGCCACATGCTCAAAGAAATACAACACACAAGTGAATCCTCCAGCAGTTTACAAATTCTACCATTCTGGCACAGAAAACAAATGTAATTAGACACCACATTTCCCCAACTGAGATGAGTTCTGGGTTCACAGAGCAGTCCATGGCCACTGGACAGCCAGTTAGCAGTTCACTAATGGGCCAAACCACAGTGTGGCAAGAACAAAGACAAAAAGGATTCTAGTCAATTTCTTTATGTGGTGGAAATATAATTGGTTTAGCATAATTGCCCAGTGCCAGAGAAAGGAGTGTTGACTCCTCCCTGCTTCAGATGGCATTCCAACCCCTGGCAAAATAGAGCACACCTTTTTGATTCCACTACATAATCCATGATACAGTTTTACAGTAATGGGTTCATTTTGTTGTACTCAAGGAATATATGGGTTCTGCTTTACACAGATACCCAAGTAGATAAATACCCAAAATATCTGCAGGAGTAGAGAGAATAATTTTTTTTAAAAAAGGAAATCTCAGGGGCGCCTGGGTGGCTTAGTCGGTTGAGCGTCCGACTTTCGCTTGGGTCACGATCTCGCGGTTCGTGGGTTCGAGCCCCGCATCGGGCTCTGTGCTGACTGCCAGCTCAGAGCCTGGAGCCTGTTTCAGTCTGTGACTCTCTCTCTCTCTGACCCTCCCCTGCTCACGCTGTCTCTCTCTCTCTCTCCTAGAAATAAATAAAAAGCATTAAAAATTTAAAAAAAAATAAAAAAATAAAAAAATAAAAAAATAAAAAAAAATAAAAAAGGAAATCTCAGAGTATTTTTTAAGTCATTCATGCATTTAGGAAACATTTATTAAGCACTTACATTCCAGGCACTACATACAGAATGACTTCATTTACTCTTTCCCATACACAGTGAGGTCATTTTTACTTATTGTCCTCCTTTTACTGTTGAGGAAACTGAGACTGATGGAGGTTATATGTGTCACCCACCATTACTGCCAGTAAGTATTGAAACCATGATTCAAAACTGCATCTGGTGTGCTTTTCTCTTCCTGTCTTCCAAATACTTGTAAAAGTGAATTGCATTTAATTGAATTATGGTGCTGTGCATACGACTGATTAATAGGTGCTGGCTCAATGAATGCTTGGTGACTATATTTATACCTTGTATCCATAAATTTAATATATGTTGTGCTGAGGGAGATGCCTCAATGGGAAGATGACAGTTAACAAGGTCATTTTCTGATATGGAAAATGCATAAATGTGTACGTGCCTTCTGCATTTAATTTCCTCACTGCTTCTGAAATGGATATTTGCCAGTCGACTGAGAGCTGTTGCTCTTTGTTATCTGAAGGTACCATATCATCTTGGTTGCATACATTGCAGAATGAAGAGGGAAGATTAATCCCGCTGGAAATTTGCTTGCGTCTCCCTAGAAATGGAAAGTGTGAAGGCAGCCAGAGAAAGTGTCCCTCCTGATTCTCACTTGCTCTGTGAATTCTGATAACTCACTTCCTGACCTTTGGTTTCCTTGCCTAGAAGGCAAAGGGCTAGAACTGAAGCTTTTCTAACATTCTCTCCGCTCCTGAAATTACAATATGTATTGTGGCCTGAGCCCAGCCTTTCTTGTACTGTGACACTTGGGTCCCTATTAAGAAAAAAAAAAAAAAAAAAAGAGATTTTATTTCTTTGATCTGGCATTGCTTAATTTTATGGTACAAATTTTAGCTGAATATATGGTGGAGATATCATTAGCTACCTTCAGAGGATCCTAACTCATTAGAGTTTCCTTAGATTACTAGTCTACCATCTAGTTATGTCACCCTTTCCCTGCCTGAGCTGCTACAACCCTGTAGCCATTGCCCACTGACCTGCGGGAAGAGAATAAATCTTAATGGCTTAAAGGACCATTTATGCTCTGACTCCAACTACTTCTCCATCCTCAGCTAATAATACTCATATCACAGGGTATTTACACCTTCTTTGCAAAGGCCTCTTTGCCCTGGAATATGCTGATCAACACACACACACACACACACACACACACACACACACTCTCACACACACACACATACACACACACTCACACACAGAGGGAGAGAGACAGACAGAGGCTGACTAGTGTCTGAGCATACTTCAGACCACTACCAAATTGTTCTTATTTGTTCTTAATTTTTATTATTGGCTCATTAGACATGTTTTCTCTGAACATATACTCCACTTCTTAGCTGATCATCTTTCTATAATATGGCTGTTTTTATACATATATGGTTAGGGTTGTGTTGCTTAATATTCATCACCCCTTGGAGACTGCAACACTGTTTTCTCAATATAGCATTCCCAGGGCCCAGCACTGTCCTGGGCACTTGTGTTCTTGCTTCATAAATGAACAAGCAATACACAGAACTATCCCAGCATTACGATGAGGGATCAGACTGTTGGTGCTCTTTGTGGACAGCTGTGGGACGAACTTGTGGCATGAGAGTTGGTAAGAAAAGATGAGTATGTGGTGAGCT
Source organism: Hyaena hyaena (assembly GCF_003009895.1). Classification (NCBI taxonomy): domain Eukaryota; kingdom Metazoa; phylum Chordata; class Mammalia; order Carnivora; family Hyaenidae; genus Hyaena; species Hyaena hyaena. The sequence goes on along the minus strand of NW_024080932.1, from coordinate 1,434,089 downwards.
AAAGCTCTTCCACTGACCAGCAGAGATGAACTATGCAGTCAGAGTCTCTGGGTCTGCCTTTCTTATACTGAAGACGTGCAGTGTTCACCCTTCCTAGGGTTTGGGTGAACACCAATGAAACTGTGGGCTCTCAAAAATATGAAAATACTACAAAAATCTCAGACATTGCTACTATTTACTTTTTAATTTCCTAAAGATAACTGTGATCCTGATCTGCTTAGGAGAGCAATGGACACAGAGCACCCAGTTGGAGTAGAGATAGTCATAATCTTATTAATATTTGAAGTGTTTATCAGGTTACAGAGCAGTACCAAACCACTGCAATCACATGATTAAGTGACCTGTTCTCCTAAGTTCCATAAATGTTTTCCTTTCCTTTGGAATTTCGTTTTTAAGTTTCTAGAGTGCTATGCAGTTCTGCTCCAGAAAAACAAAACAAAACATTTGTCCCTTATAACTAGATGATTGGTTGCCACATAAACTCAAAAAATGGGCCCATAGTAACATGAAATTTCTTTGCATTTTGAAAGAACAGTGAGATTTAATTATATTTCAGATCAAAACAAAGAAGTTACCAGCGTTGCTTTGTTAACTGATAACATTATAACTGAAATTAAAAGAATAAATTCCTGCATATATGCAAGAATTCATCACTTTAAAATTTCTCCTATGTCTAATTTGAATGGATAAGAAATTGGGCCCTGCTGTTTTAGAAGCAAGCATTATACACTCCCATACATATACATGTTCTTAAGTAATAAACTTACTGAGAAAGAAGTTTATATCAAATATCGGTGAATTAAGAATTATATTAGTCCAGTGGATTAGAGTTTCCTACTTAAGAAGAGAGACAGGACTGATTGTTATATTTTATAGGAAGTTGTTTAGGGAATTGCATTTCTTTCCATTGGATTCTATAGGTACATATTACAAAAGGTTTATGTTGTGTTTTTCCCAAGTAGCTTTTGCTTGTTCCTTCACTATGAAGGATTATGCCTGAGAAAGTGGGCATTGAATTTCAAAACTTGAGATTTAACTCCTGGGTTTTCCCCTTTCAAGGCCCACAAGCAGGGGAGCGTTACTTAGTGCCTTCCAAATTTAGAGACCTTGCTTGAAAAACCATGACATAACTAGGCTCCCACCTCATGGGGGTTTTGAGATGGTAATCAATGATTAAATATTTGAAACACATGGCACAGTATTTGGGACACAGTGGGTACTCAGTAGATGTTGATTTCTTCCAACTAAACATGCATCACTCTCTACAAGTATTGTAGAAAATTAGAGAAAAAATTAAGCATTTCTTATTCTCTTGGCTCTTATTCTCTTATATATATAAAACCTTTTACTAAACTATTTTATTTCTGGCAAGAAACAATTTAATTAAAAATTAAAGTCAAAAAGCTTCCCATGGGATTCAAAAGTGCTCCTGCCCTCCTCAGCATCCAATGTTGCCTTTTAGACAAGAGCATTGATAAAAAGAATTTATTCTTACTGCTAGAACAACCCAGTCAGGGCAATACTTCAAGAGGTGAGAGGCAGCCTTTTATTCATGATTAGATATTTTGGTTTCAAAGTTCTTACTTTGAAAGGTACAGGTTGGACTTAAGAGAGAGAGAGGTAGAATAAAAGACCATTTAGGGGTTTAGGGATATTTTCATTTCCTTGGAATATGTTATCTGAATGCACGTGAAGAAGGCCACTGAATCTAGAATTGCTGTCCTGATCACCAAAATCTTACAGGAACAGTAGGCAATTAAGGCTCCTTCTTTTGTAGAAATCGTTTGGTGCATGGCTGGCACGGGGCTCTGTAACTCTCCCTTTCTGGATCCCCACAGCAGATTTTCTTCCCACCTTTTGGATGTTCATGTTTTGCCTTTGGATAAGTTCTTCCTATGAACAGGTTAGATCCAGTTATGGTGTCCAGGGAGCAAAAAGTGTGACTCACAATGACCCTTCAGAGAGGGATTTTGGCCTCCTCCTCCAAATGTTGGCTCATTTAATCTATTTTCTGGTTTGGGGAGCAATCCATGGTTGTCCTTATCAATAAATAAGGTAGTCCATGGGGCGCCCGGGTGGCTTAGTTGGTTAAGCGTCCGACTTTCGCTTAGGTCATGATCTCGCGGTTCGTGGGTTCGAGCCCCGCGTCGGGCTCTGTGCTGACTGCCAGCTTAGAGCCTGGAGCCTGTTTCAGTCTGTGACTCCCTCTCTCTCTGACCCTCCCCTGCTCACGCTGTCTCTCTCTCTCTCCCAGAAATAAATAAAACATTTAAAAAAAAATAAATAAGGTAGTCCTATAAATAAGTGCTTACTTATCTGGCTTCAGGAATTAATCCACAGGAATTAATAATAATGTTATGTAGGCAGTAGATATTAGATTAAAACTGGAAGCTAGTATTTGCGTGTGTTAATGAGTCAATAGACAAACCTCAGGGCCCCCATGTGGCCCCCTCAGGGCTGTGACTTCTCACAGAGGCCGTGCAGTACATTGGAAAGCCAGGAAAAGAAGCATTGCTCCTCCATTTTGTCATGTATGTTTTTTGTTTTTTGCTAAGTGATGAGCATATGGATGTTCATTGGACTATTCTCTTTACTCTCATACATGTTTGAAATTTTTCATAATGAAGTTTTTAACCCCCTTTATGATCTTTAGTTACCTGACAACCCCCATCCCAAGTCTCAGCTCCTCCTTTGGTATCTGGTCATATTTTTCCATTCTTTACAGTCCTATGTATCTCTCATGTTTGTCTGTGATCATGGGTGATTCTTTCATTCCTTTCCATATTTATAAAGTTAAGCAAGTTACAGACTTTTCCTTTTTCTTTCTCATTAGATCTATCTGATGCTTAGTCAAACTTACACTAAAAAAAAATCACCCTCATCCTGTTCTGTTCCACAGATATTTATGAATTTATCCTTCCTTTTAGAGTATAAGCAAAATTTTCTTTTGGTTGGGGTAAAGGGGAAGTGAGACTTTAAAACCAATTTCTAGACATTTTTCATGCCCCACATTACTTCTTCTGAGCTCAATGACAAAATGGAGGTGCAGTGCTTCTTTTCCTGGCTTTCCAATGTACTGCATGGCCTCTGTGAGAAGCAGCAGCGGGGGGGGGGGGGGGGGGGGGGGGTGTACCACGTGTGGGTCCTAAAGTCTGTCTGTTGACTCATTAACACACTCAAATACTGGCTTCCTTTTTTAATCTAACATTTACTGCCTACATAACATTATTATTAATTCCTACATCCTATAAATATACCTTCAGCTTTTGAACGAGATTTTCTCAGCAAAGAATTTTCTCAGGTCTTTATCTTTTTACAGTGTCAGGACAAAGGGTGTTGAGGTGGTTACATCTGGAGAGAGAACTGCAGGAAGTAATCAATTTCATGAGCATTTCTTCATGGATTAGTGCAGGTGTTCTCCTTAAAAGTTTGCAGAAACATTTAGAGTTTAAGATTTCCTTTATAAAATATGTTTGTTTCATTTTCAACAGGATAGACTAGTACTCTTTGGGTGGAGGGTAAGTTTCAACACACATGGCAATTCTACTAAAGACCTGTGTTGAGAAGGATCCTGAGGCTAAACTCTGAACAGAACAGAATGTTGTACATAAACAGGGCAGTGTGATATGAATCTCAGCATACGGAGCTTCACAAATGACCAGCCTATCTTAGCAAATATAGTTTCATTAAGTCAAATCAGTCCTTAAAAAGACATCTTAAACAAGGTTTGAGAGAGTATTTGGCGCAATTTCTTAATTTCTCAAATCAGAAACCCAAGGCCCAAAATTATTGAGTCACTATGTCAAACTGGAAGTTTGAAGTAGAATAACATTGACACCCACCCTTCCTTCTTTCTACCCCCTCTACCCTCATTTCTCCTAAGGTCAGTGGACTCATTTTCAGTCAAAACCTATGTGTGAATTCACAGGGTAAATTGTTCCTTGACAGGGTAAATTTTTTGATGCAAGATTTTTTATGTGAAATCAGTTGGTTTTACCTGTAATAATAATGCTAATAGTAGCACCAACCTCATACAATTGTCGCAGAGATTAAATATGTAAATTCGTATAAAGTAATAACAGTTCTGCCACAAAGAATTTTGGCTATATATCACCACCACTCAAAAAGTATTAGCTTTTTTTAAACACAAGTGTAATAGATAAATTCCAAACCCCCATTTCCACAGAAGCTCTGTTTTGGCCAATAATCAAACATAAGTGTAATAGTGTTTTCATTCTTGATAAATTTCAACCTCCTTTCCCTCCCCCCCCCACCACAACTGTCTTTTCCATCCATACCCTCATCTGAGCTTTTGCAAACTATCTCCCTACTGAACTTCCTATGCTGTCTTCCTGTCTTCCAGCTATTTATCTAATCTGTCTTGTCCACTAGATAATCAACAGTGATATGTCTAAGACACACACTGAATCACATCAATGCTTAGCATCCTTTATTGCTTACCCATTGCTAACATTAGGAAGTGATGTGAAAAGCTCTTGACACTGGCCATAGTCCATAATTCCTGCCTCAGGTTTCCTCATATATATGTGTGGCCAGGTAGAGAGAACTCTGTAGGGTTTTTCCAACACATCAAACACTTGAGATGCAAGGATTGGAAGACTAGGTCTTGTTTGAGATCTTCCACATACTCATATCTCATGAAGTTTAATTACCAATAAAGTGGGGGAGAATAATATATATCACAACAATATGACTCTGGGGAATTAGAATAATGTATATGAAATAGAAGAGCACACCACACATTTACATTTAGTAGGAAAAAAATAAAAGAATAGGTGGTAGTAAATAATTCTTGATAAGGGGTGAAAGATCTCTCTTGTTATCCTTGTTTCTTTGGCCATTTATAACTCTTGGTACTTGTTTCTTAGACTGTCAGCTACATTGCTGTTAAGAAAATAGGAACAAGAAAGAAAGAATCTGACTACTTGTCTGTGCAGGTTAGCACAAAAGTATGATGACACTGTAGGTATTTTTAGATGAGGTATTTAATGGATTATCTAACACATTGTGTTAGAATTTGTTGTTCTCACCAAATGATAAAGTTTAGAATGGAACATTAATTAATTTTTATGGACTGTTTGTTAATGTGCCTCCGAAGCATAGTTTCTAAATGTTGTACGAATGCAAGCCTTTATAAAAACCAACACACACACACATTCACGCACACACACACACACACACACAGCAATCACATCAGACATTTTTATTATATGATTTATATTAAATTTCACAAAAATCTTTCCTTCCCAGCAAATCAGAAACTCTCAGCACTTTTGTCTCTGCATTGCCCATATCACCTGACACCCTTGTTTGTTCACTGGGGCATTCTGAAAATGTGTAGCTAATTGGTGCGTTCACTTATTATTCCAAATACAACACTAGGAACAATGAGAGTAAAACGGTGGTGGACACCACTGGGTGAATCCTGCAGTCTCTCTATATACAAAAGATGTATGATTAAAGGGAGAATTCAGAAGTACAAATTCCTGACCTATTTTGTGCTGGCTAGAAAAATGTCCTTTGCACCATCTTAACAGCATACTCTTCCAATATCTTAACCCTCCTCACACACTCACAACAAGGCTTCACTTGTCATTTTCCTCCAGAAAATAGAAGTGGATTTTAGTGGCAGAAACAATTATAGGAAGTAAACTAATATAGTGATTATTAAACACTTATTAAGGTCCCACTGTGCGGGAGCCACTGATTTGTTTTAAAAATAACTTTGTCACCATAACACTTGCACTGTAACCTAACTTACTTTGCATTTAATTTTTTAATGTACATAGGAAATTATGATAGTTAAGTTTCTACAATTCCCATGGTGGCAAAGCAGAAGACCAAAGTGATATTTCATTAGTTTTAAGAAGTAATGCCCCATAGGGCCCATATTGACAATCAAATCACAATATGAAGTGCACTCCAGGCTATTCCTAACTTTGTGATGACAGGATCAAATCTGGGGTCCTCAAAGCCTGATATATCTGGGATTTATAGTGGGAGGTCCCTATTAACTGGTTAGTGTAGGAGAACTGGACAGTTGTTACCCCAAAGTCATTGAAATTTGTTAGGTAAAGAACTTCTTATGGTCATGTTGAGCACACACTATAGTAACAACTATATACAGTAGGTACTCTCAGGGTTTATCTGTTGTCTTTTCCAGTGAGAGCCATGCCTGGCACCCAACCTGGATCTCAAGGTTCTATCTCACATGCTCCTTCTTGCATGTACACTGCCTTGCTTCATTTGCCATCAAAAGAGATAAGTCCATATGGTGAACCTCTGACTCAGGCAGGTACCTCCATGAACAAGGAACATATCTGGGGACACAAGGGTTTCATTTTTTTCTGTATCATGAATGTGAAGATAGGAGTTTGTTTCTGGCAATAACCATTTCTCAAGCTGTAGGATGAAATCATATCTGAAGCATAAGATCGGCTGATAGTTAATCAGAAGTAGAGATAAAGAGAATAACAGGAAAGGGATTTCAGAGGAGAGGGAGGTAGAAAAACGAAGGGGGGAGAGAAAAAGGGAGAGAGAAAGGGAAAGAACATAAGAAGATGATGAAGGTGATGAAGATGCTGATGAGCAAGAACTCACATTTTCACCTCCCTACAGCCTTCCTGATTATGGAAGCCAATAAATTACATTTATTGTTGAAGCTTGACTTCTGTTTCCATTGCTTTTCTCAAAAAAACACAGACTTCAATTCTTTTAAATTGAAAAAACATTATTATTTATTATTATTAATTTAAAAAATACCAAGCCACTTGCCACGTATTAGGCAACTAAGTTTAACTCATTCATTGATTTCATTACCTTATGTTTTAGTACTATTTCCATCATCACCATGTTACCCATGAGGAAGCAATAGCTTAGAATGGTTGGAATGACTTGCCATGAGGCACGCAGATATCAAGGAAGAGGTCATCAGACCTTGAACTTATATGGGAAAGCAAAACCCAAGTGCTTGTCTCTGCTTCTGGAACTCTCTGACATACAGCATTAATGTCCCAGTCAGGAGGGTATGGCTTTTCAAAAGTCTCTGAGAAGATAAACCTCAGAACTTAACATTTTATGGTTATACCAAACAAACCAGATTGAGATGAAATAGTTTAAGTAGATAAATGCTATATGTATTTATGTGCATTCCATTAATAGTAATATTTGATGCTGTATTATAAATTTCCTTCTACTGTCCCATGCTCATTGGTAACTTTTAAGACCTTCTTTCCCTTTGGCCTCAATGAAATATACTTAAACGTGTCTTGTTTTGTTACAGGTAATATACCCAGTAGAAGGCATTTGGGGATATGGATCTCCAATCAAACAATTCATTTCTGGTTTCATGTGCCAGCTGAGGGAGTTCCGATAACCCACATCACTTTCCTTTTTTATCCCTCTGAGGCTTTCAAAATTAAAATCTGTTCAACTTCCTATTTTTCTACACTTCTCTATTCCCAAACTCCAGTTTTCTTTTGCTAGAATTTTACTCAAATAGAATTCATGTTTGGGGAAGGATTGCACTGCATTTTTTTTCATGTAGACAAATTTGGCTATTTCTACATACCAAATGGCCTCTAAAAGAAAGTTTTGATGGCTGCCCAATATCCTAGCTGAAAGTGAAGGAAAGCCACATAGAAATTCATGGGTAGGTGAGATAAGAAGAACCTGAAGGTTCAGTCTGAGTTAAGTGAACTGGTTATCTGGGTTGACTGAATTGAGAGGGAAAGAAATTGGGTCTATTTAGAGTATGTTCATCCTATAGCAGAGGGCAGCTGTGCAAGAAGTGAAGTCAACCGTACATACAGACACACTCACATACACACACATGCACACGCAATTTAAAACTTTCCTTTAAATGTGGCATATGCTATGGCAAGTAACACACAGACTACATGTAGCATGTGTGACAGACAAAATTGTGGTTGTAATCCATTGAGATTTGAAGATTCTTTGTGATGCCAGCCAAAATCTGTCATTAATACAAATGGCAAAGGCACTCCTCATGCTCTTATGAGTTTCTCATACATTTTGTCATTTGAGTCTCATATCAATGTTCCAAGCAAGTCAGATTGATTATTACTCCCATTTAAACAAATTTTTATGTATTTTATTTTTTTATTTTGAGAGACAGAGACAGAAAGGGAGCAGGGGAGGGTAGAGAGAGAGGGAGACACAGAATCTGAAGCAGGCTCTAGGTTCTGAGCTAGCTGTCAGGACAGAGCCCGACGCGGGGCTCGAACCCATGGACCGTGCGATCATGACCTGAGCTGAAGTCAGATGCTTAACCCATTGAGTCACCCAGGTGCCCCTATTACTCCCATTTAAAAGAAAGAGAAGTTCAGGCTTAGCTGATATTCTGAAAAGAAAAGAATAAAAAAGTAAATCTCATCCAGGAAGGGAATAAATAGTCTTAGTGAAATTCTTCTGATTCCTTTTTTAGCACCCTGCCCTTAATCATATCCTGCCACATAAATGAGCTATGTCCAGGCAGTTCCTAGACTCTTTGGAAGCTACATTAAGCCAACAGGATACTAAGTGCACTTACTGGGAGGAGGATGTGAATTATTAAGCATTATCCTAGTGACCTGGAAAGTTCATGCAAAGGCATTTCCTTACACCATGGTGAGGTTTATTCACCCAAGAGGACTATCTCAAGGACATGTTAGGCCAGTCTTATCGTGGTGCATCTTATGTTGTGGAAGTGGGTAAGGCCCAGCTGCAGATGGGACCAGTTGGGCAGGTCAACAAATTCCTGTTTCTAGAGAAAGAGCAGAGTCAGAGAAATGATAGGGTGGGTCCCGAACAGAGTTGGTTTGAGACAAATCCAAATTTGAGCAGGTGGACACTTGCGAATAGGAGCCTGGGGATAAGTGAAGAACTGAGCTTAGGCAGGGTATGGAGACCCATTACCAAGGAAATTAGAGGTATTTATTCCAAATCTAGAGGAAAGGGACCAAAAAGTGTAATCTCCAACCCCATGGGCATTATGATGACACTTTAAGTTTCAATCTTCTGGTTAACAAAATTGGAGTGTATATTGCATTTTAGATGTTTCAGTTAAACTATAATTCTGCTCTTTGCTGTTTTATAATTTTTTTTTTCCCTTTTTTTGCAGTCTGGTAATGTTACCTCAGAACAACCACTTCTCTTTCTCTCTTTCAAATGAGATACTATGAATACTTGCCAGAAATATCAAGTTAATGCCCAAGCCAGCTCTGTGTTCTGATTTATCTTCCACGTTGACTCGGAGTAACAGAGCCATACATTAAGGAACAAAGCTCGCTGCTGGGGTATTTATAACCTTGTCTTTTAAAACATTTGGCAGACTTTCAGACCCTCCATATGTTCACAGTATTAAACTTTACCATAAAAGGAACTTAAGAGTTACATTTGAAGAAAGCTGGTATTGTATGGTCTGAAAGTCTGGCGGTTTAAAAAAAAATAATCAAGTCCAAGTTGAAATAACAGATGTTCTGTGATCCTGCTGAAAGTTTAAATGCCACACAACAAAGTCCTGCTCTCCCTAACACTGCAGATGTCATATTTCAGGAGCATTTTCAGTGACGCAGAGCAGACACATTGAGCTTCTGAGCCTGGTTTAATAAGGATTCATTCCTGAGTGGTGAGGACTAGAAAGGAAGGCTGTAAGGAGAGGGCGACAGCCGGCCCCCATGCTGCACCAAGACCCCCTCATAGCATCATTAAAGCCTACAGAAGCCAGGAAGCCTCCTGTGACAGAATCCCTCCCATGGGGGAAGCAAATCTGTAGAGATATGTGGAGTAAATACTGGAATCTATTTTTCTATTCATATATCTGAATAGAAATTACATTTACTTACCTAAAAAATAAGAAAAAAATAACATATTTTTCCTTAATACTTGGCACTGATTGAAGTTTATGCCATTAGTTTCTCCATCTTTCAGAGGATCCCAGACCCTGAATTATGTTTGATGTATCTATCCCATGAAAGAGTAAGAATTCTGTAACTTGACAAAGTTGGCAATGATCCTACTGCCACTGTGTTGTGATGTCCTGCAGTTCAGAGTGGCTCACTTAAGTAGATTTATGAAGTATATAATGTAGGCTTGACTAAATTCATCTATCAAAGGGAAATCAATTTTTAAATTTTCTGAAAAGAAAATATGGACTGAAGATAATACTAACAAAGTAAGCAGAAGCTGGCTCCAGGACAAGAAGAAAAAGTGTTATTCTGAAGCTGAGCCTTCATCAGCCACATTTCAAAATAACATAATGGGGATATGGTCAGGTCTCTGGAGAATTAGATAACCCAAAAAGCCTAAATACTACTGTTGAGATTCTGTAGTATTTGAATTCTAAAACAGAAAAAAGACAGTAGTGGAAAAACTGGTGAAATCCAAATGAAGTCTATAGTTTACTTAATATTGTATCAATGTTAATTGATGAATTCTGATAAATGGCTATATACATAATGAACATGAGGAGAAACTTGGTGAAGAAACAGTCTGTACTACCTTTGAATTTTCCTATAAATTTCAAATTATTCCAAAATTATTTAAAATGTTTTTAATATTTATTTCCTTGAGAGAGAGACACACACAGGGTGTGAGCAGGAGAAGGGCAGAGAGAGAGACAGAATCTGAAGCAGGCTCCAGGCCCTAAGCTGCCAGCACAGAGCCTGAAGCAGGGCTCAGACTCACCAAGGGTGAGATCATGACCTGAGCTGAAGTCCAACACTTAACCAACGGAGCCACACAGGTGCCCCCCACCCCCAAAATTATTATTTAAACAATTATTATTAAAATAGTTTAAGGTGAGCTAAGGATGTACCAATAGTTATAAAATAAACTAAAAATCCTGGAAATGAGAAAAAATGCCAATTAGCTATAACATTTAACATTCTAACCAAAGAAAATTATTATTTTTTGGACATTTTTTCCTAATCTTTTCTCCTCTTGAAGATCTTAATTATATATTCACAGATATCTTTCACAAATACTTTAGACTTATTTTTATTTTTTTCTATTTTTATTAAGGAATATGTAACAGAACTGTAAGATATATAAAGTCTATAATGTGATTTGACACATGTTTACACTGTGTAAAGATACCCCTACTGAGTTAATTAATAAATCCATTACTTCAGGTATTTCTTTTTTCTTTTCTTTTTTCTTTTTTTGGTGAGAACATTTAAATCATCCTCTTTTATCAAATTTTAGTTATACAATACAATGTTGTCAATCATAGGTAACACGTAATACATTAGATCCTGAGAACTTATTCATCTTACAACTGAAAGTCTGTACCTTTTTACCAACTTCTTCCTATATTCCTCATCCCTAAGCCTCTGGCAACCACTTTCCTAGTTTCTGTTTCCATGGGTTGGGTATTTTAAGAAAATGATTTTAAAGGCAGATCATCATTCTCTATATCTGTGGTAAACCTCTTCTTAAGAATGATTTTTCATTCATGAAGAAATGGAAATAACAGATTTGCAAGAAGCTTATGCTGCAGAGAGAACATTTTGAAAATGCTTCCATTGTTATACGATTTTCTTGCCAAAAATGATTTACTTTACCTATAAATCCATAGAATATTCACTGTTAAAACATATATTGTCAATAAGTAAAAATTAAATGAGCATTCTCAATTAAAGGAAAAAAAAGGAGTCTGTGATAACTGATTTGTGGCCTCGGACTGTTTCTCGAATAGGATTCATTGTGTAAGACGGCCTTATGGTCAGGTGATGATGGGGAGAGAAGGCCAATAGAATCAACAAGAAATGTAATTGAGTGTATTACCAGCTCCTCTTTTATTAACCAAGTGAATCTTCCTCCAAACCTTGTTTTAAAACTACTGCAACACTATTTTTAGAAACTCTTTTCAAAATTTAGAAAAAGATTCCATGGCTACATGTTCATACTAGTAAATCTCTTTCTAAGATTAATTGCAGAGAAAAATCAGAGTTTTTTGTTTTGTTTTTGTAAATAAGGATGTTTGTCATAACATTATTTATAATACCAGAAAAAATGGAAGTGAATTAAATTCCCCCAAATATATAATGTCACATCTATTATCTATTTGAGTGAGTAGTATATTCATTCATTATAAATGTGTTTCGGGGCGCCTGGGTGGCTTAGTCGGTTAAGCGTCCGACTTTCGCTTAGGTCATGATCTCTCGGTTCGTGGGTTCGAGCCCCGCGTCGGGCTCTGTGCTGACTGCCAGCTCAGAGCCTGGAGCCTGTTTCAGTCTGTGACTCCCTCTCTCTCTGACCCTCCCCTGCTCACGCTTTCTCTCCCTCTCTCTCTCCTAGAAATAAATAAAACATTAAAAAAATTTAAAAAAAATAAATGTGTTTCAAATATCATATAGGGGTGTGGAACCATACCTACCTTATTTTTTTCCTGAAATACTAATGTTTATATACAAGATGATCTAAATATAAGACGGCAAAAAATTAAAAAAAAAAAAAGAGTGAGAGAGAGAGAAAGAGAGAGAGAAAATGTGAAATTATTTTAAGTCTTATTTTCCTTATTTGGAAAGTGGAGATATTATTAATGCTTGCCTCATGGAGGAATCATGAGAATTGCATGAGGAAGTACCTGCAAAGTGCTTAGGAGGCCAGTCTGACTCTATAACAGGTATATGTTGAGTGAGGATAATGATGACTGCCTTTCGCAAACCTCAGTGGAGCCTGGCTGGCATATAGGCTCTAGGTATGTGATTTCAGAATAAGAACCATAGCTGGCCAGTGCTTTAAGGAAAGACTCCTGCTTAAGATAGATGCAGGATCTCAAAGATGTAGGTGATTCCTCCCATGAACTACTCCAAAAACATTGCTTGTCACTAATGTGCCACTTAAATGCTTGCCACAGAAACAGCTGCCACTGTAACATCTGTAAGCTTGAAAGTACGGATCAAGTTCACCCACAACTCCACTACTTCCTGGACTTTGATCTGGATTTGCAAAAGAAGTTAAAAAAGTAAACTTATTTCTCTCCTTCAGTCTTCCACGTAGCATTCTGCCATTCTCTCACCGCTCTCTTCCCTTCTCCTTTCTTCCTTCTCAACCTACTCACAGCTGCCTCGGGTCATCTCTCTTGCCTTGGTCATCTCTCTGCCCTGTCATCTCTCTTGGAGTCTCTGACAGTCCCACTCCTGGTTATATCCCTATTTCTGTTTGATTTCTTCCTACTCACTAACATATCTCCCCTCTTACTACTGGATGCATCTTTTAGAATTCAGATCTGAGCAATTCCATTCTTATTTTAAAAACCTTTTCTGGCTTCCTATTTTTCACAGGGTAAGATTGATTGGTACAGCAGAAACATTTCTTCACTGAACCTCGATATGCTTCTCCGATGCATTTCAAACCAATCTTGCCAGCCAAGTGTCTTCCTTGAACACATTATTTAGTATGCCTTGCCTAAAAAGCAAGCTGATCCTGTCTCTGGAAAGTTCTCACTCTGTTCCCCTGTCTGTGAACTCTTGTTTCATCTTCCTTTATCAGAGATGTGTTTTTTCTCTTCACCCAGAAAGTTTTTTCTCCTTCCTTTTAACCATAGTAAACTTTCTCTCATGGTATCATGTGGCATTGTGATCGACTGCTTCATGCCTGTCTACCACTGAGCTTCTGGAATGGTTCCCTGTTATCTCCACAGCTGATAGTTGATGATTTGATTGACAAATACTTTTCAAATCCCTATCGTGGGTACAAAAATTTCATTGTTAGATGCATAAGAAAGTACCTCTAGGAGGTCTCAGATAAAATGCAAATGTTACTTAAATAGCATTCACTGTATTAGTGTAGACTATATAACAAGTTTAAATGTAATTGGTTAATTCACCTATGGAATATATAAGCTTCAGCCAAAGATGGATGCAGGTACTTAAAAAGTCATCAAACTCTTTTTTTTTAATTTTATAGTTTATTTTTGAGACAGAGAGAGGCAGAGCATGAGTGGGGGAGAGGCAGAGAGAGAGGGAGACACAGAATCTGAAACAAGCTCCAGGCTCTGAGGTGTCAGCACAGAGCCCAACGCGGGGCTCGATCCCATGAACTGTGAGATCATGACCTGAGCTGAAGTCGGACGCTTAACCGACTGAGCCACCCAGGTGCCCCAGTCATCAAACTCTTTTGTACCTGCTCTGAAAGACTTCATCCTCAGATAAGTCCTGTCCACTTGATTGCTCATACAGAGCATATAAGCCCCAGTAGACTTACACCTGGCCAGATAACAAGCCCTGAGAAAGTCCTTATTTTCTAAGAAATAATGAATGCAGAAATTATGGGTGTGATTTTTACTTGGTCAAACTTAGGTCATGTGTCAACCCCTAAATGAATCTATGTCTTACTGCGATTTACTAGACAGAGGTCAAAGGCAAAACTTATGGACAGAGAGAAGAGGGGTGGTTTTCTAAAGGAAAGTTTTTATTAAAATAGGAGAGGGGGGAAGGAGAGAGAATTTGATATATATGTTAGACAAACAAAAAATAGTTAACCCCATCGAAAGGTTAACAACAACAAATACATATACATATATATGCCCACACATACATACATATATATGTATATATATTTAACAATATTAATCCATGGGGTCCCTCTTTCTCCGTCTTCAAAGCCCATCTCAAATATAACTTCTTTTATGAAGTCTTCCCTAGAACCCCCAGGAAGAGTGAATCTCTTGTGCCCCAGCTCTTGGTCCTTTCTCCATTACTGCACATAAATTCATGTTGTATTGCAATTGTCCATTCAGCATGGTCTTCTCCAGTGGGCTGTGCATCCCTTAGGATGAGGCTAGACAGCATATTCCTTTTCTTCTTGTACATCGTCAACTCTTTTCTGAACTATTATGGTAGCCTCTTTAGAAACGTTTGCTAATCGCAGGCATGGATGAGCAAGAGGATACAAACTGAGAGATAGAATAGGAGCTGGTCAAGAGACAATAGGCCCAGGAAAGTTCTGTCCACCTCATGAGAGTGAGACCATAAGCATGGGACAGATTCTCCGAGCCACCTACTGTCTTCTTGCACTCTGCATTGCTATAGGAAAGAATGTATTGGCTAGAACTCAGATAAATCTGATGAACATTATTATCTGTCCACTTATTAGCTAGGCAAGTTATCTATCTTTTCTGAGCCTCTAGTTTATATTCTGTAAAACAGGAATTATACTATCGATAAATATAGCAATTAAGAAAATAAAATGACAAAGTGAATTCAAAAGCGAATGGTGGCAGGCCCTCAGTCTGCATTAATTTCAATTCCTTCCTCATGACTAGCTTCTTTGTGGTCACAGTATTCTTTCATTTGTTCAACCTGTACAGGGTACACTTTTTTCTACACATGCCTTCCCAGTAGGCCTAATGCACATATTTCTTCCACTTTGCTAGAAGCAGAAATTGGTGAGTATTCTGACTACAGAAGGTTGGAATCAGGCAGCAGTTCATGCAGGGGTCTCACATGGGAAAGATTTAGGTAATCATGCACAAAGGAAATCATGTGCCCACTGTGCTGTAGATTACAGCACTGAGAGAACCCACATCTAGAAACTAACATACAAAAAAAATGTTGGCTAATGTAATTAAAAATTCAAAGTGATAAAATTATGTGATTTCTTTCTCCTCTCCCTCTCAACACTTCTTATCTCCCATTCTCCATCACTTCCCATCTTTTATCCTTTCTTATTGGTTTTTTCTCATTCAGACTGTCCATACAGCCAGAAAAATGGGGCTGGTAGTTCTTACTTTCAATGTTCTTTTAGCTTTTCATCACAGGAAGAGAGCTCTCTCATTCTCTTTTCCTCTCTCTTTCCCTGTTCCCCATTTATTTCCCCCATGCTATGCCTAGCCCTTGTCTCCTCAGGCTTTCCTTCCTTCCTCTGCTCTCACTTTTCCGTATTCAATCTATAGGTCACCCCTACTTAGGCCAATATCTATGCCCCTGGACCAATCTCTTTTTGCACAAGGGAAGGGATGAAGCACTATGATGGACCAGGTTTGAATGGAGGGTCCAGATGCACAGTCAAGTTCATCAAAGGGTCCATGGTAGATAGCTCTATCAGAATTCCAGGCCATAAAGAAGGAAGGGTACTGGAGAGGCATTTAACAGGTGTCCACAAATCCCTGAGAAAGCTCAGTGTCCTTGGTAAGGTAACAACAACCATGGAGGCTTGTATCATGGTACCCGAAGAACTCAGAGTTTTAACAATTTGAAATTCTTTCAGATGCATTTCTACTGCATTCAAACAGCACTCCTGGACAGGATCCCCATATAATAGAAAGGTGGGTTGGATCCAGGGTAGTGCTCAAAGGAAGCCTGAGATTTATTTTTTATTTTATAATATTAATGCTTAATTTTTATTTTATAATTAGTATACTCTATTTTCTGGAACAGTCTTAGGTTTACAGAAAAATTCAGAGAAAAGTACACAGAGTCCCCATATACAACCTCAGGCTCTCCTACCCCAGCATGGCTGCCCCTATTATAGTATTGGCATCTTGCATCAATGTGGTCCATTTGCTACAACTGAGGAACCAATACAGACACAAAATTATTAGCTAAAATCCATACTGTATATTAGGATTCATTCTTTTTGTTGTATATTGTATGGTTTTTGACAAATATCTAATGACATGTATCCACTTTACAGTGTCATAAAGAATAGTTTCACTGCCCTGAAAATTTCCTGTGCTCCATGTATTCATCCTTCTCTCTCTTTCCCCTGTAGCCCCTGACAACCACTGATGTTTTTACTTTCCCTAGTTTTGCCTTTTGCAAAATGTCATATTGTTGGAACTATGTAGTTTGTAGCCTTTTTGGGCTGGCTTCTTTCACTCAGCAATAAGCACTTAAGAATCCTCCAGATTTTTTTGTGGGTTGAGAGCTCATTTATTCTTTTTTTGTTTATTTATTTTTGAGAGAGAGAGTTCAAGGCATGAAGGTGCAGAGAGAAGGGGACAAAGGATTGGAAGTGGGCTCCACACTGACATCAGAGAGCCTGATGCAGGGCTCGAACTCACAAAACATGAGATCATGACCTGAGCCAAAGTTGGATGTTCAACCAACTGAGCCACCCAGGTGGCCCAAGAAAGCTCATCTCTTCTTATTGTTGGTGACATTCCCCCGCATGGCTCCAACATAGTTTGTGTATACATTCACCTGTTGAAGAACAGCTTGGTTGGTTTTACCTTTTGGCAATTGTGAATGAAATTTTTATCAATGTGCAGCCACAGGTTTTTGTGTAGATTACAGTTTTCAACTCATTAAATATCTGGGAGCACAACTATTGCACTGTGTCGTAAGGTTATGTTTGCCTTTATTAGAAACTGCCAAAATGTCTTCCAAAGTGGCTATGCCATTTTGCAATAGTACCCGCAATAAATGAGAGTAACTTTTGCTCCACATTCTTCCAGTATTTGTTGTTTTCATTGTTCTGGATTTTCCATTTTAATAGGTGACTTGCAGTACAGACTTTTTATTCAAAGTTATCTGTTGGTGTCATCCTGTATGACTTCAAATAACTACCTTAATATTTTCTTCAATAAGTCGCAGTTTTTAACCATGACCTGGCTAAATGCCCTCTTTATCCTCATCCAAGGCCATAAATTGGGAACAGAATTATGCAGAACCCTGGGCTTCGTTCCATTCTTACCATCTCTACTATCCTGTGTGGAGGTGCTTGGAACCTATACAATTCCCTTGATTCTTAAGAACATGAAAATCTTAGGACCTGTATTATGATCCTTGTTTCAAACCCATTAGCTCATCTTATGGCTATAGGCTTTCCTAGGAGAGCTCCATATCTTTATCACTGTGTTCTGAACCAGTGCCAGTCTCACTGGACACAGAGAGATTCTGAAGCAATAACTTCAAAACTCTGAGTATCCAGTTCCTCATTTGAAACATAGCTCTAATGTTACCCACCTCAAAGAGCTTCTGAGGGGTTGCATGAAATAGCTGGTATGAATTTTCTTGGAATAATTCACTTCTCAACCAACTGTTTCCTCCCTTCCTAGTTAGTTGGTATCCACATAAACCTCTGCAGCTGACCACACCACTGTCTAATTCTTGTAAATGCATAATGTGGGCCTATCTGAATCCATACTCCTTCCCTCCCACCTCCAGGATTAACCAAGCAAAATGCCAATGGGGAAGAGAGGAGAACTAATCACTGTTGGACCTATGGGAAACAGGCTTGATTTTTCTACATCTCTTTTTGCTCTACAAAAAGACATTAAGGGGTTTCAAGAGAAAAAAAAAAGTAGAAAGCTTTTGTTTCTATCACACAGGCAACTTTTATATGCCTGTATTATGATGTCTGTGTGTCGCATATGTGAGACCAACTTACAGAGATCCCAATTGAAACCTTGAGTCCACCTGATGCTCTCAGCTGGAAGGAACCAGGAGGATGATCCATCCCTGCCTTATTATTTTGGCAATGAAAACACTGAAGTCCAGAGAGAAGAAGCAAGTTCATACAGCCTCTAGTTCAGAACTAGGGGCTAAAACTCCTTGACTTGAAGACTTTGTTATAATAATAGAGCAAATACAAAGCCTGCCTTGGCTTCCTTTATGGGCTTAGCTTCAGGCTCTGCTTCCACCTGACTCTGTTCTTCCTTAGTGTCCCTATTATTTCATGCCACCTCTACCTCAACCACCTGAAGGATCACCTGGTAACTCTTCAGGTTTCCATCTCTGCTTCCTGGCTTTTATCTATCTCACTTAGGTTCTCCAAGGACTAATGATGGTCAATGCTATCTCTCCAGTATTATAGCCCTAACATATCTGTGTACCTCTCTTTCTATCAAGACTCTTGGCTCCTTGAGTCCCATCAAGATATTCTCTCTCCCCACCATGTTGTTTTAGTACAAAGCCTTCTGTCCTCCATCTGGGAGAATAATTTCTTATTCCTATTTTGTTTTGAAAGTATTAACTTAAAATTATATATTATATTTATGTATGGTAACATTTATCCTTTTTGGTTTATAGCTCAACGTATTTTGACAAATCCATTGATATCACCATTTGTAACCACCTTAGTAACCACCATTTCAATGAGCACAAAATACCGAGGACTAACTTTTAAATAGATTGTTCAGTGACACTTAATGCATTCTTTATTTTTATTCCTAGTAGTTATCTTCAAATTGCATCTTCTGATCTGGATGACAGATTCAGATTAATTAAAATGACTTGTTAAAATTTTCTAATGGTTACAAGATTAAATTTTAATTGCTGTAGGTAGCCCATTGTCCAAAAAAATATCCAAAAGATATCTTTTTTTTTTTTTAGGGAATTTGATTTTAAAAATTAAAGTTTATTTATTCTTGAGAGAGATAGAGACAGACAGAACATGAGCAGAGGAGGGGCAGAGTGAGAGAGGGAGACTCAGAATCTGAAACAGGCTCCAGGTTCTGAGCTATCAACACAGGGCCTGATGCGGGGCTCAAACTCACGAACCTTGAGATCATGACCTGAGCTGAAGTTGGATACTTAACTAACTGAGTCACCCAGGTGCCCCTAGAGCATTTTAAACAGTGGAAACAAAAAAACAAAGGATAAAATAAAATAGTGGAAACATTTCATGGATTCCTAACACTCTCTTTCATGGAGTCTACACTTGGATTTGAGGGCTATGAGTTGGTCTGGTCTAGAACTGGGTCAGAATGGTTTCCTTAAACCTCTTGAAGTTATTCCAGGGGATCCCCCTGGGGGGACACAAAAATGGTTGCAAAGTTTATAGCATGGGTCTTGGAGATATGAAGTATTATTCCTGGCACAATATTAGAGAGCCTCATATATCAAGTCATTTTGATGGCTAAGTCAGTATTGATCTCTACATTCTCAAATATCAAAACCAAGTTGTCAGCGATAAAAAGAAAGTGGCCAGAGACCTCCCAGGAATTTCCTGCTAGAAAAAAAGAAAAGAAAAGAAAAATTCTTGCTCTTTGCTGTCCAAATGCTCAGCATGTTAAACCTCACTTTGAATCAGTCTCTCAGACAGATAATGAGGTGGTAACACAATACAGGACTGTAATAGAAATAGATTGAGTGAAAAAGAATTTCTCAGGATATGAGCTTAGATATGTATACAAAACCAGGCAGAAATCATTAATAAAACTCATTCTTTGGCCTCACTCTCAATCTGTCTTTCCTGTCTGGTTGCAAACTGGGATTTTTTTTGAAGGGAATAACACATCAAACAACACATCTGCGTGGTTAATGAAGGTGTCAGACTGGAGTTGGGTTTTAAAATGGAAATCCTTTGGCAAACTGCAATACGGAGATAAGATACTTTTTATGGATTGCAAGAATTTAAATACTTTGAGTTGCTTTCACAGAATGTCCTTAAATTTTAATAATATCCAGACATTCTTATTTTGCAGTGAATGAATAAGGAGAAAATGTGTCCTACATTGCCATAATTATGTACAGACTAGGTATTTTGAAAATAAAATAACTAGGGAATCATAGTTTTAAAGAAATTAATAGAAATAAAAGGGACTACAGAGCTAATTTCATCTACTCTTTCTTTTCACAGATGAGAAAACAGAGGTGAACTTACTTATTTCCTCTAGATTATTAAATAATGACAAGAGTAGCAAGGAACCAGGGCATTTTAGAGCCGTGACTTAAAATCCTGTTAGAAAATTGGCATTAGAGGAGCGCCTGGTGGCTGTCCATTAATCGTCTGACTCAGTTTCAACACAGGCCATGATCTCATGGTTTATAAGTCTGAGCCTGGTGTTAGCTCTAAGAGGAGCCTCCTTGGAAGTTTCTCTCCCTCTCTTTCCGCCCCTCCCCCACTCATGCACTTTGTCTTCCTCTCTCTCTCAAAATAGGTAACAAAAACTTTAAAAAAAAAAAGACAGAAAAGAGGTATTGCTTATACCAGACATGTGACCCATGGGTGGGGGACTGAGTTTCCTTCAACATCTCTATTTTTGCCCTGAATACATAAGAAGTTTAAAGAATAGGGGAGTGAGAAGTGACTTAGATCAGAATGGCGTGTCAGAAATCCTGAGTTGGTGAGGCTATTTTGCCTGGAGAAATCAATGCTAATAACTAACATAATTGTACCAATAGAAGGAAGAAGGAAACAGTGGATTCTAACATTAGAATTAGTCTCCTCTGTACTAGATCTTGGCAATCTTGGGCAAGTTTGGGTTTTGTTTTAGGCTTCATTTTATTCGTAAATAAATAAATAAATGTATATAATATAATTAGACATATACATTTAAATATATTATATAAATTTATTGTACATTATATTATATATTATTTATTATATATTATATACACTTATTAATTTTTAATAAATTATACAAATTTTAACAAATTATATAAATTAAATTATACACATTTAAAAAGGTATATAATTTTAATAAGAAATATTTGTTCAAGTATTTATTATATATTTATATTTTTAATTAAATATGTTTATACATAATTTTTCATTATGCATATATTTTCAATATCTATATTTCCTATACATATGCATATATATTTCATGTATATATATGTAAAATGAAAGGAGATACCTATTGCACACCATATAAAAATAAAATATAATAATAAAATACATTCCTGTCAGATAGTCCACCTCAATGTAAAATATAAAACAATAAAGCTTAGTGGGTTGAGCACTGGGATTCTTGATTTTGGCTCAGGTCACTATTCCAGGGTTGTGTGATCGAGCCCCAGGATGGGATCTGTGCTGACAGATCAGAGGCTGCCTGGGATTTTCTGTCTCCCTTTCCCTCTGTCCCTCTCCTGCTTAAGCATGAGCTTTCTCTCTGTCTCTGTCTCTCTCTCTTTAAAAAAAAAAAAAAAAATGAAGGAGGATATCTTCATGAACTTGGGGCAGGCAAATAATTCTTAAAAAGACACAAAATGGGGGTGCCTGGGTAGCTCAGTCAGTTAAGCATCCAACTTCGGCTCAGGTCATGATCTCAGAGTTGGTGGGTTTGAGCCCCGCATCAGGCTCTGTGCTGACAGCTCAGAGCCTGGAGCCTGCTTCAGATTCTGTGTCTGCCTCTTTCTCTGCTCCTGCTGCTAGCACTGGGTCTTTCTCTCAAAAATAAACAAACATTAAAAAAAGACACAACAATGATAAATGATAAACTGGACTACATTAAAATTAAGAATTAAGAATTTCTGTTTTAAAAAAATATCCTTTTAGAGAGTTAAAAGGCAATCCACACAATTAGAGACTATGTTTAAAACACATATGCCTGACAGTGGATGTGAATTCAAATGTAGAAAGGACTACTGTAGTAGGAAAAGGCAGACAACACAATTTTTAAAAATGGGTAATAGACTTGATCAACTACTTCATAGAAGATATTAAACCAGCTAATAAACATAAAATACAGTACTTAACTAGTCATTAGGGAAATATAATTAGAAGTGCAGTGTACTATTGGTACACCCCAACCACAATGGGTAGAATGGAAAAAGACAGAAGATGCTAAGTGAGGGGGTGGAGGATGTAGAGCAACTAGAGACTCAGACCTTGCTCGTTGGAGTTTAACTTGATGCAGTCATTTTGAAAGAAATATAACAAACAAAAAAACCCAGAGTTGAACAGGAAAGCATGCTTTATGATCTAGCAATTTATTCCCTCCATAGGCATGTGTACATATGTGGGCCAAAAGACCTGTACAAAAGTGTTCATAGCAGTATTATTTGTAATAGACCAAACCAATCCAAATGTTTATGAACAATCAAAAGGATAGTTAAATTTGTATGCTCAGGCAATAGAATGCTGCCCAGAAAGATCAGTAACACACTGCAATGACAAACAACAGCATGAATGAATCTCACCAAATAATGTTGAATGAAAGAAGCCAGTCCCCCCAAAGTACCCATTATTCTATTTCACTTATATACAGTTCAGAAATAGGCAAAACAAACTGATGATGTTACAAGTCAGGATGCTGGGTGTTGTCCACAGGGGTAGGTGAGAAATGGAGGGGCAGCGGTGACTTCTGGGGTTCTGGTCTTGCTCTGTTTCCAGAGAGAAGAGCTGATTATATAGATGTACTCATTCTATTGAAATTCATGCATTTGTATTCTTTTCTGTATATGTTATTTCTCAAAAACTTTTGAGAAAAAATTGATAGGAGTCAGAGTAGAGCATGTTAAGAGGCAGTATTTATGAAGATTCAGTTTACAAACAGTAGTTCTGGGGAGTTCACTGAAACAACAGATTTTAGAGCTCTATCTCCATAGAAGACTGTTGTCGGGATCAGAGCAGGGTCTATTTCGAAATAAGCAACCTGGGGAATTCCAACTCAGATGGGTTCTTGGACCACATTTTGAGAAGCATAATGTTTTTCAACTGTGATATTTTGAAGCTCTGCAGGCAACTAGCCATTCAAGCTAATCGTAAAATTATGAGGTTATCTTCACTAAGATTTTTAACTTAAGAAGTTAGCATGGAAAAATACGCCATCATGATGCCAGCTGTAGGGCTTGCTGTTTTCAAGAGAGTCATCCTTTTTGGGATATTTTTCTGCTTAATAAATAGCTTTCTAGAGATCTTGGAAGTAGAGACTAGGGAAGAGGAGGGGTTCTGATAATGGGTGTGGAGCATTTCTTGTGCTCAAGGCACCACTTACAATCTGGTAGCTGACAGGAGTGTGCCAAAGTCATTATAATGTGAGCACTTTTATGGCATCCCTAGAAATGAGTTTGGGACCCAGTGGAATACATCACTGAGACTGTTTTCACATAGAAAGGCCTCAGAAGGTAGAAGTGGGATACTGCATGACTTCACTAAAGAGATGCTGCCAGAACATTTGTCCTTTGTGATGTGCACAGTAAGAATGTGCACAGCCCAGTGGTAGTGAAGAACACTGCATTTTGTGTAATTCTCTGGAGGCAATTAGTGATAAAACATGCAACATGTTTTGCAATAAACGATTTAATACTGTTTGTCTCATGGAACATTTTTTTTTCATGTAACTCCTTAATATGCACGTTATGGAAACTGCTGGTTTAATGTATATGCCAGTGAAACAAATTTCTCAGTTTGACATTGGTTCAGGACTACCATCAAGGCGACAAAATGACTGAGAGGTGCAAGGTGAGGGAAACAGTAAGGAAGAGTGGTTTCATCTACCAGATGAAATTGGGAATACATCACCTTTGGCTATGATTCTATCAAATCAGAGATAAAACATTACTAATATGACTATTTTTTAAATCTTGATTTTGTATACTATTCAAGATCTTTGATGAGAAGTAGTATGTGTCTTGACTTAATTTTAAAAGGAAAATTATTAAAGATGTTTAATAAATTCAACAAATGTATGTGCATCTTTACTTCTCTCTACTTTTCTCTATGGTGTCTCAAGAAAAGAGCAAAGTTTCTTCCTTTCATAATTCATTTATCCACTATATTTTTCACCCTATTTTCCCTTAGCCCTTGAGTGATTTTGCTTCATCAATAAAATCTCTTTTTCCTCGATCTTAAAACCTTTTCTCTTTATGGGCTCTTTCCTATCAGAATATAACCATACACAAGCATTTTTAATTAAAAAAAAAAAGTCCTCTCTATTCTTCTTTCCATTCCTTTGTTCAACCTTGTGTACGCTTCTCTGCTAAACTACTTGAAAGAAATGTCCAGCCACACTGGAATCACTTTCTCACTATTCAATTCCCAAGTCATTGGAGTCTGGTTAATGCCTCCATTATATCTCTGAAGCTGCTCATTAAAACTCATCAAAGCCCTCCTAGTTGGTGAATCCAATAACTAATTTTCAATTGCTATCTTAACTTGAGGTTTCTGGAACATTTAATCTTATTGATCTCTCCTTCTTATTGAAGTTCACTTTCTCTTTGGACTCAGCCACACCAGTTTTTCCTGTCTCCCTAGTTACTTGCAGGAAAGAATTAATTTTCCAGACCATAGCTTTCAATAAAGGGAAAGTGCTAGCTACTCTGTTCCTTCAAAAATAGTCTGGTAAGAGTGAGCATCAAGTACCCTCTTCCCCTGTGGCTCAGTCCTTCACAGGGAAGGCATGCAGGACTAATCCACTCACCTTGGGGATGACTTACCTGACTGGGGAGATAGCTGAAACCCTGGATTTCATTTACCAGAGGGTAATTTCTCAGCTCATAAAGGAAGTTCATGGCTCTTTTTCTGTCCATAGATATTGACTCAAATTGTGATCTTAGTCCTCAGGTGGGAAACAGGCCTGTTCTCTCTGCCCTCTTCCTTGAGTTTTTTTTTTTTTTTCTTTCTTTTGTTTACTGGATAGTTATGAGAGATTAAGCCTGTTAAAAATAGGAAAATGCACCTTGTTTGGGGTTACTGTCTGTGACAGAGAGCTAGTAGGAGGCCTCTACATTTTTGGCTGTAGTCTCCAGATATGCCTTTGAAATATATGAGTCAATGTCACATCAAATGAAGAAAACAGAGACCACTCTAGGTAATTCAAATTTAGTGCAGGTTAATGTGAACAGGTTTAATGGGTTACATAAGTGATATGAGCTGAGAAGCCTATTAGCTCATGGTGAAAAGTCAAAAAACAAGAGATTTTGACAACACTGGGAAGCCGCTTCTAGGGCTGAAGAGACAAAGAGAGGAAGGAGGTGTTAACAGTACCCAGTAGCTTAAACTTTCTTGTGGGAGTTAAAATCAGAGCAAGGCCTTCCTCATTCCACAGAGACAGAAGTACTCAGAAGCTGGAGCCACTGGGGATACACAACCATTTTCATAAAATGCCCCTAAACCACTCCCTTCAATTTCTACCAGTATTATCCATTGGCCAAATACACTGAGAAATCCACTGGCCTGGTACCATGGAAAACAGAGTTTATAGGAGACATTCATAGGTAGGGTTTTGGGAAAACCCAACTTTTCTAGTTCTATGTTTTAGGAGTTATTGAAACATAAATAAAGCTGCTCTATTGTATCTCACAGAGATTGTTTTTTCTCTACTATTTATAACCTGGAGAGGATAAAAGGTGACTGATTTGGACTCCAAACTTCAACAGTTTCTTCTTGTCAGTTGTACATATGTGATCCTCTACATCTACTGATACCTAAATATTGATATTTCCAAGGTTCTCTTCATTATTTCAATAGCCATTCTTAACTGACTCCCTAGAGCTATTATGTCCAGCTTTGATCTATCTCCTGAATTTCAATTCTGTAACTTCAACTGTTTGACTGACTTCTTCCTAAAATATCTCACTTGCAGGATAAGCTGGTGCATTCAAGCCAAAACATCCCCAATAGAAAGCACCTTATTCTCCAATGTATTCCTCTTCCTTCACTGCTTATCTTAATAAATAGTACCCACATCCTCCCAGTTGTGCAATCCAGGATCATGGCAGTCTTTCTTTATTCATCTTCTATAGACATCATCTAATTATTCAAAGGGTTAATTATACACACATTAAATATCTCTCAAGCTCAGAACATGCCACACTCTAATGGTCTCTTCTTAAATCTGCTGCTAGAATTCTTTCTTAGGCTCTAATCTTCTCTCATCTGTGTGATTGAAACATATCTATCTTCCTTGACTCATATTTTACTCCTTTAGTCCATCTTTGATGTGAGCTATCAGCTTATCTTTTCAAAACAAATTTATAATCACTTTATTTTCTTACTTGAAATGCTTCAAATTTTCTCTACTACTTTTAAAGAGACATATGTCCAGTTGCCTTGCTATATCATACAAATCCCTTTCTTCTCTGCTGTATCCAGCATTAGATCACTTTTCACCACTGATTCACATGTGTGTTATTTCAACCTGTGTGCCAGAAATGGAATGAACAAAAAAGAGGGTATCAGACAATGAGATCACACAGATAATGGGAAGTAGATCATTTGGACCCTGTAGGCTATGGGAAGGGTTTTCAATTTTATGCTTAAAGTGGCATGGGGAGTCAATTATAATTTTTGAGTATAAATTCATTCTAGCTGATGTACTGGGAAGAGACTGTACATAGTCAAAGATAGAATCATGGAGACTGACTATAATATTGATGACTGAAAATGATGCCCTAGGCCAGGGGGTGATGGTATTGAATTTGGTGGGATGTGGCTGGATTCCTGCTGTATTTTGAAGGTAGAGGCAACATGATTGCATGAAGAAGGACACACAAGAATGATGGGAGTGAAGAATCACTCCAAAGACTTAGACATGAACAATTGGTAAGGTGGAGTTGTCATCACTGAAAAAAGGAAGGAGGTGAGATTCAGTCTGAACTTGTTAAGGCTAGAGATATCTGCTCAATATTTGGGTAGAGATGGTAGTGACGTTGTATAGGCTTCTTGATTCTCAAGACTCAGTTGAAGTGTCAACTCCTTTCAGAACCTGTAAGCAGAAATAGGTCATTTATCTCCAGCTCCCCACTACATAAGATAGATTCACAATGTAAGGTTTTTGAATACTTGAATAAATGAGTGAAAAATTCAATGAAAGTAAAACTTTCATTCTCAGTGTGAGGACTAAATGAGATAAAGCAACCAGCGTAATGTCTGCAGAGAGCAACTCTGCTCATGGTCACATTCTTCCTGGAGTGGCTACATTCCAATGTCTCATTGAGATGGGAATATAAAGGCTAGGCTATTTCATCCCAGTGGGTACAATGCTAACGGGCCATTTTAACTACAGGAATTCCAATGAGATTCGTCAAGGCTGATACTGAGCCAGCATTTCAGCTTGACATCTCACTCCAATCCTGCTTCCTTCCTCCTTCTCCCCAAACATTTGTTGATGCCAAGAGCTCTTCCCAGCAAAAATTCTCTTCCTGGAGAAACAAGCTTACAAAGTTGTTATCAAGAGTGGTCTGAGATAGCAGTTGATAAAGTGGTATTTTGGGCCAAGATCACTAGCTGCCTGGCTGGCAATGAGAACTTAACAGTGGCAAGCAGAACACAGATAGCTCTTGGCACAAAGTGGTGGTCCAATCACTAACTTTTACTCACTGTGAACTGGGATTGTACACTACTAAAAAGAAATACATTAGTTCCTGCAGCATATTAGGTTCTGATTAAAGTGGGGGATAGAATAACCATAAGGACAGCAGAAGATGGGAAACTCCTCCTTGTAAACAAACATAGCAAATGCTGAGAGTGATTAATGGACAATGAAAAGCCAGAGGACATTTTTGACAGAGTTCAAAGAGGTTCTCATTTCCTGAAATAAGACAGCAGAGAAACCTAAGCCCTACAAGGGGGCCAGGATTTATTCAGCAGGTTAACTTAAAACTAGCAACAAAGTGGAGCGAAAATAGTGTTCAAAAAATGGTGCTGTAACAACCGGACATCTACATGCAAGGAAAAAAAAAGAATCTGGAAATGGATTTCACACTACAAAAATGAACTCAAACTGCTTGTATACCTAAATGTAAAATGCAAACTGTAAAACTCATATAAGAGAATACTTAGATAACTGTGGTATAACAATGAATTTTTTAGATATAACACCACTCATAAAAATAATAATTGATATGCTGGACTTCATTAACATTAAAACCTCTGCTCTGTGAAAGGCAATATCAACAGTACAAGAAGTCAAGCAATAGGTTGGAAGAAAATACTTTTGCCAAAGATATATCTGATCAACGATTGTTATTCAAAATATTTTTTAAAATGCCAAAACTCTTAAAACTCAACAATAAGAAAACAAACAACGTGATTAAAAATGGGCCAAAGATCTTAATAGACATTTCACCAAAGAAGATATTCAGAAGGCAAGTCAGATTACAGAAAGATGTCCCTCATCATATATCATTAGGGAATTAAAAATTAACACAAAAAGATATTACAACACATCTACTAGAATGGCAGAGAGCACAAAACACTGATAACATCAGATGCTAACAAGAACGTGAGCAACAGGAAATCTCATTTATCACTGTTGGAAGATGGTTTTGTGGTTTCTTAGAAAACTAAACATATTCTTATGATCCAGAAATCACATTCCTTGGTATTTACCCAAAGGAGTTGAAAGCTTATGTCCACACAAAAATTTGCACATGGATGTTTATAGCAGTTTTATTCCTAATGGCTCCAAATTAGAAGCAATCAAGATATCCTTCAGTTGGTGAATTGATTAATAAGCTGTGAAGCATCCAGAAAATGGAATATTATTGAATACTAAAAAAGAATGAGTTATCAAGCTGTGTAAAGACATGGTGGAAATTTAAATGCATCTTATTAGTGAAGGAAGCCAATCTGATAAGGCTATATGTTGTGTGTTTCAAATTATATGACATTCTGGTAAAGGTAAAACTATGGAGACAGTAACAAGATGAATGGTTGTCAGGGGTCTGGGCAAGGGGAGATGAACAGGCAGAGCACACAGTGACAATACTCTGCATGATACTTTAACAATGGATCCATGTTATAGAACATTTGTCCATAATCATAGAATGTACAACACCAAGAGTGAACTCTCATGGAAACTACACACTTCGGGTGATTATGATGTGTTGAGGTAGGTTCTTCAGTTGTAACAAATCTTCCACTTTAGTAAGACATATTGATAATGGGGGAAGCTATGAATGTGTGGGGGTAAGTGGTGTATGGAAAATATCTGTACCTTCCTCTTAATTTTGCTGTGAACCTAAAGCTTCTCTAAAACAAACAAACAAACAAACAAATAAACAAATACCACAATGAGGCAGATCTGCTATGCGAAGTTCAGAACACTGGTTGGGGAAAAAATGGAATGGGAACATCTAGGTTGATGAACCTGAACATCTTGATTTCCCACATTTCCCTGAATGGTCTGTTGCATTTGCAACAGTGGTCCATCCTTTCCTGTTTAAAAGCTAGCACATCTTCTTTCCTTGAAGGCAATTCGGAGACTTCTCCTCCAAAAGATAACAATGGTCCCTCAGGATGTTCCTTCATTCCTCTCCTGGACACTCAATCTGTAACCAGGTTAGGCTGCCTCATAGTACAGCTTTAGATATGCTTAACCTAATTTTTATTACGAGGCAAAAGACCATTCTCTAAAGGAACTTCAAGAATGGAAAAATAGCAAGAATTGGGTAGAATATATAGAGTTGGATTCTGAGTTTGCTTAATCAAGGAGTTTGTTCACTTTAGTTCCTGAACTCCTTCCGGGATTAGTTTTGTGCATGCATCACAGCTTGACTTCTTCCTTTTCTGAATCCTTTCCCAGCCTTCCAGGGATCAATTCCAAGGGCATTCCCTAATCAACATCGTGCACACTAACCTCCATCTCTGAACACAACCTATTACACACATAATGAAATCTTTGTAAATTGACTCTAAACAACTCACTCAGGTACAAAATATATACTGTAGGGATACATATTTTTGTTTGAACCACAAAAGACCTCATAAGACCTTTCTGAGAATAGAACTGACAGCTTCAAAAGTAGAGAGTCCTGCCACATGAGCAATTCCAGCAGATGAGATAGCCATGTGGAGGGAAGGTGACATAAGGGATTTATATTTAGAAAACTAAACTAGAAAAAAAAAAAGTAAACTTCTTTAGTTAACACAATTAGCTTTCAAACTTTATGAAAGGGGCTGTTCAAGTTGATGCAGGTCAAAGGACTTGGAAATTCACTTACTTGGCCTCCTTTTCTTTCTTATGGTTCTCCTGATTCATTTTTGGGGGAACCTTAGGGTTCCACAGAGCACACTTTGAAAATTTCTGGAGTAGATGCTCTCACAGCTTCCTTCCAGGCTTGTGAATTTATGGATTTATGATTTAGTGCAAAGTGACTCATCAGAAAGATTTGAAACAAAATAATATTACTTGAGTATATTTGCTATGCCCTAAGCATTAGAATTTTCTTAATTAGTAATTCATATATTCAGCATATGAACTATGATATAATCACATGTTTAAATATGCAATCATTTCTCAACTTGATTGTAATAACTTGTCTTTAATAAAAAGAGGTCCCCTTCGTTGCTATGTTGAGTAAATGTTAAATTAATCATGGACCCATGCCAAATCTGCTTTTAAAAAAAAAGCAGAAAATAAATTGCTTTTCCAAGACTGAATCATGCTGCCTCTCTTCCAAGAGCATTTTTGTAATTACTTCTTTGATTA
The DNA here is from genome assembly GCF_003009895.1 of Hyaena hyaena. Classification (NCBI taxonomy): domain Eukaryota; kingdom Metazoa; phylum Chordata; class Mammalia; order Carnivora; family Hyaenidae; genus Hyaena; species Hyaena hyaena. The sequence goes on along the minus strand of NW_024080932.1, from coordinate 1,403,017 downwards.
CCCAAGTGATAATATCGAGATGGATTCTTAACCTTTATACCAAACCTTTGTGTGAAAATACATTGGAAGAGATGGCCAATGATTTAATACTCCATACAAGGGGACAACCCTAAGCACTGCCTCACTTCTATAACAGACTGAATGGAGCCTCTGATGGAAAGATGAGATAACAAAGGGAGAAATTTTGGCAGGGAAATTACTTTCCTTTGAATCCTAATGGCAATCTTGAAAAAGCTAAGATTTCACATAGAGGTTGTTTCACACGTGAAGAGATTCAAAAGTAATACAAAATTCACTGCAACAAGTAGCTCTATGGGAATACAGTTTATAGATGTATGCCATGTGCAAGAAAACTCATTAAAATCAACTGTTTTAGTGACTTCACAAATGTTCAGATAGTTCTCAAGGAAGTTCTTTAATATCTCTGAGAAGTAGAGTTATGGGTTTTGGAAGGAGGGAACTTTCACATAATTGAATCGATCCACCTGTTGTACAGATGAAGAAACAATTTCATGGAGAAGTACTCTGCTAAGGCGGGTAGCCTTCTTCCAGAATGTGGCATATCCACTGAATTAAAGCCATTAATATTATTCTGTGCTCTCTATATGAAGATGACATGGTTTAGGTGGAAGCAGAAGTAGCTGTACTTACTACCATCATTCCCAATGACCCTCTGGGGAACTCTGTGCTTCTCACCTCTGAAACTCAGAGCAGAACTGGATTAGAGGTCCCAATCACCAAAGGGAGCGGATTGTCCCCGATGAGAGCCAACAACTCTCACATTGCATTATGAGTTATGGCTGTCAATTGGGAACTTTGGGTTATTTGTATCCAGTGACTATCAGGCATTAAGAAAATAAACATCTTGTCAGGGGTAGTTGATCCTGATCAGCAGTAGGATATAGGCTACTGACACACCATGGGGTTAGGAGGTATATATATATGGAACTCAGATAAACTATTTGGGTGTGTCTTGGTTCCTTCTTGCCTATTTGTGATAGAGAATGGACAAGAACAATGACTCTGCCTGAGAAAGGTATTATAATGAGGAGCTCAGATGCCTTAGGAATGAGGTTTAATTTACCAGGTAGCTGAGCAAGAGGGGGGATTTAGAATAGTTGATGAGAGAGAAAATGAGTGCCAGTACTCAGTAGCCGTGAGACAGACTACAGCAACAAGGACTGTAATTCATCTGGCTAGCCTCTGTCTTCTAAGTGCCTTCTCAGGAAGGGAGGCCCCCCACCCCCAGATACTTTGATACTTTTGCAGAAGAGTCATGCAGCACCAGGCGTAAACTGTGACAATTTCAGAAATGCACTGTTCTGCTTCTACTTTAAGAAAGGACTTGCTCCCATCTGGGAGGAATGTGGTTAGCTGACAGCCTCAATGTGTTAACTCCTCCAGGGTCCGCCTCTGCCTTTGAGCTGAAATCACACTCTTTTTGGAGTGTTCTCTGAGTAATGACTAAGCAAAGGGTGGTAACAATGGGATAGCCATCTCCATTCAATGCAGGTCCTCTCAGTTCTCAGCCTTCTCTTTGGGCCATTAGATTTGTACCTCGGTTTGATGCTCTTCTTGCTCAATTCTGCTTCTGCCTGCTTCTGCTACTTCTCAATAAAACTTCTGTGTTCCCAGATTTGCCTCAGTGACTCCTCTATGCCATAGTAGCTAAGGTCAGGTCTCTCTCTACTCCACCTTCTAGACATCTGTAACTGGTTGAATAAATTAGATATGGACCTACTCAGCAGAACTAATGCCCATATAGCACAATTTGAAAACTGCTGGAGTAAATGCTGTCTCTCACAGCTTCCTTTCAGTCTAGTGATTTTAAGATTTATCTAAAAGCAAAGCCCTAGAGTGAAGGTGTAGGAGATCTCAAACCACATCATCCAACTCTCCTGGCTCCACCATAACTAACAGCATGCTTTATTTTCTTATGGCTTCTCTTGCTTAAGGTTCCTATGGTAAGAGTCTCCAGATTAAATGTGGGAAAAGCTGTATGTAGCAAGATATTAGCCCTAGAAGTAACCAGAACCAATGATAGAACTTTCAATCAACTATTATTGAAGCAGAGTATAAAGAGGGAATGTTGGGAGACTGGGTCATATAATAAGGTGGACATGGTTTAGATCCAGACAGGCTTAAATGGTTTGTTGAAATTGCTTCCCTGCCCAGAAGAGGTGAATTGGGCACAGGGAGGCTATTTAGAAAGTGATTTCATTAAACCAGGGAATAAAGTATGGGTGCCTGATGAAAGACAATAGCAGTGAGAATGAGAAGAAAAATATAGGATAGGAGACATGCTAAAGAGGTAAATCAGCAAAATTAATGATCAGCAAAACAGCAGTTGGATGTGGTGGCAGTGAGGGGGGCATGAAGGAGAAACAAGAGTGTATCACAGGTTCGGGTTTAGGGTATATAAAAAGAGAAAGGTGACTGAGCAGATATTAAGTTGGGTTTTTCCCAGGTTGATTTTGAGGGGGCCTTGTTATATCTTGATGGAGACAGCAATGGTTCTTGCAGGATTTGACCCTCCAGGGCAATTGGTGTTTGGGATTCTTTGCGCTGATACCTGACTGCAGTTATAATATGTGTGGGCCTTTCCCCCACAATTGGATTGGCGTTGACCCTCTGTGTATATATGTGTATTCCCTGTGATTTGGAACACATTTCCCAGCCTTTATTAAGAGCACTACAAAATCTGATGAAATGAAGCAGTTCACAGATGGGGGGATGGGGGGAAGAATAAATGTATTGCATTTATAAGGAGGCCCAAATGCCTTCTTAGAATTAAGGCCAATTTTCTATGCATTTTAATTTAATGAACCATTCCAAATGTTGATACATGGACAGCTGCCCCCAATTAGACTTCTTCATACATGGTTTTTGAATTGAAATGGACTTTACAGACAACTTAAAAGAAGTTGAGCTTTTCATATCATAGATGGAATATTTATTCAAAAGTTTTCTAGTGGCACCTGGGTGGCTCAGTTAGTTGAGCGTCAGACTCTTGATTTTGGCTCAGGTCATGATCTCATGGTATGTGAGTTCAAGCCCTGCATCAGGCTCTGCATCAGAGCTGGCAGCTTGAAGACAGCTTGGGAGTCTCTCTCTCTTCCTCTCTATCTGCCCCTCCCCAACTTGTGCTGTCTCTGTCTCTGTCAAAATAAATAAATAAACTGTAAAAAAAAAAAAAAAAAGAAAGAATTAAAAAAAGGTTTTCTAATTTGCCTTTATCTATTTTAAGGATCTGTTGAACATCATTGTTGATTGTTATTTACCCGCTTGTACTGAGCACATCTAGGGGGTTTGCCACCACAAAGGGCAGCCCACTTCACTGGGAAACTGTAGTTGTTAGAAAGGTTTCCTTAGGTTGAACCAAGATCGTCACCCCTGATATGTTTTCACCCCTGATATGTTTCATGGTTGTTCCCATTCTTCCCTCTTACATATAACCTTGTGTCTCATGTTTGAAGTCATCCACCTTTACCCTTGACTTGCCTATTTTCAAGGTTCACTATCTCTCATTTCTTCATTATTGTCTTTGTTAACTAACTTCCAGTTCTCAACACTTTTGTCCTCAAATTAGCCAGTCTTTATTTTTTTAATGTCTAAGTGTTCTTAATTTTATTTATTTATTTTTATTTTTTTAATTAATGTTTTTTTATTTATTTCTGACAAAGAGACAGCATGAGCAGAGGAGGGTCAGAGAAAGAGGAAGCTACAGAATCTGAAGACAGGCTCCAGGCTCTGAGCTAGATGTCAGCACAGAGCCCAACACAGGGCTTGAACCCACGAACCATGAGATCATGACCTGAGCCGAAGTTGGATGCTAACCTACTGAGCCACCCAGGTTCCCCTAAGTGTTCCTAGTTTTATCCATAAATTTCCTTCTTTAATTTTTTGAGCAACTTTATCAAGGTATATTTTACATAAAATAAAAGGTCCCCATTTAAATGTACATTACAAGTGAGTTTTAACAAGTATACACACACATATAAGCAAAGCTACAATCAAAATATGGAAAACTTGCACCGTCCCAAAAGTTCCCCAGGGCCCTTCCTCAGTCACCCCTAATCCTTACCTGAGGTAATGACTGATCTCATTTCTATTCCTGTATGTTAGTTTTGCCTGTTTGTGAATTTCATGTAAAAGGAGTCATTCATTATATAGTACTGGGCTTTGCGTTTGTTCAACATATTTCTCAGATTCATGTGTTACAAGTATCAATAGTTCCTTTTTTTAAATTTCTGAATAGTATTCCATTGAACTGTAACACAACTTGTACAATAATTCACCCGTTAGTAGATATTTGCAGATATATATATGGGTGGTTTCCACTTTCAGACTATTATGAGTAAAGCTGAAAAGACCATTCATGTACAAGTTTTGGTGTGAACATATGATTAATTTCTCTTATTTATTCAAAAATCTAGGGCTATAACTGCAGGGTCATCCTATGATTTTTAAAATACAGAAACATGGCCCATAAAATTATACCTTTCCTAATGAGAAGACAATCTTTCTCCCTCCAAGAGATGTCTAAAACTACTTTCAAAGACATACAGTATCAATGCCCATACAAACATTCTCTTCAGGAAAAGCATACAATTTGAAATCAGACAGACCTGGGCATGAGGCTCAGCTCTGCCAATGATTAGGTGTGATACTTGGCAAGTTACTTAATTTCTCTAAACCTCAGTTCTTCCCCTCTGCAAAATGGAGATGACAGAAACATCTGCCGCAGAGTTTGTTGTGAGCACCCTAGTGAGATTTGAAAAAAAAAAAAAAAAAAAGGAAAGCATTTATCTCAAAGCCTAGCACATAGTAAATACTAAATGGCTAAATATATACAGTACAACAAGACTTACCGAATGGGTTGTCTACAGATTACTGTGTGAAACACGGAGGCTGGTCTCAACATTAAAGAATGTCATGAAGTATTAAAATCATTCTTTTTCAGGTGACCTGGGTGGCTTAGTTGGTTAAGCATCTGACTATTTCGGCTCATGTCATGATCTCACTATTGGTAAGACCAAGCCCTACATCAGGCTCTGCACTGACAGCTCAGAGCCTGCTTGGGATTCTCTTTCTCCAACTCTCTCTGCCACCCCAGCTCCCCAACACACTCATGTGCAAATGCTCTATAAACAAACGAACATTAAAAAAACAACAACAAAAAAACAAAAAAAAACATTGTTTTTCAAAAGCAAGGAGGAGGGAGGGGGGATAGAAGCTTTTATGCAATGAAACATAGTATTTACATACAAAATAAGGTTTTCTTTCCCCCCAAGAAACATTACTCCAATAGAAGTTTCCTATTTGAGTCCTAATAAAATATCTCACATTACAAAGCACTTTCTCAATTACTGTAGCTTGAACAAAGAACCACGCATTAGCCTGAAAGGACCTCAATCAATACTAGTTTGGATTGCTTAAAGAGGTCACTGGCAGAATCAGCTTAAAAAATAAAAAAGGCAAGGGAATTTAACACAATTTAGCAATTATTCCTGGGGCTCTCACTCATAATTGGAAGCTTAGATGCTGTTGTAAACAAGCCTCTTAAAGATGACTTTTAAAAAGAAATAGAGTAAGCAGTGACATCGTGGAGGTCAGAAATACATGCTATGAGGAAGAATGCAGAAACACAATAGAAAAACATATTGCAGGGTGGTCACTGGAAGCAAGGGACATCATCATACAGGGTCTCTGAACCTCTGTCCTTTAAGTAACTTTGATGTTAGTGAAAGTTAAATGTCGTGAAGAACTGGGGTAATGGCACAAAAACACTGGTCTTGAAGAAGGATGATAAGACATTGATGTTCACTTGAATGATAAAAAAAAAATCTATAACTAAATTCATTCATTCAAGAACTTAGGTCAATGCTTGACACATCTCTTTGGATTTTCCACATTGGGAAAAACCAAAGATCGACTTATATTTGGACATACAGGGTATTGCTGATCCTACTTTAGTGACAGTAAATGTATAAAAACCTCAGCAGGTACAAACCTGTGAATTGGAGGCCACTGGGTCTTTTTACAAAGAGAAGGGAGCTGCCTCTCCACAGGCTATGACTTTGATCATATGGAACCCATTGCCAGTTGAAGTGAGCAATGCCAGAAAGTGTGTTTTCTAGTTTAAAGAAAGTATCCATTTTGTTAGCAGCAGGAGGGAGCGGGAAATTACCCATGAACAATGCTGTTATTTTTGCAGCCTGGGGCAGAAGTAGTGAATAAAGTGGGGATTAAATTGCCAGCAGCACTACTATTTCAAGGCTTCAGAAATTATTTCAGGACTTTGATAATACATTCAGAATATAAACTGATGAAAATATCAAAGGTGTCACCCACAACCTGCTGGTGTGTATGCCTGTGCCCATATGTATGTGTCTGTGTATTTATGTATGTTTGTATATGTGTTCATACGTGTGTAGTTTTGACCATAGTCTTTTAAAATTTCAAAGAGAGACAGAACAAAATATTGGCATCATTTAGGGCCCTTTGCATCATAACTTAGAATCATAAGTTCAAGTTTTTGCCCAGATATGGGAGTTTTTAAGGTAATATAATATGCCAGACTGGTAAGTATCTCTCAATGAAAAGAGTATAATGTTTTTTGTGAGGTAATTAAAATTACTGCCAAGCATTAACATGAGTGCAAAAGCAATACAGTAGAATCTCAATTTGGGGACCTTAGGTCAATGATGAAAGCGTGTACCAGATAATGTGTGAGGTGACTGACCTATGTTATCTTAACTCATAAAGTCCTTAGATGTTATTCTTAAAATCATTAGATATTATTCTCTTTGAATTAGAAATAAGACACATCAATCTCAGAAAGAGATTGATGACTTATTCAAGGTCATACAGTTGTGGGGATGGAATCAAAAGTCATATCTGTGTGTAGCCAAATACTACATTCCTTCAAACAGAATTAAGTTGAGAGAGAGAGAGAGAGAGAGAGAGAGAGAGAGAGGGAGACTTAGTTAGTTTCATGATACTTTATTCTAGAGGTTAGAACAGCTTTGAGCACATAGTAAGTGCTCGATAAATATTCTTGATTAATATTTATTCAGTGAAGGAGTAGCTGACATTGCCTCCCCAAACGTATATATCTCCTCTCTATTCCACATCTCCTCAAGGACATTTCTCTCTCATTAACTAGAATACACACACCACACACCAGACGGTTTGACTTCTTAAAAAAATTGATCGGCTGGGCTGCTTCTTTAACAATCATAGTCCGTGAAGTGTCCCTACCTGTAGAGAAAATTTGACAGTGCAGGCAGCCCAATTTAAAATAAGATATATGTCCTAAGGAATTGTATAAAAATTAAATAAATCTCGATGTTTGTTTCAAATAAGTGCAGGTCAATAATATCCAAAAATCTCTGCTGGATAAACGTAAAATCACATAAGATAAGAGCAGAAAAGGCCCTTAGAGATCAGCTGTCAATAGCCTTCTCTCGGATTACAATAGCCTCTGCCACTGGTCTTCCTATATCCACCATGACCCTCCAGTTATCTCTTGTGACTGTAGTCAAAGTGATTTTATTTTTTAATTAAAAAAAATAATGTTTTATTTATTTCTGAGAGAGAGAGAGAGACAGAGAGAGAATGAGCAGGGGAGGGTCAGAGAGAGGGAGATACAGAACCTGAAGCAGGCTCCAGGCTCTGAGCTAGATGTCAGCACAGAGCCCGACATGGGGCTCAAACCCACGAACCATGAGTTCATGACCTGAGCTAAAGTTGGATGCTTAACCAACTGAGCCACCCAGGCACCCCTTTTTTTTTTTTTTTAAATTTATTTTTCAGAGACACAGAGAGACAGAGCACAAGTGGGGAAGGAGCAGAGAGAGAGACACACAGAATCTGAAGCAGGCTCCAGGCTCTGAACTGTCTGAACAGAGCCCGACATGGGGCTCAAACTCATAACAAACCCTAAGATCATGGCCTGAGATGAAGTCAGATGGTTAACCAACTGAGCCACCCAGGAGCCTCAAAGTGATTTTCTTAAAAATGCACATAAGTTAATTTCAGCTTCCTGCTTGAGATACCATAGCATCTCATTGCTCCTATAATAAAATCCTTTTCTTAGCCCACAAGGCTCTGAATATCAAAGGAGATATGAGCCAGACCATGTCCCTTTGTGCTCCAGCCACAAGTCAGCTTTCACACCTCAAAGCGTATGCTTCGGTGTACCTCAGGGCCTTTGTACATGCTGCCCCTTCCTGTTTGGGGCTATCTCACATTTTTACCTTATTAATGCCACTTACCCTTCAGATCTCAACTACAGGATCATGCTCTCAAATAAGATTTCTCTGACCCCTTACAGAAAATCAGGTTTGGCTTGCAGCCTTGCGGACCCCTGTTCCTTTACCTCAGTCTACTTATCTCAGTTTGCTTTTATAAATCTACTTCCATGAGCATGGCACTGGTGCTGGTCTCCCTTAGTAAATGGCCATTTTCATGAGGGCAAGGACTGGTTCTGTTCTTGTTCACCTTTATATCCCCAGCTAAGAACTCACCACATAGTAGGTGGTCAATAAATACTTAATCAGTTGGTGCCAATTCTCAACCTTGTTTTCATGGCAGTGTACCTTGATGGAATTCTTTGCGGAAACACCCTACAGTTACCCCACGGAGGCTTTGAAACCAAACAGTGCACATATGCTAAGTTTAACCTGAACAACAAGTGCACCACAGCACTGAGGAAATCTCCTGAAGTTAAGAAGGATCAAACGAATTATTAACCCAGAACTGCAAAAAGTCCCCTAACAAGAGAATGAGTTGACATTTTAGATGAGGAAGAAAGCCATACTGAAAACTGGAAAAGCAATGTCAAAAGTCAAGTTCTACAGCCAATGATGAAATAATAAGAAATTAATAAATAAGCCATCACCATTAACATCTGCAGAAGCTGCAGCCACATAAACATCATGTTTTATCATCATCTAGTTTAAAGTTCCACCATCTGAGCAGGCGGAGAAAGATCAGGAATTGGCGTGCAGGATGAGCTGGGACATTAAATCAATTACTAAATGTACAAGTAGTCTACAAGTAGTGGGATGTAAAGTCTCACTCATTATTTGTGCAGAGGCAGTTGTGTGGTAAAAATACCAGACTGCAAGGTATTAACATAGTTCACTGGACTTCTTGAGACCTGGTTTTAAGTCTTGTTTCTGCTTCTTACCTGTGACTCTGGACAAGTTTCTTACTATTTTGGAGCCTGTTTCACCATCTGAAAAATGGGGATAGTAACACTTCTGACTTCTTAAGGTCATTTAGAGAATTAAATAAAGCCATTCATGCAAAGTGCTTTCTATGAGCCTAACCCCTGATATGTACTCAATAAGTGATAATTGTTATTACTAAACAGCAATTTTGGGAAGATGCCATCTTAAAATAGGTCTTAGGAAAGGAAGATATAATAGATGCCAAAATGGTTAGAAATAAATAAGGAGATCCATATGTAACACTGAGATTATTCTTTTCATTTTTCCTCTTTGAGCTTTGGGGAAAAGAATATCATTCTCTATAAAACACTGTTGTATAGAGCTACAAATTAAGAATGATTGGCCCATTTCAGCATTTTTGCAAGAATAGTTCAGGGACCTCTAAGCCTTCAAGGTGAAAAGAAAGGAAGAAAGAAAGAGAGAGAGAGAGAGAGAGAGAGGGAGAGAGAGAGAGAGAGGGAGGGGGAGAGAGAGAGAGAGAGAGAGAGAGAGAGAGAGAAAGAAAGAAAGAAAGAAAGAAAGAAAGAAAGAAAGAAAGAAAGAAAGAAAGAAAGGAGGGGGAGAGAGAGAGAGAGAGAGGGAGGGAGGGAAGGGGAGAGGGAGGGAGGGAGGGAAGTTTTCAAATAAATATTAAAGGCTCCAAGGAACCTTACAACAAAAATCCTATTATACTCTGCTTAAATTAATTGATCACAGTACCCTTTCTTTGTTATCATAATTAGCATGCCAATGAGTACACTTTGTGAATTGCTTATGTATCCCATTCTTTTCCATTTGACAGATGAGGGAACTGGGCCAAAGATAGGCCAGTTATATGTTTTCCCTAAATGTTATGTTTGAATTAGAAAGAAATATGGAGCTGTAACCAACCATATGTGAGAATGAGAAAATGCATACCATGCAAAACACTGGTGATTCACTGGGGGACATATTATTATTGCCTAATAAAAATCTATACTTCTAATTTTTAACTTTGGGCATGTATAGAACCTTGAATGGGTAACAATAAAGATTTTTAAAATATTTTTTAAAATTTATTTTTGAAAGAGAGATAGAGACAATGTGAGCAGGGGAGGATCAGAGAGAGAGGGAGATACAGAATCTGAAGATAGGCTCCAGGCTCTGAGCTAGATGTCAGCATAGAGCCTGATGCGGGGCATGAATCCATGAACCATGAGATCATGACCGGAGCTGAAGTAGGATGCTTAACCACTGAGCCACCCAGGCACCCTAATAAAGATGTATTCTTAAACCAAACTCCTTTTAGAATTTCAGAGTATTATTTTATCAGGATTTAAATACGCTAGAATACTGACACAGATTAGCATAAAGAAACTAAGTCTCCTTGCTTCTTTTTATAATAAATCAGATGGAAGATATCCATGGGGTTTAGGATATCAGAGGGCATGGCAGATGATATTTTCCAAAAATGGCCAGAACAATATTTATAGTTCTATATATTATTCTAGAGCCTTGCCACCCCCCATCAATAGTTGGAGACTAGTTCTCTTTTCCTTAAATCTCAGTGGGAAAGGACTGCTCTTCCATTCCAGAGTACAGTTTCAACCTGTCTTCCTCCCAGGGTCCTTGCCACGGCTACCATATTGGGAGGAAGCACAGGCCGCATGAAGAGGCAACATGTAGATGCCAATTGACTGTTTAGATGGTCTCATAAAGAGACAAAGCCTCAGTCCACAGCCACTACTATGATGTGGTGCTAGATGTTAGATGCCATCTAGATATCATAAATTACTAGATATCATATTTGATACAGATAGCATCTCAGCTAGGTATGTAAGCAACAAAGCTTTTTTAGATTGATTCTAGTCCTAGCCTTCAAGGTTCTGATATTGTTGAACAGAAACAACCCCACACAGTTGTGACCTGTCATTGTCTATGAAACACGTTATTTGGGAGTATGATGAACGCTTGTTTTCTACCCTTAACTTTTGCAAAGTAGCCATAGCAACTGAAATGGGATAATTTGAAAAGGAGAAGGAGAAGAAAACCAACTTTTAATCTATGCCTACTATGTTCTATTGGAGCTACTTGTAATTAAATAACTCATTCAAATTATATAAATCCTACTTCCTTTGTATCAGGCATGTTTCTAAGTGTATTTATTACAATTCTATGGGGATAGTACATTATCTCCATTTTTAGGTAAGAAATTTTATATGTGTGCCCTTCATTTACCACTGTTGCTATAAATCTAGTGTATGTGTATATACACACATATATATACATATATATGTGTGTATATACACATACATACATACTACAATACTGACATAGGTTAACATAAAATACATAAAGACATATATATATATAAATATGCAATGATCATATGTGTGTGTGTATATATATGAATACTGACATAGGTTAACATAAAATACATACATACATATATATATGCAATGATTGTCATGTACTCTGCTCAAATGTGTGTCTGTAATGTGCATACCATAGTAGTCACTATGTTTCCAGAGAAGACTTGGTATTTCTATGCTTTTCATCTCGTCAAACACACCCTGTTACAATCTGATAATGATCATAGGGTCCAGCCAGTGTTGGTATTTCTCTGTATTCCCACACTGGCATCTGTAGTATATACCTGATAGCAAGTTGAAGGAGTGATCCAAGTCACAGCATTTCCCACTTAAATGGCTCCACTTAATAGTACCTTGTACCTGACTTACCTTAATCTCAAGATAAAACCTGACCTTTCCCTCTGGATTATGTTCCATATGCTTACCATGATTTTCTCTCTTTCAGATTTGGCAATCTAACAATAGGTTTTATCTCTCCAATGCCTTTGCTGTTTTGGTTTGATTCAATTCATTCCTTCAATAATCACTTATGAAATGCAACCTATGTCTTGGTGCATTAGTAGAAAATAGAACATCTCGTAACCTGTGGGCATCACTCCTTGAAGCATATGCTCTTCTGACTCTCTCCAGTTTCAGCATCATGCTAAGACAGACTGTGTTTCTACCCTGAGTCAACTCAGCACCCAAAGAACTAACTGAAAAATACCCTGCAACATTTTAGAACAGAAAACATGGGACTTAAGTCATTTTTCATGTCAGACTGCCTGGGTGTAAACCTCAGAATTGCCTTATATCAGCTGTGATTCCTGAAACAGTTTACTTAACATTATTCAGTCTCAGGCTCTCCATATATAAACCAGGTATAATAAGTTTTCTCATAAAGATGATGGAAGAGTTAGATGAGACCATCTGTGCAATGGGTATAATTTAGTTCCTCCTGTATGTCAAGTACTCAGTACCTGCTTGGGATGATAATGTCTGCCCTTCATGCACAACTTCACCCTGGGTGCTCATGGTTCCTAAGGTGGGTCTTGAGTCAGATATCACATTTTTCCCATTTTTCACTCTCTTCTGTGGTCATTCCTTACATTTGGCTTCAGGTCTTTCCATTTTTCTTGGCGACAGGTATCCTTTTTAGTGTCAGCTTCAATTTTCCTCTCCTTAGCTTTATAGGCCATTCCTCAGGAGACAGATATTACAGGGTTAGTGACCTATAAAAGGCTCTGCACATGCCACCTGTTCAAACATGGGCATATCTGAGCTGGTGCAAAGTGATGTGGGATAAAACAGAGCTCAGGGAAGAGGGCTAAATCACGTATAGCTAGTGCAGTGTCTAAGGTAATAGATTCTAGAGCCTGTGGTCACATGCTATCTGCCTCCATTCCAATCCCACCTCTGCTGGTTACCGGTACTATCATCTCGGGCAAGGTACCCAACCTCTCCAAGCCTTGGTCTCTCCTTGTGTAACATGGCCATAAGAATCACACCCTCCACTTGAGAATGCTGTGTAGTTTGAGTTAACGCTTACAGCGTTCTTAGCACAGTGCCTGGCACATTCTAAGCATTTTTATTGTTCATGTGTATTTGATGTCCTGCCATACCACCTCAGGTCCGTCACCAGTCCCACAGAGGTACATTTGGTGCCAACAGCAGATATCTATTCAGCTGTGGATTCAGCTGTGGCCATCTGGCAAGCAGTGTCTGGGAGTGCTGGAGAGTGAGGTGGCTTCCGTGTGGGGATCAGCAGCATCTGCTTCTGGGAGAAAAGCTTTCCATGCCCCCTGGCATGTGCTCCTCTCATAAATTCTCCCAGAAATGGGGACGCAGCTGAGCCCTACCAGTCGTGGAAGCAGGCGCACTCCCTTCTCTCAGCTTTATCTGTTTGGAGCTAGGGCCATAGCACCACTTGGCTTGACATGCGGCTGCTGGCTTATAATGGCTTTCCCAGCAGAGTCCCTGCAGGCAGCACTGCCATACTTCCTAGAGGAAAAGGGATCCTATTGCTAAAAGATAGCCATAGAGAAAAGAATGTTTATTTAAACAGGTGTAGGTAATTTAATTTGCCTCTCTAAAGACATTCAATGACTCCTGTGGTTCACAGAATGGCTTACCAAATATGTCCACACCCCAATCCCTAGAGCTTAGGAGCGTGTCACCTTAATAGCACAAGGGACTTTGTTGATATAATTAAGATTACTTTGAACTTTGAAACAGTGAGAGCAAACCTGGATTATCCAGGTGGCCCAGGTCTAATTACCTAAGCATTTAAAAAATGGAGAACTTTCTCTAGCCAGAGCTACCAGTTTATACCAACAAGGAAAAGTCAAGGGGATTCAAAGCATGAGAGGGACTTGGCCTCTTTTGCTGGAGGTGATTCCTTGGAAAGCATGAGAAAAAATATGGACATCGTCAAGGAGCAAAGACAAGACCCCCACTGATAACACCAAGGAAACAGGGATTTCAGTTCTACAACCACAAAGACTTTGATTCCTGAATGTGAATGAACTTGAGGATAAGTCATTCTCCACCCCCTGCAGGTAAGAACCCAGCCCAGATTCCACTGCTTTGACTTTCCCAAACCCTAATCAGAGGACCCAACCAAGTTCACCCAGACGTCTGACTGACAAAACTGGGGGATCATAGACTTGGGTTGTTCTAAGCCACTGGGTTCGTGGTAATTTTCTATAGCACTAATGGAAAACAAATACAACTTAAAAAAAATTATTTAATATGGCGTTAAGAAGGCCTGTCCTGGTTTCACTCTGATTTTCTCTATGGCTTCATTCCGTACTGCTCCCCCTCCACCTCAAATCACCACCTCTGACTGCCATTCTCAGGCCCTGACTTTTGCAAAGAGGACAGTCTTGGAATTTAGGACAGGAAATTCTTCACTGGACAGGACACTGTCCCATGCACTGAAAATCTCTCCGTAACCTTGGCTCCTCGGATCCTAAATACCAGTGGCGTTGCTGAGTCATTGTGGCAACAATTTAAAAAAGTCTCCTGGGAGCACTCAGCTTGAGCATCACTGTAAGCGATGCATAAATACCCCATGAGTATGTTTGAACAACTACTAAACTCCAGGAAGTCTTGTAATACTAGATAATCTGAGTGAACAAAACAGAGTTCCTGCCTCGAAGGGAGTTACACTGTGGTAGATTCAAAAAAAAAAGAAAAGAAAAAAAAAAAAAAAGAAAGAGCAACAGAACACTTCTAGCAGGTTTAAATGCTACAGAGGATGGAACAGGATGATACAGTGGGGAGTGAAGGGGTGCTGCGTATGCTTTTTCCAGAGCGATCAGGAAAGGCTTATTCATGGATGTTGCACGGAGTTGACACCTAAGGTTGAACAGGAGTAGACACCTCAAGGTTAAGAGAAAGAAAATCTCAAGCAGAAACACTTTCAGAGCCCTTGGAGATAGGAAGAGCTTGGTGACTCTGAAGGCCAGGAAAGTCCATGGCACTGGGGCAGGGTGAATAATAAGGAGAGAGGAACACAAAGAGATGTGGGAAGCAGGCTGGGCCAGATCACACATGACATTGTAGTCTATAGTGAGAAATTAGTATCTGGTTCAGTGGCAATCCGTCAGGAGTTTTTTGGCAGACATTTTTTATGCACAATTTCAAAGGTAAGTGGATAAAATAGTGTAAAAAAGTTACCCTGTGTTAATGTAGTAAATTACCCTGCTTTCTCAGGCCAGTCTCATCTATCTATATCCCTATTCACTTTCTTCACCCTAGATTACTTGAAGCAAATCCCAGACATACCAAAATAGCATCTCTAAATATTTCTATTTTGAAATATTCTAAATGCAACTGCTTTATAGGCATAACATTAATGTCATCAGTAATCTTCAGATGAACAAAAATTGTGTCTTACCATCAGCTGTACTGAAAGGTTTTAAGCAGGAAGATCAACTTGCCTGGTTCACCTGGTAGGAATCTCACCTTGGACCCTCTGTGGAGGGTGGTATGTGAGGCAAGGGGGCTAGCAGCTGGCACTGGGGAGGCAGGGCAGGCGGCTGTGCAGTCATGGAGGTCAGAAATGATCGTAGACTGGCCAGGGTGTTAGTGATGGGTAGTGATGGCTCCGATGTGAGCTCTGAAAGAGAAAGAAGAATTGAGGATGACCCCTGTGGTGTTGGTCTTAGTGACTCGGTAGATGACTGTGACATCCATAGACCAAGAAGGGTGTTTTTTGGGGGAGGGTGTGGTGCTGGGTATCATTAATATTGCAAGCCCTAAGAACACAAGCATTTCCCCACGTGCCATGAACATTCTTGCCTTCAGTCCTCTCTCCCACCTTCTCCCACACCACCACTTAAATGTTCCTGAATCATCTACCCCAAGCTCACATGCTTTCTCATCCTTTGACTCCTTATAGATTCCCTCAATTAATAGTTGATGCTTTTCTGGCTATATCTAAATTAAAAAAAAAATCTTAATAAGTTCATGTGGTTAAAAACCTTAAGGAATGGTGAAAACCTTGTTACAGAAACCAACTTTGTCCACATTCTTGCTCTCTGCCCCGAGCAATTTACTCCCACTCACTGAGCATTTCTCAGTACAAAATGAGAGCGTTTCTAGACACCCTACTGGGCAGCTGGATGATACGAGATGTAATGAATATGAGGCTGCTTCATACCTATCAGTCAGAAATGACGCACAATAGCTGCCCTTGTTGTCATCCTTATGATTGTCATTTCACATTCTCGCTCAAGAGGGGAGAGTGGCATTCAATTGGGGTGGTGCCACTTGTCCTGGGCTCCAAAGGCAATACAGCAAACTCTACAATCGCAGTGAGGATGTACTTTGGGAAACAACTACCAAGCTCTACACACGGTAAATGGCTCTTCAGTGACACTGGGCGGAAGCCTTGAACTTAATCCACTTCAGGTCCGAATTAACAAAGAACAGGCATTCCTCGAAGCTGAAGACTTTCATGTTAGTCTAATATATGTAAACAACCTGTCTCTTCTGCTCCATGACACACATACATGCCTGCCCTTCCATCTCGACATACGTGGCAATGCGGAGGTGTGTTTGACCTATCCCTTCAGTCATTAGGCTCTGTTTGGCCTGAACTCGTAAGAGTTCAAGAGAAATCTCAGAATTTTACTATGCAGACATTTTTATCACTGCCGCCCATAAATCCTAATTAGGCAGCTTGTAGCAGCGCTGCAAGAAGAAGCAGGATTTCTATTTGTTCCCAGAGTCTCATTAATGGCATGCCTTCACAATGGGTTACAGATGGAAGTGATGTCTCCAAACAGGATTGTTAGCCGATGGGTGGAGAGTGGGGTCACAGGTTACTCTTGTCTCTGGCTGCAAAGTTATGCAAAGGCAGAACGCTGGAGGCGAACTTAGGACTGGAGGTTGGGACACATGGATCACAGCTCACTTTACCTTTCTCAGTGCTGATTTCTGACTCAGATCTGATTTTGAAGCCAGCTTTTAATACTGACTACTTGAGAACCTTGGCAATACCTCTGAACCTCTCCAAGCTTTCAGGATTTTCTCTTATGGAAAAGTTGAGAAGGACATTGCATTTCATATGGGATTTTTGTAAGGATTAAATGACAATATTGGAACATCATTTTGTCAATTAAATAAAATTTTATCTTCCTTTCCTATCCCTGCATTTCTTTGCCTATAAACAAAAGATCCTGATTTCAGTAGAATCTTATTTGACAAGGGAAACTGTGGTATGAATAAATGAAATCACATAAGTGTACACACATCTCTTTCTGAGACTTGTTTGCTCTTTTGTAATTTATTCATTTTTTTAAAAAAATGTTTTTAATGTTTAGATTAAACACACTTAAACTGTTGAATGAGTACCGATCAGTCAATTTGGAAGTTAAAAATCAAAGACAAGGCAGTGAAAAAGGACAGTAAACTCTATCCTGAATTGAACAGAAACGAGAAAAGGACATTCCACTAGAGCACTCTCGACTCCTACAGGACAAATACTGGACTTCTGGTTTCCTGGGATATTCCCACCATTCTCTCATGGTTTGTGTAGGAAGAAACGAAGGCTCCAAGGGTCTGAAGTCTGGCAGATAAAGTGCCAAGGGTGGGCTTAAGCCCCAGGTGTGACATATTTAAGTGCTTTTCCACAATACAGAGCTGGCTCCCTTTTAATGATGCGCTATTTGGTAAATCACCAGCATTTCCTTGGCCTGAGTCTTTTATGTTATTAATTAACTACTTAGCTAATAACTAATTCTATGCACTCTTGAGTTCTAGCTCAGAGTTGGGTGCTTCTGTGCCCTTCGGGCACTCCGGGTGAAGGGGAGCGGGAGGAACAAACCAACTTGGATCAAGCCTGGGAGGTGACATGACCTGATTGCATCTGATACTTGGGACTCTGGGGTGGTTTTAGGAAGAAGTTATTTTTTTACTACATTCGGAGGGATGATCTCCCAACCAATGAACAGAAAAAGAAGTAGATTGTCCTTGTTTTTCCATAGAGAGAACCAGAAATTTGGGAAAGGAAAATTCTATGGAACATTATTCGTAACTTTTTTTTTACACTGGAACTTTTTGGTGTTTTATGACGGAAAACCTAAAGAAAGAAAAGAAAAAAATGGCTTTAATTTAGCTTCCTAGTGATAGTCACCTTTGACATTTTGGTGATTTTTTAATCTATGGTTTTCTTTCTGAATTTGTTTACGTATCTGTATGCACTACAAGTTATCTATGTTCTGAAAAATATCCTCTTTCACTATCTAACTTTACTACAATTCTTTTTCACATGTCTTTAATCATCAGTATTTATTCTCCAAAAACATGGTTTTGGATGTCCTCATCATGCTGTTATAGCCCTAGTTAATTAGTGGTCCTCACTGCAGATTTAATAGTATGTGCTTAGTCCGAGGTGGGTCAGTACTCCAACGAGGCAAGGGCCACGCCTCCATCTCTTCATTTACCATCACATCCCCAGCCCCTCACTCAAGGCCTTGCACACAGTAAACATCCAGGAGATGTTTGCCAACTGGCTGTAGCTGGATATTATCACCATTTTATTTTTGCTTACACACAGACACATATACACCTAGCTGCAGCCCTACAGTGAACATTTTTCATCCCAAATCTTAGTCTGGCTCTTTACTTCTTTTTTTTAAAGTTAATTTACTAGAAGTTGATTTTTTGGATCAAAGGCCAAGGTAAACTTGCAATCCTTTGATACATGTTGCCAAATTTGCATTGCTCTGAGGCTATAAACATTTTTTTCCTCCTACCACTAATACATGGCAAAGTCCTTTCCCTGTACTCCTGCCAACAGTGAGTATTATTTATGTTTTAATCCTTGCTAATTAGAGAGGTAGGAAATGGTATCTTATTTCATTAATGAGTAGTAAGGCTGAACATTTACTTATGGGTTTATAGTCATTTGTAGCTCCTCAGTGGATTCTGTTCTTTTTCTGTTTTTTAATGTGGCTTTGAGTCCTGGGTTATGAATATTAATATGAGCAGAACTATGCCTGATATAAAGTTATGTTTTATATATAAGTATATATTTTGTTATGTGTGTGTGTAGCTACAGGTGAGTTTGTAGAAACATGTTAACAATTGAGAAAAGCCAAGTTCGTGAATCATTATGTGCATGTCTATGTTTTAAATAAGGATACAGTGATATACTGCATGTGCTTACAATAGTCCTTGAAATGTTTATTTTCAGTTGCAAGAGACGAATAATACACAGGGTTGGGAAGCATATAGGACTGCAATTAAGAGCATACACTCTGGATCAAGACTTCCTGAGTTAAAATTCTGACTCCTCTATTTAGTTACAAGGCATTGGTAAATAAATCAACCTCAGGAAATTTGTTTCTTGGCCTAGGGAAAGAGGATATAGTATGTCACCAGCTTCATTCTGGTATGATGAAGGTCAAAGATTTTAATAACCATAAATACAAAGAAATTGCTGACACATAGTGCATGTTCAATTTTAGCTAGCTTGAAAAGGAAACAGATTAAGCACACCTAGAAGTATTTAATACAAAGGAGGTGCACAGCTTTGGGGGATGGAGAATAATTGTCCATAGAATGGGGATGGGGAGAAAAGTAAGTATTAGAGAAGATGTATAAGGAAGCTACCTCTGAGAAGTGGCTGGATGAGAAAGGCATGCAAATGATGGGGAAAAAGAATAGTCAACTGTAGGAAGCAGTACGTTCAAATGTCCTGCAGTTGACGGAAGTGAAAGAGGGTCTATTGAGAGGGAGTAAATGAGCAGGAAAGTGAGGCAACATTAAATAGAAAAAGTGGGCTTAGGTAACGCTACTCAGGGCCTTATGGACCATCATAAAAAATTTTTTGATACAATTTTATTTAGTAAAAGGATAATATTAACCCTTTAAGTAAGAAAGTTAGAATTTTAGGGGAAACACGTAGATGATGCTTTGACCTGAATTTATTATACATATTTGTAGCAAAATAAAAGATTTTAACACCAATACCCATGAATGTCTTTTAAGTCCTACTGAAGCTGCAGTATTGATGATGAACTCTCTTTGCAGAGAAAAAAAATTAGCCACTTATAAGCAAGCAGGAAGCCTCCCAACCCCTTATCTCCTGGGAGAGTGCATGTGCTGTGTTCTGTTGGAGCCCCCCTGGGTTGCAGGCATATTTTTCATGTTTCCCTTTGGCATTAAGAGTTTGCACCCTGTCCACAACTTGATCCAACTTATTCTCCCCTCTCTTCGCATAGTTTAGTCGTTGGGATTACATCTGTTTTATGTTGGTTGTTTTACATCTTTAGAACCCAAAGGCAGCAGCAAGGAGGTTGGGTCACCATCAAGGTTAATCATAACAGAAACAAGACAGAACAAAACAAAAACATTGTTTGGGAACAGATGTCTGTTTGAGGAGGCTCAGCCCTGACCAGCTTCCTCTGGTAAGCCCATATTTCATTAAGCCTGGGAGGATGGCTTCTCATTTCTTCTTTAATCTCATTTGTTGTGCTGGCCAGCAAGTGTATATAATAATACTTTCATCTTTATCCCAGGATTTGAGAGAGATATTAATCAGTATATTTCTCCTTCAATCCTGGAACATCTGTGTAACAAAGATGGTAATTGACATCTACTGAAAGAGTTGCCATTCCAATAATACATCCACTAAGGTAATCAAGCAATATTGCTAATACTTATGTTAAAAAAAGAAAAGAAAGAAAAAAAAAAAAACACTTAGGCCATGAGTTGGCCTAAGAGATATGTAGGCTACATAATTTATTGGCCATCATACAGATATCATGTTAATTTTAACTGGTGATTTATAATCAGTTGTAAAATATTTGAAAACATAAGAAGGAAATACTTCCAAGAGCAACAGAAAAAGCTCAGACTTTTCACTCAGATCCACCAGGTTTGAACCCTACTTCTGCTACTTGCTGGCTGTAAAAAATCTTAATGCCTCATTCTCCTATATTCTCTCTCCCTCTCTCCTGGTCTCTCCCATAATCTCAAATTAAGTTATTGTTAATGTCTTATTTGGGTATTGCTCTACATAAATATTACAGAGTTAATATTTATAGAGTGGGCATTGTTTATGCATTTCTCATTCAAACCTCATAATAATCCCAGGATTCTGGTGTCATTTTCAAGGAAAGAAACTGATATTAGATGACTAGCCAACAGAATCAGGGTTGAACTCAGGTCTGATGGTCTCCAAATTTCAGGAGTCTGCCAATCTAAAGGACTGCCTTGCATATGTAGCAGTTCTTCTGGGATGCCTGCAAATTCCCTCTAGACTCCCTCCAGGCCCAGAAATCAATCTCTAGCAACCCAGATGACTGGTTATACACCTGGAAGACACATCCACTGCCAAATGCCCTCTTCCTTAGAGGATAGCACTCAGAGGACCATCAAAGAAGATGGATATTGAGCCCAGCTTTCACCTCTTTCCAGGTGCTGTTCACAACTAAGAAACTGTGAGGTCATGTCATGTGTCTCTGCCATATTTATGACCATTTCCCCTTTGTAGGTCTGTGACAGCTGTTAAATTCATGCTCACATAATCTCTAGTATGGATTAATAACCCTCCTAATGCCAATATGCTCTCCTCAAGAGGATCATTGTTACTGCCATCAAGGTGACTTCTGTATGCCCCCTCTTGTAAAGCTGGACTTACTCCATAGCGATCGCAAAACGAAGCACCAACACCTAAGCCTGACATTCTCTACTCTGGCCCCACTCCTTTCAGATCCTTCTCCTCTTTAGCAATGTCCCCCTGCAGGCACCAACTGTCACAGCCTCCTGCTCCCTATTGCATTCACCACACGAAGTCAATCCATGCACGTGGGTCTGCCCTCAGTATCCAAATCCCACCTCCACTGAAAGGTGTGCCCTGTGCCTTTTATGTTCTGCCTCCACGATTTTCCCCAGAGAGAAGAATGAATGGAAATTTATAATTTTTCTTCATTAAATTTAAATTACTAATGATGTATGCACCCTTTTCCTTTGATGTTAGACTGCAAGGTGTCTTAGGAAGAAAACTTGCCATTTCTCCAGAGATCTCTCATCATGCTCAGCAGCTGAATGTGCACAGGAAACGTGCATGTGTGTGAACTGTGAGATCATAACCTGAGCCGACATCAGATGCTCAACCGACTGAGCCACCCAGGCACCCTACATGTGTGTGAATGCACACCTACATGCACACACGTGTGCGTGCACACACACACACACACACACACACACACACACTAACCCCAAGGTGATTGAACTCATGAATGTAAGCTTTTCAAGGGCAGAGGTTCCTACTGCAGAGTCCTTAGGACAAGACCTGAACTTTTGACACCTAGGATTTATTTAGGCTGGTAAGTGCTACCTAATATTCCTTTGAGGTGAAGGTGGGAATCCCTCTTTGTTCACTGTCATTTCTTTATGTGGGATTCCAGCAATCAACATATTATGCTGCATAGTCCCAGGGATTATGTGATTGGTTCAGGAATAGGCAGGTCATTCAACTGAATTCAGGGATTCCCAGAGAGAATCTGATTCTCATGTGTTAACAAGGATGTGATGCTAATCCTTTTCCAACCATGAGATATCATCTCCCAGTATGGATTCAACACAGGAGAAGCAGAACTGAAACATGGTGGAGGAATGATCCCATCCCATTTATCTGTGCCCAGTCACATTCAAACCTGAATCTAGTCAGTCCTCCACCCCCCCTTGCTTAGTTTACTTGAAAAAAAATAGAGTTGTTCTCTCTGCTCAAACCAGTTTGAGTCTAGTTTTCTGTCACTTGCCACCAACCAAGTCTTATGTGTTAAGTAGGTATTGGTTAATTTGTTGAAGAGATTCTCAAGGCAATAAACAAAGCTGCCATTGATGGCCTGTGGAAGAGCCCTTAACAAGGAGCCTTTGATATTAGAGAGAGCATCTGAATATTAATCACAGTTCTCCAGTGAGGGCAGTGAATCTTGGTTCTGACCTTTGGTAAAAGCTAAACAAACAAGACTCTATCAACTCCTCACAAGTTCCTGTCAAACAGCATTAAAAGCACAACACTGCATAGCAATTGATGTGCAGATCTTTTATGGTGTAGAACGGCTCATCAATGATATATTTAGGACACCACAGGGTAAAGGCCAGAATGAGGGGTACAAGATTAGATGATATGGTTATTTAAATGATATAGCTAAATGGCAAATAAGAACCTAGGTGGACTGTGACAATGAGACTGTATTGTCTTTCTGTCCTTACTACTGTACCTCAGCTTCAGTATTCCCAACTACAAAACGGGAATAATAAATGAATACTTGTAAACTTCTAGCAAATCATCTAGCACCTGAATTCCCTAGTTTAATAATGCTCAAACTTTGGCAGTAGTTCATCTTAACCCAGGACATACTCACACCTACACCTGAAACACAAGTTTCAGAAAACAATCCTTATTCTCACAATGCACAATGCATTCTCCTTTTTTTTAAAATTCAGAGTGTGATGTTCTACAATTAAATATTCAAAGAAAAACATTCAACTTCTTTTTATTTTAAAATGACCATGATCCACTAAACTGATTTCAGAGCCTTCAATGGGTCTAGACCTGCAAATTGGAAAAAATTTACCCAAGATCAATATATGGTGCAAAAAGCATTCCATGTAAATGCTCATTAGATCTAAGCTTTGGTCCAACATCCCTGTAAATTCCCCTATCCTAATGAAAAAGGCTGCATCACAACTGACTTGAAGTTCTCCTTGGTCTCAGGCTTACACCAGGGGTTGCTGGAAGAACTTTTTCCACAAGCCCTTTCCCCAGGATACATTTCTCACTGTCACTCTGCTTCTCCAGGTCTTTCTTGCCACCTGTTTTGCTGTATGAGAGGGCTCGTCTCAAGTGAAGACATTGCAGGGCAACGAGAGGCTAAGGATCTTACAGTCTAGTTGGCATATGAATATCTCAGGGAGTTCTAAAATACTTTGGGATGTGCAGAGATGGCATTTCAGTAAGTTCGGCAGGGGTTTTAGAGTCTGAATGTTTAACAGGCACCAAGGGGCTTTTGATGGAAGGGGAGGGCGACGCAATGCTTGGATAAACACTGCCACTAAGAGAGAACAAAAGGTTACCCTAAACTCCATTTCAAGGTGGAGATGTGGAATCACACCATTCATGGCAAAAATGTGAAGATTTCCTTAAAACTGAGGATTGAGAAGGGGGAAGTAGAAGAAGCAGGTTGCCTCTGTCTTCAGCATAAAATGAAAGCGAAAAGGGAGAGACCACACACAGAGCAGCTCCCTGTCCACACACCCCCCTCTTCCTCTTCAGCCCAGCTGGCTTACTTTGTTAAGCCAAACAGGTGGCTGTCTTTATTAAATGATAAGGGGATAGAGGGATGGGAAGAGGTGGCTGGTATGGGGGCAGTAAAAGCAACTCAGCAGTCTTCAGTCTTGTTATTTTTAAATGTGGGTGTTCCATATGTCGGATCCTAGTGGGCGGCAGCTTCCCTGTACCCAGGGGAATTGTGTTCCCGTATTTGCAATAGGAAGAGAGTCTTGCTGTTTCTTCATTATTTCTCCAAACTCCAGAAACTCTTTTCAAGTGAGAGCCTGTTGAGCATTTGTTAGAGAGAAATCACTCGACGAGTCAGAGCAGTAACTCAGTCGCTGGAAAACAGAAAAGAGTGAACTTGGCTTCCCACTCCTCATACTCTGATTGGAATGGTCACTTAACTGCAGTTTACTGTGATGTCTTTTGGACTAGATGGTTTCCAAGGTCCCCTCCAACACTAACGTGTCTAGAAGTCTGTGAGTTACTGGGATAGAAATGCAATTTAGCTCAAGGCTTTAAGTAAGAGATTAAGGAACACCAGGAATGTGTTGGAAATAAAATTTGGCCAATGAGTCCCAAGGGTACAGGTGTCTGAGTCAGCCTGAGAAATAGCAACAGATGGAAGAAAATAAAGTCGTGGGAGGGTGGCAAGAAACCCAGCTTGGAGCCAGGGCTGATTCAGATAAAAACCAAGTTCTCAGAGCTCTTCACTGCATGGCCTCAAGTGAGCCACTAAACTTCCCCAACTCAGTTTCATTATCCGTAAAATGGGAATAATAGAGTTGTAAGGTGAAAACTGTACATATCCCTTAGCCATGTATCCATTCATATATTAACTCATTGAGCAAAATTAAGTATTGACTGTCTGGTTTCTGAATTAAGCACTGTTTGATTCAGTGAGGGAAGATAGGTGAGCATGCCCAGCTTGGTAGAATATGTGATCAATGATTGGCTGTGGTCTCCACACAAAATTTTCTTCCTCAGTAGCTGTCCCTCATACGTTCTCCTTGTCCTGAATCTCTACGTGTCTTATGGTCTCCTTTACTATAGAAACCTATAATTTTAGGATTCCTAATATTATGCTTTCTTTTCCTCGTCCTCCTATATCTGTATTTTTCCTCTAAGAACCCTGCTTTTCTTTGAGAAACCATCTGCCATCACTACAGGTAGCCCTGGAAAGGCTGTCAGTCACAGCACAGAACCTCTCCCCACAGAGATCAGAAAATGACCAATCTGTACAATCAGAGAACTCTATCTTTCCTGGTCATAGCAACTGGGCCCGGAAAGACACCTGACCCAGGAAAGGTCAGTCATAGTCTTCTCTACAATTTACTATATGAATTCTGGCAGAGAAACACTCTCTTTTGGATATTGAGTCAAAATTTAAGGATGACACGGTTTTCCCAACACACAGAGGGATTTGGAACTTAGACACAAAGATGCTGGAGCCTTTTAAACTTAATTTGAGCACCTTGATCTAATTGTGCTTGAAGCTGAACCTTAGGTTTCCCTTTTTGGCTTAACTTGGTTGGAGTTCAGTTTCACTCACTTGCAATCAAAGAGTCCCAAATACTCCATCCTTCAAAATTGTCCTCAGTTTATATTTCCCCATGTCATCTTTGATTTCCTTAGCCATGGGACATTAGCAGAGCATATTATCTTCCCCTTCTGTTGAGATTTTCTATTTTACTGACTGGTTTTATTGTTAATTGAATGCATGTCTGTGCCCTCCTTCTGTCTAGCGTTAGATTATCTATTTTAAAAGGAAGTCATCTTAAATATTTATCATTAATATTGCTGTAATTAATACTTATTTATGCCATAGCTTGTGCTAACTGATATATATGTGCTAACTTATTTAATAACTATAATATGCTATAAGGAGAGTTTATTATTCCATTTCATAGATTAAACAAAAAATAAATTGAAGGAAGATAAGTGATATATCCAAATCATTATAGCAAGTGAACAGAAAGCAGGTTTGCAATCCATGTCTGTATTAATAGTGTGTGTGTGTGTGTGTGTGTGTGTGTGTGTGTGTGATTTTAGCCAATATTAAAGTGATCTGTATTCCACAATGGTATCAAATATCCCACACTCTCTCCCAGTTTAGAGAGCCTAGGGTATGTCTAATGCAATTAAATAAATAAGTGAGTGGACATGAAATTGATAACCAAAGAGGTTAAATTACATGTAAAGGGCACCATATGGGCCATTCATGGCAAAACACAGAGCCAAATGTAGATGGCATCATGACCTTTTCAGTCTCACAACTTACTGCTTGGCAAAACCCCTGCAAAGGCTACCAATTTCTGAAAGACAAGCCCATTTAGAGAGCAACAAGCTATGATGGATGCTCAAGTCCTGCAAATGCATGATGAAGGATAGAAACATTGCTATGCATGATTTTTTAATAACTACAAAAATCCCATGTACAGGATTTCTGCATGTGAAAATTGATAGCGTTGCCAATGCTGCTCATCTCTTTAAACAAGCAAACTCATCTTCCCTGGTGCTGTTACATCAGTCATAAATTGGCTCCTCAGACAGATCTGCTTGCAGGTTAGAACTGAGACTGAGTAGATAATAACTTTTTGGGTAGCAACGCCTGCCATGGCAAATAATAAAGAAATTCATGACCTGCAAAGTGCAGGGTGATCATGTTCCAAAAATATATTTCACCTGGTCTCCAAGCAAGTTCATTAGGTATCCAGAAGCTGCAAAAAATATTCAGTACATACAGGAGGTGACTCAAAAAGAATGATCTCAATTGTAGATGAACCAATAGTTATAAGAACATGTAGGTCAATGCAAAGCTTGTTGCTAAGTGCCTTTTAAAATCAAGACACAAGGCCTGGACATTTGGGTGGCAGTATGCCTATCACCACAAGGGGAATTAAGCTGGATTTCTCTGGTGACCTTATGCAGGGTGGCAGCTTTTGCAAATATCACACAAGATGCGGATCACTTTGCTGGAGCTTCAGGAAGTGGATTCTCTGTTTTGGGTGATTGTTTTTTGTTTTTTGTTTTTTCCTTTAGAAAACTAATTAGGTGTGAACAGTGAGCTGAGTCTACCAACATTGTGCAGGCGTAATTAAACTGAATGAGGGAGGTGATAGAAAAAGCCTACAGAAAGGTAGAGTGACAAGGTAGAGTGTAAGGAAGTTTCCATTGGGAGGTGAGGTCTACATTCAAGTTCTAGGTTTAGAACTGGCTGTGTGGCCCAGATCATGTCTTTTAACTGCTGTGGACATTAGTTATTTCTCTCTTAATATTAGGAAGTTATGCCAACTAATGCCTTTGAGTCTCTGCAAAATGGTGATTGAGATCATGCAAGTTGAGAGGACTCTGAAGGGGGAGACAATTGGGACCATTATAGCATCAGAGCATTGGACTGAGTTTTATTTTTATTACTGACCAGGCTACTGCCCTTCTGAGTGAATATAAAAAGTACTGAGATAATGGCTGATACGACATCTCTACAAGAAATATTAGCTGCACACCAAAACTGGTAGTCAATTTTCCCACTAAGTGCCCACTTTGGTATCCACCATCCAACCCTGTCCTATGCCAACTATTAAAATATTTCTGATCTGAGAAGGAGGTGCATGAGCCACTTCTGCCACATCAGTGTGTGGTCCTTGGTGTCAGCATTTTTGTTTCTTTGACTTTTTTTTCCCCATGGACCTGAGATGGGCTGGATAATAGTGAGCTTAGAGCATTGCTGTGGTACCCTAAGATGTTGACTCCTGCTGTCCACTTTGTAGGACCAGTCAAGACAGCTCTCAGATCATCATCTGAGTTCTCCCTGCATGATTCATAGGTCTTGTTCTCAGCTTTTGTCTTTCCAGAACCTGGACTCTTTCCCCATTTTCTGTTAGTTTCCTGGCTCTTATTTGTACCCCATTATTATACAATCAATCAGAACTCTGCTTTTACCAATTGACTTGGGGAGTAGTCCCAGATATCTATAATGCCCTTCCTGATGAGACTCTTCTTACACATTGTGTATCTGTTCTAACTCCTTGACCTTTGCATATTGGACACACTGCACACCTACTTGAATATTTGAACTCCTCTATGTTCAAATATAGGATGAGTTCTCAAAAGCTCGATGTCCATGTGCATATAGGATTATATATAAGAATAAACATTCTTAAGTTGCTAAATTTTGTTAAAATGGTGCATTCTAGACCCAGAGGATTTCTCCTTTGCTAACTAAAATATGTTGATATTCTCATGAAGAGGAAGACACATTATCACAAGAAAGATACGTAGTAAACATTCAAAATAGATTTATACTGACACTATTTTTAAAAGAGTTTTTAAAAGATTATTTTAAAAATTACTATTTATAAGTTGAAATAAGCATCTTCTGGGTCATTATGCTAACTGGTTTGAAAAGTAGCCTATGACTGGTATTATTTTAAAGAAAAACTCAAATGCTCAAGATTTAGATTGTGTTTTTATCCATGTCTATATTGTTGAAATTGAAAAAAAAAATCTCAGCAGGCACAGACTTCACTGTGACTTAATATTCTCCTTTATCCCCTTAGTTTAAAACACTGAAGTGGGATCTGGACACTAAATGACCTTATTCACCCCATACTGAGCAGCTGGCAGGAGGAAAAACCAAACAAAATGAAACCAAACATAAAAGCAGTAATTGGTGGTTCACTTGTTTGGTTTTCTTCTAAAATATTTTTTTGGATCAGTTTAATTACAAAAAGAAATGAAGAAATAAATACACATACATGTCATCCCCTTTGACTCTTTGTTTACAATTGTAACCTTCTTCCACAGAGTAACCTGTTTTCAATCTAATATATGTCCTTCCAAAATATGTATATGCATCATATAAATAAGTGAATAAATAAATATACACATGAATTCATAGGCTTTCTTTTTACCTGTGCACTGAGTATATGTTTTTGTTTCACTTAACATTATATTATACAATATTATATATGCTTATGGAATATGATATATGTTACATTGCATGTATTTATATACAAACACAAAATTATCTATGTATTATATATTAATACATATATAACATGTATATTGATACATACGCACAATATATTTGTGGAACATAACACATGACAGCAGTAAAAGAAAATACCACAATTTCCTTACTGCTGTACTGTATTCATTAGAAAGTTAATACCAGAGTTTATATGACCAGCCCACTAATGATGGCTATTTAAGTTGTTTTCAAACAGTGTGACAAATAATGCTGCAATTGGCACATGAGTAGATAATTTAGCATTTAGAGGTTTTGCATATAAGACAATGAAATTCAGTCAAATTATTTCACATAATAAGTGGAGGAGTTACACTCAGTATATACACATTGAGGAATCAAATAAGAGCTGATCAATCATGTCCCAGAAACTTTAGGGACTCTCCTCTAGGACAATTAATTCTAGAGTGAAATCTGCTCACAGGACCTTAGGAACTAGAAGGTGTAGACCTTCCCCTTGGGTCTCTTTCTCCAACTCAGCCTCTTCTCCTCTCTCTCCATGTATTCTTGGTCTAATGCTTTTCCTCCCACACAACTGCTGTTCATACCTGAAGGCCTCCCTGGCTGCACTGTCCTAGCCAGGTCTTTCAGGGTCAGCTCTCTCTTGGATAATTACATGGATTTCCTAAGGCAGAAGTTGATTGTCCTGGTGTGTGTTGTGTGTTCATCCTCGGGCCATGGCATGTATCTGTAGCTTACTTTGGTGAGGTTCCATCAAAAAGGAGAGGAGGGACAGACTAAGCAGTATGGCTTAGATAGGACTCTCCTTAATTTAGGGAAGGGGGCAGGGAGAAGGGACATTTTCCCCATGAAAGTAGAAACTACATCTAGTTTGCTACTTTATCCCCAGTGCCTGGAGCAGGGCTTGGCTCAGGATGGCTCCCTGATAACTATCTATTCACTTAGATTCCAGAGACTTGAAGGGTAGAATATGCCCCATGCAAGATGGGCCTCTTTGAAAAAAGGACTTTTTTGAAAAACTGCAGACAAAGAAACTTTTAAAACATAGTAGAAGTTATCCTTTGTAGAGGAAATTTATGTTAGAAAGCTGGACAGTACCAGGAAGAGAGCTATTACCAGAGGTAAAATTTTCACCTGAGAGATTCAGCAGCATGGCATGGCAACAATTGTTTTTAGCAAACCTTTCCCCTTCTCACCTTCCCCTTTGAAGTCCCAGACCCTTAAAGCTCTCCTCAGTTCAGGATGGTATATGAACCTTGAATATCTAGCCACCTTTTGAGTCTTATATCTTTGTGGGGCTCCCATATGTACCCACGTATATATGTGTATATGTAATTAAGCTTATTTTTCTCCTATTAATCTATATTTTATTACAAGGGAGTCTTAGGAAAGAAGCTAGAAGGGTAGAGGGAAACTTACTTTCTCTCCTCTACAGAATCATTTATCAGTCTCCCCACATACATAATATGAAAAATTTTCAGCAGTGCTAGGCTCTGATCCAGAGAAATGATCCAGCTGGTACACGCACACTGGACTTTATATTATAATATTATATTAAAATGAATCCAATAACACATATTTTATACAAAGGGAGGATTAAATGAAATAATGTCTGCACTATTCTTTGTAAAACATAAAGCACTGTGTTGCCAATATGTGAAGCTAACTCTAAGAAAAACCAAGTAAATCAATAACGAGGAAAACATTTTCCTGTTCCTGCAGCATGGTTGTAGTAGACTTCACCAAACATGGTCATCTGGTCATAATTCTTCTTAGCTAGATGCTAAGTTTAAGGAGGTGAATAGAAGCAGCTTAATTTTGGTCTGGCCATCATGCTAGTTATGGCATTCCAATTTGATAATGGAGTAAACGTAAGTGGTTTTATGACGGCCATTAGCAAGAAGGAGAAAGTAAGAGTGAAATACAAGTTCTCTGTCCTTCTTGAATACTGAGAACAAAGTGAGGGGTGATGGGAGTGGGGGAGAGGGGACGGGGGTGATGGGCATGGAGGAGGGCACTTGTGGGGATGAGCGCTGGGTGTTATATGGAAACCAACTTGACAATAAACTATGAAAGAAAAAAAAGAGTTCTCTGTCTTGAGTACACCATCACACATCCTACTTGTCAATATCTTGTCCTTCCTTAGAGACTTAGAGATAAGCCTGCCTCATCAAGCACCTGGCCTGACATCAGGAGATGAGTGAGGTGTAGAAAAGCTTTCTATTTATGTATAACAGCCTTTGCATGCTGAAGTTCCCTAGGAAAATCTGAACACCTAGATGAAGACTATTAATACCATTAGATTTATGTCATACAGTTTAAGGGATTTTTGTTTATTAAACAATTTAACATTTGCAGAAGTTTTGCTGTATGTGGTAGATATCTACTAGAATGTCAGGAGATGTGGACATAGCCATAAATAAAGGTTAAATAGCCTTGGAAAATTCATTTAAGTTTATCCAGTCCTTATTTCATTATTCCCTCAGCAGCTACATGAGAACCAAGGATTACTGTTTCCATTTCATAGACGTGGAAATAAAGCTTTGGAAAGGCTAAATAACTTACAGAAGATCACAGAGCTAACAATAACTGGTTACCTGTACTCAGTCCAGATGACTTTCTCCTCCAAGTGCTTTTGCATGGGTTGTGTCCTATGTCTTGATTAATGGGCTCTGCATTAGGTTAGCTGAAATCCTGCTAGCATCAGCTGCTAGGTAGCACCTGAGCTTTTAGAAACCCTTTCTGTTCACTAAGCAATGCCATTAATAACCTTCCATTAGAGGGGAACAAGAAAAAAACTATTTAAATGGCATTCTGAAAGTAATACAGGGCCAATCATCTAGCCAAGCCTCACTTCCAGCAAAATTAAGAAGCCCATGTCGTAAAAGTAAAAAACTGGAAACAATGTAAATGTTCACCAATAGGGGAATGATGATATAAATCATATAATATTCATGACATAGAATTTTGTGTAATCAATTAAAGTGACAAGGTAGACATACTAACTGGCTTGGAAAATTGTAGGTAATATTAATTATATGCAAAAGCTAAGTCCTCAAATGCCTTATAGAGTATAATCTCATATACATAATGAAAATGTATATATGGATGATAAATATTGACAATGGTTAAACACGGTTGGGTGGTAAAGTTATATGTGATTTTTGGCTTCTGTAAATTAGGATTTTTAATAGAACTCTTCAACTTACTCCAAGAACAAAGGAAGGTTTAATCAAGCTTGAGCCTCACATGTAATCTTAGAGCAGATTACTTCTAACTGAGTTCCCATAAGACTTGTAATAAGAGACTCGAATTCTTGTTTGTCAAACTCTTACGTGAGTATCATATTTTTAAAACTGATGTTAAAACATTTTTTTGCCGATCCCAAAACAGAAAGGTTTATCTGATTGTGCTCCTACGCCAGTCTGGTTTAGATGCCTCTGTTCCTACTTCCACCAAGATTGTTATTACATTATTATTTTTGTGCCCCTTCCAATATGGGCATCTCAAGGAGTGATCCTATATGATCTCCTTCTGGCTCCCTGACATCTGGCCTCAGAACTGAGTGCATAGTGACAGTCATACACACTGTGAAATACAACCTGTTTTAACTAGGTTAGTGCCTAGAACAGAGATGAATAAGAAGCCTGTAAAAGCAATGCCTGGCAATTAGCATGTGTGTTTCAGGCCAATAAGCAAATGTTGGGGAAAGGTTTGAAACTAGGTTCATCTTAAAGAGTGCATCTTCAGAGATGAATGCCACAGTTCCTAGGTCATTTTATTTACCTCTTCCTTTACTTATTCTACAATTACTGAGCACCATTCTGCAGAATCAAGGCAGTTGGTTAAAAGCAGGAAGTTATTTTACGTTCATTTATCTGGAGTGAAGTCTTTTCTGCCCAAAGCAGTGAAAAGTTTCTTTCAAAGTAGAATTATGATTAATTAATTTATTTTTACTCTGAAATAGCTTTTCTTGTTCATGAATTCCATTTAAATAGGATTGTACAGTACATGTATTATTTTGTCTGGCTTCTTTTACTTAGTACAACGTGTTTGAGATGTATCCATATTATTCTCTCCTTGAGTAGTTTGTTTCTTTTTAATGCTATGAGCATTCCATTGTATGAATATACCACTTTTTTATAGATTTACCTATTGATATTATAACTGAGATGTTTCTAGTTTGGAGTATTATCAATAGGCTGCTATAAACTTTTTCAAATAAATCTTTTTGTGCCTATATTTTCATTTCTCTTGTTTAAGTACCCAGAATTGGAATAACTGTATCATATGTTGCCTCTAAAAGAGAGAGGGGGCACTCATGCAGCTCAGTACCAAAAACCAAATAATCCAGCTAACAAATGGGTAAAGATCTGAATAGATATTTTTTCCAAAGAAGATGTACAAATGGCCAACAGGTACTCAACATGGAAAGGTACTCAACATCACTAATCTTCAGGGAAATGCAATCCAAAGCCAGCAAGGGATAGCACTTCACACTTGTTAGGATGGTTATTATCAAAAAGACAAGACATAACACATGCTGTGAGGATGCTGATAAAGAGAAATCCTTGTAGCGTGTTGGTTTATGCTGTCAGTTTACAGTTGTTCTAAACTGGTACAGATACTATG
Source organism: Hyaena hyaena (assembly GCF_003009895.1). Classification (NCBI taxonomy): domain Eukaryota; kingdom Metazoa; phylum Chordata; class Mammalia; order Carnivora; family Hyaenidae; genus Hyaena; species Hyaena hyaena. The sequence goes on along the minus strand of NW_024080932.1, from coordinate 1,369,048 downwards.
GAAAACATTATGGAGAGTACACCAATTATTAAAACTACCATATGATCTAGCTATTACTCTTCTGGGTATATATCCAAAGGAAATGAGATTATTATCTCAAAGAGATATATGCACCCCATGGTCACAACAGTATTATTCACAATAGCCTAGGTATGGAAATAAGCCAAATGTCCATTGATGGATGAGTAAAGAAAATGTCACACACACACACACACACACACACACACACACACACATGGGGGGGGGAGGAATATATTCAGCCTTAAAAAAGAAGGAAATCTTGCCATTTGTGACAACATGGATGGACCTGGTGGGCACTGTGCTAAGTAAAATAAGCCAGAGAATAACAAATACCATGCAGTATTACTTATATATGGAATCTGAAAAACAAAATAAAAAGTTCAAGTGATATAAACAGACTGGAAAAGTGGTTGCCAGAAGTGGAAGGAGGCATTGGGAGAAACAGGGAGATGGTAAAAGGTATGAACTTTTCAGTTATAATATCTGAGGATCTAATGAATAATATGGTGACTATATTGTATTGTATAATTGAAATGTGCTAAGAGAATAGAACTTAAATGCTCTCAACAACAACAAAAACTGAAAAGGTAACACATGAGGTGAAGGATGTGTTAATGAACTTGACGGGGGGAGTCATTTCACAATATATACGTGTATCAAATCATTACATTGTACATTTTAAATAGCTTATTCTTTTCTCAATTATAACTCAGTAAATCTGGAACAAAAAAGTAAGTGGGGATGAAGATGGCTGAGAAGGGCTTGGGATCATTTTCTGGGGTGATGTGACATTCTATATATGAAAAGGAGTATGCATTTGTCAAGGCTCATGGAATTGATACACCTAAGGTTTGTGCATTTTAATATGTGTAAATTTTATTCCAAATACAAAATGCCATAAACAAATGTTGAACTTTAGTTAATGATATCATGCTGAAGTATTTGGAAGGAACTGTACTGATGTCTAAAATTTCATTTGAAGTGTATCAAAAAATAAGATAGATTGATGTATGAATCAATAGATGGATAGATAGATATGTGCTAAAACAACTATAGCAAAAACAATTATAGAATCTAAGTGATGGGTATCTGTGTATCACTGTAAAATTTATTCAACTTTTTGGTATGATTGACATTTTTCATAGAATAATAGTGGTAAATGGAAATATCATTTCTCTCTCCTGTACAAAATCTTCTACAGTCTTCTCAGCCTACTCAGAATAACTAAGTAACTTACTTTCTACTGTAAGGTCCTGCACAATATGGCACCTGGCTACCTCTCTGACTTCATCTGCTTACATTCTGACCCTACCTGGCTTTTTTTTTCTAGTAACAGTGGATTCCTTTCTGTTCCTAGGTCTCCCTTAGCCTGTTCTGGTCTTAGAGATCTCACACTTCTTGTTACCTCTGCCTGGGATGTTCTCATCCTAGGAATTTGCATGGCTACCTGCATCCTCCTCATCCCATACCCTGTTCAAGCACCTCTCCTTTAAGTGGTCCTATCCATCTTGTCAATCTCTTTCTTCTGTAACTCTTATGCTGTTTGTTTTCTCACAGCATTTAGAACTACACAACATAATTTATGTTTATATTTTATTTTCCTTCCCATACTGATGTATAAACTCTTTGGGGGAGGGCTAGGACTTTACTTATTTATCACTCTATCAGTAGCTCCTAGAACAGTATGTTTGGTATCCGATACACATTTGTTGGCTAAATCAAAGAATGGGTATTCTCCATAATGCTATTCAAAAAATGTTTAAAATAAACTTTCTAGGTGTGCCTGACTGTCTCAGCCAGTTAAGCATCCAATGTCAGCTCAGGTCATGATCTCATAATTTACAAATTCAAACCCCACATTGGCTCTCTACAGACACCTCAGAGCCTGGAGCTGCCTTCAGATTCTGTGTCTCCCTGTCTCTCTGCCTCTCCTCTGCTTGTATTCTGTCTCTCTATCTGTCTCAAAAATAAATTAAAAAACATTAACAATTTAATAAGAAAATAAAATAAACTTTCTACTTCAAAAAAGGGTTTAGACTTACAAAAAAATTATGAAGATCTGGACTTCCCATATACTCCACTCAACCAACTTCTTCTATTATTAACATTTATGTTATGTTACATATGGTGAAATGAATGAACCAACATAGAAACATTATTATTAACTAAAGCCTGTGCTAGATTTCCTTGATTTTTATCTTATAGCCTTTTTCTGTACCAGGATCTCATCCAGGACACCACATAACATTTAGTCCTCAAGTCTCTTTTGGCTACTCTTGCCTATAAGAGTTCATCAGACTTTCCTTGTTTTTGATGAACTTGACATTTGAATGACTGGTTAGGTATTGTACAAAATGGCCTCAACTGGGAATTGTCCATACTGAAAATTTACAGGTTAATGAACTAGCTTGGAAAACCCTGCTCTCTCAGGAACTCTGACTTGAATCCAATGATCCAAAACTTTTGTACTACTTTTAGAGCATGAATACGTTTTATAAGTCTTGTGTTGTTTGGTGCTGCTATAAACCCTCTGACAGGGAAGCATTTCTATGTCTCCCTTAACAATGAGCAAATTAAGCTTTCATAATGGCAGCTATGAAAGACCACATAAAATACATCACTGAGAATTCAAATCCAAACATTCCAACTGTAGGTCCAACTCTCTCTCTGTCTACTCTATCTTCCTGCTAAAACCATTACAACCTGCCCTTAGCTGTTCAAACCTGAAACTGTTTAAAGGCATGTAGTATCAAGCACCCTTTTCCTGCACTGCTATCTATCAAAATAGAAGCCGTGAGCCCAAACAATCCTGTTCAGCTAGAAAAATGAGTGTTCTGTGATAACATTTACATTTAAATAGATCCACCTTATCAAAATACCCTGTTCTGCACCTGTCAGTGGGTTAAATGTTTTTAAGATAGTTCATTTGAAAAGAACCAATAGTGATTAGGCTGATAGCACCTGTACCTGGGTATGTATTATACCCTTTATGTATAGGGGTTTCTTGTCCAGACCGAACACTGAGCACTTCCTCCATCACTGTTTACCCAACGCATCTTAGGGTAAGAAGAGCAGTGGCCTGGACTTTGCACACCTCATTCCGTTCTCCTGGAGCATGCATGATAGCTCAAACTCAATGATAATCAGTCTCAAAAATCCTACTTTCTTTTTGAATATAGACTCTAAATTGGTTTGTTTTGCTCCATTATAAAATGCTTCATTTTGCATTTTAAGTGCAATTTATTATGCACTTAATTTATTATAATTATAATTATAATGCAATTTATTATTATTATTATTATGCTGAGTACAGAAGAAAAAAAAGATATATTAGCTTGACTAACTCCAGTTTCACCCTCCAGGCAGCCTTTCTTCACTCTGCCATATGGTACCATTGCCTTGGGCTCTGACTATCATGTCACTGAGAAGAATCTATTGCCTATTTTCTTCAATTGCCTGTCTTAAGGGTGGGGTCATGTCCATCTTGCTCATCACTGCATAGCTAGAGCTAGTCCCCCGTGCCCATGCACAGGCCTAATAAATACATAGTAAATAATATAGATTTGTATCAACTGTAGGCATTATTTATAATTTTTGTTCTTTGTGTACAGTTGAAATATATCATAAATTAAAACTATTTGAAAGAATTTAAAAATTCTCTTAACACATGGGATGAAAAACCACACATACTGTTGACAAATAAGCATTTCTGAGTGAATGGATAAATACTGAATTGTGAACAGTGCAAGGACTGCAAGCATAGATGAAGGCAAATCAGAAAGGGGATCCATCCCTTAGGGCGCCCGGGTGGCTCAGTTGGTTAAGCGTCCGACTTCAGCTCAGGTCATGATCACATGGTTTGTGGGGTCAAGCCACGCATCAGGTTCTGTGCTCAGAAACCGGAGCCTGTTTCAGATTCTGTGTCTCCTTTCTCTCTGCCCCTCCCCCACTTGTGCTCTGTCTCAAAAATAACTAAAACAGAAAGGGGAGCCATCCCACTGTGTGAACATGTACCCACAAGCATGGAAGAATCTGAAGGTCCTATTCGAATGCACACTTTTATTAGAGAAGAAATAGTATTATGTGCTCCAGCTCAATAATGGGTATGCCTGTTATTAGTTCCTATTTCTGATTAGGAAATAAAATTAATTTTATGTAAGTATAACACATATGTCCATGAAGAGGCTGGTTAGAGGCCACAAATCAGAGATTTTGAATCTATAAGTCTTCTTTCCAGGAGAACACCTCCCTTGGATTCACTTCTTAAGTAGGGCCTAGGAGAGCCATATTGATCTAGTGGGAGTATTTGCACAGGCCGTGACTGACATAAATTGAGGCTTATCTTTTAATGATACATGGGCAAATCCTGTTACTCATAAGTCCTTTTGGTTAGAAGCCACATATTTCCTTTTTTGTGAATGTCATGAAGTTGAGTAAAAGTCTAATCACCTAGGACACCATCTTTTAGTTGTTGGGTAGTCGCCAAAAGGACCTGTGATTTTATTTTAGTTTATTATTTATGTTTGTTTATTTTGAGAGAGACAGAGAGAAAGAGAAAGAGAGAATGAGCAAGCCCAAATGGGAGACAGGCAGAGAGAGGAAAGAGAGAGAGAATCCCAGATGTGCGGCTCAATCTCACAAACTGTGAGATAACCTACTGGGCTGCCCAGGCACCCCAGAGGACCTGTGATTTTAAGGAGGTACAAACAGACTCAGAGAGGTCACATTTGCCAAGTTGTTTTCCACATCTAATTTTCCTCTTTAAGTCTAGAACCTCTATGGAAGCTTACCTCTTTTTTTTTTTCCCTGAGAGAGAGCGAGCAAGCGCATGAGCAGGGGAGGGTCAAAGAGAGAGGGAGACACAGAATCTGAAGCAGCCTCTAGGCCCTGAGCTAGCTGTCAGCACAGAGCCTGACGCAGGGCTCAAACACACGAACCGTGAGATCATGACCTGAGCCAAAGTCTGACACTTAACCGACTGAGCCACCCAGGGGCCCTGAAAGTTTACTTCTTTATATATTCTCCTGACTTAACTTGACTGTGATATTCTATCCCAATCTCTGTTTTCCTATAGCATCTGTACTAGCTGGGATACTATCTTCTGCAATATTTGTCAGATTTCAATTCCAGTTTCTTCCCATTTTATACTGTTTGTTATTTTCTCTATTTAACTCTTTTCTTCCATCTGGATCATAAGCATATTAGAATTTTACTATCCTTGTATGCAATAAATTATACATTAATAGGATAGTTATGGCTTGTGAGAAGTTATTTGTGATTTGCACTTAGAGAGATTTTAATCAAGTTTACCATTCTCAAAAAGTCTGTTTTGCATATAAATAAGGACCCCTAAAAATCGATCTGTTTTGCTCAATTATAAAATGCTTCATTTAGGAGCCTAAGGGTAATTTATTATACTGAATTGGGAGGAAAAGAAGACGTATTACATTATGATTAATCTTATCAAATGGCTGCTATATTTAATGACAATGTCTGTTTATCATAATTATTATAAGTTGTATAGGTTAATATAATCAGAAGACCTGTGTGAGATTTTCAAATGCTAAATTTATTATTTACGTACTGCCTCAGATACCAGCTGCCCCCATGGATGTGCAGTCAATCCATGTGTTTGATTTCTGCTGAGGTTGTTAGAGAAATGTGTGTCTGCTAGACAAAGTAGACTATAAAATCAGGTCCTTAGAGACTTTTACAATTAAGTATGTAAAAGATAAAAATACAGAAGTAAATAGCACATACCAGGTTTCAGATACATGAGAAGTGTTTTACAAATTCATTTCTTTTTTTTTTAAATTTTGTCTTTCTTTTATATTTGAGAGAGAGACAGAGAGACAGAGCACAGGAAGGGGGGGAACAGAGAGAGAGGGAGACACAGAATCTGAAGCAGGCTCCAGGCTCTGAGCTGTCAGCACAGAGCCCAGCACAAGGCTCGAACTCAAGGATCGCAAGATCATGACCTGAGCTGACGTCAGACGCTTAACCAACTGAGCCACCCAGGTGCCCCAAAATTCATTTCTTCCATCATTGAAGATATCCTTTCCAGACATGGCAGACTCAACAGGAATCAAAGCAAAATCTCTGTTCTCTCAGAATTTCATAAGTGATGGAGTGTGTGGTGTGGAGGGACAAGGGCTGGGGGTGCTATAACATCAAATATCTTTCTCTGTCTCCAAAAGTATCCCCAGACACATGTATCTTCTTCCAAATGTGAAAGTGAGCACCCTGAGGCTCAGACTGGTACGGAGCTGCAGCTCACACTGATGGAGGAGTCCAGTTCTGATTTCAGGATCAATATTTTCCCCAGAATGGACTGTGTTATGATCTGAATGTTTGATTCTCCCAAAATTCATTAAGTTGAAATCCTAGGGCCCAAGGTGATCCTATTAGGAGGTAAGGCCTTTGAGAGGTGATAAGGTCATGAGGGAACAGACCTCACGAACAAGATTAATGTGCGTATAAAAGAGACTCCAGAGAGCTCCCTTGCCCATCCACAGTTGAAGATATAATGAAAAGTCCACCACTGTGAAGAGGTCCTTTGTGTGACCATTCTGGCCTCCTGAGCTTCGAACTCTAGCCTCCAGAAATATAACACATGCCTGTTGTTTATAAGCCACTTCATGGTATTTTGTGCCAGCAGCCCTAAAGGGTTAGGGAAGGCTACTGATCACTCTAAAGGTAGAGATAAAGACCCAGGTGAACCAAGTATTTAGGACTCAGAATTTGAAACCTGTGGTTTGGTTCTTGCCTTCCCAGCTTTGTGATGCTGGAAGAGCTAGGTTTTCCATCATCCAAAAGAGGTAACGATCCCTTATGTGCCCACTTCATAGAATCTGTGTGGGAATGGAAGTTGTTAGTATTACTACAATACCAGAATTAACCTGTAAGTCTACCCAAATTCATTGCTTCTGAAAAAAAATCATTAAAAGCATTGTCCATGAAAATGGGAGAATTGCGGTCCATTTCTGCAACAACTATATCACAATTAGAAGATAATGCAGTCCCATCCTGTTTTTTCCTATATATTTGTCTTTAAAGACATCAACTTATAGAAAAGGAGAAAATTTTTTCATTCTTGGATACTTAGAACTCCGTTTACAGACACAGTCTTTGAATTTGGCAAGCTCCCCAGTTCCAAGAAACAATGTTGGCCTGTGCTGGGTATATGGCAGCTGACATTTTGACAAATAGGGTTATTAAACCATGCATTAAATTTCAGTAAGGACTTTACCTGCCACATTTCTTCCAGATATAGATGCATTTTAAAATAGAAGGGAAAAATCATGATAGTAGCTTCACTTTGATATAAATGCTCTCATTACCAAAAGTGGTTATTTGCCATAAAAAATATAACTGGTTTTTAAACCAGAAGGAAAATTCTACGACATGTTGCTCAGAATTTAGGAATAAGATGATTGCCCAGGGGAGATGACCAGTCCTGGAATACAGGAAGGCAATGTCTTACTCAATTTGTATGTGGTTCATAGAACTTGTCCAGGGAAACACTACAGAATTGAAAAGAAGGGAAAACTAAATGAGGTGTGGCCAAGGGGGGACTTGGGGATTCTGCTGGTCCATTCCAAGCCTCTTGTCGAACACTTTCAATCAGAAATCTCATTCTGTAAACCTTGCCTCTTTGACATCCCTCTTATAGCTCATTCTTCTCCATTTCAACTGAAACTGTGAAGTACAGGACTTAGCACAAACCTTATTGCCCTCCCTACTTTTAGATGATCTGTTCCAATTAGCCCTTGAAGAAGTATCCCAGACCACCTTGGCTATTAGCAAATCTGATTGTTTGTCCATTCTTACCCATTGTTGGATAGGAGAATCAGCAGGAAAGCTATAAAAAAATACTGATGACCAGTGTCTATCTCTAGAGATTCCAATAACATTAATTTGGAGTTAGGCCTAGGTACTGGTATTGTTTTCTAGCTCTCCAAGTGATTTGGATATTAGGGACAAGTGCCACTGATATAACTCTCTGCAGACAATCCTTCGGTGTCGGCCTATTACCTTAGCATGGCCCATGAGGCCCTCTAAGATAGGGACACATCTTCTTTCCCTTTGGAGACAAGCAATAATCTGTGGTGCTTGACCACAGGTTTTTCTTCATTCTCTAACTTGATTTCTTTTATTTCTTTTTTTAAATAATTAATTTATTGACAGGTTAGCTAATATACAGTGTATACAGTGTGCTCTTGGTTTCGGGGGTAGATTCCCATGATTCCTCACTTACATACTACACCCAGTGCTCATCCCGGCAAGTGCCTTCCTCAATACCCATCACCTATTTCCCCCTCTACCCACCACCCCCACACCATCAGCCCTCAGTTTGTTCTCTGTATTTAAGAGTCTCTTATGGCTTCCCTCCCTCTCTGAAACTATTTTCCCCCTTCTCCTTCCCCGTGGTCTTCTGTTAAGTTTCTCAAATTCCACATATGAATGAAAACATATGATAATCTTTCTCTGACTGACTTATTTCACTTAACATAATACCTTCCAGTTCCATCCACATTGTAGCAAGTGGCAAGATTTGATTTTTTCTCATTGCCAAGTAGTATTCCATTGTATATATAAACCACATCTTCTTTATCCATTCATCAGTTGATGGACATTTGGGTTCTTTCCCTAATTTGCCTATTGTTGATAGTGCTGCTGTAAACATTGTGGTACATGTGCCCCTACAAAATAGCACTCTTGTATCCTTTGGATAAATTCCTAGTAGTGCTATTGCCGGGATGTGGGGTAATACTATTTTCTATTTTTGAAGATCCTCCATGCTGTTTTCAAGAGTGGATGCAGCAGTTTGCATTCCAACCAACAGTGCAAGAGGGTTCCCATTTCTCCACATCCTTGTCAACATCTGTTGTTTGATGAGTTATTAATTTTAGCCATTCTGACTGGTTTGAGGTGGTATCTCATTGTGATTTTGATTTGTATTTCCTGAATGATAAGCAATGTTGAGCATCTTTGCATGTGTCTGTTGGCTGTCTGGATGTCTTTGATTTTATTTCTGTTGTTACCTCTTCGGGGACAATTCCCATTCATCCACCATATCAACTTACATACATTTAAATGCTGAATTATATGAAAGCTTCTCTGACCTTTCCAGACACCTGGCATCTTTTTATAGTACTGACCAGTCCTTTATTTATACTTCATTGCACAGGTATATATGTGTGTAGTACATAAGTGTGTATTTATATAGGTGATGTATCTTTAAAAAACCAATAACTCATTTTCATGTTGTTTTCTCAGTGCCCAGCACAGTGCAGAGTCCACATTCAGAGCAATGAAAAATGAAGAAGTAATGAATGAGTCATGATTAACTTAATGATTTAGGGTAATTTAATGAATGTCCATTCAGATAGTGAGAAAAATTCATGATAAATATTTGGAAAGAGGTGGTATGATCAGTGTCCAAAAGCACTGGTCTTCTCTTAGAAATATCTAGAACTGTGTAGCAGGACTCATTTCAAAAAATGTATGTCAAGTATTTACATCAACCATGTTGAGCACATTTAAGACATGTCTGCTCAGAGGACTGTGGGTTCAATAATGCGTCGCATTGTGAAATGGAACTGTATTTTCAACATGCATGAACTGTTTATTTTTTCACTGACTTTGCTGTTTTCTCCTCCTCTTCTGCAGGAGTTCTCCCTATTGTTGCCTTCTTCTAGGATCACTGTCACTTATTTGACTTTAGAAGACTTTTCCAATCAGGGTTCTGTGAGAGAATAACTCTAATCTCTTAAGGGTATGACTTTCAAAATGTGATTTCTGAGTGAGCAGCATCAGAATCACCAGGGTACTGACTAGAAATGCAAATTCTCAGACGAACTGAATCAGAAATGCTGAGGGTGAGGCTCAGCAAGCCGTGTTTTAACAAGCCTTCCACGCAATTCTGATGGATGCTTATGTGAAGAACACTGGCCTAGAATGATCATAGTCATGGATCTAGACCTCAGAATTACAGGTCCACTGCAGGTGTGTTTATATGAGAAGCACCTAAGGAGAATTTTAAAAATATAGGTTCCATGGGATGCTTCTTACATAGTCACTCTCTCAGTGGGTTTGGAATGGGACTTTGCAATCAGAATTTTAAAACAGATTCTCTTGTTTAATCTGACCTGTACTATAGAAATAGAGGCTGGATGGTCTCTGAGTTCTTTGTCAGGCAAGAGATGTCTTCCTCTTTCAATCATTACTCCTTTCCTTCTTCCTTAACTTCTGCTGGAGGTAGTATCATCTCAGACAAATGAACAGGTCCCAGCCTTACTCAGAGTAAGTAAAATATATATGGAGAAAGGGCCTAAATACTGATATTTTTAAAAAGGTCCCCAAGTGATGCTGTGTCAGCAAAGACAATGCTAGTAGGAGACCAGGCAATGTGGACACCATGCCACATTGTGAACCATAGTTGAGTATGAAAATTAAAAGAATTTGGCCATTGCTCTGCTAATCACAAGCCACAGACCCGAGACACAGAGCAGATATGCCTGCCAATAAAGCCCAGCCAATGAGATTTTCCCATGTGGGAACTGGAAGCTTAAGCAGAGAGGGGACCACAGCAGTTGATGCTGTAGAGGCAGAGTCTCTTTATGGCCACAATCTGTACAGAAGTTCTCACGACTGCTGTTCCTGCAGCTACCCTGGTTTCTTCCCACCTGCACTTTGGTTGTTAGACTTTTCTCTGGATTCTGTCAGCTACTCTAGCATCCTCCAGGAATTGTCATTTTTTCATGAATAGGTTGAAGTCTGTTTTTTAGCTTGCAGCTCAAAGAACTTTCCTTAACACATTCTGCTACTAACAGATGATGTGACCTATGGCAGGCCATCATCTGTCATTAGGTCTCATTTTGCCTCGGCTGTCAAATGAGGTTAGTTATCCAGATTCATATGTTTTAACCACTTATAAAACAAGACTCTTTCTTTAAAAAAATGAGTTCTGGAAAACTTGAATAAATAAAACATGTGGAAGTGGTGAGTGGTTTCCCAAGCTCAAAACTTTACTGTTTACTAAACTTATTTTACTCTGAGCAGAGCCTCAGCAAACATCTGAGAAGGGCTAAGTTTCCTTGCAGCACAGAGGATCTTAAAGTGCTATCTTTCTATAGTTTTGTGCTTCTTGATTCAGAGCCTTGAATCCAGAGGGGACAACTGGAGTTTTCTGTTTCAGCACTATGGATTCATAGATGTAAAAGGCCTTGTAATAATACTTAATGGAACACAGAATGTGGTAAATGTCATACAAACTCAAATGTAAAAACTGCTTGTCCAGAGACCTTTTAAAAGAGAACTGATTGACTAATTTTTAGTTATAGAAAATGCTGTCTAAAAATAGGAGCACTATTATTCTGGAATGTTTGGTTACCTGTGGAGTGTTGTCTCTGAAGTCTTTCAGGACACAGAGTTTAAAACCCATGAAAAGGTCAAGACAGCTCTCAATTTCCAAATTAAATTGCTTGGAAACACACTTCAGTAGGAAGTTGGGTTTTGGGAGGCCTGCTGTGAAAGTTAGCAAATGAAATGTAAAATGTGTGAAGTTTTCAGTTTTAGAAAAAGTACCAGTTTTAAAAGATTGTGGCATTTTTGCTTTACCAAATTGAAGCTCTTTTGGTGACTGAAATATATCTCTTGTATATTCTGAGGCATAACAAAAAGAAAATCTTCAAAATGTGATTCCATTAAAACATGCCCCCACTGCTAAAAATTTGGAGGTCACAGTCTAGATTATTTCTTGGGGCATCTCTGCATGAAATTTCTGTATGACATTCCAAGCACAGTCTCTACAACAAAAAGGAATATGTCTGAACATAATAATGCTTATGATAATCACACTGTGTAAAAGTAGGTGCTGGGCACTCATAATCTTAGTCCTCTAAAACCCCACAATCCTGGGGTGCCTGGGTGGCTCAGTCGGTTAAGCGCCTGACTTTGGCTCAGGTCATGATCTCATGGTTCGTAGGTTCTATCGCCGTGTTGGGCTCTGTGTTGACAGCTGGCTCAGAGCCTGGAGCCTGTTTTGGATTCTGTGTCTCCCTCTCTCTCTGATCCTCCCCTGCTCACGTTCGCGCGCGCTCTCTCTCTCTCTCTCTCTCTCAGAAATAAATAAAACATTAAAAAAAATTTAAACCCCACAATTCTTCTCCAGCAACCTACTCCCTTTCATTCCCTTCATCTTTCTCCAATTCTTTGCTAGAACTTTCCTTGGCAAAGGTTGGAAAGGGTCTTCTAAATGTCTGTACCCAAAAACATGTGTTCCTTTCTTACAACTAATTGTTCTGCTGTATAGTGTAGGATGTATTGATGTTGCATTATACATTGCCTATTTATCTAGAAACTACCCACCACCCTTGACATTGACTGGTTACTCTGAATTCTCTGACCTCTCTTCTCTTTTCTATGAATCTTACTTCTCTGTCTCATTACTGCATTTTCTCTCCTCCCTAAATGTTGATATTTCCCAGCACTCTCTCCCGTGCACCATGACTTTAAACATGCTCTTGCCCCCTGGGTAACTCTACCAAATGACAAAACCCATCCTCTCTGAGTTTCAGAATCCTGTATCCAACATACTATTGGACATTTCCACCTCGATGAGCTAGGCATCACAAACTCAGCATGCCAGAAGGTGATGCTTATTAACAGAGTAGTCTCTGGCATCAGAATGTCTGTCCATGAATCTCTACTCAGCACTTCTTATAGATATGACCTTCATCAAGTTTTTAAACTTCCCTGGAACTTGGTTTCCTTACCTCTAAGAGGTTTTGTGGATCAACGGAACAGCATATGAAAACACATTTAGTACAGTATATGACACATACTACCACTTAAGTGAAACTGAGCTATATTTAACTGTATCTCCTTTGAACCTGCTAATTCATTTATATTACTAATTTTTGATTTCTCACATTTGCTTACCTCCATAACAATCATCTAATTCTATTAATTTTAAATTAAAAAAATGTTTTCAAATCTGTTCTGTTTTCTATCACCATTAAACTTTCCCTAGCTGATATACTTTTATGATTCCATTTATCATCTCTATCTTTCTTATCTATCTTTATTTCTATGTATCTATCATCTCTATTCCTTTTTCTTTGTGTGTTTTATCCTTAAGGGTTAAGGGAGAGGGGGAATGAAGAGAAAGGGGTGAGAGAGAAAGTGAGAGTGACAGAGGGATTGAGGATAGAGATAGTACTTACCTTGAAAAATCTAGGAAATGTTCTTACCACAGTTTTGTGATATTAGGGAAAATATAGAAAAAGAAAAGCCTATTAATAAGTACACTTGGACTTGGTGCCAGTACTTAAGGAGGTTTGTAAGCCAATGCTAATTGAATAGAATCAGAGAATCATACTGTTGAAGTGACTGTTAAAATAACCTTTCCTTCCTCTTGGGCTGTTTAATAAAAATGCAGTGTTTTTATGTACATCCTAAATGTTGCTTTATTGAGGACCTTAAAAGCAAGTTAATAACAGCATTCTTAGGGTTTAGGTGGAAGACTACAATAATGGCACATTTGAAAAGAAAAATTACATAGTAAACCCAGTCACACACTGGAGGTGATTTTACAGATCAAATTTGGAATTCTAAGCAATCAAATGCAGACACTGCTCAAGGTTACCGTATCTAGTAAAGTTTAATGAACACAAGAAACATTCAAGGCAAATAATACCTTCAATATTTTAACCACTATGGGGCTACTTTCTTATGTTTTCCTGGTACATGCACAAATCGGGAAAAAACAGCATTCTTTTAAAGACTAATAAGGTTTAGAATCATACTTGAAAAGTGGGATAAAGTTTTTTTTAAATACTAATTTTCTTAAGGGCTGTTTTTTCTTTCTAAAATGAAAACTGTAGGCTCTGCTCACACGGTGCACTTATGTACACTTTCTTGTTCTCATATAACCAACCAAATTAGAGTCATTAAAGACTTCTAGCTTTCTAATTTAATATCTTTACCTTAGTTGTATTAATGTTAGTATGAAGTCTCTTTGGTACCTTTTAGTAACACAACCAAGTTGCTATCTAGGAATATCATTAATTGTAGTTTAAAAAGTAAAATATCTTGCAAGATTTGCTAAGATGTTTTAGTTTCCACTGATAGAATACATGATAGATACAACCCCTTTATGGCTGTAAATAATGCAGGCTGCAGCCTCCAACTTGTGACCTGCATACAATAAAATGAGATTAAATGCCAAATCTAATATGTGGAACTCAAAAATAATTTATGAATTTTTCAATTAGTTTGCTACCTTGGAACTTAAATTCTGACAATACTGACGAAGACTTAGTAAAGCTATAATAATCAAGGCAGTGTGATATTGGGAAAAGAATATGCATATAGATCAATGGAACAGAATAGACAGTCCAGAAATAGAAACCAATATGAACACAGTCAACTGACCTTTGATAAAGTAGCAAAGGGGGGCACCTGGGTGGCTTAGTCGGTTAAGCGTCCGACTTTCGCTTAGGTCATGTACTCGCGGTTCGTGGGTTCGAGCCCCGCGTCGGGCTCTGTGCTGACAGCCAGCTCAAAGCCTGGAGACTGTTTCAGTCTGTGACTCCCTCTCTCTCTGACCCTCCCCTGCTCACACACTCTCTCTCTCTCTCTCTCCTAGAAATAAATAAAAACATTAAAAAAAATAAAAAAAAATTGTAAAGTAGCAAAGGTAATAGAGAGAAGAAAACACAGTCTTTTCAACAAATGGTGCTAGAACAACTAGACATCCTCAGGCGAAAAAGCAAAGTATAAAGAAAAATAAACAAAATAGCTTGCACAAACCTTTGAAAGCCTTCGTGGCTGGTGTGAGGGAGACAAAAGAGAGGAGGGCTATTGTGTAGGATGACCTGTACTATCACTAATGGAATCACTGCAGTTGGAGTCTATTGGCTCAATGGAATCTTTTTCTGCATGGGGGTCATATATATGCTCACCCGGATGTTTACTACAGTACAGTATTAATAAACACTTGTCATATACTGTATTTAATGTAACTGACAATAAAGCAGCAAAAGAAAGGGTCAATATCTGCAGGCAGCCTGACACAGAGTGAAGAAAAGCATTCCTGAGCTTACCCTTATATGGAAAAGCAAAGGACTGTCCACAAGTGCTTTGAAGTGGAAAAAAAACCAAAAACCAAAAACAAAAACAATAGTGTCAGTTGCAGATACCTTCAAACATTATGAAAAATCACTGGTTTCTGCCAAACGCCATGGCCTGAGACTAAGCATCCAAGCATGGGAGATGATCACCCAGAATCCCACAGAAAGAGAGAGAGGGAGAGAGGGAGAGAGAGAGAGAGAGAGGGAGGGAGGGAGGGGGGAGAGGGAGAGAGAGAGAGAGAGAGAGAGAGAGAGAGAGAGAGAGAGAGAGGAAAGAACTATTGGCTCAGTTGTGATCATGTGACATTCAGAGTCACACTACTTGCATTGCAAGACATCGCTTATTTATCAAGTTAAAGTTAATTAGAAACGCTTGCTCATCTTGTGGAACACCTGAAGAACAAGTTATTCACATTCCAAGGTTTTATTGTATATGTATATACACGCACATATATATTTTAGTAATTTCTACACCCAACACAGGGCTCAAACTCACAACCCTGAGATTAAGAGTTGTATCCTCCTTCAATTGAACCAGTCAGATGCCTTAATTATAAAGTATATTCAAAAATATAGATTTCCATAGAAATAGTCACATTTTCAGCTATTGAACACCTATTATATGCCAGTTTCTGTAGTTGTATAAAACTTTAAGACAAAGATGAATTAGAATACATCTTTATCCATGAGAAATTAAAACCTAGGTGAAAAGAGAAGCCAACCAGTGGTTACCATACCCAATGAGAACGGTAATCATTATATCAGTTTTACTAATAAGCAACTCAGAGAAGAGAGATTTTATGGCTTTCTTAAGCTCATATTGCTACCATGCAATGTAGCTGGAATTCAACCTTGCTTCTCTCTAAATTCTGAGTCTGTGCTCTCATTATCTACATTTTGCTACAGAGCAGCCAATGGTCAGGATGTCATGGCCCTAAACGTGTTTTATGGAATTTGCCTTTTTTATATCAGTGCAAGAGTCCTGTTTGTTCTCTGTTGTCCTGCTGAAGAATTAGGCCAGGGCCACTACTTCTCAATAAAATGAACACTCCCTGAACAAGGAAGACAATATCCTAAATGAAACCTATTCATCAAAGATGTCTGAAGCTGGTGAGAAACTAACTGAAGTATCAGGAAATGGCTGCCTATGTTGAAGGAACACAAAAATAAACTTATGTTTTAACAAGTTGCAAATGGTTGCCAATAAGTGGCTAAGTAACAACTTGTAAAATTTATTGCATTTCACAATTTAATACTTTGCAAATTTTTTTTCCTTTTAAACTAAATGATAGCTTTGCTGATACTCTAGGCAAATGGTGTGATTTCTTTGTCACAGAGCTGGTTGTGAAACACCCATCCCTCTTCAGACAAGAAATATTTAACAGAAAGAACCACTTCTGTTTCTCAAACAGCAGGAAAACAGACCAAACTCTTTAGGTTCAAACAAGAAGTATGAGTTGAACTTGTGAAGATAATTTTCTTGCTGTGATTGATTTAGTAGTGTCAAGGATAATATGGTTTTTATGGCCACAAGAAGGCTGTAATCTAATTTTGCAGAAATTCTTATCTCATTGGCACTGTGTTATCACTTTTAATCTTAGCGTTTTCATTTGAATTAGCTTAGAAAAATTCAATGGGCTGCTTTCCTGACAGCTCAACCCTCAGATTGGTCTTCTGCACTAAATTTTCTGGTGCCGACGTTATGTTTTAAATCATGTTATCATTACTCTCAACAGTCAATTAGGAGTTATTTTTGCAGACTATTACAGGCTGGAATTGCTGGGTATAATTTCTTCCACACAGTAAGAACTATTCTTTTTAACAATAGACATTGTAAACTTAATTAGGATGGCATGGCTGGCTCCATGATGAATTTCAGCAAGGGAGAGTTTTCAAGTATCTAGATCTTTGTAAAAGAAGACATAAGTTTTTCTTGCTCTCTTGCATTTGCCTTATGGCCAAGCAGGTTCCAGATTACGAAGTAATTTCCCAAAAGCCTACAACTGGTTGTATCTTTAATTTGGGGGTCAAAAATATCTTTAAGGGGTGCCCCAGTGGCTTAGTCGGTTAAGCGTCTGACTTCGGCTCAGGTCAGATCTCACGGTTCGTGGGTTCGAGCCCTGCGTCAAGCTCTGTACTCACAGGTCAGAACCTGGAGCCTGTTTCTGATTCTGACTCATGCTCTGTCTCTGTCTCAAAAAATAAATAAACTATAAAGTTTTTTAATATCTTTAAAAAAATGAAAGCCTATAGAAGTGTGTCAGCTGACTCTATAGTGATAGTTGTAAGAGAGTGGACTAGATAATATGTAAAGCACCCTTCCCCCTTCAAAGCTAGGTGTAGCTACTGTAAACATTTCCACTGATAGGAGAACACATTCATGGATATCAACCATTGTCATTTTTTTTCCCTTTTTATGTTTATTTTTGAGAGACACACAGAGAGAGAGAGAGACAGAGAGAGAGAACAAGCAGGAGAGAGGCAGAGGAAGACAGAGAATCAGAAGCAGGCTTGACACAATCAGTGCAGAGCCCGATGTGGGCCTTAAATTCACAAACTGTGAGATCATGACCTGAGCCAAAGTCAGACACTCAGCCAACTGAACCACCCAGTTACCCCCAACCCTTGTCATTCTTGATTCCATTCCACTGACTTTTTAGGCCAGACCACACTTGCAGAAGTTTAGACAAAAAGGTGACAAAGGCAGGTGTTGTCTTCTAAGAATTCCATGGATTTTAGCTACCTGCCTTTTTTCAAGAGGCTCACTTATATATTGTTTTGCTTCCTGACCTGATGATCCAGGTAATGTGCTTCACACCAGGAAACAGTCCTGGGAATGGCCCTGTGAGTACCTGCCTATAAGATTCTGCGAAATGGTCCTTGGAAACCCTTTTTGACCAAACTGCTTACTGTATAGATGAAAAGAAATGGAAGGGACAATAGTCATGGTTCTCTGCTTGGAGGTCATATTCAGCATCATCTCTATATGTACACAGTTAGTGAAACTTTGCCAAAAGAGCATGACCTCTCCAACACTGGTAATGCTACCATCTGATGGCCAAGTTCAGTTTTCTGTAGAGGGCCTGAAAAAGACACACTGCTGAGGCAGGAACAGCCAGGGGTGACTCTCAAACTCTAGCCTGATTTATTTCATTCACATCTCAATTGGGAATATGATAAGAGAAAAAGAGTGGTCAGTGCAGAAATGTAGAAATATGTGCTTAATATATGCAGAATTGGGAATGCTCCTCCTACAGCTAAAAGGAAGCCTGACCAGAGGACTTTTTATCTATGAAAATGGAGGCATAAATGCATGAGGGTTTCATAGGTGAGAAGTCAATGTCTTTACAGTTGTTTGACTACAAAGTGTTATGGCTCACACAACATTATATCATATGCTACTTTTTGTAGATTTGGGCAGATTGCAATAATTTGTGTAATTTTTCATGTACATCTATCATTTTCATGTAAATATGTAAATCTTAGAAGGACAAGGGCCAAGGAGGGTATCTACTTTTGTTACAATTATATCCCAAGTACATAGCTCATATATGTAAATATGTAATATGTAAATCTTAGAAGGACAAGGGCCAAGGAGGGTATCTACTTTTGCTACAATTATATCCCAAGTACATAGCTCAATGTCTTGAATGAATGAATGAATAACTAAATTAATATATTTATTCTTTCTTATGTGAATTACCGTAATCAGGAAATTGAATTTAGTAACCCAAATGCTTACGTTCAAGACCCCTTGGCAATGATAATGCTCAGTTTCAGTTAATATAATGGAATATATTTTTTTCTCTTAGTGTTTTAGGCACTTGGTTAATGAGAGACAGTCCCTTGGAGTCTGATTATATTTTAGCGCACTACTAAGATGGTTTTATGCCAACTTTAAAGTGAGAATCACCAAAACCCACCAATATTCCTATCTGGGGTCTTGTCTCAGCAGCAACCTTGTCCCAGATGATTTTTATGTTGTCTTTTCCTTTGAAGGCAACATCGCAATTACTACCCACCTTTCAGAATGGCAGTTAATACCATTCAAATCACATGCAGACCTCTATAAAAATCTCCTTTGGATTTCCCATGGTGAATATAAAATTAAATATACAATACTTTCAATACTTTCTTCTGTAAGTGAGTCAATGCTAAATTCTATCCAGTTTCCTTATATGATCCAAAAAGGAGAAATACTTTCCCTACATTTAAAGTGTATACTTTAGTAGGAGAGGCTGCTAATATCTATATATTTAGTACTTGCTAGTAAAATAAAGATATTGCAAAGCATAATGTAAAATGTCTCAAAAAACACATATGAGAAAAATGTATTTAGATTTAGTTAAATATAAAAGCCACAGACTAAAGGATCTGAATATCTTTTTCTTTCTTGCCAAATTGAATTTCAGATTCAGATTAACATTTACTCAATATCTAGAGTGCACTTGGATGAAACAATTGTACACATGTTATTTGTTTAAAACTCAGATACTTCACAGGTGGAGACAGAGGCTGGAGAAATTGTGTGACTTGTGAAGGTCAGAAAATGAGTGGAGAAGACAGAATTGGAAAGAATGAACTTCTCAATACAGGATGGGGAATATAATCTCTTACGTCCCTTATCTTTGAAAGAGGTGATATTAATATCTACTCTACTGATATGTTTGAAGAATTTGAAGGATTATACATAGTTAACTAATGCACAGAAAGTACTTAGAACAGTGTGTGGTTCATAATAAATGCCTAATGAGTAGTAGCTATTTGTTTATTCATTCACTCATTCCTTCATTCATTCTAGTCCTGAATCTGTTAGTGCATTTACCTAATAAGTTGATAAGTGATCTTTATTTATTTTTTTATCTTTTTGTGTTTTAAAAATTTTAAATAATCAATTAGATATTATTTGCTAGTAATCCACTCAATGTATGAATAGTAGTTGATAAAAACAGAAATGTCTCATAAAAATTAGAATTTCCTGAGGAGTCTTCAGTAGTGTTTAAAGAAGTTTGACTAATGTGCAGTTCTTTGCAAGTTCTAAAGCACCTACTGTGCACACTTAGAAAAGAGATTTGAGGGCACCTTATGGTTCAGTTGGTTAAATGTCTGACTCTTAATAGCGGCTCAGGTGCTCTAAAAGAGGAAAGTCTGCTTAGGATTCTCTCTCTCCCTCTCTCTCTGCCCCTTTCCCATGCTCTCTCTCTCTCTCTCTCAAAATGAATAAGCTTAAAAAACAAAGAAAAGAGATTTTTGAGAACTTTACAACTTGATCAAAAAGGTTTTTCACTGATGTAACATCAGGTTTGCTTTCAACTGGTGAGGGAATTTCTGTTGTGTTTGCTTTTCACTACAAGTCACTATAGGTTTACTTTCTTTACTAGCTATTTAGTTTATTGTGTTCAGTTGTGCTTAGAAGGAGACTAATGCATATTTGTGAAACACGCTTATAATGTTATTTAAAGGGGGCTTTACAATGTGTATGAACTCCAGTTTAAATATATTATGAACTATACCCATTTCTAAAGCTGGTGACTATAATTTTCTAAACATGCTTGTGCAGTGATTTTTTTTATTAATGGGCTACTTCTGAACATTGTTTAAATAATTTATGTCATATAATCGATAAACTGAATTGGTTATTTTAAAGCCTGAATCACTTTGTTTTGCAGTCTAAATCATATACACAATGATATCGTTTTTTTCAACTACTCTTATGTATGTATGTATGTATGTATGTATGTATGTACGTATGTATTTAGACACAGAGAGGGAGATAGGGAGAGTGGGGGAGAGGGAGAGAGAATCCTAAGTAGGCTCTACCCCAAGCAGACGACTGACTTGGGGCTTGTTCTCAAGACCATGAGATCATGACTTGAGCTGCAATTAAGAGTCAGACACTTAACGACAGAGCCACCCAGGCACACCATCAACTATAGTTTCTGATAGACATGATAAGCAATGAGGGCTATTTCCCTCCAACTGTTTTTATAATCAAAATCTTTCAAACAGGGATGAACTGAGTAAGTAGGGCTGGAAAATTTTGCCCTACTGAGTGTACTGTGGTCATGTAGTTTGCAGGTCACCTCTCTATTCCTTGCTAATTCCCTACTGGTAAGAGCTGCATACAAATAGTTACTGTGCATATCCTGAAAATGCCTGGCCTGTATTTCCTGCTCAGCACTGGACTTTCTTAATAAACCCTCTCAATTTATTATTTTCCATGGAGTGCTCCATTAGGAGTTTACAAAATACAGGGAGAATGTGCGCATTAGGTTTATTGAAAGCCTGTTCATTGCCCTTTAATTTTATGGAGTATTTCAATCTCTTTCCTGAACCCAAATCCTACTTGGACTAGGTCTGACATTATGTTTTCATTTGAGCTTTAGATCCTTAATCTTATTACTTCCTGTTTTCCTAAAACTAGAGTGGATAAGCTACTTACAGGCGCACAAGCTGAATCTGTTCAAAGCCGTTTAACTGTATTTACTCTGCTCTTTGGTTGATCCCCAGTTCCCCATCTTGTAAAAATTTCAGAAAAATTACGAAGTCCAAAAACAGTCTTGATTAGAGCATGACTTGCCTGGATATCTAACTCACTGTTACTTAATTTGATTTGCCTTCTTTGAATTCAGAGTCAGACACACACACACACACACACACACACACACACACACACACACAGGCAAGCTTGTTGTTCCAGCTTGGTGCTTTGTCATGGTTTTAATTAATACTTGCAAGAATTCTGCGAGAAAGTGAGAAACTATTGCTCCCATTTAATGGATAAGATGCCTTAGCTGAAAAAGAGTTAAGCCACTTGTCCAAAAGCATAGAGCTAGTAAGTCCAAAGTTCATCTTTTGGGCCACTGGATGCACTGCCTCCTGCCCTGAATGTTCTAGACCTTCAGAGAATGAAAGCATGTGTGTGTATGTGTTCACAAAGAGAGCTTTTGGCTTGGTTACAAGTGCTGTTACCCTTGGCTAGGACACCAGACTCAGGGTGAAGTTTCTGGATTTTTACATTCCTGGAGGTAGTGTTTGATGGTGGGCTCTGTCGAGGGAACTGTAGTGTCCTAAACCCTGGTGCTGAAGGCAAAGCATTTCTTGTGTGCTTTCTCAGCCCCCCAATTCACAGCTGCCAAAGTTCTTTATTGCAAAGGCATTAAAGCCAATGGATTGCTCTCTGTTTCTAAAGAAACCACATTAATGTAATCTCTTTGTTTTGCAATTGCTCATTCAGTAAGCCATTGTTCATTAGACTCCTGGGAGTCTGCAACCCGGGAACAATTGTTTCTCTGCTGATCTGGTCTCATTTGTCATTTTGTAGACAGGGGAATTTATTTGCTTATAACACAACCAAAATAATTAGGTGTTTACCTGGCAGGTTGGCCATGATTATGTACAAGTAATGACCATAAATGAATAAATTCAGGCTTTGTTGAAAGAAAAAGAAGGTGCCATTAGGCATGACTTTGATCATTGATTTTCCCATGACTGACAGTCTTAAACAAAGCATACCTATCTATAAATACGGAGTATTTACCTGGTTTCCTGTGTAGTGTCTTGGCACAATCAGACGAACTGGGATTCTGTTCCTCTGCCATTTATAACTATGATTTGGGCAAGTTTCTCAAATTCTGTGAAATTCAATTTTCTAATGTGTAAAATGGGTGTGATGATGGGCTGTTTTGATGATCCCATGAGACAACTGAATACAAAATAACCAGCACATATTAGCTTCTCCCTATCTATCAAGTACACTCCATACTTTCCACATGTCAGTTGCAAACTCTTGGAGATAAGTGATCAATTCTTATTTATCTATAGTATGTTAAGATTTACCTTTAAACAGTTCCTATGAAGATTAAATTGGGTAACGTGTTAGCAGTGTTGAACACATGGTAGGTACTTGGTAATTGTTATTTATGTAGTTTTATAGATTTGGGGAAAAATCAAGACATTTTATGCTGCTGTTAATAATGATGGTCATGCTGATGATGAAATAGTCCCTGAAATTATTTATGAACTTTTTCAGTATGTTTCAGGAAACTTTATGTAACATCTCTTTCCTCCTACCCAAGTTAAATTATACTACTGAAGTAACCACAGGACAGTTTTTGTATTCTTTCCCATCTCCTGAAGTGTATTTGACCTCTAATCCAAACTTTGTCACTCTTCCTTTTAGGAGCCCGTGTTGTAATCTGCATCTCTGACTGGTGATTACAGTCAATTCTTGATATCCATAATTGCCTTATTTTCTGCTCTACTGCAAATGCAGAAACATTTTCCACTCATTTCCTAACAAGATTTTTTAAAATTAAATATAGTGATCAACAATACAGTATATTTTGTTTCTATTCTGTACAGATGACTATGATAATCATTATTTTGCTTTAACAAAGAAGAAGAACATTTGTGAAATTCCTACTATGTGCCTGACACTCTACCAAGGTCTTTGAAAACTATTGCCTTATTCCTAAAACAAACAGGCCTGGGATATAAATATTACCATTCCTCTTATTTATTATATTTCTTTTTTTAATTTTTTATTGTTTATTTTATTTTTGAGACAGACAAAGACAAACAGATACAGTGTGGGTAGGGGAGGGGCAGAGAGAGTGGGAGATACAGAGCCTGAAGCAGGCTCCAGGCTCTGAGCTGTTGGCACAGAGACTGACACGGGGACTGAGCTCATAACTGTGAGATCATGAATCTAGCTAAAGTCCAACACTCAACCGACTGAGCCACCCAGGTGCCCCTATATTTCATTTTTAAATGTTTTTATTTTTATTTTTGGGAGAGAGAGCATAAGCATGAGTGGGGGAGAGGGGCAGATGTGGGGAGAGGGAGAGGGAGAGAGGGAGAGAGGGAGAGAGGGGGAGAGAGAGAGAGAGAGGGAGAGGGAGAGGGAGAGGGATGGAGGGGGAGAGAGGGAGAGAGGGAGAGAGGGAGAGAGAGAGAGAGAGAGAGAGAGAGAGAGAATTCTAAGCAGGCTCCATGCTCAATGCAGAGCCCCATGTGGGGCTCAATCCCATGATCCTGAGATCATGACCTGAGCTGAAATCAAGAGCTGAATGCTCAACTGACTGAGCCACCCAGTGCCCCTATTTATTAGATTTTTATATTAATTCCTCAGACTGTAAGTTCACTACAGTAGTGTAGGACCATGCCCTGCTACCTCTCTGAAGATGATCTGACAGAAAAAAGGCAGCATAATCATACTTAAGATATCTGACAATAACAGAATCACATTTGGCATGCCAAGGCATGGCTAATTATCTGTTTGACAGTGATACACAAAAATTTTTATCCAAACCAAATTAAAAATTAACTCTCCCTTTTATCCATTAATGGTAAGGCAGATGAACTAGAACCTGTGACTCTAGCCAACACTAAGCAGAACCAAGGTTTATGTCCCAGGAGAAGCCTATGGATCTTTGCATTTTCCATACTGGGATTTCCAAGTAGCTTCTTAGCTCTGCAGCCTGACACAGTTTTTTTGCATCTGAGTGATTCAAAATGCGACTTGCAGGATCCAGGGACTTAAATTTAAATTCGAGCTTTGCATTTTACTCTCCATGGGATCTTGGGGAAGTTACTTCCCAAATATGTGCCCTAGTTTCCACATCTGAAAAACAGGGAAAACTATACGTATCTTACCTGTGATAAGGATTCAGTGAAAAAAAAAAAACAGCAGCAACAACAAAAACAAATGCATAAGGCACTCTGTCTAGTGCTGGTAGGTGATAAGCATCACACATTTGGTATCTCTTACCAATACAAATTGAATAGGCCCATTTTATTTTCCAAAAGTTAACTTTGTAACCTTACTCCTTTGTAAATGAACATAACTTATCACTCCCTTCCCTACCTCCGTTCTCTCTCTTGCTAAACCAGAGGCAAAGGATGGTTCATAGCTGGAAATTGTATTATTTCTAAATGTCAGTCAGTGATATTTTCTCAGGAGAAATGATTCTTCCAAATATTCCCAAAAGAACATTATTTGAGAGGAAAAACAACTGAAGGATGAATTCAGAGTTCTGAGTTGATATTTCTCATGATTAGGTGTGTCTTCCGTCTTGGTACAACTTTAGGTAAGCTTTGCAAGCAGGCAAGGCATTCCTGGATCTGGGAGCAGGAGCCTGCTGTCACTGATGCTCATGATCTGCAGTACACTAAGTTTTATACACCTTTAAATTATTTTGTTTAAAAAGGGGTCTTCTGGGGGAGCCTGGATGGCTCAGTTGGTGAAGCATCCAATTCTTGACTTCAGTTCAGGTCATGATCTCATAGTTCGTGAGTTCATCTGGGCTGACAGTATGGACCCCGCTTGGGATTCTCTCTCTCTGTGTCTCTCTGACCCTCTTCCACCTCCATGCTCAGTAGCTCTCTCTCACTTTCTCGCTCTCAAAATAAGTAAATAAACCTAAAAGCTCTTCTGAGCCTTTATGAAAACACTGCAAACGTATTTGATGCATGTTTACATCTTTACCATCTTTACTGGAGACAATTTTGGACAGAGATTGTATATTTATTTGATTCTACAAAGAATTACTAAGGGACATTTACTGCGGTCTCCTTGGCAAGAGAGCTGTGTTGAGAGTTGTGTGTCTTTGTGACGTGGCATCTACTGCTGAGTGCTGGAGGCCTGCTGACTGAGGAATCAGTTCACTCTGGGGCCCTCCCTTCCTCTGGTAGTTGATTATCTCCTTCTTTGTGCATGAACTGACTTTTGTTAATCCCTCCATTGTGAAATGGAAATTAACTATTTGTTTAATTGTTCTCTAATTCCAAGCAGCAGGGCTGTTTCTTATTATTTATCACTAAGAGCAAACACCTTTTGAGCACTAAATGCTTTTCATTCGACACCTCCTACATTTTAATCTTAATACAGAACCCTATCCTCATGTTAGAGATGAGAAAACAGAGGCAGAGCAAGCTTAAGCACATTGCTAATGATCACACAATAGGATATGAATCAGGTGGTGTCCTTCTTTACTAACTCATCTCTGCACTGCCTTTATGATCCCTGGCTGTGCAGAAGGTCTTCAGTGAATAGGTATAAAATTAATGTGTAAATCCAGACCTTCTCTAAGTCTTGATGATCTCATTTATAAAATGGAGATAAGAACCCCAAGTGCTCTGGTATTTATGAGCATTAAATGAGTTCATGGACCTGAAGACAGCTAGGGAGGGTCAGACACGGAATAGATGGTAAGTGTTCCATTTTATAAATAAGGCACATTTTCTCTTAAAAGAGATGTTCATATGTTGTTTGGCTTTGAATCTGTCTTTTCAGGTTATGATCACTGACCCCACAAAAGGGTGGATGTGAGGGGGACTTAACATTGTGGGTGTGTGACAGTGAAATGTGCCCTAGGGAAATGGGAGAGGGTGTCCCCATTGTGGGACTGGTGTAGGAGGCCTGTCTAGAGCAAGAGTTCTAGTCGTGGAGCATTCATTCAGTTGTGAGGACTGACCCAGCTTGAATGCCTCTGTGGGATTGGGGATAGAGTAGTAGAGAAGGCATCACTAAGCTAACAGATATTTATAGAGTGCCTGCTGTGTGCTTATGTTTATGACAAATCTGGAGTGGGGATTAATAGCCCATTTTACAGATGAGAAAACTATGGCTCACAGGAGTCCAGGGACTCACCCAAGAGCACACAAGCTGTATATGGCAAAAGCAGAGTTCTAATTCAGGTGGGCCTGAGGCTCCCACCTGCCATCTTTGCTCCAAGTGAAGGCGTTGGGCTCCTCTGATCTTCCCTTCGGAAGGGCCCAAGTCACACTGAAGCCAAAGCAAAGATCTGCACCTTTCATTTTTCTTAGATTTTTGTTCTGTTTTCAAATATTTCACAAAAGAACAAAAACAAACAAAACAAAACAAAACAAAAATAACATCACCAGAAAATGCCACAGTGCTTTGTGGAGAGGTGTTTGAGAAAGAGCCTTATCAGCTGACCCACTTACTAACTCTTTATGGTTGCCCTTCTATGCCAGTCACTGGGGAGGCATGAATATGGCATTTGAGGAGCCAGGAAGAAAACTAACACAGTTTTAGATTCAGAAACACCTGAGTTTTAATCATGACTTGCTGCTTTTACTAACTTTGGCAAAATTCTAAACTTCTTTGAGCCTCAGTTTCTTCTTCTGTAGATTGAGAATAATAAACTTACTTCACAGCAATATAATGAGGCCTCAATAAACTGGAGAGTAGGTGAGAGAATAAATGCTATTTTTCCATCTTTTTAAACCAACATACAGGAAGATAGACAATCTGATAATGCTAACTGATAGGGCTCACAAATGAACATTTTCATTTTTATCTCAGTATTCAGAATGAGTGTCATGATTCTATTTGGCAAGCATGGAAACTGTGGAACAGAGAACTTAACTAAGAGCTAAAAGTGGCCACGTTGCACTTCGAATTCAGGATGTAGTCCGTGCACAAAGTACATGGTTTTACTCCTGCTTTTCGGTTGGTCAGGGGATTTGGGACTGAAGGGGAAAGTGGAAGAGGGAGCAGGAAAAGGTGGTTGAGGCAGCACTGCTTCAATTGCTACGGTGTGTCTGAGAAATGGTAAAACGCTCAAGGTTTTGCCATTTGGTATTGCTTATGGAGCACTGCTGTGTGCATGTGGTTGTGAGCAGGATGAGGGAGGAGCTACGTTTTAAGCTGGAGCTTCTGGCAGATAACTAAAAAGATCAGAGCCAGTATAGACCTCCAGCAACTCAAACAGCTGATGCCAGGAACTCACACCCGGGGTCTCACGGGGGTCTTCAGGGGCTCCCGCTTGCTTTCCCTCCATCAGCAAATGCATAAGGAACTGAAAATCTGCTTTCTTCTTGAAAGCACTAATATAAATGAATATCACAAACCTAGGTCCTCATGAGGAGAAAATATTGCTCAGTATATTGAATGTGAATCTTCTCAATTTGCCATCTGTTTGGGGGAAAAAAAGTAGAAGCACTTCTTTGGTATTTCAGCTCTTTCCTCAATACATGCATCCTCCTTGTTTCCAAGTCCAAATAGTTAAATGTTGAAGACTCAAGAAGACAGGGAGGGAAGACAGTAAAAGTCATGTTAGTGAGACTGTGGGGAGACTGTACTTGGAACTACTAAGGGATGGTTGGGGGGGGGGTACCTTCAATTTATATCTGGGAAAACACCATAAGAAGAAGCAAGAACATGTGACCATTCAGTTTACTTCACGTTATGAGTGTTTGCTGGGTGGTTTCTCTGTGCCAGATGCTATAATAGGCCTGAGGGGCACAGGGAAAATTTGGGCAAGTTCTGTATTCCTAAGGTACTTTTTGATTTATTCATACAATGTATTCATACATATAAGAATGTAATTTTATAGTAACTATCATAGATGTGCATCAAGGCACACTGAGAACGCAGAGTAATTCCCTAAATCAAACTAGATAGAGGCCTCTGGATAGTTTCCTGATATTATCTGAGATACATTTTGAAAGATTACAAATAAAGTACAGACTTTGGAAGGGTATTATAGGAAGAGAGAACAGAATAAATAAGAATCCTACATAATGAAATAGACTTTTGTGTTCAGGGACCCACAGGCAGTTCAATATGACTGGAGTGAATTTTACAAGGTCTAGAATTTCTATTCCCTAAATAAATAAAGGGCATTTCCCCAACTTTATCAGTATGTGAAAGAAATGATAACATGAGAAGAGGAAGTTTTACTTAAGGAAAGCTCCTAAAAGTGAAGAAGAAAAAAATAAATTTAAAGCAGGCTATCCAAGGATATCACTAGTGTATACAAGATGAATTTAGGAGGAGCATAGATAAGACAAATTGGGTGAGTAGGTTTTAATTTATCTATATGTATGTATCTATATCTATATATCTATCTATGAATGTATATTAAAATGATGTAAGGCAGCACAAACCCTGCAATTTTATGGAAATTACTGTTTAGAGCAAGACTAAAGTCATTAAAGTAAAAAGGAGAATTGCTTGAAATAAAATTATTAAAGCTACTGGCTGGGTAATTCTAATTATGTTGACGTAGAGTATGAAGTTTGAAGGTGGCAAAGGAATCAATGTTGGTTTGGCATAAAGGAGGTGAGATATTAAGTTTAGAGTTCAAAGAGAGCTCAGGGAGTAATAATGACCAAAACAAGAAGAGAAAGAAGAAGGAGAAGGAGGAGGAGTTGGGGGCAGGGAAAGGTGAAGAAGAATTGGAAGGAGGAAGTGGAGGAGAGGAAGGAGGAGAGGAGAAGAAAAAGGAAAGAGAATTTACTAGTATTTGCGTTGTTGCCGTTAGACATAAGAGGTAAGAATATGGTTTGTGTCTCTTCATGTGGCCCTGAGTTCTTAGCAAAAATTGAGAAGTGCTCCCCTCTTAGTTTCCCAGGCAACAGCCAGCCCCCTCCATCATGCTAATGATACAATGATAAGAATGCCATGTGTAAGTGGTGGCAACTGTGAGGGGAGCCACTGATGTATGGAAGGGAATGTTTGAGGAGGGGGCTGGGGGTAACTGGGCAGCGTGCACACAGTCTCCAGAGGGAAAGTCCTGGCTGTGCTCAAGAGTGAATGGGGAGACTTTCCATGCTTTAGAATTTAGCTATTTCTCCTGGCTATGGAGACAGTTCACTTACTAGTTGCTGTTATTACAAGTAATATTAATTAACAAGAGCATATTTTTATCCCGAGAAAAGAAGTTGCCATCAAGACCTGTTAGTGGGAAAGGCACTTTAGAAATAAAAGGTATTTGCTAGACCTGATTCCCATCTCTTCAGTCTTGTGCAGACAGGCCCCTCCCCTTTTCTGACTCCAGAAAACATTCTACCTGAAGGGGTGCTAGGGCAGGAAAGTGAGGGTCTGTGTGTTTCAGGCATTTTACTCTCTCAGTTTCCCTAAGCAATCAGCCAAATGAAACCAAATTGTGGGGGAAGAACAATGATTTTCTCAACTTTTCCCTGGATTTGGTAGGGGTGGATATTGAAATGCGTGAGCTTTCATATCTTTTTGCAATCTATTATCAACCTTACATTTTACTCTTATCTGTATCTACTTCCCTGCAGAATCTATGCTTTAAAGCTGCCTTAGCTCTTACAATTTTGCATTGACTTCTTGTGCCCCTCACCTTCAGAATGTGAGCTCTTTGGGGCAAAGATTAATTGTTCATCAATTTAGAGCACAATTCTGACATAAGCATTTAATTAAGCCATGTCTTTCCAAATATTTAGAATCTTCTACGTGAAAAGACCTTTTGGTGGGCAATAGGTGACTCAAATGCTTGACGTGAGTTTATAAACTATAAAGATTCATTAAACATACAATAAAGGATTTCAGTGTCATTAGCACATATGTGCTAAGTCAGAAGAATGGACGCAATTATCCATCCATTTAGGGAAAGAAAAGAAAGAGAAGGGGAGGAGAGAATGAGAGAAAGCAAGAAAATAGAGTCCTGGGGGCAAGGGAGTACCATCCCCATTGAAGAAATAGTATCTTGGAAAAGTATAGCAAAGTTGCTAGAAATGTAAAAGAAAAATAAACAAAGATAGGAGAAGAAAGTTAAGGAATAGGGATGATTACTGGTGTCAGAAGCTACAATGTGTCTTTTTCATAGATATGGGAGTTCCCTGCAGGTATCCAAGCTCCAGAAGATCAGGACCAACCCATGGGTTACTTACTTATCAATGTTTTTCTGGAATCTATCACAATTTCTTACATGTGACAAGCCCCTAATAATGTTTGCTTATTTGTGTTTGATGACTAGCAGCAAGTGTAGTACCTGGCATGTCATAAATGCTTTCTCCTAGTTGCTCATAAAGTGAGGAAGTAATCAATTATTTTAGGAACTGGAAATTTTCTATGGACAATTATACATTGAGCAGCTCCTTGAGAAATCTTAACTTCAAATAGGAATGTGGTTTCCCCCTTCCAATTTATTTGCCATTTGGAGAAGCTTCACAACTCCACCAAGTGAGAAGATTCTGGAAAGAATTCATTTTACAACAGCATATTCCAAAAATGTGGTTTTTGGGATGAGTCATGTGAGACACTAAAAAAAAAATCCATGGTCCATTTGTTTGGGAAAATGTAGCTACTGGGGAAAAAAAAAATTGGATATGGTCCTTACTCACATAGTGCTAGACTCTATAAGAAATACACCCTCATCATTCATATTCGATATAGTACTGGAAGTCCTGGCCACAGAAGTCAGATAAGAATAAGAAATAAATGCATCCAAATCAGTAAGGAAGAAGTAAAACTATCACCATTTGCAGATAACAAAAAACTATACTATATTATGTCTCTCAGGCAAGGGAAACAAAAATAAAAATAAACCATTAGGACTAGACCAAAATTAAAAAAAGAAAAAGAAAAGCCTTTGCACAGTTAAGTAACCATCAGCAAAATGAGAAGGCAACCTACGAGGAATGGGAGACGATACTCACAAATGATATATCTAATAAGGGGTTAATCCAAACTATATAAAGAACTTATACAACTCAGTACCCAAAAACGATCTGATTAAGAAATGGGCAGAGGACCTGAACAGACATTTTCCCAAAGGAGACATACAGATGGACAAGAAATACACGAAAAAATTCTCACTCTCACTAATCATCAGGGAAATGCAAGTCAAAACCACAATGAAATAGCACCTTACCTCTGTCAGAATGGCCAGTATCAAAAAGAAAAGAAATAACAAATGTTGGAAAGGATGTAGAAAAAAAAAATCCTTGTACTTTATTGGTAGGAATGCAAAATGGTGTAGCCACTGTGGGAATCAATATTGAGGTTCCTCCATAAATTAAAAATAGAAATAAAATACAATCCAGGAATTCAACTGCTGGGTATTTACCCAAAGAAGAGAACAAAATGAAACAAAAACTATTTCAAAAAGATACAAGCACCTTTATGTTTGGCATCATTATTTACAACAGCTAAGATATAGAAACAGCCTACGTGTCCAGTGATAGACAAATGGATACGGAAGATGTTGTGTGTGTGTATGCCATAGAAAAGAATGAGATCTTGCCATTTGCAATAACATGGATGGACCTAGCGGATGCTATACTAAGTGAAATAAGTCAGGGAAAGACAAATACCATATGATATCACTTACATGTGGAATCTAAATAAAACAAGATGAACAAACAAACAAAAGCAGAAACGACCCATAAATACAGGGAACAAACTGTTTCTTCTTCTTCTTTTTTTTTTTTTTTACCCAAAGGGAGTAGTTTGAGGATTGGGCAAAATGGTTGAAGGGGAGTAGGAGATACAGGCTTCCAGTATGGAACGAATAAGTTATAGTGATAAAAAGTGCCACATAGGGAAT
Source organism: Hyaena hyaena (assembly GCF_003009895.1). NCBI lineage: Eukaryota > Metazoa > Chordata > Mammalia > Carnivora > Hyaenidae > Hyaena > Hyaena hyaena. The sequence goes on along the minus strand of NW_024080932.1, from coordinate 1,336,563 downwards.
CTACTCAATGGTATTAAAACAGCATTGTAAAAATAATAAAAATAAATAAATAAAATCTACTCTAACTCACTGAGGTCTCTGAGAATCCCTGGGATGGAAATAGTCCTTACACATTTCCACTAGCACAGCATCCTCACCACCAATGTGGAACTCAGCTCTGACTTCATTTTCTCACACCTGGAGAGCCGGAAGAACATACCCATGTGTGAGACCCTTTGGGGACAAATAAGTCTGCATCTGTGAAATAGGAGCCCAGCGGATTCTCTTCTTCAAGGAGGGTGAAAAACTTCTCAACCTTAATTGAGTTTGGCACCAGTTTACCCCTGTTTAATTCACACAGAAGTAACACTCTGGACACAGCTCCGCACTGGGTGTTGGTTCTTAAAGTGTCCCTCTTCCTCGTGCTCTGTTTTTAGTGCCCTTAAACACATTTCATCCACTATGTCCCCATGGTGGGGGCTCGGTGAATACTTGCTAATTGAAAAAGCAGCATTTTTTGGTCATTCTTAATAAGGAAACATGTATTTGTTCACAGAATTTCTGAAGTTTTGGTCAGTACCATAAAATATAACACAAAATATAGTAAAAAAAGAGAAAATGGTATATTTTACAAATGTCATACCCTACAGATTATTTGCACACAGTCCAAATAATTAAATAGAAACTACTGAATGACATCAGTATTGTCTCATTTAAAAAAAATCTGAAAGTGAATGAGTCTTCCTATCATGTGTCTATTTAATATTGTTATATTTTAAGTTCTTATTAAATCAATGGTGTATTTTACAATAAAAGCTATTTTAGGCTTTAGTAAAATGTCACTTGAATCAATAAATGTTTATTATACTGGCTGAGTACAAGATAAATAAAATCAATCATTTTTCTGTAAAGAGCAGGAATGTGTTAGATGATAAAAACAAAAAGTTAAATCCCACCTTCAATGCTGAAAGCAAAATATTTTTAAAATAAACATAATAAAATATCTGTGACCTACATTTGCAAATAAAATAGATAAAAGGAGCCTTGCATAAAAGGGAAACACTCTGTGTTTCCACAGGGGAAAGCTGAACAATATAAAGATTGCTTTTCTAGGTTAATTTTCAGATACCAATGTGGTTGAATAAAATGTAGTGGTTTATTTATTCATTCATAAACTATTTTGAGCCCTTAGTAGATGCCACGTTCAGTGCGCCCAGGATTCAGTGGCAGAAATCCAGGTGGGTCCTCACAGAGTTTAGAATTTACAATCTTTAATATAAAGTGTTTAAATAAATGATACATATAATTTTAAATATTTATATATTTAATTTAAAAAAATAATGCTTTATTCATATTTGAGAGAGAGATAGAGACAGCATGAACAGAGGAGGGGCAGAGAGAGAGGGAGAGAGACACAGAATCCGAAGACAGGCTCCAGGCTCTCAGCAGTCAGCACAGACCCCGACACGAGGCTCAAACCCATGAAATGTGAGATCATGACCTGAGCCAAAGTCGGATGCTTAACCAACTGAGCCACCCAGGCACTCCTATATTTAACTAAATAATAACCAAAATACAAGAGGCTTATTCTTCTGAAATAATCAACAAATCTGTTTAACAAGTATTATCTTGATGAAGAAATCCCCAGAAGAAAGCCTCTGCTGATAGAGAGCATAAATAATAAGGTTATGTCTGGGGCGCCTGGGTGGCTCTGTGGGTTGAACAACTGACTGACTGTTGGTCTCTGTTGTGGTCATGATCCCATGGTTTGTGAGTTCAAGGCCCACCTCAGGCTCTGTGCTGATAATGCAGAGTCTGTTTGGGATCCTCTCACTCACCCCCCCACCCCCCAGTTCCTCTCCTGCTAGTGCACTCTCTTTCTCTCACAAAATAAATAGACTTAAAAAAAATAGTAGAATAGGGTTTTGGGCTTTGTCTCCTTCTTTCACTAAGACATGAATCTGTCTAGATCGAAGGAACAAAATAGATCTAAGGCGAATATCTGAGAACATAAATGGGATTTAATACATGATGAAGTAGTTAATGGGAAGAGAAGCATCATTTAATGATGTGGGGATAACTGGTTACCTGTTGAAGAATGACAGTTAATTTTATTTTTTACTTTTAAAAGTGAAGAATTCTTTTTTTTTTTTTTTTGAATCTGTATTTATTTTTTTAAATGATCACTCTGTATAGCATGGGGCTCGAACTCGACCCTAAGATCAAGAATCGTACACTCTATTGACTGAGCCAGCCAGGGGCCCCTAAAAGTAAAATTCATACCCACATCTTACAGTGTATGCCAAAGCAATAGATTAAGTCTATGTATTCATTCAGTATATGTGTATACACACACCCACACACATACATATATAATAAAATAGAACTAGTTGGATTACATGAAGTGTAACAACTTCCTAAGGTTTAAATTCATAGGGAAAATCAGAAAGGAAGAGATGAATTCAATAGCACTGATACTAATCATTCACATTTAGTATCAGTGGGAAAATATGATAAAAAATTAAAAATACAAAGCAAAAAAAACCCACTGACACCAAATATAACATTACATAATATGACTTTCGTATTTGATGAGGAACTAACTCACACAACTTGATGAAGAAAATAAATCATATCCCCAATAGAAGTGGAAATAGAAAGGAAAAATTCACATAAGAGGAAATACATTTAGATTTCACATATATAGTCTGTCCAGATGATCATAGAAATGTATAATAAAGACATTAAATGCATAATCTATATATATTAATAGAAACAAGGACAACATTACTGTGAAATATCTATACTTAAAATGTGGTGGTTTCAGTGTAATTGAAAAGCCATTTGACCAGAGCCATTAACCATCAACCTCTTTTTTCACCTGACCCGTGGCTTACATTCTTAAGACACTGTTCATCCTGCTCTCAAAATATATCTTAGATCTGACCAACTCTCTTCATTTCTGCTTTGACTGCCTTAGTTTTAAGCCACATTTTGTTTGGAAAACTATTGTAGCATCTTCCCTCACCACCCCATTTTGACTCTTTTTAATTCTGCACCCTAAAGACAGTGGGTTCATTGTAAAACACAAACTGTACTAAGTTCTTCTGCATAAAGACTCTACTGTCTTGTCATTATATCTAGAATAAACCCCATACCCTTCTTTGTGGCCCACAGACTGCAGCATAATCTGGACCTCATTGGTCTTTAACCTCATTTTCTGACACCCCTATTTCTTCACAATGCTCTGGGCTCTCTATTCTCTTTTTGTCCCTTCCCATCCTCAAGACTTCCTTTGAGTATGGCATTCCCTCTGCCAAGAATGCCATTATCTCTTCCCTTCCCAGCCTGATTCCTCCTCCTCCTTGAATCTTGCCATACCTTTCATAGAGGAGGGACTTTTTTTTTTTTAATACCATGCCCATATCAAACTTCCGACATTGGACCCCTACCCATCTTTCACATTCCTTTTCCTCTTTGCAGAACACACAATTGTGATTACTCATTTGCTTTTTTTCTGGTGGGGGGGCCACTATCTTGACTAAATTCCAAGTTTCACAAGTAGAGTCTATTTTTTTCTCTAAGAATCATGCACAGTGCCATATATATAGCTAATAAGCTATTGTATTTATTTATATATTATCTAAATGATAACTATCTGGAGAATAGATGAATGAATGAATGAGTAAATGAATGAATGAAATCTCTCTGTTCTCACTACTCTCATCTTTCTACTTCCACACTGGCCACTGGCTTCTTATCCAAGTTACCTTTTTGATGACCATGTTTGTCTTATTTTAAGCAATGGTTGCTTATACTCAGAGTAAAATACAAACTTTTTAACAATTTTATTAATTTCCTAGAGCTTTCTTAATAAATTACATGGAAAGGCTGAAAATATTTATTGTATATTTTAGGCAAAAAAGAAATCAAAATTATAGCTACATTATGTATATACCTATGCAGAATGAAATGAAATGTATTTCAAATAAGATACAGAATGATAGAAACTGTCCACAAGTCAACTGAGGCAAGTAGGAGAGTTAATACCATAGGGTCTTTTTCTTATTTCTTCTAATGTTGTCCAAGTGTTATGTGCATAATTTAGGGGCAAAACTTTCATGAAATGAGGAACTCACCAATTTGAAAAATTCTACTAGTACCTCTTAAATGTTTCCTTGTTAGAAGTGGAAACACCTGGCTTAGACTTTGCCCTGAGATGATGATGAGGATGAGGAGGAGGAGGAGGAGGAGGAGGATTTTCAAGAGAAAAGAATAGAAATAAAGTAACCCGTGTGATCTTAATTTTGGAGGACCTTGCCCAAGTTCATTTACTCTACCATGTCCCTATTTTCATTTTTTATAAAATACAGGACAGTGGATAGGAAAACTGTTTTTCTTTTTCTCCTCTCAGAATCCCATAAACATACCTATTATTCCATAGATAACTCTTTGTTTACTGATATGTTTATTGTCTTAAGCATTCCACCTGCTGGTAAATACCTGCAGAAGTGCTTCTCAACTCTCACTGCATTAGCTTTATCTGGAAAACTGAAAAATGCTGATGTCCAGTCCCTCCCCACCACCAGGTTTCTGATCCAAGGGACTAGGTGGAGACCAGGTGTCCATATTTTAAAGTGCCCTGGTGGCCATGGCTGAGACCCCTCTGCTGGGAAGAAGTTTCTGCTTCTTAGTCACAATTATCCCTGAGCGTATATCAAGGGCATATGAGGTATGTGCAGGTCTACAATGGCAGCCCTGATGTGCAGGTGTTGAAGAGGTATGTTCCTGGAGTGGTTGTCAAGAGTCTCCATTTTGGGGGCTGCTTCATATATCATGTCTCATTTATTACCTATAAGACAAACTTCTCTGACCACCTCATCTAAAAGCCCATCTCCAGCTCTCTCTGTCATAAAATCCTCTTTGTCACACACCCAATGCCATTTTGTAAGGAGGATTAAGCACAATGGCAGGGTCACTCGGGAGAGGAAATCCTAGGATTCTTCCTTCCTGAGAGTGATATAAGTCAGGTCATTCACTTAAACCATCTCAGAGGCCCTTTGGGAACCCAGAGACAAAAATGTGACACTGCATTTCCCACAACTCTGTTAAATTTAATTCCATAAATTAACATTTGTAACGAACAGAGGGGTATAAGGTGTTCAAGTAACAGAAATAGAAGAGAAATATATAAGAGAAAAGAATGTTGCTTCTATTTAAATAAATCTTTTTCCTTCTTCATAGATTTTAGGGGTTTTCTCTACTGACTACATGTTACTTTAACTAACAGCAAAATAACAGTAATAATAATATGTTATTCTTCAGAAAAAAAATATTGATGCGAGTCACAAGTGAGTTTGCCTTTAAAGCAACTATGAGGATTGCTTTGGGGAGGGGGGAAGCCACTGCCCTCTCCCTCCCCCAGGTTCCTTTCAAACTCCAACATCAATAGTCTAAGACTCCAAAATATTTGCATTTGCAATTTTATTACTTTCACCCAATAAACTCTATTTCTATAATTTCTCAGTTCTGCAGAATTTAAAATGTGTTTCTCTCCGTTAGCCGAAATCAGGTCAATTTTATTGGCTCCTAAAACTGGGTAGTTAGTTGGTTAGCAAGACTATGAAGAGGTATCAAATGACTCCAGGTTTATGGAAATAGCTTTAAATAGATTCCAAGTTTATGGAAAGATTGAGCCTCAACCATGCTGACTGCAGCAGAAAGTGGAAATTAAGTCTTCCCTGAGGATGGTCGACTGTTTAATATAATTTTTAATGATGAAACATCTTTAAATTAGGAGTAGTGTAGCTATTTTGACCACAGAGGGAAATATATAATGTAAAACCCTGAAAGAATGAAGAATGAAAGCGAATTGAATAAGAAAAGATGAGAAGCAAAATAGCATCTCAAATCCTAAGATGATAAAAGTCTGTCCTCTGGGGACCAGTTTTCAAAAGTGTCCCCTACAATAACAGCCATCCCCAAACAGCAGTGGTGTTTGCAAATAGGTCCCAATTACATGACTTGATTGCAGATTCAAACCAGTGTCTTATGCACCAACTAGACTCAGTGCCCTTTCTTCTACCTCTCTGCCCTTGGAGTGTTGGCTGAAGGGTAGCTTCACAGAACTGCAAATACTTTTCTCCTGGGCAGTGTAAGGGAGGGGAAGTTTTCTTCTTCCCTTATAGGTTCTTTTAGCTGGTCTATTAATTAAATTGACATGAGACAGATTAAGAGGAGAAAAACAAATTTAATTTTGTACATACGGGAGCCTCACAAAGACATGAGAGGCTCCAAGAGAGTCAGCCAAGTGAGGGGGTCTGGAGCTTCAAAGGAAAAGAAGACAATTCACAGGAAGATGGGAAGAGCGGTATTTGGCAAATCAATTTTTGTCATAGCATGCAGGGATAATGGGGCCCGGAGAGCGATTGTAACAGACATGCCCTGAGGAGCTCCCTCCAGATCATCACACCTAGTCCATGCTCTCTAGCTATCTTTGCTGATAGCTCCCTTCCTGGACCAGGCCCCTAATCTCAATTCTTAGAGACGGTCAAGAGGGAGGTTAAAAGCTCTTCCTGACTCTTTTGGACCTTGGCTATCTTCTGTTCAAAATAAGACACATGCCAAAGTGGCTTGTTTGGGGGAGGCACATTATGAACCCCTTTGGTAAGAAAATGAGACACACATCTCCAAGGTGATAAATGTTACAGAGAAAAGTTCCCCAGGGAGTGAAGTGAAGTTCCCTGCTTTTCTCCTCTCGCCTGCATGACAAAGCTGTTGACAATCAGGAGTGAGTGAGTGAGTGAGTGAATGTGTGTGTGTGTGTGTTCATGAGCGCATGTGTGTGCATGTCTGTGTGCATGTGAGTGTGTGTGTGTTTCCGTTAGTTTTGCAGTTTTATCTAAATTCATTTATATCCAAAAAGCATTATATGCATATTATTTACAACATACAGTTAAAGCCAGGGTTTGCTTTTGTTCTTACAGATCAGATCTGATCTTTCCAGCAATACCAGGTGAAAACGACAACTGGCATTAAAGAAAAGAAAACCATGGTATTTAGAGTCCTTACTTGTTTGTAAGAAAAACAGATTAGAAAGCCAATCTTCGGATTCCTAAATTCACTCTTTCCATCAAACAGTGCTTCCTGAACATGAATATGCATAGGAATCATAAGGGGTCTGGTTTAAAAGCTAGGTCTGGTCATGTTGGTCTAGAGGGAAGCCTGAGATTCTGTCATTTCTAGGAAGATCCAGTGCATCTGGGCCAAGCACCACACTTTGAGAAGCTAAGTATTAAATCACAGTAGCCAGCCAGAACACATTACTTAATCATACATTGGCCTAAGCATGTTGAAGTGAACTTGTTTTTTCCAGGATAATTTTTCTTTCTTCTGGTGAGAGAGTCCCAATTAAGGTAAGGAGAAAATGAAGGAGGAGGGATAAAGTTTCTGCAATTCCTTAACATGTGCCAAGAATTGTGCTCGACACTGCTGCTGACACCTATTCATCCACTGTATCATTCAATTCTCACCGAAACATCATGCTGTTTTCTCTTTTATATCCACCATGAAATATCCTCAGATTAGGGGGCTTCCCCAAAGTAACTGAGAAAAATAACAGAGCAGGGTACACCCCAGTTCTGACCTATAATTCTGCCTATGGCTTATGTTACAGCATGCTTAAGGTGGCATCCTTGAACGAATTAAAACACACCTTTGTGCCCTTTGTTTTTCATTAGTTTTTAACAATTCTAAGAAGGAAGGTATGTGACTCCTACAGCTTCTGCTGCACTGGTGGCTGCTGATCCTGACAGGGGAGTTCTCAGCCTGGAGGAGGTACGGGGAGTTTGCAACGTTGTCCTCAAATGTAATTTTGGATGGGTACCAAAATAACTTTTACTTTCATCCCTCTCATGTAGAAGATGAAAATCTTTTTAAAAGCTGGAGCCCAAAGAAATGTAAATACAGCTTATTCAGACCTGACATTTCAAAAGAGGTCACCCCCACCAGCAGTGCCAGCCCTTGTCTATTATCAGGTTTTCTGTCAGTCATGTTGATTAAGGTTGATAAACAGCTCAGAGCGCTGGGTGTAGGCCAGAGGGCACAAAGAGAGATGTCTGAGACTTGAAAGGACTGCTTTCCTGAGAACAGAAAAGCCCATACTCCCTCTATTCTTTTGCCTCCAAATAGGAGATATTGTTCTTTTGGAGATGGAACAGTGTCTCGCAGAGCTCTGCTAGAATGTCAGCTGTGGGGACAATTAGCCAAGCGAGGAGCCTACTGGGTGGAAAAGTAGCTGCTCTAATCATCTGCCTCCTATTGTGATCCCCATTCCATTCCCTCAGACAAGTCCTAGGTGGACTTGAAGGCCGTGCACGAGGCCCCCGGGATGCCTGAAAGCTTTTGTAGGATAAAGGAAGCGTTTTTGTCCGTGGTGTCTCATCTCTATCCCTACCAGTGTCCCGGAATACTCCAGGATAATTCTGATACCATTTCTAAGGGGTGTGGTGTTTTCCCACCAACAGGCAACTGTCTGACATCATCTGGGTGTCCTACCACTCAACACAATTCTGACACTGTCTGCCTGGAGATAGCACCAGATCTCACAGTGATGAGCCTGAAATTAAGTCCTCCATGAAGAGCAACCTCGGGCTGCAGGTAGCCCCAGTTCCAGGAAAAAGCTTCAGCTGACACCCTCAGGACCACCCTCAGATCAGCCAATCAAAAGAAATGTGAAACATTCCTGTGGTCTGAGTCAGGGACTGAGGATTCTTGCCTAAAACCTCACATGGGCCCTTTGAACTCACCTCATAATTGGTCATTTTCAAAGGATTCTCAAAGGTCATGATTGGGTCCCACCAAAAGTAACGAACACCTCACAGATACTGAATGGTCAAAATTGTTACCATGGGTACTGTACAATTGTGATTGGTGTTTATGTGATGATGCTATACACACAACACGTGCACTGTAACACTCCCGTCCCTTACCCCATAAAAACCCTGCTCGCTATTGTTCGGGGCTTCACCTTGCTGCCACGACAGCGGTAGGCACGTGAGCCCCTGCGTGAGCTTGTAATAAAGACCCTTTTGTATTTGCATTGGTGCCGGCTCCTTGGTGGTCTCTGGGGACTCACGAATCGGGCGCAACAACAGGTTAAGAGCTCAGTCTGTCCCTGACACAGGGACAACACGGTCTCACCCGCCTCCCCACCCCCACAGACACACACCTACTTTAGACACAAGTTTAGGTTGTCACCTGTGTTCTGACTGACTGCGTATGGAATGCAGATTCTGACAATCCCCTCCTTGGATTCAGTTCATTTGCTTGTGAGGTTCACAGAACTCCAAGAATCATTTCATTCACCAGATTACTGGTTTATTATAAAAGGATATAACTCAGGAACAGCCAGTTAGAAGAGATGCATAAGGCAATATGTGGAGAAAGAGCACAGAGCTACTATGTCCTCTCTGAACACGCCACTGTCCCCTGGACTCCCCCTCCCCCACCCCCCACCCCATGTGTTCACCAACCTGGAAGCTCTTGAACACAGTTTTTTGGGATTTTATGGAGGCTTCATTATACATCACAATAGATTACACCAGTGAATGCTGATGACTGATTTAACCTCCAGCCCCTCTCCCCTCCCAGAGGCCAGGGGGTGGGATTGAAAATCCTATTCCTCTAATCATGCCATTGGTTCTCCTGGCAACCTGCTCCCATCCTTAGGTGGGGTCCAAAATCACTTCATGAACATAACAAAACACATCATTGTTGTTCTCATCACTTAGAAAGTTCCAAGAATTTTAGGAACTCTGACTTAGAATAGGGGACAAAGACTCAATATACATTTCTTGTTATATGTCACAATACCACACCCAGCATTGGAGACAACCCCATGGGCTATGGTATCTACCACAACTCTTTCCTCTACCTGAAAGAACAACACTCTTTCAGGTGCAGCGCCTGCTGCCTCCTTATCCACTGTGAAGCTAGAGTATTCCATACAAGCCTAGGACCCCATCTGTCCAGGCCAGTTCTGTCTCCTGATCTGGATAACTTTCACTCTCTTTCCTCCCCACATTCCCTTTATAGTCCATTGCATTTTCTTTTCCATATTTAAGAACAGACTTTGATTTTAAGCAACTGTTTTCTGCCTTATAAATTTTCTGAGGCAAAGAAATTAAAAGGGAAAAGGAACTATAGGAAGGGCATACTCAAATTTGTATCTCAACAAATTATAGTAGTAATTAATTTTCTTTTACTTTGTTTGTTTTCCCCTCAGAAACACACCCTGAGGAAATATGAGAAAAGCACTGGACACAAACAGGCTGAGATTCAACGCTCCAAAATTTAACAGAATACTGTGTGAATCTGGGCAAACCTTAGCTTTATTTACTTCAAAATAGTATCTTGGGGGGAGGGGCAAGATGGCGGAGAAGTAAGGAGCTCTTTACATACACTCGCACCCATACCTCACACGGAAATGATCTGAAGCCACTGAAAACCTTACAAAACCTGAGAGATTGGGAGAAAAAGGACTCAGAATTCACTGAGAAAGCCTTCTAACGTGAGTGCGAACTGGGGAAGATAAAATTGGGCAGGGGAAGATAAAATTGGGCAGGGATCGGAGACTCCAGGGTCGGAGGCGATCCCCCTCTGCGGGGAGTGAGGGGAAAAAGAGAGTCTGAAACAGAAAAACCTCCGCTCGGGGCATAGAAACACTCTGCGTGCCAAATACCAGCACGCCAGGTCCCCTCACGCCAACTGGTCCTGGAGGGGCTGAGCGCACAGACTACTCCTTTGTGCTGGCTCCTGGCTGGCTGGACTTCTAGAGTAGTGGTGCGCCTGCCGCCATCGTCTTCCCGGCGGGCTTGGGCCCCCAGAAGAGCTGCGCGCGGGCACTGGGCTTCTGCGCTCCTGGCTGGCTGGGGCTCTAGAGGGAAGGCAAAGAGCTAAAAACTAGGAGATGTGCCTGTGATTTCGTGTTTCGGGTGAGGAGCATAGAGGGACATGGTTTTCCTCACTCCAGCGGGCTCGAGCCCCCACCCATGCTCACCAGCCCAACCCAGAGAAGGAAGCAGCGATTCTGACTCCGCCCCCAGAGCTCGGCAGGGGGCCTGGAATCGCCCTGAGGGGGTTGCCTGGGAAGTTGTGTCTAAGGCAATTTCAGCAGGGCACGCGGACTGGGATTTGGAGATTGGGACTGGCCTGGGTTGAAGAGTGCAACCAACTTTGGCTGCACCCCCGGTACGGGGAGTTTACACGCCCAAAAAAGCGAGGTGCAGCGCTTGGTTCAAGAAGGGACTGGGGCACCTCCATTCTCCGCCCCACAACCACCAAAGCAGAACTCCTGCCTGACCCAGTGGATCACACCATGCCCATCCCTACTTGACAGCTGCCCTCCACCCCCACCTTTTTTTTTTTTTTTTCTCTTTTCTTTCTTTTTTCCCCAGAACACTGACCTGACTAACTCTGGTCGCCAGCTTGCTTAAACAATCACAACGAGTCCATTCTGTAGGTGTAAATTCTACACCTACCGACATTTTCAGCTCTTTCTCTCAGGAGTAATTAGACTATATAGTCTCTCTGGATAACACAGCGTCCTTCTCTCACCTATCCAACCATATTCCACCCTTTACCTCTTTGAAAAATGCTTCTTATCCCTTCTGCCTGTTCATTCTATTTCCAATTTTGCCTCATTCTCGCCCTGTCTTCTCTCTCTTTCTCTATGCTCGTCAACCAGCAATACATACACACAGCTATTTAACTGTAGCTGGGAAATTCGGTTATATGCTTTAAACCGTTCTTTGCCCATCGGTTTTCTTCTTTTTTCCTTTTCTTTTCTCCTTTTTGACCTTTTTATGTATTTTATACTCTCTATTATTTGCTCTCCCCCTCCGTCTTTTCTCTTAACTTTTTCATTTTCCCTCTCACTTTGCATGTTAGTTGAATTAGCCTGTGCGTTTGTGTGCTCCTGCTCCCTGTGTGTTTGTCTGTCTGTTTTCTTTTCCAGGGCTACCTCAAGAAACAAGCTTGAGTACACAAGGTGGACAGTCCCAAATATCACTACGAATAGGAAAATAAAATAACCAAGGTCCCAACAAGAGAGACCAAGGGATACCATTCAAAAAACACTCTCTGAAAGGATAGGCCCTGGACAGAGTCTTCTTGGATATACCAGCGCTCATAGGTGCAGAGAGTATAACAGGTCATTAAAACTGACAAGAGCCAGAGAACTAGCTAAAATGACCAAATGAAAGAGCTCTCCTGCAAAGAAACTCCAAAAAGAAATGACAGCTAATGAACTGCTCAAAACAGACATAAGCAGCATCACTGAACAAGATTTTAGAATAATAATGGTAAGATTAATAGCTGGGCTCGAAAAAAGCATAGGGGGCATCAAAGAAACTATGGCTATAGACAGAATGGAAAATAAAAATAGGCATGAAGAATTAAAAAAAAATTGATAAATGAGATACATAATAAATTAGCGGCCTCCAATGCACGGATTGAAGAGGCAGAAAGGAGAATAAGTGATTTAGAAGACACCATTATAGAAAAACAAGAAGCTGACAAAAAAAGAGACAAACTGATCCAGGAACATGAAAGAAGAGTTCGAGAGCTCAGCGATACGGTCAAACGCAACAATATCTGTATCATAGGAATCCCAGAAGAGGAAGAGAGAGGGAAAGGTGCTGAAGGAGTGCTGGAACAAATTATAGCAGAGAACTTCCCTGACTTGGGGAAGGAAGTAAATGTTGAAATACAAGAGGCTCAGAAGACCCCCCTCAGACATAATCTGAATCGACCTTCTGCAAGGCATATCATAGTAAAAATGGCAAAATATAAGGACAGAGAGAAAATTTTGAGAGCAGCTAGGGAGAAAACCGCCCTCACATACAAAGGGAAACCTATCAGAGTGGTGACAGACCTATCTACTGAAACTTGGCAGGCCAGAAAGGAATGGCAGGAGATCTTCAATGTGATGAACAGTAAAAATATGCAGCCAAGAATCCTCTATCCAGCAAACCTGTCATTCAAAATGGAAGGAGGGATAACCTTTCCAAGTAAACAGAAATTGAAAGAATTTGTCACCGCTAAGCCAGACCTACAAGAAATCCTGAGGGGGATGCTCTGAAGGAATGGTTGCAGGAAACAAAGATACCAGAGACACCACCACAAACATGAACCCTACAAAAGATACAAAGACTCTAAACCCACATATCTCAATAATAACACTGAATGTAAATGGGCTGAATGCTCCAATCAAAAGACACAGGGTAGCAAAATGGATAAAAAAACCAAAATCCATCTATATGCTGTCGACAAGAAACTCATTTTAAACTGGAAGATACCTTCAGATCAAAAGTAAGGGGATGGAGAAATATGTATCATGCTACAGGAAATCAAAAGAAAGCCAGAATAGCTATACTTATATCAGACAAACTGGACTTTAAATTAAAGACAATAACAAGAGATGAAGAAGGGCACTACATAATAATTACAGGATCCATCCATCAGGAAGAACTAACTATCATAAATGTCTGCGCACTGAATATGGGAGCACCTAAATATCTAAAACAATTAATCACAAACAGGAACAAGCTTATAGATAAGAATGTGCTAATAGCAGGGGACTTTAATACTCCGCTTACAGCAATGGATAGGTCAACCAGATAGAAAATCACTAAAGAAATAGTGGACTTGAAAGACACATTGGACCAGATGGATCTGACTGGTAAATTTAGAACTTTACATCCTGTGGCCAGGGAATTTACTTTCTTCTCAAGTGCGCATGGCACATTCTCCAAGATAGATCACATACTGGGACATAAAACAGCCCTCAATAAATATAAAAAATTGAGATCCTACCATGCACACTGTCAGATCACAATGCTTTGAAACTTGAAATCAATTACAGGAAGAAGTCTGGAAAACCGCCAAAAACATGGAGGTTAAAGAACACCCTTCTAAAGAATGAATGGGCCAATCAGGCAATTAGAGAGGAAATTAAAAAATATATGGAAACAAATGAAAATGAAAACACAACAATTCAAAATCTATGGGATGCGGCCAAGGCAGTCCTAAGAGGAAAGTACATTGCTCTCCAGGCCTATTTCAAGAGATTAGAAAAAGCACAAGTCCAAAATCTAACAGCTCACCTAAAGGAGCTAGAGGCAGAGCAACAAGAACGCCCTAAACCCAGTAGAAGAAGAGAAATAGTAAAAATTAGAGCAGAAATAAACAACATAGAGACCAAAGAAACAATTGAACAGATCAATGAAACCAAGAGTTGGTTTTTTGAAAAAGTAAACAAAATTGACAAACCTCTAGCCAGGCTTATCAAAAAGAAAAGAGAGAGCACCCAAATAGACAAAATTATGAATGAAAATGGACTTATTACAACCAACCCCTCAGAAATACAAGCAATTATCAGGGAATACTATGAAAAATTATATGCCAACAAATTGGACAACTTAGAAGAAATGGACAAATTCCTAAACACACACTCACTACCAAAATTCACACGGGAAGAAATAGAAAACCTGAACAGACCCATAACGAGTGAAGAAATCGAATCAGTGATCAAAAATCTCCCAACAAATAAGAGCCCTGGACCTGATGGTTTCCCTGGGGAATTCTACCAGACATTTAAAACAGAATTAATCCCAATTCTTCTCAAGCTATTCCAAAAAATAGAAGTCGAAGGAAAACTCCCGGACTCATTTTATGAAGCCAGCATCACTCTGATTCCCAAGCCAGACAGAGATCCAGCAAAAAAAGAGAACTATAGGCCAATATCCTTGATGAATACGGATGCAAAAATTCTCAACAAGATCCTTGCAAATCGAATCCAGCAGCATATCAAAAGAATCATCCACCAAGATCAAGTGGGATTCATTCCTGGGTTACAGGGCTGGTTCAACATTCGCAAATCAATCAATGTGATCCATCATATCAATAAAAGAAAAGATAAAAACCATATGATCCTGTCAATAGATGCAGAAAAAGCATTTGACAAAATACAGCATCCCTTCTTAATAAAGACTCTCGAGAAAGTTGGGATAGAAGGAACCTACTTAAACATCATCAAAGCCATCTATGAGAAGCCTTCAGCTAACATCATCCTCAACGGGGAAAAACTGAGAGCTTTCCCCCTGAGATCAGGAACACGACAGGGATGTCCACTCTCACCACTGTTGTTTAACATAGTGCTGGAAGTCCTAGCATCAGCCATCAGACAACAAAAGGAAATCAAAGGCATCAGAATTGGCAAAGAGGAAGTCAAACTTTCACTCTTCGCAGATGACATGATACTCTACATAGAAAACCCGACAGACTCCACCAGAAGCCTACTAGAACTGATCCAAGAATTCAGCCAAGTTGCAGGGTACAAAATCAACGTACAGAAATCGGTTGCATTTTTATACACCAATGATGAAGCAACAGAAAGAGAAATCAAGAAACTGATCCCATTCACAATTGCACAAAAAACCATAAAATACCTCGGAATAAACCTAACCAAGGATACAAGAGATCTGTATGATGAAAACTATAGAAAACTTATGAAGGAAATTGAAGAAGACACAAAGAAATGGAAAAACATTCCATGCTCATGGATAGGAAGAATAAATATAGTTAAGATGTCATTACTACCTAAAGCACTCTACACATTCAATGCAATTCCAATCAAAATTGCACCAGCATACTTCTCAAAACTAGAACAAACTATCCAAAAATTTGTATGGAACCACAAAAGACCCCGAATAGCCAAAGTAATACTGAAAAATAAAACCAAAACGGGAGGTATCACCATCCCAGACTTCAGCCTCTACTACAAAGCTGTCATCCTCAAGACAGTATGGTATTGGCACAAAAACAGACACATAGACCAATGGAACAGAATTGAGAACTCAGAAGTGGACCCAAAAGTATACAGCCAACTGATCTTTGACAAAGCAGGAAAGAATATCCAATGGAAAAAAGACAGCCTTTTTAACAGATGGTGTTGGGAGAACTGGACAGCAACATGCAGAAGAATGAAACTAGATCATTTTCTCACACCATGCACAAAAATCAACTCAAAATGGATAAAGGACCTGAACGTGAGACAGGAAACTATCAACACCCTAGAGGAGAAAGCAGGAAACAACCTCCTTGACCTCCACCGCAGCAACTTCTTACTTGACACATCCCCAAAAGCAAGGGAATCAAGAGCAAAAATAAACTGTTGGGACCTCATCAAGATTAAAAGCTTCTGCACAGCCAAGGAAACAACCCAGAAAATTAATAGGCAACCAACGGAATGGGAAAAGATAGTTGCAAATGACATATCAGATAAAGGGTTAATATCCAGAATCTATAAGGAACTCACCAAACTACACGCCCGAAAAACAAACAACCCAGTGAAGAAATGGGCAGAAGACATGAACAGACACTTCTCCAAAGAGGACATCCAGATGGCCAACAGACACATGAAATGATGCTCAGCATCCCTCCTCATCAGGGAAACACAAATCAAAATCACACTGAGATACCACCTCACGCCAGTCAGAGTGGCTAAAATGAGCAAATCAGAGAACTCGAGATGCTGGCGAGGATGTGGAGAAACGGGCACCCTCCTACACTGCTGGTGGGAATGCAAACTGGTGCAGCCCCTCTGGAAAACAGTGTGGAGGTTCCTCAGGAAACTAACAACAGAACTCCCCTATGACCCAGCACTAGGAATTTACCCAAGGGATACAGAAATGCTGATGCATAGGAGCACATGGACCCCAATGTTCATAGCAGCACTCTCCACAATAGCTAAAACATGGAAAGAGCCTAAGTGTCCATCAGTGGACGAATGAATCAAGAAGATGTGGTTTATCTATACGATGGAATACTACATGGCAATGAGAAAGAATGAAATCTGGCCATGTGTAGCAACATGGATGGACCTTGAGGGTGTTATGCTGCAAAATAAGTCAGGCAGAGAAGGACAAATATCACATGTTTGCACGTATAGGAGGATTAGGAGGAACTGAACTGTGGACCATGAGGGAGAAGAAGGGGGGAAATGGTGGGGGAAAGGGAGAGAGACAAACCACGAGAGACTCTTGAATGCTTAGAAACAAACTGAGGACTGATGGGTATTGGGGGGGAGAGAGGAGATGGGCATGGAGGAGGGCGCTTGTGGGGATGAGCACTGGGTGTTATATGGAAACCAACTTGACAATAAACTATTTGTAAAAAAATAAAAACAAAATAGTATCTTAATATCCCACTGAGCTGGCATAAGGATATGTCAAAAGTTCTAATATTTGACCTGTCTTACAGTGCTCAACAGAGTGGATCTCTATTGCCTAAGATGTGTTACATCAACCAGAGGAATGTTATATTCCAGAGAAATAATACTATTTATACCTACCACATTCAGAAAGGTTTGAAAGGAAACATTATACTAATTTGAAATAATCCTCAAGGTATAACATTCTAAAGTGAGATTAACCCTCAGACCAAAACCCACTAATATTAATGGTTTAAAGAAAAAAAGAAATAAAGAAAAATATTTGAGAACAGAGTTCACATTCAAATTAAGTTTTGAGTTCTATCTTTTAAGTATAAAAGTTCCGCTCTATCATATAATATATAGAAAGTATTTCCCAGTCATTTTTATATTATTATAAACAGATAATATGATTATTTGTGCACAATAATGGGGATTAAATAGATGGCGTTGCTTGCTGTGGAAAGCAATGGACTCAGAGACCCAGTTAGCCCCATGTCCCATCTGGTAGTATCTGACATAATCAATCTTTTGGCCTATTTGCAATCCATTCAGGAATATTAGAAGTCAAAAGTTGGAAAGCTTTGAGCTAGGAGACAGAAAATGGTTTTCACACATGTATGGATTCTGAAGCATATAGCTATATTTGGGGGTGAAGTATAAATTCTAATAAATAACTTAATGTGTCCACTAGTTCATTTTTGTTAATGTTTATTTATTTTTGAGAGAAAGAGAGAGAAACTGAAATAGGCTCCAGGTTCCGAGCTGTCAACATAGAGCCCAATGTGGGGCTTGAACCCATGAACTGTGAGATCATGATCTGAACTGAGGTTGGGCACTTAACCAACTGAGACACCCAGGTACCTCAATCCACTGATTCATTTAAAGACCATAAATGACTTCTGATCACTGGTAATGTGGAAAGGAATGACTTAATTCCTACTTTTGAGGGGCTACAGTTTAAATTAGGTCTAATAGAAATAAATTGCAAGCTTTAAATGAGAGTCACCTATAAAATTTACAAATTTAGGAAGATAAAAAAGGTGAGATTAATTCTAATATATATTTTAACTCACCATATCTGAAACAATATCATTTCAACATGTAATTACTATGAGTCATTAAGATATTTTGCATCCTGGTTTTTTTGTTGTTTTTTTTTTTTTTTTTTTTTGGTACCAAATCTTTCAAATCCAATAAATCCAATATCCACATCTCAATTTGGACTAGCCATAGTTCCAGTAATGCTCAGTTACAGTGTGTAGCAAATAGCTACCACATTAAACAGTTCAGGTCTAGAAAGATAAGGCACAGGCATGTAGAAAGATAAGAACTTTAGAAAGGTGGATAGAAGTGAGTGAGAAAATAAAAGGGGAAAGGGTTAAACCCACCTTTTAAGAGCAGTCAGTCTGTGGCAGCAAAGTATGCAGATTTCTATCTCCTGTGGTAATCAAGCAAAGGCCCATTTGCCTTATTCATTTACCTAAGAAGATACAAGCCAAAGTGTTCTTTTAATTGCCCTAGAAGTTATGAAGACAAATCATTTTCAGTATGCCTATTTGTTCTTTTTTGCTTTTCTCTTTACCAAATGTAGATTGCCAAGTGCCTTTTAATAATTCCATATGAATTAAAGGTACAGTGTTTTTCATCAAGGAGACACCTGTGCCCATTGCTTTCCCTCCTCCCAAGCAGTGATGGGGCTGTGGCAGCTAGATGCCCAGTATGCAACTTTGATCCCAGTGTGTAAAATCAGGCAACAAAAATATGTGCCTCTATGAGCAGGATAAGATTCATCTCTGGAGGAGAGGGTGTAGAGGAGAGACAGACAGAGAAAGAGAAAAGGAGAGAGAGCTTTAAAATCAGTAAGCCCCAAATCCCTGTCATTTGACTTTCAAATGATTTGGGGCTGTTGCCTAGTCTGGGAAAAAAGTGACTTACTTATGGTCTTTAATAAGGGACAGCCTCTAGAACCAGACTAGGCAGTAAAATAAAGCATAATTGACTAAGTGGCTCAAAGGAAGGGGAGAAATGTAATTCAATAAGTAAAAGTACTAAAGAGATATGCAAAATTCGTGGGTTTCTTATGCCTGGAATTTTAGGATAAGACTGTTCCTTATTTTAAAATTGGACTCTTTGGCAGGATTACTCAATATCAGCAGCACTGAAGTTGGCTTTAAAACCATAATTTAAGGTGTAAATTAAGGTGACCTCAAGTAGGATGAAATACCTTTAAAGAAGCTGAGTTATAAAATATGAGCCATTTTCAGGAAATGGAAGACAATTGGGAGCTGTTGAAAATGGACCAGCACGAGTGAAAGGGGGAAATAAGGAAACAGATTACAGGACAAAAGCCTGAGCACCTAATTTAAAACAAAAATGGTTTTCTATGGTTTATGATGAGTGATAAACAGAGTCCACTGTGTGGCCATAAAAATATATCTTTAGCTCAGAAAATATGAGTCTCACTGTCAGCTTAATGTAGTGATTTAAGTTCATAGCCTTTCTCCTTGAAGGAGGTACAAGGCTGAAGCTACCATTCTAAATGATGTGCATTTGGAAATTATGAACTACAACCAAGAGGCATTAATTTTTAGTGCAACTTAATCATGAATTTACCTATTTCCAGTTACTGTTTAGTTACATATTTCTTAGAGCAGCTAGAGTGGTGGAGTATTAATAGCTATAAAACTTCATTAAACTGGCATTGGACTTCTGAGAAAAACCCATAAAACTGAAAAGAAAGCCAGCACTGGAGTTCTGCCTCCTCTGGCTCCAAGTCAACTTTGTTATAATAAAGTCGTTCAAAAGACTCAACGAGGAGCCAAGAAGGTTTATTGAGAAACCTTGTGGTGTTATAGCAGAAAATCTCTGATTCACCTAGAAGACTAATGAGCATAAAAACCATAGGAAATCTGAGATAAAGCTTCCTAAAAAGCACTATAATGGCAAACAGGGATGTTGACTCTATTGACATATAAAGACAAAGCCAAAAAAACCAAAAAAAGACAAAGGAAAGATAGAAAGAAAGAAAAGAAAAAATAGAAGAATAAACTTGAGGATGACAAAATAAATGCTCATTCACTTTTCTATTTCCATAGAAAGTTTACTCCCTGTGTCTGGGTAGCAGTCTCCAATCCCAAGGTCATTATCTAATAAACATATTCAGGAAAGAGGAGAATCACAAATCACTGATTGTCAAGCAACATTAAACAAAATACAAGAGCCACAATATTTTAAATGAGGAGCACAACTGAGAAACCATCAACCTGGAGATTCAGAACAAATACAAAAATCCATTTTGGTTTTCTGGAAATTTCTAAGGAGAAGCTGGAGGGAGTGGAAACCAAGAATCAACTTTTTTGAGTGTGTATGGTTATTAGATGCTCTGTAGCCCTCTTATTCAAACTGTGGTCCAGGGGCCTCTGACAACTGTCTCATCTGAGAGTTTATTAGAAATGCCGAATCACAGACCCTCCTCTGTACCTGATTCCAGGTGATTCTTATGCACATGAGACATAAATTGATAAACAAGCTTCACATCACTTTTGTCATTAAAGACTGATAATGATTCTACCAGTTGCTGTTGTAGAGGTCAGATGCAGCAACCCCAAGATGGGCTACTTTGGTGTGGACATTATTTGGAGTTAAAAGCAATCCAAACCTACCAGATGCAGAAAAAAGTCTTTATATCTTTACCTCCCCTTCAACTTTCTGCTTTACCAGGAAGAGAGCTATTAATAGAGATTCCTCTTTTCCTGAGAAAACTGTTTTCCAAACCTTCCCTTCAATTTTCCTGCTACTTGTCTTTCTCCCCTTTGTATCCTCAGATCCCTACCCCTCTCCTTAGCCCAAGTAAGTATTCTGTTGCCTGAGTGTCTTTGGAATTTCTACCTCTATCGCTTCTCGGCCTTTTGGCTAAGATCAAGTGTGGAATTTCTACCTCTGTGTGGATTCTGTGTACATACATTATTGCATTTGATTTTCTCCTGTTTTTTTTTTAATTAACGTTTTATTGTTTTGAGAGACAGAGACAAAGCATAAGTGGGGGAGGGGCAGGGAGAGTGGGAGACACACAGTCTGAAGCAGGGTCCAGGCTCTGAGCTGTCAGCACAGAACCCAACACGGGGCTCCAACTCACAAACGCATGAGATCATGACCTGAGCTGAAGTCAGACGCTTAACTTTCTGAGCCATCAAGGCACCGGTGATTTTCTCCTGTTAATCTATCTCATGTCAGTTTGATTCTAAGTCCCGCTAGAGAATACCTTGAAGGGCAGAGGAAACTCTTCCGCTCCAACATTATCTCTCACTTCGGAGACAGGAAAACAGGAACTCTAAGAACTGCCCAAATTTGCTCTGCCAGCCAACTCTAGAAATGCAATTCCAACTTCACTCATTCAAATTCTTCTGAAAAGAAAAATAAAAATAAGTAGAGATGCAATTTAAATTTTAAACTTTAAACAAACAAAAAGAAAAATTTATCAGATTGTGTTTCATTTGTTCTCATTTGCATTGCCATTTGCATAGAGTGCCTATCAATTGCTTAATTGTGGTTGGATTATGAGTTTATTTGTGGAATACTTGTTCTGTGTTCAGTGCCTTCTAAAATATTTTCACTCTCTTAGGATGATGGATAGACAGATGGGTTGAAATTTAAAATCAAAGTAAGACTAACACTCTGGGAAAAAGAAGATTGAAAAAAAAAATATTTAAAATCAGTAAAAATCACCAAAACAATTTTCTGTTTACAGAGCCATAGGGAAAAAGAAAAAAAAAAAAAAGCCATTGTCCAAAGCAGTCTGTCAGCCTAAAAATGGAGATGGGGATATCAAAGGGAAGAAACAAAGGAACAAACAAGACTTCAATAAAGATTCTCCCCCAAAATTTCAAATCTTTTTTTTTTTTTTTTTTTTTTTAGGCAAGACATTGACTTCTTAACTTTCCCAGCATGATTGCCACAGTTAAGGGAATACAAGTCCCCATTGTAGGCTATCTGGATAATAGCTAGGTAACCAATCATCTCCCCTCTCCCCACTACAGTCTGGCCAAAAATGCTAGCACAAAGCCAAGAGGCTTGGGGTGGTAACAGTACACTGATTTGTTAATGGGGCTTGTGAAGAATCAGGCTGCACTGGTGTGGTAGGTTGATGGCAGATGTAGACCTTTGCTTCTCCTCTCTTCACGAGGTAGAGTCTAGTTTCCCTCATCCTGAGTCTGAGATGGCCTTAGCTGTTTGTTTGACCAGTAGCAAGTGATGTTCTTGGACTTTGACACTTCGTTACAGAATTGTTGCAGCTTCCAAGAAGGGGCCTTTGAATTGTGGGAGAGCCCTGAGTGTCCAATTAACAGGGTGTACTGCCTCTTACTGCCTGCTGGGTAGACCACACATAGGGCTTTGGTTGACAGTCCCAGCTAAATCCAGTCACTCTGTCACCTTCCCCTCCTGGATCCAAAGCTCTGGACACCAAGATGAAATATTAGACTTTAGAGTGTGCTGTCCCAATGCCAATAAATGGCCTTTACTGTTGCCCTCCCCCCCGTTTTCAACTTCTGGTCCACAAATTAATGTAATATAATTAAGGTTATTGTTTCAAGCCAGTTGGCTAGTTTGGGAGTAGTTTTTGTTTTGTTCTGTTTTGTTTTAGAAATGCAGCAGTAGAGAACTAGAACAGCTGGAATAACCAAATCTATTTACAGGGAAGCTTTTACTCTAGATCCAGTTTCATCATTATGTTCATAGAAAAGAAATCAAGTAAATTTGCTAAGGAATAGATTTACTTTGCAAATATGTCAGGAAATTTCAGAAATGTGTGAATTGATTATGTAGTAAACAACTAGTCAAGAACCTCAACCTTTGTTCATTGCCAAGTGTGCATTTAAAGTGAGGGATTACGACCCTCCCTACCCAAAAATGGAGCAAAGCAAGATTATTTGATGCAAGAAGCTACTAGACTATGCAGATGATTTAAAGCTTCCAACACTTCTTTTATGCAAAAGCACCTTGAGTGTTCCAAAGCAATTACTGCAAAGATTACTGCAGATGAAATGAACCAGAATGTTGGATTTATCTTCATGTACACTTTTCCATGTAGTAAAATCTTTCCCATTTGTCTCTGCTCCTTTGACATTAGATTGATCAGTTAACTAGCTTTAAAAGCAAAAGATCAACTGGTTGACAAATTGTTCCCCTTGACTTCAAAGCACACAGAGGCCTACGTTTTAGGCTTAATGATTCTAAATCATCCTTCTCGTTACAACAAAATGCATGATGTGACTTAATCAAATCTTTAAGCAGTTTGTAAAACACGGTTTGTTTGTGTATGTCAGAGGCATTAGGGTAATAAATGCATGTGGAGTGGATACAGGTCGTAATGTCTTCTATGTGCCACGTGAACGTACAGATTCTATTGAATTAAACAGACATCCCTGTTAACCAAGAGACCACATAAATGGACTCAGCTATAAATTAAGCAGACCTCATTAGCCTGTCTTTCTGGGGGAAATGCATTCCTTTTTGTGAAACACAGTGAAATAAGATCTCAAGGGCTCACATAATAAGAAAATGGAAGATTCTACCTCCTAAAAGGAAAGCACCCAATGATTTAAATATGATTCATCTATCAATTTTGGCTCATGTTCAGAGAATTGAATATTAATAATTATAATAATATCATTTGTTTGTAGTGTAATATTAGTAATGTTATTGCAGTTATAATTACTAACACCAGCAATTACAGTTCTATTTAAGACAGTTTTCTTAAAATATTAGGGAAGGCAGACAACTTTTAGAATCTAATATAAGTTAGGGACTTTATACTAAAGAAGAGAATGCTTACATGCAGAAAACCACACTGTCAAAGGGTTTATACGTGCCTGAACTTCATGTAAGGACCTCCTGGGAGAGGTTTTTGGTTTCTAGGTTAAGAATCACCGTATATGTACATAAACGGAGCTGGCTTTTAATATACTGTTTATTTCATTAATCAACTCCACATGTTAGATGTTGTTATCCTCATTTTAGTGCTGGGAAATCCGAGTCTCTAGAGGTAAATGGGTGAAGGAATTGGGTTTGAAAGTCATGTTTGTCTGCTTTCAAAGCCCTTCATCTGTAGAATAATGTTAATTAAATAGAGGCAGTCATTTTCCTTTGAATAACTGTTTTATGGGAATTCTAACCCTTCATCCTTGTTGAGAGTGTGGACAGAATAGGGATGGGTAATGTACCCTCTCCTAATTCCCAGATACTGGAAAACTGCCACATATTTCAATCAGTGGGGAAAAAATGAAAAAATATATACTCATTTCTTTTTTTTTTTTTAATTTTTAACATTCTATTTATTTCTGAGAAAGAGAAAGAAAGACAGTTTGAGCAGGGTAGGGTCAGAGAGAGAAGGAGACACAGAATCTGAAGCAGGGTCCAGGCTCTGAGCTAGCTGTCAGCATAGAGCCCGACATGGGGCCTGAACCCATGAACTCTGAGATCATGACCTGAGCCAAAGTTGGACGCTTAACCGACTGAGCCACCCAGGTGCCCCAACTCATTTCTATCTTAATACATATATAAGTCATCAGTAGGCACTTAGTAGTTCATTATAATCTATCATTTGTTTTGTATTTTAATTTTTAAATTTATTTATTTTGAGAGATAGATAGAGAGAATGAGTGGTTTTAGGGGGAATGAGAGGGAAAGAGAGAATCCCAAGCAACCTTGGCACTGTCAGCACACAGACCAAGGTGGGGCTTGAACTCACAGACTGCAAGTTCATGATCTGAGCCAAAACCAAGAGTTGGACACTTAACCAACTAACCACCCAGGTGCCCCAATCTATCAGTTATATGTACTGCTAAGTTGTTTCCTTTTTCTATATTCTTTTTCTCTTCTGTTATTAAAAAAAAAAAAAAAAGCGTTAAATGTTTTAAGGTGTGTGTAGTTATAAACTGTCAGAGTTTTGTAATATAAATTGGAGCACAGGAGTAGGGGAGAAAGGAGGAGGTAGTGGGGAAAAACAGAGGGAGAGAGAGAGAAGGAGAGAATGAAAATGGAAAAGAAGAAACTTACCAGGGAATGGAGTGAGATCTGTCCCAAGGTTGTGGTGGGGGCTTTCCTCCAGACAAACACCTCATCTCAGGCATGTCTACCACTATTGCAAGCATCTGTTTTATGTTGACAAGGCTGTATTCACTCTGAAAAACAAAAACATAGGGTTTTTCTTTTTTTTTTTTCTTTTTTATTTTTTTTTTTTTTTTTTTTTTAGTGCTTTCTCCTTTCTGCTATGGTGCTTTGTGTCTGAATCAAGGTAAACACTTTCTCCTATATTTGCAATAACATTATGAACACATATACATCTACATGGTGGGGCATCTCATGTTTTATCAGCATTCTCTACCCCGGACTTTGTTGAAGAAGCAATAGGTAGTTCCCTTGGGTGTTTTAGATGACATTTGCTTTATAAAAGCTCTTTTCTAAAACTTGGTAGGTTTTTGTTGTAATTACTACAATAATTGTAGATATTCATGAAAAAAATGAAATGCTTCAGAAAGAAAAATCAGTTAAATAATAAAAGCCACTTTATCAATGCCTCATACTAGCTCCAGTTTCTAGAAGCACCACTGTTAAGAATATCTTGCATATATGATCCATCTATCATACTTTATATACAGCTACAAACAATGGTTTATTATAAGAAAATATGTCAAACAGTAAACATATATTGTGCAACACTAAAATTATATACTCTAAGCAAATTCCCACATTTATATAAAAGGTTTGTTACATTCTTTTTACTGGCTGCATACAATTCCATTATATATACTGTATTATTTATTTGGTCCACTATTAAAAATACTTTAAAGTATTTTTCCTAGAACTTTGCTAGTAAAATAAATGCTTGAAAAATACCCTTGTGCAATACCATTGCACACTTGAGTAAATTAATGCAGTGTGTAGATTCTAAAAGCGGCTGGGTCAAAAATGTATTGTCTTCAATATGGGTGTGTTTGTGTGTGTGTGTGTGTCTGTGTGTATGCATTTAAAATGTTGACAGATACTACTACCTTGGCTTGCAAAATGGTTGTACCAATTTTCATTTCAACTAACCAGATGAATCAGTTTCTGTTTTCCCACTTGGTCAAAATCTGGCATTACAACTTTTTTCGTACATAGCTCGTGATATTAGTTAATTGTGGCATCTTAATTATTTTTACTATTTCTTCATATAAATTATTAATGCATCCCCCATTCCCCTCCCCTCTTAAGCAATGCCAAATATCTCTGTTTCTATTTTCAAATCATTGTTTTAGAACAATGCATTACTTCTGGAGCACTGCTTCTATTTGCTGATTGTAATTTACACAGGAAGAATTATCCTTTTGGATCTTACAATTTACATATTACTCTCTCTTGTCTACCATTTATTTAGGCTGTTGCTTGCTAATATATTCATTTATATTCTATCCATTTCCAAGGCTTATTTGAAGTGGCATATGATAAAATAGCAGGCATAAAGAAAAATAGCATTGAAATGGAAGGAAAAAATATCCTTAAAAATTAATACCGTGACTTTAACAGTAAATCTAGTTTTGGGCTTCCTAGATATCAAGGCCAAAGGAGCAGTCAATGTTTTGATAAATGCATAGCCTATAGAAACAGAAAGCATATTATTTCATATGGAGGTAAACCTTTTTTCCAATACTCAATTATTTAATGAGTGTTTCAGGTAGACATTAACAATAGAACACGCTGTGTCCTCAAAACTTATTAGCCACATAAAGCAGAGAATTTCTGTATAGGACTGCTTAAAAAAAGAGAGAAATATAACCTTAAAATACCATTCAAAAGGCATTTCTTGTAAGACAGAAGAAGCTTAGCCATTACTATAAGATATTACCTTGAAAATAAATAATTTTTATTATATTTAATGTATTCTCTACATGCATAGGCTCACTGCTATTGTTATACTGAATTTTAGGTCTGATGAGAAAAAGAAATGTGAAATATGTTAAATTGTCAGAGCAAGGAATGCTGATGATAATTATGATAAAGGTAATTATGATTTATCCTCATATAAATTGTACATGCCTCTTTTTGCCATTTTATCCAATATCATTCTTTTTTTCCTCATAGATACATAAGAACTTCAGGTAAACCAAATGAGAGAAATTTGGGAACATAAATAACATTTCCCAGCATTAATTCACTCTAATTCCATTTACCAACTAAACAACATCATCACACCAATTCATCAATCCATGTGTTCGTATTATCTTCAGGAGACAGATCTCATGTTTCCTAATCACATGGGTTTCTGTGTTACTCTGATGAATGACCTGCTCCTTTTTCCCCCAATAAATTTATCTTTTGATAATTTTCCATGTGCTAGTTGAAGAAGATGTTGACTTATCCTCTAATATAACTGTAGAAAAAACTAGGCAGAAAATCTAAATAAAGTGAATTCTATCATTTGACAAATATATAGTTTTTAAAGCCTCACTTATCTGCACTCATTGCATCCTTTGGAGAAAGTCCAAATTCTAATCCTCCCTTTGCTTGTATTTATTCTCACTCCCCCTGTAGCACTTCCAATCATTCTGGACTACTTGTCTTCTGAAAATACATGGTAGTCTTGCCTCCCAGATTTTTCTCCTGCTAGAATTTTCAGTGAAAGAATTCTTATTGCCTAAAGCTTTTCTATGGTGAATGAATAACTTATATTTTTTATCCTATGCACTATGGCTTATAAAAATCTATTGACTTGATCATTTCATTCATCTGATGAAGATATATATATATATATATATATATATATATATATAGTAGAAGATTCTATGAATTTAGCAAGCATTAAATAAATATTTCCTACACAAATAAATAAATGTTTCTTAAACAAATAGAACCTTTTCAGTCACTCATCAGGCATTTGTTCCTAACTGTGCTGTGTAAGGTGGGAGGCTCTATAGATGAAATGAGGGCTACACATAATCCCTGCCTCAAGAAGCCTGAGTGGTAAGCTTCGTCCACATACTCAAAGCTTACTGATTGAAAGTAGCAATGCTAGAAAAGAGACATGCTCGGATCTCTCTAAAGTTGCCCAGGAGGGGACACATACATCTTCATGTGTGTTCAGGAAGAGTTTCACAGATGAAGCAACAATGAAGGATAACTAGGAACCTGAAAGTTAAACACAGACAGAAGAATGTACTGGACTGGGGCTCCTGGGTGGCTCAGTCCATTAAATGTCTGACTCTTGATATCAGCTCAGGTCACAATCTCATGGGTCATGGGTTTGAGCTCTGCATCGGGCTCTGCACTAACTGTGCAGAACCTGCTTGGGATTCTCTCTCTCTCTGCCCCGCCGTCACTCCCTCTCTCTTAAAATAAATACATAAGTACACTTAAAAAAAAAAAAAGATGTTTACACTGGACAGAAGTAATAGTGGAGCCACTCACACAGAGGCCTTAGACCTATATTAAGAAGATCATACACTCACAAAATTTCACACACGGAAAGGAAATACATATTCCACCTAAGCTATTACTAGAAGATTCATATGTTACCACTCCTAGGGTTAATTGCATATAAACAGAAAACACAAAAGAATAATCTGAAATAGAAAGAGATCAGACATAAGGATAAACCACACAGTATATACTAATCAGAGGCTAATGTACTAACCTAATAACTTATATTTGGACTGTTTATTCAAAAAATAATTGAGGGAAAGTGCCTGGGTGGCTCAGTCAGTTAAGCATCTGACTCCTGATTTCAGCTCAGGTCATGCTTTCACAGTTCATGAGTTCCCGTCCCGTGTTGGGCTGTGCACTGACAGCATGGAGTCTGCCTAGGATTCTCCCTCTCCCTCTCTTTATCGTGTCTATCATTCTCAAAATAAATAGACTTAAAAAAATAATTGAGGGAAGAATCAATCAAAGAGAAGACCAATGATCAAGTACATTTGAGAGACTCAAGAGGGAATGAAAGTGGTCTGTAAGTTTGTCTCAGTAACAATCTACACTTAGGAGCTGAGATGACCCTGATCTCTGTAACCCATAGAAAGATAAAATAGAAAATCTGGCTAAAGCCAATAAGCACACTCTCAGAAGATAAGATTATTAAAAAGAATGATGGTTACATTGCTAAAATGAAAGTTGTGATAAAGAGACAGGTATGTGTATGTATGTGTATGTGTATGTGTATGTATATATTATCTGTATAACTACCTAATTTATCCCCTTGGTTTTGTTTCTCCAGAAAATCTAGTCTAGTAGAGAAGTTAAGAAAAGGAGAAAATATAGTACAAAGGAACCCAGATAATGAATTGGATTTCCAATATTAAATAAAAACTTTATTTAGATCTGTAACCAGGGAGCAGTTAGAAATTTCCATAAAATCTTTGGAGCCCACTGTTTTTCTGTCCAGTTGGAAGTGACTTCTGAGGGCTGTGGTTTCAATAACACACTCTAGATTCATGGACAGAGGAGAAACACTTACAAGGGAGGGGAGGGCCCAAACAGTAGGAAAAAAGAAGAAAGGAAAGCAATGAGGGAGATAAAAAGTGAGGAAGGTGGGAAAGATCCAACAAGTGCCACGGGCTTCTCTACTCACTTTTGTCCTGCAAAGTTCTGAGATATGTTTCAACAATTGTTGGCTATTCTCAAAATTCTGTATTTATTTTTTTTCCTTGGGAGATTAAAAAAAATGCAGGGTTGGGGAGAAAGGGTTGCATTTAGTTTCCATGTAAGTATCTCTGATTCTATAGTGGCACCTCTATCATATCTTAATCAACATATTGTTAATAAGACAATTGGATGCTGAATTATAAATATGAGCAAAGACAGAAAAGCAAGATGTGGTAGCAGGAGATTTGTGGGGAAGACACTCAGCCCCAGAGAAGAGCAGGGGCAGATGGGCCTGGATGGACGACGTCCCAGGCTCATTATGGTCCTGCTGCTTGTGTGGAGCACCTTGCCCAGAAGAGGGGCATTGAATTGCAACAAATCGGGGTTTAGATCTGGATTCTGCCAAATAGCCCTGTGACCTTGGGACATTCCTCATACTCTCTGGGCCTCATATTTTATTTAAACTTTGAGATGAAGATGATCATGCCTACCGTTGACAATGCTCCATGATTATTAAACAGCATAAGAACATGAGGTGCTTGGTGTGTGGATGGAGCATATTTGGTATTCAATAAATGTTAATTCATCCTTCCTTTCCTCAGAGATTATTTTCTTCCTCTTGTTCAATTATTAATTTATTCCACAAATATTGACTGACCAACTCTAGGATGTGCTAAGCACTGAGAATAAAATGATGAGGTAGAAAAAAAAGGGGCAGGGCAAAATCCAGTCATTTATGACAGAATTATTATTATTATTGCTATTATTGGGATTGCAGTTTGTATTTCTAGAGTTGTTGAGGCTTCAGTGCCCTGGGGTGAGAAGTGGGTCATTTCACTCTGATGACAAAAAGTGACTCTGCATCTTCATGATATTGCTTATCTCAACTAAAATACTTTTGCATTTCCTAAAAGTTGTCCAGAGATATTCTCAGGCCTGTTATGTATGCCAGTGCTTGGCATTGAGATGGCAGCATAGAACTAGAATGGTATGATCTTTGCTCCCAGAGGCTTACAATCTATTTTTACAACCCTGGTCTGTTACCTAGCATCTCACACAGACACATCTACATTGGTGTGTTTAGTTGGAGATCATCTATTTTTGTTGCTCTATAATATTTCATTGTTGTGAATGCATCATGATTTGTTTATTTATTCTACTGCCTGGCTTCTGGATAACTTCCAATCTTGGACTATTACCAATAATGCCACTGCGAGAGATTTAATACAGTATCTGTATTTTGGTGAGCATATTATGAATTTTTTGATTATATATGTAGGTGTAGAAATATTCATCAAGAGTGTACATATGCATATGTTGGACTTTGGTAAACAACTGCCAAAGGAAGTGGTGGTATCGATTTACTCTTCGATTAGTAAGGAAGACTATCCTACATTACCTTCCATTAGAGGGTTCTACTTGCTCCACATCCCAACAATAGTTGGTATCCTCAGTCTTTATTATTTTAGCCACTGTGACTGGCTAGTAGATTACTGTGATTCAAATTTGCCTTTCCATGACAATCGGAACGTATGTGTTCATATGTATTCATGTGTTGATTATTTACTTGCATAGTTTCTTTTATGAATTTTTCTAATGTATATTTATTTTTGAGAGAGAGAGAGAGAAAGGACAGAGTGCAAGTGGAGGAGGGGGAAAGAGAAAGGGAGACACAGAGTTCAAAGCAGGCTGCAGGCTCTGAGCTGTCAGCACAGAGACTGACTCGGGGCTCAAACTCATGAACTGAGAGATCATGACCAGAGCAGTGAGACATTTAACCAACTGACCTACATTTTGTAAAGCACTTGTTCAAGTCTTTTGTCCCTATTGAGTTGTCTTTTTTTCTTACTGATTTGTTGGACTTTGTGTATTTAGCATTCACAAAGTATACTTTGGATATATGCATTCAAAGTATCTTTTTCCCCACTCTGTGGCTGGCGTTTTCAATT
The DNA here is from genome assembly GCF_003009895.1 of Hyaena hyaena. Taxonomy (NCBI): domain Eukaryota; kingdom Metazoa; phylum Chordata; class Mammalia; order Carnivora; family Hyaenidae; genus Hyaena; species Hyaena hyaena. The sequence goes on along the minus strand of NW_024080932.1, from coordinate 1,304,748 downwards.
TTAATGGTCTGTTTTGACAAATGGAGTTTCCTAATTTTAATAAAATTTAACAAAATAATTAATCACCTTTTTAAATCTTTTATGATGAGTGCTTTTTTGTTGTTGTTGTTTTTTAAGAAACTGTTGCTTACTCCAAGCTCAGGACACGTTTTACAATGTAAAGTGGTGTTCTAATATTCTCAGACAAAAGACATAACTGAACTGTCCTGGGCATTCCAAGACCCGTGTTCACTCTTAGTATTTTCTCCACACTCTAAGTTATACCAAACCAGTTAGTCTCAATCTTGGTGGCACATTAAATGACCTAAGAAACTTTTAAAAGCTATTGCTGCCAGATGAACCACCTCCAACCAGTGAATCTGCATTTCCAAGGTTGTGGCAAGGGATGAATGATTTTTTTGGTGGAGGGTATTATTGTGGAGCTGCCCAGGTGACTCTTTTACCTATGATGTGTGAAAAAAAAACACTACTCTGGCCTAGAGTTTCTCAAACTATGATTATATTTGGAGCCTTAACTAAATACAGATTTTTATTCCATCTTGGGGGCAAGGTGGAACACAGAACTTCTATTTAAATTCCAGGTGATACTAATCCTTCTGGTCCACAGAATACAATCTGAGTACAAGGGCTCTAGACCAGATTATTCTCCCTGGGCACTAATGGAATTTGGCATTAGTTAATTCTTTCTTGTGAGGAACTGTCCCATGCATTGTAAGAATTTTACCAGCATCTCTGGCACTATCCACTAGATAACAATTGCATCCTTCAATATTTAACAAACAAAAATGTCCATGCATTGACGAAAGTCATTTGGGGAGACAGGGATTAGACTTGGTTAAGAATCATTTGTGTAAACCTTTTAGACACAGCTCTAAATGGCTGAGAATTAGAGATTACCATGGTGGATATCAGGTTACATTACCAAAGAGCTGATTAAATCAAATGTTGTATAAACATTGTATAGGATTTTATTGTTATGACTATATCACAATCTTGATTTAAAAAGTCAAGTCAACAATGCCACATCTACATTGTTTGAGCTGCTTAGATAGTAAGTACTTACCCTCTGAGTGAGATGACAAAACATGGCACTTGATCTGTAGACACAACTCCATTTGGTGCCCAGTTACAATAGGTACACTTGAGGTATAGCGGAAGAAGAGAGACAAGGGTGTGAATAAACATTCTTTCATGAAGGATTAAAAACAAGCAGATATCTTCCATCAAAAAAAAAAAAAAAATCTCTTACTGTCTATTCCCAAAATGCAAAATGCCTCTCTCAACACATCACCACTTTAAGTTATCAGAGCATAAGATTTCAGAAATAAATTTTTAGTATATTTAGTAAAGCCCCATAGATTAAAAAAACAAACAAACAAACAAACAAACAAACAAACAAACTAATGCTCTGTTTTTTGGGCAGGGGGTGGAGATGGGGAGACTTAACACATGCATCTGTTCTTACTGTTGAAATCCTACGTCTTGTGGATCTTACCACAACTGTTTCTATAGCCATTCTTCCTTCTCTACCTCCCTGTGACATAACAGCTGGCTTCTCATTCATTTCCCCCACTTTTGGAAAAGGGATGCTCTGGTGCATAGAGGCATAACTTACTTTCCTTCCCTCCTTGTACTTTAATTTTCTAGGGATCAAAATTCAAGGAAGTTCTAACTGATAAAGCACAATGGACATCTTAATGGCCACAATCATTATCATTAGGCATCCACTACCTCTTTTTTTTTCTTTAGAAGAATGCTTCTGACTACATTCATTTTACTTTTTTTTTTTTTAAAAGAAAGAGCGTGCCAGATAGAATAGAAGTAATCAGAATTCTGAATGCCAAATGGGATTCAAAATACCTATGAATAATCTCAGTTTAATATGCTCTTAGCTTTGGCTTAGATAAGAGATCCCAGCCATAAAATAGTAGAAGAAAATTGATGTAAAGAAATTGTTCAAAATGTAAAGAATATAACTTTTGCATTTGCAAGCTTTCAATTACCTTTACCCTGGTAGTTTCTAAAGATATGATCTATCTTTGAAAGATGGACAAAAGGTCTAAAGAAGAGTCATGGAAATGAAAACAACCCTGAAGTTTCAAACACCAAATATACCATGAACATCAATTACTTTAAGTTTTCTGTATGCATTAGTCAATCTAATTCAAGCAAAATTATCAAGCACCCATTATGTGCCATTCAACACGCTGAAGAGGCAGGAACATTAAGATATACTCAGTTCAAGCTCTAAGATCTTCACCTTTAAATGTTGAAAACAAGACATGAACTTCAATTATCATCATTATTATTGTCAACATCACCATTATCATTTTATCATCAACATAGCAATAATATATATTAACAGGTGTTGTGCTCTAAGAAATGAAGAGTGTGTGTGTGTGTGTGTGTGTGCGCACTTAATTTTTAGCATTTTGTGGGCTACAAAATTCAGAAAAAATCATTTCAAATAGATGATATTTTAGAATGATGTTCGTGTATTACATAAGTGCAAAAATGAATAGGGGAAATATATTCGGGCCTTTTAAGAACTGTAAAAAAAGAAAACAAATAAAAAACAAAATAAAAAAAAACCATAAGAATTTATTTGTGCAGGCAGTGATGCCTGGGTGGAGGTAGTCAAGAAAACTTAGGTATAGTCAGAACACGGCACTGCTGAAGGAACTGGGGGTTGGAGGTAGGCATAGCACAGAAAGGTTCTAAAATGGATGTGGGTGCAGTAGCTTAGGTCCTTGAATGTCAGAATACATGGAGACCTTTACATGATAGTTTCCAAGAATAAGATACAGTCTGAATCATACAGATGCTCTGGAACATGTGTAGAAAGTGTCTAACTTGAAACCCAATCCATCAGTCACTCTGGTTCTGTGAACTGTATGGTCTCACAAGAGGTTCCCCCTAATAACCCTTGTCAGAAAGCTTCTCTGCCATGTCCCTGAAAGGCAGTGAATTAGACTTCCACATCTGGCAGGAAAAGATTCTGGGGCATAGAAGGACATCAAGTAGGAGAGAACTGAAACTTGGCAGAAGCCAGGATACCCACCAGCGTGTGCAAATCTCAGCAGAGCCTAGGTGATGTAATCAGGTGAGTCTAATTGAAAGACTATGTTTCCCTTGGAGAAGGTCTTTGTTACAGAGGATGGAAGAGAGAACTGTCATCATTTCTGTTCTCTCTCTTTCAATTTTGTTTTTCCTTTCCAAACAAGCAATTGAAGCCAGAGGCTATTTTTAGTCCCCTGGCTGAGGGTGAGTGATGGAGTACATTAGTGCATTGGTGGGGCTGGAGGTAAACTTAAGTGGGAGCCTTGATGGTACAGCCCCACAGAGCTGGCTAGAGGCAGGAGATTGGCAGCAACATTATAGCGACAAACAAGATCTGACCAGAATCCTCCAGGACTGTAATTTAAAGTGCTGCAGCTAGTAGTCTCTATATAAATAGAAGGGAAGGAGCAGAGGGAGAAAACCAAGCTGTAGGGCTGATTCCTTTCTGATTCAGATGCACAGTTTCAAGCAACAGCATGGACTTTAAGTCAACTTTAGAGCTACAAAAGATCCCACATAATGGACCCAGGCAGTCTTGGGGATGGTATGCATTCAATGTGTTTAGTTTGTATAGATCTTAAAATTAATTTCATCTATATGTATTTTTTTTTAACACCTGCTGGTGGAGTTGCCTTAAACCTAAAGTCACATTACCCTCTGGCCTAAGGAAATCTCACATTCTCCTTTTCCAAGGTGAAGAATAATGACAATGCTATTCTTTGCATCAAGTATTTATTGGGGATCAGGTGCCGCACATACACAATAAAATCTAATGACGTGTATTTGTATGGGGTGTGTGCCTGTATGCATATGTGTGTGTGTGTGTGTTTGTGTGTGTGTGTAAACTTTAATATCCAATCAATATTCAATGAAATTCTGCAATGTAGACAATATCCCTAATTTGTGCATAAATAATGTGAGACTCCCAGAAGCTATGAGACTTGTCTCGGTTCCTATTACCTCTAAGGAGCTGAAATAGAATTTGAACCCAGATCTCTGCCTAGATAGCCCATGTGTTTTGGACTGCCCTGCCATCTTGTATGTGACTGGGGTAGGCAACACCAAGGTTGTTGGTATATCAAGGTTCAGAGACACGATAGGAGAGGACGATATAGGGCAGCCATGCTTTGGGAATGAAAACTGAAAACAGTTCTTTGTAATCGTTTGCACAGCAGCTGCTAAATGCTAATCACTTCACATTTTTTAAATGCATCAACCCTGAATAAAAGTGGGTTATGGAAAATGAAAATTGGTACAGTTTGATCAATTAACTGTTGAGTCACTAACTAAACTCAGCTAACAGCATTCTGGCCATAAGCTCCAGAGGAGCTAGCACATCCGGTAGGCTAATAATTATGGAATAATACGATTCCTCTAATTAGAGACCGAAATTGTTCTTGGAGAAATTTATACAGGTGAGGAGGATAAAGAAGGAGGAGCCAGAGCTTCCTGCTGTCCAGGGGAGGATTTTCAGACATCCATACCTAGGAACACTGTGAAGTGGTCCCTGATTGGCAATTAATTGTGTGAAGAGAAAACAGCCAAGAAAGGTAAGTGCAGCTAGGTTGAGTTCTTATGCTGCTGAAGGAAGCATCTGAAGCCAAACTTAGGAATGGGTTTTCAGTCAAAATCTCAAGAAAGCCAGACACCAATGAGTGTGCAGGAGTGAAAGCCAAGGAGTGGGCAGTGTCTGGCTAAAACCAGACCAGGCTAGTAGGAAAAAGTAAATAAAAAAATAAAAAAAGAGTAGTCAACCTTCAGCCAGGGTTTTGGCATGATTAGAGGGAGTGATGTTTGGAGAAGGTAGTTGTTTGCAGACAGTCCCTGCCCAAAGCCTGAGGTTCTGCCCTGAGGGCAAACTTTCAAAAGCCTTCAGCCACGTAAGTTTGCTTTGTAGCAGTTCCCCCAACTGAAAAGTAAATAAAAATTATATCCCCTTAATGCCCTCCCTGCTGCTCCCCTGCAACATGTATCTAAGATATATAATTTTTTTCTTCCTATAGATCCTATAAATTGCAGCCAATGCTCTCTTGAATTACAGGACAGAACTATTGTATGCAAATCAGCATTTATGGAATGAATGCATAGAAGACTGGGGGTGGGAGACAAAGAACCAATGGTCTGCAGCTGTGTGTGTGTGTGTGTGTGCGCGCGCGTGCCCGCGCACTTGCACCTCCTGAAGCAATGTCCTAAACCTATAGAAGCTAGAGGGCTTAAAATGGTCTCCTTTAGTTGTGTGAGTATCTAAAGACTGGGATAAACAATCCTACATTTCTTGAAAAAAAAGTGGGAAAATAAAAATATTAAAGGGAACACCCCCAGTCTAAATTAATTCACAGTTACAGTGAAGCTGCCCTTATTCTGGAAACAGAGAAAATAATAATAATAATAATAATAATAATAATAATATCATCACCACCACCAACAATGAAATGAGTAACAGCAGTTACTGAGTTATTTTTTTTGTATCACTTACTGTGTGATACACTGACTCTTACTACAATTAAGGCCACAGTACTGCAAGGCAGGTAGTTATAATCCCTCTTTACTGATGACGAAATTCATGTACAGTTAAGCGATTCAAACAATGTCACTTAAACTAAATACATGATGAAGCTGGGTATTCTTCACCTTCAGTCTGACATCAGACCCAAGTGAACTGGGGACATAATAAGGCAAATATCAAGTTCAGTCTTCTGATTTCTCTACTCAATATGAGGACAGGATAGGCATGAATTTGGAGGAAAACTCTGTTCTTTAGTGGTCTATTTTTTCTTCATCTTATTATCTATGAGGTACATCTATCTATGCTCATGAAACCACAATGAGCCTGTATATAGCACATCTGGATGTGAGTAAACTGTTGAATTAAGTAAATGCTGGTCACTTCAGGGTACTATCATGTCATTTGTGATCAGTATCTTTCCTCCGTGCTAATTTCTCTGGGTGAGGTTTGTCTGCATAACCTATGGTAAAATCTCCATAGATTCCCCACTTAAAATGGAATTTGCCTCTGCCTGGCTAAGTGCCTTGCAGGCTGTTGAGGAGGTTATAAGTTGGGAATGAGACATTAGGATTAGACTCTACATTCATAGTCATGATGTGTTTTTTTGATCAAATGAAACATGTGCATTTGGACAGAAATGCACAATTTAAAAGACTCTACAATGTACAGTTTATACCAATCCTGTGAAGAAGACAAGGAAGTTTTTCTCCTTGCTTACTTCATTCAGGCATCTTCAACACCTTTAACTATTAGTGGAGATGGAAGAGAATTTGGAACCAAAGGGAATGAATTCTAAATTGAGGATAAATGGTCATTTTTGAGCTCTTTTTAGAATAGAGGAGTTAATATCCCAGAAAGTTTTGAGTATATGCTAAAATTAAAGTATGTCCTCTGGATGAATTTTATTTCTAGAGATTTGGACTAATGCCTTCTTTGGTTGAATGGGGATGGTAACAAATGCTCCCCAGAAGCAGCCACAAAAAAGTGCTCTATTTTGACCCTGAAAATTACAATGGATTGCTTTGCATTTCATCTTAATAAGAAAGAAAAATACCCTAAAGTTTATATTTCTTCCATATCCACCCACCACAGGGACTCATAAATGCCTGCTAATGACATTAAGGAGAACTATGTGCTCAGGCACTATTAGCCCCAAGCATGGAAAAATAATTAAATTAAATACTTAATGAGAGGCATTTTTTTATGTGGTTCTGAAATGTTTAGGTTATGGAAACATTTTGACCTTATTAAGTATCTGCTTAACTTGGGCTGAAACTTTGTGCATTATATCTGCTCAATAAATGTTTGATCATGATGAAAGCCAAACACTTTTGAATATTTTAACAGCAGCAGCAACAACTCAACACTTATGGTGCACATCCCATTTTTCATTGTCAACAGCACTGGACTTTTAGCTCACCAAACCAACAACACTGGGGAACCAATGTTTTCCTTTGTCTCGTAAACTAGAAACAATGGGAGATTGCAAAATTTTGAAAACGGAGTTGAAATTTAATTTAAATCAATTTTTATGTAATTTTTCAAGTTGTAGCAATATTTGATTAACATCTCTGTAAATTTCAGAGGAGAATATTTAAGGCTTTTCATATGAAGTCCTCCAAAACCAAATTTCAACCATCAGCTCCAGCACTGTCACTGAACTCCACAGGTAGTCACTATTCCTTAAATTTCACTTATAACAAGAGTGAGGTAGTTACACATCAAATAGCCCATAGTTGAAAACCAAGGAGTCAAAGTGTTTTGTTTGACCTATCTGGTGTTTGAAAACTAGGATTTTTTACAAAATGTTTATTTTTGAGAGACAAAGAGACAGAGTGTGAGTGGGGGAGGGGCAGAGATAGAGGGAGACACAGAATCCAGAACAGGCTCCAGGCTCTTAGGTGTCAGCACAGAGCCAATGTGGGGCTTGAACCCACGAACCATGAGATCGTGACCTGAGGCAAAGTCAAACACTTAACCAACTGAGCCTCCCAGGTGCCCCGAAAACTAGGACATTTTACTTAAATAGCTAGAACTTTGATAATACTCTAAAAAAAAAAGGAAGGTCTGAAAACAGGAGGTTCAGACACGGCAGTAATTAGCTAGAACTAAGTAATGTCTGAACTGTGTAAATAAAGAAGGAATTTTCCTATGTGCCACAGTCCTTACCACTCCCTATTGCTTATGTTTGGGTCTTTAGCTCATTTCCAGTATATACTTTGCCAATATAGATATGGGAATTTGCTCATAACATACTGTCATTGTCTTTATTTATAGTCCTCTTGTACCTTCCTTTCTGCTTTACTCACCCCCCTCCCTTTTCTGACAGATGCTTTCTCAGCCTTCCTCAAAGTTTAGGTGTTTTTTTTTTTTTGTTTTTTTGTTTTTTTTTTTCCCCAGCAGTCTTGATTCATTCAGCAAACATTCAGAGAGCATAGGCCATTATGTCAGGCACTCTGACAAGCACTGGAACTTAAGTGGCAGGTGATTGCAACTGACCCACATGTATCTGAGATGCATTTCCAGGGTCATTTGAACACACTACCGTTAAAGCTCTGATGAAGCTTATGGATGTGAAAGCTAATTGATGTGATGTTAGAACTAATTGAAAAGTCAGTGTGGTTAATGTTGTGACTGTAGTTTTCTACCAGGCATAGTGTAGTAGCATTGATTCCTCCTTCACTGGTGTTGGGTGTGTCCATTTGATTTGTTTTGAGAAATGAAATGTGAGAGGTACTGATGGAGATCACTTGTTCAGGGGAAAACATTAAAAAGTGATGAATCATTTACCGTATTCTCTCTTTTCCTCTGCCAAACTGACCAGCAATACTGGTGACTCCTCCAGTGACCTAAGTCTTACAACAGGGTGATATAAAGCAGAGTCACCTGATAACCCGTGATGGACATGTGCTCTGTAGGAGAAATGAAACTCACTGTTCTGACTTCAATGTTTTTAGTTGTACACAGTAATCCTATTCTGCCTCATTTGGTGTTTCTTGAACTAAAGATCAAAAGATTCATAAGATTAAAAAATAAACATATATCTACAACTAAAAAATACATTTTATAAAAGGATAATAAACTTCCTTTGCTGTGATCATAGAGGATCTGAAGCAGGCTCTGCATGGACAGCAGAGAGCTTGATGTTGGGACTCACTCACAAACCACAAGATTATGATCTGAGCCCAAGCCAGGTGCTTAACCCAATGAGCCACCCAGGTGCCCCCAAATTTTATTTTCTTAAATTAGATATTATTCACATCATTTTCACTGAACAAAGTGAGTCCTTAGCCTTTGTTTAAATAGAAATATTTTTCCTTTTGTGAAATGATCCATGTAATATCTAAAGTCAGGAAATACTCTCCTGGGGAAAAGTCCTCTTGAAAAAAAGATTCTATTTTTAAGGTAAATGTCAGTGAAATATAAGACATATGCAAAAATCACATAAATCATAAAGTTGGATGCATTTTTAGAAAATGAACACAACTGAGTCATTATCTTTAAGACCAGCACGGCCCTCAGCAACAAAATTTCCCTTTTACCCTCCCTGACTATGTTCAAGATTAACCCCTACAGAAACTTCAGACACCATAGATTAGTTTTCTTCATTTTTAAACTACATTTAAATGAGATCATACTGTATCTGGTCTTTGGTGTTGAACTGATTTTGCTTAATTTTCATTAGATTTATTCATTTTGTGCTGTGTAATGAAGTTCCTTCATCTTCATAATTATATTGAAATCCATTGTGTAGAATACCCTAATTTATTTAACTACTGTATTGCATGTGAACATTTAGATTGCTTTCAGCTTTTTACTTCTAAATATAGTGCTGCTGTAAACATTTTTGAAAATGTACATTTTTGTACAGGTCTTTCGGTGAACATGTGAACATTCTTATGAGAACACTTTGGAGCTTGGGGTAGAATTCCTGGATAATTCAACTTGATAAAATACTGCCAAGCAGTTTTCAAAATGCTTATACCATATTATGTTTCTATGAGAAATGTTTAAGATTTCTGATTACTCTAAATCCTTGTCAATACTTGCTATGTCTATTCCTTTCCCTCTTTCCCTTCCCTCCTTCCTTTTATTTCTTCCCTTCATTCCTGCCTCCATTCCTCCTCTCTCCTCCTCTCCTCCTCTCTGTCTCTCCCTCTCCTATTGTTTTGGGCATGTTGTACACTGTTGTTTTAATTTGTCTTTCCATGATTACTAGTGAATTTTAGTATCTGTTCACATGATTTGGCGATTTGAAAAATATTGTTTTTTTCTTTCTGACTTGTAGGAGTCCTTCATAAATAAGAGTTCTTTGAGAGATATGCTTTTCAAAGCACTGAAGAAAATACCTTACTGATTATCTTTCACTCAGATTCCTCAAGTATTAATGCTTTACTACAAATGCTTATTCCTTTCTCCCCGTTTCTCATTCAGGTAGATAATGTTGATATAAATTTCAAGGAACAAAAAGTCTCATACCAGCAAACTGAGACTTACATAATTTTAGAGTCCCTGTGAATGTTCCACTTGACCAAAAACAGCAGATTCAACTCAGCATATTTAAGCCAACTCTAGGCTTTCTCACTCCAAACAAAGTTGACTATATGACCCCAGACACTGAAATATTTTTATTTCTGTTTCTTATTCTTTTTCCTATAAAAGTTTCTTGCCTTATGCCCCATGTTCCAGTTCTCCAAAAGGAGACTGCTAGCTTCAAAAAGTTAAATAAAGTTCATTTGCATCCATTGAAACTGTCTTCTTTAATCATTTTTTAAAGAATAAGTTAAGTTTTTGTTTGTTTTGGGGGTTATTTTGGTTGTTGTTTTTGTTTTTATGAATGTGCATTTTAAAATTTCACTGTAGTTCAGTTCATCTTTCTTTGTCTGTACAGTAAGAGCTTTTGGCTCTTGTTTAAGAAAACTTTGTCCTCAAAGCCAAGGCTACATTCAGCTTGTCTTTCTTCTGCTTCAGTTTAAATGAAGTGTACTGACTTTGTTGTTTTTATTCCTGGATGTTTATTAGGTGGTAAGGTGGACATGAGGTAAATATGTGCAGAGAATTGTTGGCATCTTCATGATTTCCTTAAAGGCTACAGATCTTTCTTTGACACTATTCTTTGTGTGTTTTTGCTTTGTTTTATTTTGTACACATACTTTGGTCCTTGATGTACTTGAATATTGTTATTTTAGACTTACTAAAGTAGTAAGTTCCAAGAAGTAAGTCTGGGCTTAAAGAGAGGTACCATTTAAAATTTCAAATCACAGAGAAAGACTTTTCCACATAACTCAGCTCAGCCAACTAAGTTTATGTAAGGCCAGTGCTAGCCTTGTGCAAAATAACACTCTGCTGTCTTTGTGTCTCTATCTCCCATCACATAATGGAGAGGAATTATTGACAGATAACTAAGGTGTCTAGGTATTTTTGATCCAATGGACTCAGTCCCTTATTAGCCTCCCATCCTCAAGCCCCTACAGATATATGTCTTATTAATCTAGTAAACTTTCTGACAAATGAAAAAAAAAAATCACTAGGAAAAAGGAAAAGCATGATTGGTCTGATTCATTTGGGGATGAACTTTATGAGGCAACGCAATGGAACTGAATGAGGAAGAAGAGGAGCAAAAACATTACCTTTGGGGCACACTTACTTATTAATAAAATATATGGAAATTAAATGATCTAGACTAAACAGTCTTCTCTTTATGACATATCCCAAGAACTGTGTTATCTTACACTGGGATGAAACCTTCCTACAGCATGCCCAAATATTTACTTTAACATTACGCACATTAGAACTCTTTTGACATTTTCTACAAACCTCAGAGCATCCATTAAAACCCAACTGCTCACTTCTGCCTTTTAATTTCTTCATGCTGTAATTTAACATTAGAGTTACTTTTCTGATGTATTTGGTATGAATAAATTACATTCTACAAATGTTTCAAACGTTCAATAGGCTCTAACCAGTCATCATTTATCTATGAGTACCCTTTAGAAAAGAACAAAATGATCCTCATTTTTTTTTTGATTTGTACAATTTAAATCTAAAAACTGTGCAGTTATGTAAGTGCAAGATTAAGGACTTCTATCATTGCAAATTTCTAATCCTCCAGCTGTGGGATTATAAACTCCCATGCTGTTACAAAGTTTTTCTGTACACCAGGGTCTTATAACTGACTGGAAGATTGAAGGTTTTTTTTTTTTTTTTTTCCAATTTAAATATGCTTGAATCATAGAAGTCCATTAGAAATATATGGCTTCTTTGGAATTAGAAGAAAATATACCCTTTGTTCAACATTTAATATTGCATTTCCAATTCATATGTAGTTGTTTATAGGGTTTTCAGTCTCCCACAACCCAAATAAAAGGTTTTACATTTTATAGCTGTAAATTTCAAAAGACAACGTCAAAACATTCAGTAGAACAGAACTTTCTTATCGCTCCCAGCAGACTCTCAGCTCCAGCATGGCATGGGGAGAAAAGGGCTTAATTATAGCAGTTTCCTATTACGGTAACCTGCTTGGTTACCACATGTTGCAAAGTTAACAGACATGAAAAATGTGGATCTTGTTTCTATTTATTTTTCCAAGATGCTTGAGGAGGGATGTTGCATCAGGGGAGCAGAGTCCTAGCCTTTGGGGCACCCCTTAGTGATCATTAAATTTACATTAAAATGAACCATAATAAGATTTAAACAGTCTCCATCCTGTGTGTTCCTACATTTAGCGGGTTATTGAGCAGAGCTCGGGCCTTAGTCTAAATCAAGACGTGTGTGTGTGTGTGTGTGTGTGTGTGTGTGTGTGTGTGTGTGTGTATTGGGAAATATTTTCCTGAGCCTGAGCTTACTTGTGGTGGTGGAAATAGGAAGCAGAGAAGCACGGCCCCTTGCCTTTCTTGTTATTATAGAAGAAGAGGCAGAGGTCTGAGGAGGACCGTTGAGATGAAGACCTAGATGCCCCCCAGTATCTACAGTGCATTAAAATAACCAAGCAAGCAAAAGACAAAGGCAAAAAAGAAAAGAAGAAAAAAGAAATAAAAAAGTATCTTCCTATTGTGGTCCTTGGGATCCAGGTCAAGGATACCTGAGTCTAGATGTAGTTCTGCCATAATGGTTCACAACATGAAACCTTAGTCAAATCACTTTCCCTCTCTGGGCCTTAGTTCAGTCATTATTAAGAAATGGGGAAGACGATGATTTTGTCTCTGAGGTTCCTTCGATCAGTGTCCAATTTAAGCGTCTAGAAGAACCTGGGCCAGGGCCTAATAACCAGGGGCAATAGCTGAACCATGATGCCAATTATATGATCATGAGAAAATGTGAGGTATAAAAGGATGTCACTTGAGCATTTATTTTCAATCATCTGCACTTGGTCCAGAAACCAAAAATTAAAAACTTGGCACCTGAATCTAGGGGAAAGTCAAGATGGCCCATGACTAAAGCAGATATAGGGGCAAAGAGTGTTGTCAGTTAAAGGTGCACATGCACACCCTGATGGCAGTGTTGTAGATCTGCTGACCTCGTCAATGGGAATGACATCAGGTATTGGCAAGGTTATGGCCTTGGTCCTACAGCTGTGCCTTCTCTGGGCTCTGTTAAGTAAGTCAGTGACTGCAGTACCCAAGGTCAGCATCTCTACTGCCTGTGTTCAATGGTGCTAGCAAAAGCATCAAGCCCACCAATGAAAAGGGCTTTCCTCAGACTTTCTCAAATAGAAGCCCAGCATCCAACCACATAATAATATAACTGTATTTTTAAATAAAGTGAAAATTATGGAGGGAAAGAGGAAAAGGCTCAAGTTCACTTTAGAAGATTTGCCTCAAATTCCAGCATTCCTTCTTTCTCTCACATTTATGTCTCTTCTCTCTTTCCTTGCATTTCCTTCATTAACATGCTCATGTTTATTTTGTTATTTTATCTGTTACTTGTCCCGGGTACCATCACAGGCAAAGTGGGGGCAGTTGTTCAACAAGAACAACATGTCCTTGGTCCCACGGTACTTAACTTTTAGTAGTGGAGACAGGAAATAAAGAGGCCATTAGAAATGATCATGTAATAACTAAGATGATAAATGATCTGAGAAAGAAGTATGAGCTCTTAGAAAATCAACGATATGAAAGATAACTATGGGATCTTAGAAATCCATATAATAAGAGGACTAATCTTTTCAAATGGGTCAGGAAGGCTTCTCTGAAGAAGTATCACTTAAAGGGAGAATCATTATATATGTAAAAGTCAGTACCACATTTCCAAGTTAATTAAGATCAGAGTCAAAATTGAACCACTGTTGCCTTTTGTTTTTTTTTTTTTTCCATTTCACCATGTGTGTTTATTTGCATAGCCAGCACATATGCGATTGATTATGACTCCTGATATATTTAAAATTCCTGTTTTCTTCTCTCACAGGCAATGCTCTAGGCTTTTACTAATAAAAAAAAAAAAATCTTAGATGCTGTATCCTCTCTTAAATTCATGGACAAAAGGGAGCTAATAAGATTCTTACTCTAACTGGAAATGTTCATTTGTGTAAAACATCAAAAGATCTACAACTGTCAGTTTTTGACCATCTGATGCTAGGCACTATAGTGCCTCATACATCATCTCCTTTGGTGTTTGCACAATTGTAAAATATTTCTCATCACTTTCCCTTTTTTTTCATTTTCCCATTTTACAGATGATGAAACTATGTTACAGAGAGATGAAGCAGCTAGTCCACAAACTAGTGATATACTGAACCTGGAATTTGCAACCAGAAAATTCTGAAGCTGATGTCTTCATATTTAATTTCATTCATTACATGACTCTTCAGATTAATCAGCTTTTTCTTTTCCTGAAGCTCAAGGAAGGGAAATTGATTTGCCTAATATGGCAGAACTTTGTGAGTATAATGTCCTATATCACCAGTATTGGGAAGAAAAAAAAAATACAGTTTAAGATGCAAATTCTATTTTATCAAGGTGAAAAGATATAGAGATAACAGATATTTAGTTTAGAAGTAATTATGTTTATCATTTGGATAGACCTATATATAGATTTAATGAGGTCTTTTATGCATATACATTTTTAATTTATATTATAGTAGTGTTGATATATTTTTTTAATTTTTCATTTATGGCTAGAGTTTTGGTTTCATGATGGGAATCCAGAAAAGCTGTGACTTTCGGCAAAGCATCTTAATGTCTCTACTGCATCCTCTCATCTGAAAATAGAGTAATTACATCATCTATTATGTAGACTTGCAGTTGATGGAATGCACATTGGTAGCATCCTCAGTGGTCATTGGACAGCAGAAATCATTGGACAGCAGACACCAAGTCTTAGTGTAAATAGAGGCTAATATGAAGGAAGAGCTCTTTGAAGGGCAGGCTAAGTAGATGTGTGGATGAGAGCGTGTAGGAAAGAAGGTAGAGCAACTTTCTTTTTTATTTAAACCAGCTGTCCTGTAGTTTTTCATAAGGCTTCCTACACTGGAGACATTGTACGAACTCTAACAATGAGAGACCGCAAAATTATAAGTGAATTTCCTTCAAGTAGGCTGAAGATAATTGATCACCTTTGCAATCTATTGGTTCTCTGATTCTGAATACCATTTTTCCGCACCGTTCTACCAAAATGTAGCTCTTCCAATCTTTGTGACGAAGGTCTACTCTCTCACAACAGAATGGGAGTCCCTTAAAAACAGGGTCGGTGTAATAGTTCCCACCCCCTGCCCTTAGCACCAGGGTTTTATATGGAGAAGATAACTAATAAATGCTGGCTTATTAAATATGGAGCAACTTCTTCTTTGACTACTTTTCCTTCTTTGCTCTTTGTCTTGGAGTCATCATCACAAACACTTTTTTTCTGCTTTCCAGCATTCTTTGCCTCCAGGTCATCATGACTTTGTTTATAGGTTATACCTCCAGGTTTTCAGGCATTCCATGGACTGTGGTGTGAGATTAATAATAACCTGCCTTTTGATTTAGACTTTGTTACAAATCTAGCTTCATGGCCTTTGACCAGCCACTGCCTTCTCTGAGCCAGAGCTTTCCCATCTGCAAAATGAGGCCACAGGCTTGCTGATTTCTAAGAGCCTTAATTACCTGAATTCTGTGACTTTGGTAAGCTACTCTCATTCCAGAAATAAGATCTGAAACAAATTTCAAATGGAAAATTTTCTTGTGAGCACGTAGGCTTGCAGACTCTTATGAGGCTTATCATCAGGTATGAGAGTAACGGTATCTCTCCGAATCTGTCCCTGTGTCTGGATCCTGCTTGGCTCTTGTGGTCATAGTCCTCCTTGTGTAGATGACGGCAAAGCATCAGCTCAGTGCCATTATGTGCCAAATCACCTCTTCTCTTTCTTTCTAAAAAATGAAACAGTACTCCCAGATACATTTTAAGGTGTGAAATGCACATGCCATGTAAAAAGTGTCTCTATGGGGAAAAAGAGTTTGGAAAGACAATAAAATGTTTTTCAGACTATACTTGTTCCATTTTTAACTTCATATGACATTAACTTCAACACAGTAAACAAAGGTTTAGCTGGAAGAAAACTAATCATGGATCATTATGCCTTTTGGTATAGTTGGTTCCAATTCCATCACCAATCCAACATGATACTTTAAATACTTTGTTTAACATCTCTTTGCCATATCTCTTCTTTAAACATTTTTTTAAATGTTTTATTTATTTCTGAGAGAGACAGAGACAGAGAGAGAGAGAAAGAGTGAGAGAGAGCAACAGCGTGAGCAGGGGAGGGTCAGAGAGAGAGGGAGACACAGAATCAGAAACAGTCTCCAGGCTCTGAGCTAGCTGTCAGCACAGAGCCCGACGTGGGGCTCGAACCCACGAACCGTGAGATCATGAGCCGAAGTTGGCGCTTAACCGACTGAGCCACCCAGGTGCCATATCTGTCTTTATGTAAAGTGGAGATAGTCATACTTTACTTTGATCCTGAGGACACTTTTACAAAGGAGCATTAGCTGGCAAGGCCCTGATGTGAAGTCCTGTCTCTCTATCACCTACTCTCACTTACTTTATCATCCTGGAGTGATAAATCACTTAACTTTTCTGAAGCTTTTTAAGATAATAATTATCTTCTTCATGAGACTGTTGTGAGAATTACAGACAGTATCTTAATTTCTGGTACCTAGTAGGTGTTCAACACATTGGGGTTGCATTAGCTAATGTCTGGGGATTACACCCAGCCCAAAGGTTTATATGTATTTCTTTTGTTACGTCCTAGATGCAGACCAGGATGACTGTTGCTGAAGGAAGCACATTCTAGGACACACGGTATACTAGTTGTCCCTTCTTCTGGGATCTGGAAGAAGACACACAATACATATAGCAACACATTTGCCTAGTCCCTGATTCTTTTGTGCCTTCTTGAAATTTTTTTTGCGCTCTCTCTCTTTTCACCTATAATTTAAGGGACTTCAGTTAGGTAATTGTCAATGTTTTTTCAGGCTTTACAATGTTAGGGGTGAGAGATTGAGCTTTTTCTTTTTCCCAGGAGTAGTCAGTAAGGATTTGATGGTTTCAGATTTCAAATAAATGGTAGCTGTGCTTGGAGGTATAAAGGGGGAACTTCAGGTGTGTTAAATTCATTGCACAGTGGGGAAACCTTAGTTTCAAGGATGCCAGCAGCAATGCCCCATTTTTAATTTTAGCACATCATGCATTTCTTGGCCAGTATATTCACCAAGCTTCAGAAATATTTATGCCATTCTTTGTTCTACTCAAAGACCAATAGACTTAGCCTTTCAGAGCTACATGTTCATTTTTTTTGTACTGAAGCTTGATAAACAACAGAGTATGCTAATAATAATCATTATGAGGATTTTTTTTATGATAAAACTATATCTATGCCAAATTCTCTAGGCACCTAAGAATGCCAAACTGAATATATTGCCTAATAAAAGGGCAGCCCAGCTCTATAAATCTTAAGCATAGTGAAGAAAAATTCTCCATAACCACCATCAACTGCATAATAAATAAAGCAACTATTCACCCATGTAAAACAAAGGGAAAAAGGAGCTTTAAAAAGCACCAGCACTCTGTATCCAAGGACTTTAAAGCAGAAGCTGAAAATCTAGAAAGGTGTTATGTGTTGAAATGGTCTACAAGCTACTTAAAGTTAAAACCAGACCTCTTCTTAGGTAATGGGTAACTCAAGTAGCCACTGACAACTTTATAGCAGCTGAGTTAGTTAGAAGAGCATATGTGTGCCACAGTAACACACATTCCCAAAAGTTCAGTGGCTTAGTGTATCATATTCAACTTCCTACTCATGTCAAGTCCTATACAGTTTCTAAGTCTGAGATTATCATCCCTATTGCTTAGGGATCCAAGCTGGATCTTGGCTGCTTTCCTATGGTGACTTTGACATCTTGGTGCCCTTTGCTTACATGCAAATAAGAAAAAAAAAAAAAAATGATAAGAGAGCACAAAAGATTTACATCCCTTCCTAACTACCTTGGACTAAGAATAATACAAGCCAGTTCTGTCTCCCGTCACCCAGAATTAGCCACAGTGCCTCAACTTTACTCTGAGATAGACTAAAATAAGGGTGGCTCTTTTTTATCCACAAGGGTGGATCTTGTCCTCTTTTCCCTTGTCACATGACCGTGTAAAGCTTGCATGGCCTCTTGGACTACAGTGAATTTAAGAGTGAACACATAAAACTATATTTTCAAATGGTAGGATTATAACATGTCAAAGACCAAGTAGCATAATGACCACAAAATTGACATGACTGCCATAAAGCAGCATCCAAATGTGAGCTTATACACACCATGAAGAGTGTGGGGCCTGGTGCCATAGTATCTTCATTCAATTTCTTATATCAACACTGAAACTACTTTTTGCCAAGTTATTTATTTTTCAGACTTCCCATTACTTAAATGAAATAATGATATATGTCCTAAAACCATCAGAGGTGAGTTATGAGTTTCTTTTTAGATGACAGGTTTACAAGTGTGATAACAGTCATTATATACTTAATAAGTGTAACATATCGATAGATGGATTGAATTGAGAATTTTAGGTCTCTTTAGATCCTTTTGAAGTCCCATAGAATGCTTTCAGTTGCAAATAACAGATGACCTAACTTAAAATAGAATTAAACAATGGGGACACTCATCTTCCATAATGGCAAGTCCAGAGAAATGTTAATACGGCAAATCATTAATAACTCAAGTTCTCTCCACACTCAAATCCTTTATTCTTTGTCCTGAGTCGATTGAAAAAAGAGATTGGGGCAGTTCCAGGTGTCACTATCCAGACAAAATGGTTAAAAGTAAAAAGAAGAATCAATATTTATTGTTTTTCTTTCTTTGGTTTCAAGAAACACATAAGTTCCACCCTTCCTTCCACCCCTTCCTAGAAGAAATTTCCTGAAAACTTATTTGCCACTACTGAAAACTCCAGACCTACTCCTAAATTCATAATTGGCAAAAGAGTAGGGCTGCCATGATTGACCTGAGATAAACGTGTTGCGTGGAATTTAGGATCTGAAAGAAGCAACCAGAATAACATCTTGGTCCATCTTATTTTCACTTCCTAGAACAGCATTTCCTTGTAAAAGGAAGGTTTACCTCTGCTAGCATGTGCACTGTGTTCTCTTAGAATCTGACAAAGAATCTAAGCTTGGTTATAACTGCCATGGGATCCTACCTGATACTAATGTGAGAATCTCAGACAGACCAAGAACACCTATTCTTGTGAAAACAAAACAAAACAAAATAAAACAAAAGGGCATTACAGGCAATCAGATTTACACTAAAATGCTGACTCAGCCACTAGTCACATGACTTTGCAAAATGTTTATTGTGTCTCTTAGTTTCATTTCCTCTCTGTAAAACCAAATATTAAAAGCTACCTCATGAGCATTTTGAAATGACTGAATTAAATAATGCAACATTTCTGGCACACAGTAGGCACTCAATAAGTTTTATTATTGGTAATAGTGTTAATAATTAGTATCAGTATAATAAATAATTAGAAAAAGAAAAACTATCTTTGGTATCTTTTCCTATATTCCTTTTCTCGTGGTCATGTTGGGCATATATTATCCTATTTCCTTTTACAAACGTTCTGTCAATATTGATAGTTCTTATGTTTTTATGCAAATGCAGCTTGAAAAACATGTTTGTCCTCAATGTTCAAAAAGGGGTATGGCTAAGTAAAATGGGGAAAGAACACAAGATGGAAAGTTAATCTATCATGAAAAATGGTACTCGTGTAACACTTTAATAACATGGAGAATGGGTGTGTTACAATATTAAAAATGTGTTTCCAAAGTATGATTTCAACTATGGAAAAGAAAAATATTCAGAGGAGAAAAGCTTAGAGGGAACGCCAAATTTGCCAACTTTGGCTCTCAGAAATTCTATGCATTTTTTTGTTCATTATTTCCATATGATCCAATTTTTCTTTTATGAACATCTATTATTTAGACATTTAAATAAAACTGCTTTGAATACTGCATATAGAGTTTTCAATATGGACACATAGACAGATCTAAATATGTAGATATTACCATCTTTGAGCTTATACCTGGCCTTCTATTAAACTCATTATGTAGACAGTATCTCATAAATTTCTTGCTAGAACCCCAGGGAGGAGGTAAACTTATTTCCATCATTATTTCCATATGATGAAATGGGATCTTAGAGGGGTAAGTAAATTACCAGGATTATCCACTCCTCTGAGGTAGCAGGGATTGGAAACCCTAGGTATTAGCCCCCAAAAGTGATGGTTCGTACCACTCCAAATACCACTCCCTTTATGCAGGGACTTAGAAATGATTTTCTTGTTGAGAATATTATAGAGGTAATTTAAACACAGAGCCTGGTAAGTTTAAAAGGTCCTTTGCAATGTATTGATTCTTTAAATCCATGAAAAAGTCAAGTGGGATGCATGTTTTGGATTTGTGAGTGCTCAGCAGAAATTACTGTGCAAATAAGTAAGAAATACCTGTTTTTGGTAGAGGTGAAATGAGGGAGAGAAGTATAAAAGTTATGAGAAGCAGAAAGTGGCATTTTGGTCTTTCTGATAACTTTGCAGCACCATCACAGTAGATGCTGGCTAATTCTAATGGCAGTTGTTGTATACTCTACTTCTCAGTCAATTGCTTCCTGTTTATACAAATGCAGATCATGGATATACTTGCATTTCAGACTGTAGAATAATGCCTGGGGGATTACAGTGGGAGCTACTGTTTCTTAGAATGGGAGACATAGGTGATTTGGTTAAAAGTCAAATAATTAAAGATATAAAGTAAAGATAAATTTGTGCTGACATTTTTAGTACCCTGGTAACTCTAGTGAGGGGCTTACAGTGAACTAGGTAGAGGGAAGTTGCCCAAGTTAAATTTTTATAGTCAGAGTTAAATCTGATCTTCCACAGTTCTGAAATATATATATATATATATATATATATATATATGTATACATATATATATGCACTAATATGATGATTTAACTGTGCAAATTTTCTGTTGGAAAAAGACCACTCCCACACAAAACCACATGGCATTTCTGCTTGTTTTTGTCATGCTGAAGAAATACAAATGCAAAGACTATGTTTGTGTGTAGTGGATATACTTAGATGACATAAAATGGACAGAACTCAGTGTCTATAATGAATACTGTGCAACATGTTATTTTTAAATGTCAGTCTCTAACTATAGATGGTGCAGGAACTTAAATGTGATGTGAATACAAAGCTGAATGTGACCTTGACACACTGAAATCTATTAATCATAATGATATGATGACAACAGAAATCTAAGGACACTTGGGGCTTGGTCACTTGAGAAATCTTTGGGAAACATATGGTTAATATCATAAACAGTATTTGTTGTTTCTGTCTCCTTAGTACTCAACCCATCTTCTTCCAGTGTTATACCCAGCGCAGTATCCTCACCGACCAGAGACCACCAGGGAGAGCGAGTCACGCATGCAAAGGCAAAGGGCTTTATTACGGGCTTAAGCTCGGGCTCCCAGACCTCACCAGTGCAATGGATCCGTGCTGAGAGCCCCGAACAAAGGCAGAGTAGGGTTTTTATGGGGTTTGAGACGGGGGAGTTACAGAAGTTGTGACATGGGAACAGTGATCCAATCATAATTATTCAACATCATTGACAGCGGGTTTGACCATACACATTGTCTAGAGTATTCGTTACTTTTGGTGGGATCCAATTACAACGTTTAGAGTACCTTTAAATTCAACCAATCACAGAGCGAGCCTAGGGTCTTGTTCAGCAACTAACAGGTTAACTTTAACATTAGGTAACAGGGTCCTATCTATAGTTTCTATCTCCAGGCCTCTCCCTTAACAATGTGGAGGGTGGTCGCTGGCCTTTCTTGATTGGATGTTGCAAGGGTGGTTACTCCTGCCTTGGGCAATGTGTAACTACCTGATAGCCAAAACTCAGGCCTTCTAGTTTAGAGGGGAAACTTAAAGCCTATCATGGAGTCACTTTGGTTTAGACGTTTAGACTGTGGCCTTACACCAGGAAGAAGACTCAGATTCAGAAGACACTATCTTTAGTCTTTCGGGCATGATAAGGCTGACTGTGCACACATCTCAGTCCTTAAAGCTTGGTTCAGGAATAATGAGAGATGGCCTGGACTGGGTTACTCTGAGTCAACGCTCCTAATAACATGTTATTTTATTTTTTTGTTTGAAAGGAGGACAGAATTTTCTATTTAATCTAAAGATCAGACTATGTCTTCAGCTTCTGAGGGTGGGCAGGTAGACAATATATAAATCTTAGGGTGAAAACAGCACAGGAGTGAACAGAGAGCAAAATGGTAAAGAAAAGGCTTATTCCAGATACAGGGAATGAGCTCCTAAACCCTGCCAAGTCTGAAGTCATACTTACATCTGGATTTCTTAATTACATGAGTGAATAAAGCCCCTTTTTTGTTTATTCCAATTTGAGTTGGGTTTGTTTCATCCAAACATAAGAATCTACACTAGTACTGAGTTTATATATATATATATATATATATATATATATATGCCACATTAGTTACGTATTGTATATGCATGCATTATTAGTAAATATATGAATATATATTATATACTGCATTAAATAATTAAATATTATAATTTGCATTTATGATGTAGATTTATATTTTATAATACATATTTAATAATATAGATGTATATACATAATACATAATAAATCGTATTAATGTGTGTGTATGTGAAGAGACAGGAGTGGTATGAGGTAGGATTTTACTACAGTTGAAAAATTACACCGGTAAATGACAAAGTGATGTAACTTACACATTGCAAACAAACAAAAGAAATTCTCACTGTTCCATTGTCAAGTAGAATGACTTATTTTAGATTCAATAAAAAGAGCCAGGATCTCCTGTAACAGGTTATAGAAGAAACCAAAGTTTGTCTCTTGAAAGAAGGTATTCAACCTGATGAGTCAACGGTAGCTGATAAGTACATTCAGCTGTCAGTGTTTGTGGAGTCCATAAAAGAGAAAGTGATCACAGACCAAGGCTTATGTTATGAACCACTGCATTTAAAAAGGAAGACAAAGATGTGTTCAAGCTTATCAGGGAGTTCTGTTAGTGGCATAAAAACACATTGTCACATGTAGATTGATCTACACCAGTGATGCCCTGCTAAGCTTGGGTAAATTCCAGAATTGTTCCCTGAGAAAGGAGTACCTCACAGCTTCATTACAGATTGTATGTTGCATAATCATGAAAAGGCTGCAAACCCCATTCATCATAATCAAAGGATGCTTTGGTTACCGCAGTGAACATAGTCAACTTCAAGGGAAGATGTGCTCTCAATGATCATTGATTCTATTTCTTTTGTTAATAAATTGATAGAGAGCACTGCTTTTCTTTTCCTTGAAGAAGTGAGGTGACTTTCTTGTAGCTAGATAATTACTTGTATATATTTTTTCAGATGTGAAAAATGAAGATAGGTTTCTTTACAACTGAAACAATAGTTTAGCTGACGTAGAAGTAATTGTGTATAGCAGATACATTCAAATACTTAAATGTACTAAGTACACATTAGTCAAAACCAGAATAAACACAACAATGGCTACAGTGACGCTGCATTCATTTGTTAGGAAACTCTATGTAGCTCAAAGGACTTTGATAAACATAATTATTTCAGCACTTTTTTTTTTTTTTTTAAGAAAGAGTAGCTCTGGAAAATGGGGGAATGACCTCCACATGGAAGGTAGCTGCATTTGCAACATTCAAAATCTTCTTTCCATGGATCTTTTCACACTGGAGATATTAGTGGGGAAAAAGAAAAGTGAACACTGGACCCTTTTCCAGGATTGGTGGGACAGAAGCAGCACCTTAAGTGTAAGTGTTTACAGTGTTGTATCCCAAGGGTTAGCATCTGTATCCCAGTGCCTGGCAAGTAGTAGGAGCTCAACAATATTTTGTGATAGAAAGGATGGGTAAAGAGCCAGTTGTTGTAAATGAAGGGAATGATACTGAAGTTTGATTGCCTGATGTGCTCGAGTATCATTTTTTACAACTTGCAAAGACAATGCTGCAGACCTGGGTGCCAGACAGAAGTATCATCACTGTGCAAATCCCAGCGAAGACCTGGAACCACTTAAATGTGAGGGATGATGTGCACGTGTTTATTTCTATAAGGTTCCTTAATTTTTCCAAAGTCATGGACAAAAGAGGTGTGACTGACCTAGCAAAACAAAATAATTAAAAAACTTTAGAAGGGAGAGTAAGTTTGACAATGTTTCATGTATTCTTAGGATTCTTTTGAGAATCAAAATGAAAAATAATAATAAACCTTTGATTGCTTACTTACAAAACAGTTAAAATTTAACAACTAACCCCTCAAGTGGTTTTTTTAATAAGAGGTATCAGCATACATTTAAGGAGTGTGGGAGAGGGCTTCAGTGAGATTAAGTACCACTGTTGTAAGCCAAGAGAGCAGAGTGGTCTAAAATGCACCAAAGCTGTCAGAAAGTAGACAGAGTGCTCACAGGTTATGCTGTACAATCCTTTCGTACAACCTCTGACCTTGCAGAGCTGATGTGAAGGATGTGAGAGAGTCTACAGTTAGCCTCTGTTTTGTTCATTACCCTCTTCTTGTTGTGCCAAGACCTCAGTTAACCCTGGACTCTCATTCTCAGGATGCTGGTGGGCAAGTTACAGGGTTCCAAATCCACTCGTAGCCGCTGTGTGCTGGGCATCTATGTTTGAGAGTAAAGTTCTCAGGGAGAGCAGGAGGGCCTGTGTCAGGATCCAGGAAGCATGCACTTTCAGGGGAAAAAAAAATCAGGTATTTGTTTACTCTAACCTCATAGCCCTGTCTTAGCCCTAGAGATGGATGAATACAACCCCCATGCTAGAGCTCGCAAAAATAAAGATAAACAATCACTCTTAGAGAGACCTTGATTTAATCTCCACAGCCAAATGTGGCTGGAGGACAAATCCTGTATCTAAGTGATTTCTCCATCCTTTTCATGAGCAACGCAAATGCTTTAACCCTAACATACAAAGTATGACCTCAGCTTGTCCATGAAACATCAGGCTGATGTATGGACAAAGGTCCATTACCTCCTTCTTGTCTCAGCTCCTTTTTCTCCTCTCCCTCATGAGATTCTGGGATCTGCTCCTTTGGTCTCAATGCATGATGGTTTAATTTAATCCTCTTTACTAAGAGTGCACTATAAAAAAATGAATGTCTTTCTGTTGGTGATATCCATTTTACATAGCATATCTTTTCTTACCTGCCAAATCTTTCTTTTTAAATAACTCCCTAAAAGTATAATTGAGAGTTAGCTCATAAGTGATCAGACACTAGCTTTGTGAATGGTGCTAAGGAAAAAATTATGTGAGGGAAAAGAGGTTTCTTCTCTGTGACAGTGGCCATCCCACACCTGAGTGCTGGTTTTCATCTTGGGTACCACCCTGAATGAACTTTTACCAATGGACGGATGGTGTTCAAAAGGAATTGGCAAGAATGGGAAAAACAGCAAAAATATCCTCTAATGAAAAATTGAGGAATTGGAGGTCAGAGAATAAAATGAACAGCAGGACAGGAGGGTAGAATTAAGATATGTAAAGAAGCATCCTGTGAAAATAGGATCTTTTAAATTTTTCAGTAATTCTAAAAGTTTGAAAATATATTTATTTCAATAAATTAAGATTACCTTGTAAATATCAGATTCATCCTCAAATTGAAGGAAAAAAAAAGTTTAAAGGGTATAGTGAGATTCCAGTCACTAGAGGATCCAGAGTCATCTTAGGAAAGCATCTGAGGGGCGCCTGGGCAGCTCAGTCAGTTAGGCATCTGACTTTGGCTCAGGTCATTATCTCGCCATTTGTGGGTTCGAGCCCTGCGTCAGACTCTGTTCTGATAGGTAGCTCAGAGCCTGGAGCCTGCCTTAGGATTCTGTCTCCCTCTCTTTCTGTCCCTCCCCTCCTCACGCTGTTTCTCTCTCTCTCTCAAAAATAAATAAGACATTACAAAACATTAAAAAAAAAAAAAAAGAAAAGAAAAGCATCTGAATGGAATGTTGTAGAAGAGGAGTCAGTAAACTAAGGGTCACAGGCCAAGGTCAGCCTTCTGCCAGTTTTATTGGGACTCACTTCATCCATTCATTTACACATTGTCTTGTCTATGCTTTAACTTCACAAAGCAGAGCTGAGTAGTTACAACAGAGACTTTATAAAGGTCAAAATAATCTATAATACTATCGGTCTCTTTAAAGAAAAATTTGCTAATCCCTGCTGCAAAAGAAACTCAGGTATGCAAACAGAAACCCTGAGTGGTTTAAATTTTTTGACTTAGTCTTGCTGACTTTTAAAAAAGAGAAATCTCCACTTGGAAGCAATGGAGAAGAAAATGATTTAATTTCCAAAAATATTTTTTTGTAGAAACACACCCTTATAAATAAGTACTATAAAGGGAATTATAGTTTGATGGAGGATTTATGGATTACCTCATTAAAATAATCATGAGTGGGAGGCATTAATATTCCAAGTTTAACAGTTCATAATAGCTACTGCAAAGTCGTTTTCATGATCATCAACAAACTATTATTACCTAGCTCTTTTTGAAATACATGGAAGAATTTCTGATTTCATCTCTGTAATGTATGCATATCAAGCATACTGACAGGGAAAGCAAGTCACTGAAAGAATACAATTTTTAAGAAATAAATGATAAATCTCTGTATAATAAAGCATACTCCAATTTTTATGGAGCCTTATTCATAGTCTTGGAATACGTTTGAAAGGTTCAGGCATGTTTTTACTGTACCTGAAGTGAAGTAAGTCTTTTAATTGCAAACATTATGTTCATTTCCATATGCTCATAACTTCGAAGATGGTGAATAGCAGACATTTTGTGAGATTTATTGGAGTGTTATTTCCTGTAGGCATTCATTTGGTGAGATTTTACGTGATGAATGCATTTCTAATTGGGATTATTTACATAGGCATCTGGGGCCTGGTTAGGGATGGAAGGGGGGCACAGGAAGACTCAGGTTTTGTTGATTTTACATTTGATTTAACATTTTCTAGAGTGGAGCACAGTTCACATTGTGTCACTTCTGCCACAGTTTTGGTGTTACACCAGTAACTTTTATGGCTCCTTCCAGCTTTTAGTGTTTATAATTCCATACCCCAACAAAATTTATCTTTATGGCCCTCTGGATATATGTTAAAGGGCAAAAGAGGAGAAGATAAAGAGGCCACAAACCACTAGATTAGACTGAAGATTTGTTCATTTTGTCAGTTGACTTAGAATGGGAAGAAAAGTATAAGTCTACTTTAAAAACAATAGATTTTTTTCAAATACTGCCTGAGTGCCCATCCTAGTGAAGATGAGAGAGAGAATGAAGATTATTTTTAAAAGTTCGTAAATAGATTTTTCTAGAAACTATTTTTTTACATTTATAGTTTGGGTATATCCCCCACTTCTAAGACAGCTATTGAAACAAATTATTTTTCAATATCCACTGTCAGCCTGGATATTTATCTTGACTAAAATGGATCAACAATTCAGACTTAATACAAAATCAAGAAAAACAATGACAAAATGTGTCTAAGTCTTCTATGGGGTGAATAGTTCTCACTTCGGGATCTTTATTGGCAAATAGCTCACAGGAAAGTATCAGGAATGTCTGATAGGAGGCACAGGAGACTAGCTGGGAAGAGCAAGAGAGGAAGGGAATAAGGGTACAGCTTGCAGAAGTGGGAGCTATCTGTTCTGGTGAGTGTGCACTGAGGAAGAGCTATGATTTAGACATGACCTTGTTTAACCATGGCAGAAAAGTAAGCATGTATCAAATGCTATATGTGTCTACTCAGAAGAAGGAGGAATCTCCTCTCATGATTGTGCAGCTTAGCCCTGATGCCATCTACTTCTCCGGTGTCTTTATGAAGTCTAAACTGAAAAGCAGCAGAAAACCACAAATGCAGGCTTGCCCATGGATTCTTCCCTGTTGTGTGAAATCCTGTGTTTTACCAATTGCTACAAAACAACTCCAAAATGCAGGGGCTTAAAACAATAATTCTTTATTTCTCATGTTGCTGAGGTTGGGAGGAGTGGTTCTTCTCCATTGGCTCAGGTGATTTGTGTGGTTCACTCAGCTGGGAGCTTGTGGGACTGGGACATTCTGCACAGTGTCTCTACTCTGTCTAGGCCCTTGGCTGTGGCTCTTGGCTGGAGACCTTACGCTCTTCTCAATGTGGCTATCTTCCTGGTCATCATTATTCAGTATCTGGATCCAATACTGTTTTATGTGAAGCAAAAGTTGGCACTGTGCATACATCTTACAGGCTAGTTCCAGGTCTGGAACAGTGCTACTTCTGCCACATTCTATTAGTTCCCACAGCCTTGGTAATACACTCAGTCATGTGATGAGAGGAGCAAGAAGTAACTACAGCCTCTGTACTATGCGCAACCTTCTTTGGAGATAATCTAGCACATCCTGATTAATGAAAGTGTTCAGAAAATACCAAGTTACAATCATGGAAAACTATTTTCAATGTCTGTGTCTCATTTAGGGAGTGGGTGAAAGATGATTCGATGTATAGGCAGAATATCAAAGTAGAAACTTGGTTCTGTGGGGGTGTAAATAATGGCAATTTACAAAAAAAACTCCCTGAAGTCATAAAAGTTGAGAGGATGTGAGGGTGAATTTATGCAAACAGCTTTCCTTATTTCTCACACTTGCAGGATCTCTTCAGGACTTCTCAGAGCTTTTAGTTATGCTAATATTCAGTGTTTTATAAAAAAAAATAAGTATATTATGGAGCATTCTTAAATGGATTTGATTACAAATCTGTTTTTTCATGGAACACTTTTTAAAAATCTTTTAAAATTCTTTGAGAGAGAGAGTGCACACCAGCAGGGGACAGTCAGAGAAGAGAGGCAGAAAACTAAGCAGGCTCTGTACCATCAGTGCAGAGCCTGATGTGGGGCTTAAACTCAGAAACTGTAAGTCCTGAGCTGAGATCAAGAGTCAGATGCTTAACCAACTGCACTACCTAGGTGTCCATTTCATGGAACACTTTTAAAGAAGTAATGCTCTGTGGAAGAGATTTTGGGAAATGTTGAAGCAATATTAGAGAGGGTCAGGTAAATGTCCTCTGAGACCTCAGAGAGTTAAGGATAGTAAAGGAAAGCCCAGAAAGCATAACAGGATATGAAGGGACATGTTCAGGATTTGGTGTCAGAACACCGGACCTTCATTTCCAGCCCTGTTGAGTGTCCTAAGTGATTTTTATCTCTCCAGTCCTCAGATGTACAGTACAAAAATAATAGGGCTACTTTTCACACAGAATGGTTCAAGGGTTCAACTGCGAAACAAATTATGACTTTGTGTGGTAGTTTCCAAGTTTTTCATGATCAAAGCATAGTTCTTATCATTTTTCCTATGAACCCCATGATGTCAGTTTTCTTGTCAAACAATGGTCAAGGAAAGATACAAAAGTAAACGTGGCCCACTGGAAGTATTTGTGCACATAAGAGTTCATTTAATTTTTATTAGTAACTACTAAGGCAAATTCCATCTTTGGTCTCTCTTATGGCAGTGTTACCACAGAATTTTACTCTTCGGATTTGGAGGAAGGTAATTAGATCTCCTGCTGGCCATCACTTTCATCTATTAGTTTTGGGATCTGCAGTTCTCTTCCTTCCCACCCCTGCTTTCTACAAAACAGCATGAAGAGGAAGAGGAGATAATCACCTGAGACTGAACCATGCTTTAGAACCATGCTTTAGAAATAGTTTAAAGAAAACTTTTTAGAACTGTGAATTATTGACACCTGGACAATTGTGCTTATGAGAGTAATTTCACCTTCTGTAATTCCACCAGCAGATATGTATTCTTTCCTTCCCCTCTTCCTTCCTTGCTTCTGTTTCTTCCTTCCCTCCTTCCTTCTTCACTCCCACCCTCCCTTCTTTCCTTCCATCACACCCTCTGTCAATCCTGAAGAATATAATTAACCTATTCTGCTCCTTAAGATTGAAGGCCTTAATGTCCTGAATTAACCTGCTTCAAGACTGAATAGTTATGTTTGAATCATCTGCTATAATAGAACCTATCACCCTGCAGTTATGGGCATTTTCTTCTGTTGTGAAATCTAAAAGTTAAAGTCATACTTAAACTGGATTCAGATCATAAGAGATTTAAAATCCATGCTGTGCGGGTTTTGTGGACATCTCTGTTTCTTACAGGAGAATATAGGGAACTATAGTTATTTGTCCTACGATGGGGCAGGAAAAAAGTACTGTGGTGTAATATATATGGGAAACATTGCATTCTTCTTGGAGAGTTATTTTTTTGTTTTTTTAATGTTTTATTTATTTCTGAGAGAGAGAGAGGGACAGCGTGAGCAGGGGAGGGTTAGAGAGAGAGGGAGACACAGAATCTGAAACAGGCTCCAGGCTCTGAGCTTGCTGTCAGCACAGAGCCCAACGTGGGGCTCGAACCCACGAACCGTGAGATCATGACCTGAGCTGAAGCCAGATGCTTAACCCACTGAGCCACCCAGCAGCCCCGCAGTTTTCTATGTAATATATAACACATATTATCATCTTAAAGTTTCTGACAAGTCCTAGAGCCAAGAAACATTTATCTTTCCTTAACTTAGAATTTTCCGAGGTATTTGAAGAGGGAATAAAACAACAACAACAACAACAACACAACCTCCCAATATCCAGGGGTGGGGGGTGAAGAGCAATGCAGAGGGGTTTCGGGAAACCTGCCCTATAGTTTCTCAAAATTCTTCAGTTTATCAAATCTATAATTACAAATTCACAAAATCTCTCCATGAATTTGTTTTATGTTTGTTTAATATTTTCTGCAAAATCCTATAACTGAGGATAATCCCTAGACTGCTCGGATCTAGTAACTAGGATACAAATTACAATGTTGTATGAGGTGGCTTCCAAGGTTTTCATTAACAGAATACTGTTTTTGTCATTTTTCTATCAACATCATGATCTGAATTTGCTTACCAAATATACTGCTTTTATTAATAGCTCATTTGTTTTCTTATGGCTATTAATCAGAGACATACCTTTCAATCAGAGTGACTTGCCAACATGAGCTAACCACAGTAACTTCAATATTCCAACAAATTTTAAAAAAAGGGAAGTAACCTACAAATGTATTTAAACTGTGCAGTCAAGTGAGGAGTAGTTTATTTTTTTTAACATGCAAAATAGCTCACAAAACCCAATCCCTGCTATTGAAATATCCAAGGATCTAGAGTAATGGTTCTCAACTTTGCACATTACAATCACCTGAGACTTGGAAAAGATAATGCCAAGGTCTAAGCCCCATCCCACAGTATGGAAGTCTGAACCTCTGAGATAGAGACAGATTTAGATTCCATTATTATTTTTTAATGTTTATTTATTTTTTGAGAGAGACAGAGGATTTGAAGCAGGCTCTGTGCTATCAAAGCAGAGTCTGAGGCAGGGCTGGAAGTGAACCCACAAACCATGAAACCATGATCTGAATCAAGTCAGATATTTAACCAACCAAGCCACACAGGTGTCCCTAGACTCCATTATTTTTACATGAAGGCCCTCTAGAGTACTCTCTTGTGTAACCAATATTGAGACTATCAACTCCTGGTATTACTAATTTGGTTAAATCATACCGGTGAGATACAGATTTTCATACTAATGGAGTCACCTGTTATGGGACAGAAAAGAAAAGTGCTGCCTATTTAGGATGAAGCTCATTCAGGGTCACTGTTCTCTTGCAAAAGAAGAGTTCTTTGTTTCTATCTAATTCCTACATTTTTCACAAATATTTATTTGTCACAAATAAATCTTCCCAAAGCAATAATGTGGGATGTCAGTAGATGTTAGATTTGAAAATTTGGGTAAGAATCCAGAAAGTAATTCCTCTTAGCTATATCACATATTTAATTCTCTCACCCTCTGTACTTTTCAGTTTATTCATTTTTATTGTAATGGAAATAACTGTGTGTAGGCTTCTTTAAGGATTAAATAATAAAATACAAGTCAAAGCAACCAGCACAGTTTTGGTACAGTCAATTCTCAGTAAATGGCAGTTGATTCTGAATCAGTAATTCCAGTACATCTCTTATTTTTAAGATCAGTGCCAATAATAAGGTTCAAAATTAGCCAAGGAAGACAGTATGTAGAAAAGTTGATTTTCACTATATCCCTGAAATAGTGGCAATATATTTGGATAAATTTATAACATCACATTCCACCTACCAGTTATTATCAGAGAAATTCATTGATTAGTTATTTCTGTGTTTTTTTTTTCCCTATGAAAATATTTCCATCATTTAGTCTAAAAACCTAACATTTGCTCCCATGGCACCTCATAATCTTGGATTAATAGAAATGACATTAATGATTTTCCTTTTTACATTCAGTATGAATTTGAAGAAAGACACAGTGCTGGTCAAATATGTGCATAGTCTAAAAACGCTAATCAAACAATGTCTTACTGATATACTGATACATGCAGATCTGTAATTTTTCACCTCAGTTTGTCTCTGAGTTAGTTTTTATCTTTTCAGTATTTGAAATATTTTTAATCTGGGGTCATATCAGCATATCTTTTCTCATGTTGCTTTACTGCTTAGTAGTTCTGCCACTCCATGGTTAGGTACCTGTATTTACTCATTTAAAAACTATCTTTGTGAATTTTACATTTAATAATTTTATGTAGTTGGAATTAGTTTTGAAATATATTCTGACATAATAAATCATATTGATATTTAGTATATATCCTTTAAATTTTTTTTAATGTTTATTTATTTTTGAGAGAGAGAAAGAGCGTGAGTGGGGGAGGGACAGAGAGAGAGGGAGACACAGAATCCGAAGCAGGTTCCAGGCTCTGAGCTGTCAGTGAAGACCCTGACTCAGGGCTCTAACTCATGAGCCATGAGATCATGACCTGAGCCAAAGTCGGACACTTAACTGACTGAACCACTTTGGTGCTCCAATTTTTAGTATTGCTCTTTAGAAAATATTTGGCATATAAATTTAATTTTAAATCTTTTCATGATATACATGTCATATATAAAGTAGATTTGGGTGCCTGGGTGGCTCATTCAGGTAAGTGTCCAACTCTAGATTTTGGCTTAGGTCATGATCTCATGGCTCCTGGGAATGAGCCCCATGTCAGTCCCATGCTTGGTATTCCCTCTCTCTCCTTCTCTCTCTGTCCCTCCCCTGCTCTCTCTCTCTTTCAAAATAAATAAATAAACTTTACAAAGAAATAAAGTAGATAAGCAAACAGAATATAAAAACTAAGCATAGCCCAGGAGGTCCATCAAAATTCAGCCCTAACTCTTTTTTTCTCTGATCTGCACCCCATTCTCTCCATTGTCCAGTGACTCCTAGAAAGCCTACTTGTTCAATGAAGAGAACAGGCAGCTCATCCTTGATCCCGCTACATCCTTTCATTCACACTTCGATGCATTTACATCCACTGATATCTCCTCTTCAATTGTTAAATTTATAAAGAAGAGGAGGGGAGAATGAATAATATTTGTCAGACATTTCTTATATGCGTGGAACTAATCATAATTATTCCTGTATCTCTTTATACTCACAATATTTTTGAGTGGAACATTCTATTTTCACACCAGATAAGTCTAAAGTTGTGAGATGACAGAAATCTGTTCAAAGTTATACAAGTGGCGAGTAGCCAACATTTAGATTTTATAATGTAGATCCATCTTAACCCAGAGCCCACTTCCTTATATTCAGTACTATTTTGCTTCTCATTTTAATCACTCAAAGCAGTGTGTTTGCCAGCTTAGACTTCTCTAGTTTTCTGTATTTCAAATACATAGATTACTAGGCATCACTTATTTATCATGTATTATACTATGGGTGTCAATATTTGTGCCCACTCACTTATGATTTTATGAGCTCCTTGAAGAATCATGTAGAATTAATGTTTATGCATTCAGCAGTCATCACAGGGCTGGACACAGAGTAGATGTGATAACAAGATATGTTGGTTGAATGAAACAATGGATATGGATGGATGAATGGATGATGGATGGATGGATGGATGGAAGCAATTTGGTCACACAAAACTGTCTATATTCTCATATTTTTTTTGCTATTTTAGTTATATTACACATTGCAGAATAAAATTCTATTCTAATGTATGTATCATCCAAAATGGTTTAGAAAGGGTTTTACTTTAATTGAAGATATAGTATTACAGTTGTGTGAGTGATATCATACCTCTGCAAGAAACAAATTCTATTCTTTTTAAAATATATACTGAAGAGTTTGCATAGAAATTGTTTCCAAGCTATAAAATTATTTACTGCTGCAGTGAAAACAAAATCAATTTTCTTCTAAAAATTTATGAGTGGTCTAGATAGAGCGTTAGCTAATACATCTCAAGGAGATCTTTCAATAGACCCTTCCTGCTGCTGTATTTCTTTTGAACTACATTCTACATTTCCTAATCAGTGATATCCAGACATTAAAGTAAAATTTATGATAAAAATAGAAAAGCCTAAAGTCCTTGAATTCCACTGGCTTGAATAAAAGCCTTGATGACAAAATTGTCCAAAAGTTGATTTTTCCCATTAATTGTTTTATTTCCATTTTTTGTAAGACAGAGATATAGAATTGGTTTTTCAACATTATAGTCTGTAGAATCTAAGGCAAGGGAAGTTTCCTGCATAAATAGCATCAGGAACAAATGAAAAAAAGAAAAAAAACCCAAAAACTCATTATCAGTGTCCTGCATTTTCAGAACACTCATTTTAGTACATTTGAAATTAGGATAAAGAAAGACTTTATTTTATTATCACCAAGCCTCTAATATTAGAAATGTGTTCTGGATTACATCTTTGACACTAACAAGTCAAATATGTTGGGGCAAACCATTCCCATTTTTAAAAATTGGGAATATGGAGAATTCACCAAAAATCAATTTATCTCGCAATTAAAAATATTAAACTATTTGACCATTTTGTTTGAGAAAAAAATTAGGACAAAATTGAATTGATGGGTTCAGGAAATAAACTTTCCCTCCACAATGTGGGTGGACATCATCCAATCTCTCAATGGCATTAATAGGGCAAAAAGTTGGAGGGGGAAGAATTCACCATTCGCTGCCTGACTGCTTGAGCCAGAACATCCACCTTGCCTGCTCTCGGTGTTCCTGGTTCTCAGGCCTTCAAACTTGGCTGAATTACCCTACAGGCTTTTTTGGGTCTCCAGTGACTACACAAATGGTGGGACTTCTTGGCTTCCATAATGATGTGATCCAGTTCCTTATAATTAATCTCTTCATATCTATATATCATCTATCTATCTATCTCTCTATCTATCTCTCTATCTCTCTATCTCTATCTATCTATCTATCTATCTATCTATCTATCTATCTATCTATCTGCCTGTCTATCATCATCATCATCATCTTTCTATATCACCCATTGTTTTTATATCTCTGGATAACTCTAATTTTTTTTTACATTTATTTTTGAAAGACAGAATGAGACAGAGTGTGAGCAGGGGAGGGGGAGAAATAGAAGGAGACACAGAATCTGAAGTAGGCTCCAGGCTCTGAGCAAGCTGTCAGCACAGACTTCAACGTGGGGCTCGAACCCACAAACCATGAGATCCTGATCTGAGCTTGAAGTCAGATGTTCAACCCTCTGAGACACCCAGGTGCCCCTCTGGAGAGCTCTGATTAAAACAAGACCCATTCTCATGTAGAAGACCACCATGTAAAAACAGATGAATGCTAAACTGTCCTGTGTGAAGCAAAAGTGGGGACTGGAGATCTGCCCAATCATCTCTGTCCCAAATCCAACCCTAAAAGCCCCTCAACTCCACAGATTATGGTTTAAAACCACCAATTAATTCCTAACACTTTGTTCTAAAGCTGTGAAGATGGGGACTGAGGGGAATTAATGGAGCTGCCCAAAATGAGGGACTTAACTTACGTAACAGCCAAGTCAAGTTTCTTTAGTTTAATTTCCAATTCAAGAACTTTAAAACATAAAGATTAAATATCATTTTCAACGAAAAGAAAGTGGAAGCCTGGGGATTATACAGCTGTGCAGTAAGGTAAGAATTTTAGGAAGGGAAGGGAGGTCACATTTGTCCTGACCTTCTAATTCTCAGTACAGAGAACTTCTGTTAGTATGGAGAATTAAGACAGCCTCATTTTCCATTCTCTGCCACAAATGATAGAATAATTTATTATGTTCTAAGTCATTTGTAAAAATGGTTAAGGTTATAAGAAGTTTAAAGCCCCATGAGTTAGGCACAGTCTTGCCTACTTCTGGCTTCAGTGCAAAGGTACACATGGTAGATATAGCCTATTTGCTTCAGCAAGCCGTTTTATGAAGAGAAGGCCCCTTTCTCTCACTGGCTCTTCAGGATAATATTGTTGACTTCATTCTTTCATATACATGCAGATGCCTCAGAATGTTTTCTTCCACTTGTTTGCTTTGCTTTTGTCTTTGGTACTTGACCAAAAACAGAGAATGCAGATTTATTTTGGCCTCATTGTTCACTTAAGTACTGTCAGCCTCTTTCAAAGTCCATAGGACTTTCCCCAATGCGGGGTTCAATTTCGCTGTGTAAAAAGTGATTGTTTCCTGTCTCAAGCACCTGGTCCTCTAATGCTCTGCATAACTGGAGAAGATGAAAATTTATAACTGGATGACCTTCAGCAAGAACTATTTACTGCCAAGACCCTGACACAACGTTTGCTTGTAAGTTGCTTCTATCTCCAGGAGAGCAACTGCCCACCATTCCCTTTTACTTCTTGCCAATTGTCTTTTTGATGTTTCACACTCTTCTTTGATGTTAAAAAGTAAAATTTCTCTGGAGGAGGAAGATTCAAAGCAGCAGCATTTGGAAAGCCATACGCACACACACACACACACACTCACACACATAATCAAATGATGACAAATTGGCATTCAGTGTTGGGAGTGAGGTGGGTAACAGCTTGTCCAATATGTAACATATTACAGAATGTGAACTTGTGAAATAGGACCCAAGAGTGAGGGAAGTAATTAGGGATCTTCCTACTAACTTTCTGGGGGAACAGGAATATTCTAATCCTACTGTTTTCTTTTTTTTTTTTTTTTTGCTTTAGACTTGAGGTGAATAGAAAGTCCTCTCAAATTCTGGTAGTAATACTGACACTCTCGTCTAGTTTTCAGAAATGTGATTTCTCACCTCTGATATTGTCTTCATAGGTATTTTGGCAGAGAGATGGGAAAGATGCCATCAAGAGCTGTTTTCCGAATGCCATTTTAAACCATCATCACGACTCTCTTTTGATAAAGGATGGGCAGAAGAGGAATGTTCTATGCTCAGCTCCAGAGGTTTTTATTTCCCTCTTATGTAAACCACTTCATGTCAGAATAAGAGTTTATATAAAATTAATGTGTTATATATACCAACCCTAAATGACTTAATTTTGGATATATAGACATTTTCAATGATTAAATATTAGTATGTAGAAACTGAAGGGCCTCTCAGGAATGACAGAGCTCCCAACCTTCCTTTATGTTTTGTCTAAAGCAGGATTTAAAGGTTTTTAATAGACTTTAGAAGGGCTAGAAATCTCCATATATACAGCCTTGCCTGCCTGATTTATTGGTGGATTTCCTGTGGAATTTTTATGCGACACTTGATTTCCCCTGCGGGGCTTGTTAACTCCTGATTGGGTAATGTAAATTTCCAGCCAAGATTAAGCACAAACAAAGCCAAAGTTCATTTATTTTAATAAGGGAAATTGAGGTTCTGAAGGTCTGGTGTTTCCTTTTTCAAATAAACCAGTCTGTCAGGTGATTCCTTTAAAAATATTTTGTGGGAATTAAAAAAAAAAAACACAAATTTTATGCTCTAGTTTCTAGATTATTCATTAAGATTTTCAAGTGAAAACTGGTTCTATGTGCAAGTATTCTGTTTGGGTTTCCTCCTTCCCCCCACCTTTTTTTTTTTTTTTTTTTTTTTTTTTTTTTGGCTGATAGGATAAGCTGCTATAGGAAGTATTTCCATTTTTCCTCAGGTCTCAGTAGTTACCATCTCAAATGCTTTGCTGGACTCATTCTCAACACAGAGATGGCATTTCTGTTGTCCTTTAGCAGACGAAGATGAATTTTCTAGCCAGAGAAAAACTAATGATATACTTGTATTGGAAACTGCATAGGCTCCTTCCATATTTTCTCCATCATTTATATCTCACAGAAAACAATTGCTCTAATGGAATTGAGACTCTCCTCAGAGTGGTGATGACATGTGCCAGAAGAGATATCTACGAGAGGAACTTGATGGGAGGACAAAGTTCACTGGGAATGGAGGAAGAGAAGAAGGAAGAAATGAACATTCCAGATTTTTCTGGCTTGAGTGAATTGATGACAGATTTCCAGATGGGAAAGACATGAAGAGAAGTAGATTCTTAGTGGAAAAGTGAGAAGGTTAATAAACTAGTATTTGGATATGCTGAGTTTAAGATACCTTTGGGACATCCCAGAGGTCATGGTGATTTTTTGAAATATATATCAGGAGCGTGGTAGACAGTCTGAGGATATAGTTAAACATTTTGGAAGAGTTTGCAGAAAAAAAATCATTAAAAACTCTGGAAACCAAGGTTGTAATGTGCATTCTACCTTGTCTTCTGCTATAATCCTTGCACATAAATGCCTGAATTGCTCAATGTGTATTTTTGACTCAATACTTGAAAAAACACATGAATCAGTAAATGAACTAAACTAATATTATTAAAGAGAGAAATAGTTATGTTGGAGTGAATGAAGACAATAAATATTTTAAGAAATCTTGCAGTACTCTACTATTACTTATATGCTTATAATTTTCTATATTCACTCATTCAGCAAGTTCAATGTTTTTTGTTTTAACTCCTTAGCTCTTCTGACAATTGGGTATCAGTCAGAAATTGCCACAATGAGGATTAATAAACCACTTCAATGTCATGTCTTAAAACAAATTACTTATTTTTGCTTCCATGACTCCATATTGGTTTGGGTTCAGTTGGCCTAGACAGGACTCATGTGGGCTTGGCTTCAGGCTATGAACTACTGGCTGAATCCAGTATTTTTTTTCCCACGTATCTCTCATTCTCTTTCAGAACACTAGCTAAGCATGGGAGGCAAAGCTTTACTCTCTAAAGCACTTTCCACAACTGCTTGCATCCTGTTTCATAGTATCTTAAAAATTTACATGACTGGATTCAAAACTAAGGGGCAGAAAAGCCCAGTCCCTGAATAAAATTATGGATTACAACAGTGCTATCTACCACATTTGCCAGTATCAGTACCTGCAGTTTTATGGTCTTCTCAACTTCTTAGGTCAGTGAATTGCCTACTGGATATGTTTTCTTTTTCTTTTCATTTTTTTTTTTTAATGTTTTATTTATTTCTAGGAGAGAGAGAGAGAGAGACAGTGTGAGCAGGGGAGGGTCAGAGAGAGAGGGAGTCACAGACTCCGAAACAGGCTCCAGGCTCTGAGATGGCAGTCAGCACAGAGCCCGACATGGGGCTCAAACCCACGAACCGCGAGATCATGGCCTAAGCGAAAGTCGGATGCTTAACCGACTAAGCCACCCAGGCACCCCGGATATGTTTTCTTTAATGTACTATGTCATTTCTAAGGGGAACCACTTCCCATAAACTCATGCCAAAGGAATGTCTTTACTTTGTAGTTTCTATATTTTACATGAGATCTCTGTCTGGGAAGCAGAAATGGTTTATACACTTCAAACCTTTCGGAGCAATGAATCACCAAACATTTTCAAATTTCCCTGATTTCTTATTGGTTTCTCCTTTCTATTCCATTTCAGGTGTCCCCAGGGTACTGACTCCCTGACTCCCCCTTGCAGGTTTGGCCACCCAAATGAGATCCAGATTCAAGTCATTCTCTACTCAGCCTACTAAGCCTACATGTTATTTCCACTTGCCCATTAGAGTGTACTTGACTCATGCCAAACATCTATCTATATACTGGTTGGTTATTTTATCAATACAGGAAATATCTATTAAGTCATCCCAAGTACCACATACACTGCCATGTGCAGGAATAAAATGGTAAGCAAGGAGTAAAGGTCTTGTGGAATTCATGAAGTTTATGCTAGTGGGGTCAGAGAGAAAAGAAACATAAAAATAATCTGAGAAATATCTAGAAAATATCTTAGATGATGATAAGTACAATACAGCACCCTGAAAGGGATGGTAACAGATCACAATTGGGTGTCCCTTTTAGATTGGGTGCTGCAAAGTCTTCTCTAAAAAGGGGACATTTGAGTTGAATACTTGAATGGCAAGAAAAAGTCAAACAAAATGGTGAGGGGGAAGAATATTCTAGGCAGTGTGATAGATGAAAAATAAATGATTGACAAATGAAACTGCAAAAAGGCATAGTGGAGACCACGTTGGGATTAAGGCCAAGGAAACAAGATTTAGATTTCATTCTAAGAGTTATGGAAACACATTGAAGACTTTAAAGATTGTGCCTCACATTAAAAAATAAAAAGTTTATTTATTTATTTTGAGAGAAAGAGAGAGCACACACACGTGCAAGCAGGGGAGGAGCAGAGAGAGAGAGGGAGAGAAAGAATCCCAAGCAGACTCTGTGCTGTCAGTGCAGCATCCAACACAGGGCTTGATCCCACAAACCATGAGATTATGACCTGAGCTGAAATCAAGAGTCAGAGGCTTAACTGACTGAGGCACCTAGGAACCCCTGCCTTACACTTTTTAAATTTTTTTTAAATGTTTTATTTATTTCTAGGAGAGAGAGAGAGACAGCGTGAGCAGGGGAGGGTCAGAGAGAGAGGGAGTCACAGACTGAAACAGGCTCCAGGCTCTGAGCTGGCAGTCAGCACAGAGCCCAATGCGGGGCTCCAACCCATGAACCGCGAGATCATGACCTAAGCGAAAGTCTGACGCTTTAACCGACTAAGCCACCCAGGGGCCCCTGCCTTACACTTTTTAAAAGGGCACTTTGACCATGTTTTGGAGAATTTGTTGCTTAGAAGAATTAAAAATGGGAAGAAACCAAAACTATATAGTCAAGATAGCAGTGCAAACCAAAATCACCATCATCATCATCACCACCACCACCACCATCATCATCATCAAGTTTTGCTTTATATTTTGCAGTCTTTTGTTTTGTGAGGGGATGAAATGAAGATTTCTATTAAGAAATGATATGTCTGAATCCAAGCTGAGATGTCAAACAGACTGTTGCATTCAAAGGTCTGGAAATTTGTTAAGAGATCAGGGCTATTAATGGCAATTTTAGTAATCATATGAACATTGCATTACGGGTTCATTTCAAGGTATGAACATATTATGGATTAAGTGAGGGTCAGTAACTTGTTAAGTCATAGGTATTGGGGGAAATGTAGAACTAATTCCTAGGAAAGTAATTTCTAATTAGTGCAGAGTACTTGACTGGCCTCCTCCTGTACTTAACCCAGTATAGGTAGTCAGCGCATCCAATAAAAGAAAACAAAATGCCAGATAAGGCAAAGAACAGCTGTCCACAAAGGCTTTCCAGTTCTCATTGAGTCTGGTCATATACTACTTACCAAATGGGTCCCTACTACTGCCATATCCAAATTGGCCACTCCAGGCAACCAAATTTCCCTGACCAAGATAGGCTTTCTCAGCCCAACTAAATGCTCCTATCTTTCCCTTCACTTAAAAATCTTATTTCTGTTCTTCTCAATGTCATTCTTTCCCCCATTTCACTCATTCTTCATGGTCCTGAGCATGTGTGTTCATGAAACACTTTTTAAAAATATTTCTCTTATCCTAGTTTAATAACTCATATTTTGTTTTAATAAAAATCCAACACTCCTATATTGTCATATATCCACTTAATTGTCCTGAATTCTCAAGTGATTTTTCTTCCCAGCCATACCATATTCTTTGTGGGTTCTTGTACCCTATTTATAAAAACATATTAGTGAGAAAAATGTAAGCTTTGGAATTAGAAAGATCAAAGTTCAGGTTCCAGCTCAATTTTTTATTAGACTGAACTTTGGGCTAATTATTTACTATCTCTAAACTCTCTGTTTCCTTTTTTGTATAGTAGTCCATACTGGTTGTAGCTCATAATGATGTTGTAGGTATGATATGAAATGTAATATGCAAGAATTCTCTTACAATGAAATGCATATTGCAAATTCTCAGTAAATATAAGATTCTCTTATTTTCTTCTCCTTAGCATCTACCCAAGTATTGAGATCACAATAGGAGCCACCACCTGCTATGTGGACAAAAGAAGGAAAAAATATAATTGGTTATGAATTTCTATACTAAAGATTTTTTGTTTGTTTGTTTTTCCATTTGCAATACCCCACTGTGACTCACTTGATTTTCTGAAATGTCCTTCTTAATCAAAATGCTGCATGGCCTGCAATTTTGCAAATTGAAGTGGATTAAAATTAGTTTTGTCAGAGAATTTTCTGACACCCTCAACCCCCACCTGGAAATAATTGGAGACTCCCTGGGGGCATCACATACCTGGGCTCAGGAATCACCACTCTCTACACTGCCTCCCTTGAGTTTTTATGAGAACTAAATTGACAGCAGCAGTTCATTAGGGGAGCGTGATTGAATGTGCATGGCTTGCTGATAAACTTGTAAGTACTTGGGGAACCATGAAAGATGCCTTCCTTTTTGCCAAGATGTTGAGCAGAAAAGGTCAAAGTGTAGTTGTGTGTGCATGTATGTCTAGGAAAAATTAATTTGAAATAAGATGCTTAGACATCCACTTCTAACTAGAAGTTAGTCAATATCACAACAGGCATTTTTAGATACCTACTTGGTACTTTTTACTTCTTCCTATCACGCAATACCTAAAAGTACTACCTGTTTAGTGCCTTTAGGTTGTACGTAATTCAAGAGAAGGAGGAAAAGAAAAAAAAAAGGAAGGAAGGTGGAAGGAGGGAGCACTATGAAGTATTTACTGAATATCCCTGAATTAAGGAGACTCCTCCTCAACACTGGAGTGCTGGGATGGGTTGAAGAAAGAGGCAGTTAGACCTGAATTGGACAGCTGCCCATCGTGGATTCCTGAGGAAGCACTATCTCCCTATGCTCTAATGGAATGTACTTTTTATTAATGGCATAAGTCTTAGATTGTTTATTAGAATTTGTGTTGTGTATCATTGCCTTTTTTCAGGACTTGCATTTGGAAGTGGATCCTCTTGTTTCTCAGCATACAAGACAAGGAAAGCACTCAGTAGAATTACTTTACATTCTTTGAGCATTTAAAGGTTATCCTATGGATATGGCCATGCTCATTAGCAAATGATCTGCACACTAATTCCTCAGCCCAGAGGGCTTACAACAAGGTGAGATCTCATTAGGAAGTCCTTTGACATCCCCTCCTCTCTTCTTTTCATCTGCTCTCTTCATCTTGAGCAAAGCATGTGCCCCACCAGATCTGCCTTCTTTGGCCAGTGGCCTAAACTCATGGAAGCCAGTCACACAAGAAATGTGGATTCAGGGGAGGAAGCCTCCCGTCAAGCCTTTAGGGACCCTTTCAGTACTAATTACAGCAAGTGTCTGAGGCAGGCATCAAGTCCTGGAGCAGTGATGGTGGGTCTTGGGCCGAAGCTGCAGGGGCTGCCTCTCTGGTGTTTTCTGAAATATTTTTTATCTTCATATTTTCTCTCCCAACTTCTCCATGAGGACCCTCATGCAAGTCAGAACATGAGAACACAATATAGTTTGAAAAATGAACTCAATGTAACAAAGGCATTTAATTTAACAGCTTATGTAATAATGTTACTAATAGCTAATATTTATGGGTGGCTAAACCATGGGAAAGCAATCTGTATTTGTAATTTGATCTTCATGGCAATTCATCGATGTTATTGCTAGTGTTTAAGTTAAAAAAAATTGGCTCATGATAATAAGTAACTTGTCCAAAGCCAGGAAGTGGGGGAGTCAGGTTCTAAATCCCAAACTCTATTATATCACAGTCTTTGCCCTTCTCACCATATGAGGCCACTAAGAGATAAATAGATAGATAGATAAGCTAATAGATATAGAAGTTATTATAAATAAAAGGATATCCATCAAGGTTTTTTTCTTAGAAACAAAACCTCATATTTGATTTCAGAATTTGAAGATGGATATTGTATTCATTCATTCACTTAATCATCATTCATTCATCAGTCAGTCAATAAATATCTTTTAGCATCTACTCTTTGCTGGGATTTAATTAATTAATAATATTATTTTAT
The DNA here is from genome assembly GCF_003009895.1 of Hyaena hyaena. Taxonomy (NCBI): domain Eukaryota; kingdom Metazoa; phylum Chordata; class Mammalia; order Carnivora; family Hyaenidae; genus Hyaena; species Hyaena hyaena. The sequence continues at coordinate 1,260,445 of NW_024080932.1, read as the reverse complement.
TGAGGTATCATTGATATGCAATATTATATTACTGTCAGGTATACATCATAATTGGTATTTGTACCCAGTATGAAATAATTACCATAAGAAGTCTAGTTACCATCCGTCATCATACAAAGTTACCTTTTTTTTTCTTGTGATGAGAACTTATAAGATTTACTCTCTTAGCAACTTTCAGGAATGCACTGAAGTATTACTGACTATAGTCATTATATACATTTTATCCCCTATTGCTTATTTATTTTTTATTGGAAATTTATACTTCCTTACTCCATTCACTCATTTTGCCCACCCACTCCACTCCCCTTTCTTCTTAACAAGCACTGTTCTATTCTCTGTATCTATGAGGTTTGTTTGGTTTGGTTTGGTTTGGTCATTCATTTTGTTGTAGATCCCACATGCAAGTGAGATTATGTGTCATTAGTCTTTCTTATTAGTCTGACTTATTTCCCTTAGCATAACACCCTCTCGTTCACCTATGTTGTCACAAAAGACAGGATTTCCTTTTTTATGACTGAATAATATTCCATTGTGAATATATACCACACCATGTTTTATCCATTCATCCACTGATAGACACTTAGGTTGTTTCCATATCTTAGCTGTTATAAATAATGCTTTCGATGGGCATAAGGGTACATATATCTTTTTGAGTTAATGTTTCCATTTTCTGTAGATACTTAATAGTGGAATTGCAAGATCATATGATAGCTCTATTTTTAATTTTCTTAGAAAGTTCCATGTTGTTTTCCAAAGTGGCTACACAATTCACATTCCCACCAACAGTGCATGAGGATTCCTTTTTTTCTCACATCCTTTCCAAGACTTGTTATTCCTTGTCTTTTTGATAATATCCCTTTGAAGAGGTATGAGGTGAGATTTCATTGCAGTTTAGATTTACATTTCCCTAATGACTAAGTATGTTGAGCATCTTTTAATGAGCCTGTTGGCTCATGTCTGTATGTCTTTGAAAAAAAAAAAAATCTATTCAGGATACCTGGTTACCTTAATTGGAAGAGGATGTGACTCTTGATCTTAGGGTCATGAGTTTAAGCTCCACAGTGGGTGTAGAGATTACCAAAACAAAACAAACTCTTTTAAAATGTGAAAGAAAAAAATGTCTACTCAGATCCTTTCCCCATTTTTAAAATTGGATTATTTGTTTCTGGGCTATTAAGTTGTGTGAATTCATTATGTATTTTAGATATTAATCCCTAATCACCTATGTGAGTTGCAAATATTTTCTCCCATTCAATAGGTTGCCTTTCATTTATTTTGTCGATGGTTTCCTTCACTGTGCAGACTAGGTTAGCTTTAGAATATCCCTGTCATCCCAGGGGAAGATCTTATGTGCTGAAACCCTTCCCAGGAGTCAGAATGTGCAATTTTGGGATTGTTGACTCTGGTCATTCCTACTGTGGATCAGCTCTCTTCCTGCACCTAAAGATAAATCTTATTGATAATGTTGACACCCGCTCTGAATTGATTCTCATCTGATATGCAACCTTTGATAGTGATTTGTTCTTTCCTTAGTGTTCATTGCCTTTGGTTTGGTTTCCTTTTAATAAGCAAAATGTAATTAAACTTGGAGGCATTTCTTGAATTCCATTCATTCCCCAGTGCCTTTAACTTTCTCTTCCAAATCAATTTAATCACAGAAAATGTCAAAGCTAAAATAAATCTTGGAGGGGGACAAGAAGCATATAGTAAAAAGACTGTGTTCCAAGGGTCTGGGTGGCCTTTTGCACAGTCAAAGAGGTGACAATATTTAAGTGGTGAGGTGTGGGTAGAAGAGACTAGACTGAATGAAAAATGAATGTGTAGCTCTGTCCAAGAAGGGAGGCTGGGAGGTCAAGACTGGAAGTTCAGAGGAGATAGACTGCTCTTGTCCCTTTAAACATTCCTAAGTGGGGGCCCTACTATTAGAAAAGTCAGTGTCTCCCCCTTTCAGGGGTTGTTTGCCAGTGAATACCTACTGGCTATTTTTGATCAATGTTGCCTCCTTGGTTCCTTCCTCCTTTCTCTTCCAAAACCAGATGGCATGAGGATCTTGTGGCCATTGGTGGTATTTCTCACTAAACTGAATTTTAGTGTTTGTGTGGAGACTGTCACACCTAATTTTGTTATAAATGTTATCTGTTCATTTTGATTTTGCAATCTGCTTGTTGTGTTTTTGTGTGTTATTTGGAGAGTTTGTAAATGTTATTTTCTTCCACCCATAATTCCCATAGGAGCTGTAAGTAGTGCATTACTCCCTGCCTTTCATTGCTGATCCGGACCATTTCCCTTCCCTACTCTGTAGAACCTGTGTTTCTTTGAGACACATTAAGATCATATCATTCTACTCACTACCTTTTAATTAGCTTTCTGGTCACTTTACCTCATTCATCAAAGATTTTAATCATTAGATTCCTATATGCTACTCACAATTGTACCTTATGCTCAGAAAATTCAACATTCACATAAACCATTTATTCAACACCCTAGTCTCATGAGTCCCTGAACTCATTGTTAGATTAGGCTGCTATTTCCCACCTCAAGGACACATTCTCATGGTCAGATCTGGGACATTACTAATAACTGCATCATTTATAAAGTCTCTTCTTCAAATATAGCATTCTCCTGTTACTAATTTCCAACTTTCTATGTCACTATTCTATTATTCCTAATCCAAAATACCTTTGAGGTTCTTGAAACCTCCAATCCCATTTACCACAGTAGCTTTTCACTGAACATGCCCTTCATTTTTTTCATTATCATTCATAAATAATTTAGAAGACACAGACAATCATGAGTCCACTCCCTTGAGTGTACCAGTGATGGAATATGGTAAGAGTTTTATGAAGGTTAGATTATACATTGTTCACCATTTTACAGGGAATTCCATATTCAAAGGCCTGACATGGAAGGAGGAAGCACTTTTAGGAAAAATAAAGATTGCTATTTTAAAGGTCAAATCATGTGAAACAAGTGTTAGTCTGGGCAAGTACAAAGAGACCAGTTAATAAGAGCTCTCTCAAAGCTATACCAAATAACTTGTTTGTTTTCTTAGGCAATAAGCCACCATTAAAAGTTCATGAATTGGGGGTGGTATTCTGGATTGCCTTCATTTTCTAGGGCTGCTATAACAAAATACTATTAACCAGTAGCTCAAACAACAAAAACTCATTATCTTTCTTTTCTAGAGCATGAGATCAAGGTGTTGGCAGGACCTGCTCCCTCTGTAGGTGCTAAAGAAGGCTATGTTCAAGGACTATCTCCTACTTTCTTATAGTTTCTTAACTTGTGGCAGCATAACTCCAATTTCCACATGATGTTTTCCTAGTATGTGTGTCTCTGTATCTAAATTTCCTCTTTTTATAAGGACACTGATCATACTGGATTAGGGACCAATCCAACTCCTATACATAGTGATCTTCACTTAACTAGTTACACCTGCAATGATCTTATTTCTAAATAAAGTCATGTTTTGAGGTCCTTGGGGGTATTTCAACACATGAATTTTGGAGAAGAGTATTCAACCCACAGTATGGATTTCATAAACGACATTTTTTATATCATATTTGAATTCAGATGCTACCTCGTCAAAGAGGACCCCACTTCCTCTCTGTCATTAGGAAGTATGTCTGCTGTGGAATGAGTGAGAAGAAGTCCACAGGGACCCTTTGCAAATGACCCAATTAAGAAATGGAGCAAAGGTTTTAACGCAATGCACAGCCAACGCTCACTGCTCCTCCAGAAGGTCCACATGGCAGAGAGGAAGATCCAGGGCAGAACACAAGGAGCCTTCCAGAGGATGCTGTACCTCTGTGTCTCCATGGGTGATGCTCAAAACGGCCTCTGTTTTCATGTCTGGGAGCATTCACCAAAGTTAGGCCAAGAGAAGTCAAAGTAATTTAGATTCAATCTTCTCTCAGAAATGAAATGAATAGAAGATTTATTAAAAGGAAATGAAGAGGAAATTGAACTTTCATATTTCATTGTGCAATTGTGATGACAAAAAACAATATTCGTGAACAGAAGTTTGAAAGATTGTTATTTATATGTCTTTTCTCCCCCCTCTTGTATTCACCTACACTCTACTTGCTCTTGTCAAAATAGGGGGCAAGGCATTTTTTTTCCCCTGTAAGACCTTAGTCACAGTAATAGCAAGGCTAGTCTAAGCTAATGTGATCTGTATTATTTTAAACAATTTTTACATTTTCTAATAGAACAAATTTACTTAAAGTGTTTAATAGTGGAAGATAGAAGGAAGTCAAATTTTATTTTTGTGTCATTATTAGCTATAGCTTAGATAAAAAAATATTTTTGGACTTTGTTATCTTTTCTTGGGGAAGAGTATATTAGAACATGGTTATAGTAAGTAAAGTCATAAAGGGCTTAGAAATTGCTTTAGCAAATTGTCCTATTGGGAAATCAGAACATGGGGCGCCTGGGTGGCTCAGTTGGTTAAGTGTCCAACTTTCACTTAGGTCATGATCTTGCGGTTCGTGTGTTCGAGCCCCGCATCGGGCTCTGTGCTGACTGCCAGCTCAGAGCCCAGAGCCTGTTTCGGAGTCTGTGACTCCCTCTCTCTCTGACCCTGCCCTGCTCACGCTGTCTCTCTCTCTCTCTCTCTCCTAGAAATAAATAAAACATTAAAAAAATTAAAAAAAAAGAAATCAGAAGATGTATTTTTAGGATTTCATTTCTGTTTAGTCGTGTGATTCTACATAAAGATAGTATGACTGAAATACGGCTTGCTATGACTGAATTATTTAAGAGAAAAGGAGGTGTTGTTTCCCTCATTTAAGCCACTATGGGCACTAAAATGTTGACTTTGATGATCAAGTGAGGCTTCAAGTCAAGGAATGTGTAATACAATCTTGAGGACTCCTTCATATAAGTCTTTATGAATGTGTAATGAGTCTACTGGGAATAGCTGATGGCACATTTAGAAATGGGCACTGGAAACTGTTTCCTCTCTACATCAGAATATCAGCCCCTTTCTCCATGGCAGTTAACTGTGTCCAGAGATCTCTCTCCTGTCCCTTTTCTTTATGGGCCTGGTGATAATTCTTAACCAATGATTTCTGGTAAAGGTGCTGCTTTCAAAGTGGCTCTCAAAGTTCAAGGAGGAGCTGGAATGTATGTACTGAGAAATGTAGCATCATGTTAGGCTGGGATAATAAACAAGTGTAGCCATGATGGAGTAACTCAACAAGTATTTCTCACTCATCCTACCATCCACATAGGTGAATAGCATGGATGCTCCATACAGTCTTTTAGGGATTAAGGCTGACAGAGGCTGCACAACCTTGTAAGTGTACCTTTAGTTGTCACAGCAAAGGAAGAAAAATACTATAGATTTGGGCTTGGCATTTTGCTGTCCTAGCTCCCAAGTGACACACATCAGTTTTGATCACACTGATGGGCCAGAATTAGTAACATGCTAAGAGCTTAGAAATCTTGGGAATGTTTAGTGAGGTGCAACATGGATCCGGGTTTTATTATTTTATATCAGGTCCCATCTCACTCACATGGCCTTCCATCTCTATAACCTGAGCTTTATGAACTAAAGTTCATAATGTTGCTGGTTGCTAAAGTATCTCTTACTAGTTGCTAATGCCAGGAGGAAATAAATGGAAGCTGGACCACCATGTGGGGTGAGGTCAGAGGTTATGGGGGAAAATGGAGATGAACCTTGAGTTTCAAACAGTTATGATTTGGGGAGGTTATTCAGAACTTAGACTATTTCCCTGACTTTTTCAACCACAGTTTATTACATCTTCAATTTCTTTACTTTTTATGGTAATAATTCAAATACAGGTTCTATGTCCATAATAAGAAGATTAAGATACCAATGTGGAAGAAGGGACCTTTTGAGGGAAGAATCAAAGAAGTAATGTTTAGAGAACTCTGACAAGAGACATTGTGGTCTTCTAATTAAAGTCGTTTCTGGTAAAAGTGCTGCCTCCAGAGTGGCTCTCCAAGTTCAAGAAGCTAGAAAAGTCTAGTGGGTTAACATTAAAGCAGAAGAGACTGAGATCTTAAGTATAAGAGCTTCTGCCCTTGGATATCATAAATATTGAAATTGGTTAGCAGTGGAAAGGATGGAGGAATATAGATCCCCAAGAGCAGATGTCCCAGAATTTAGAGCTGGGTGGGTCCTTATATGTCAGTTAGTGCATCCCCTTAATTTGACTGACAGAAAGTAGAAACCACAGGAATAAATCCATTGGATGGTAATACATATTGTTGGAGAATAGTGTTCTGTGGATAATTAAGTTCCTGCTTCAACAAACTTAAGGAAATAGGTGAGCCACGGGCTTCTTTCAGTCTTTAGTAAGATAATACACATAGTAACTCTCCAAGAAAAGGGATATAATAAGAAGCATAGCTTCGCGATTTGACCATGGTGCATGATTTTCATCAGAATAATCTCTAGGGCAAAATATGAGGGTAGAAATATTGACATAAAACAGCCATTTCTTCTTGAGAATTTAAACATTAATGCTCTAGTGAGAAAGTAGACAGTCCGAGAATCTTTTCTCCTTTTTGATTCATCACTGAGCAAATCATCAGGCCCAGGAATAGTTTCCTGAGAGGTAATCTCACTGTTATCACCTATAAGCTCCTTGCTTTCTAGATCTCTGGTTCACAGAGACCTTGAGGAAAATGCAACATTCAACTTCCTCTACTATTGCCTGCATTGAGGCCTACGGAATCTGTGCAGTGCATGTGGGAGGGTGTGACTGGTCATGCAGATATCTGTGTCATTTAGTTGTAACTTGAATCCATTTATACAAGGATGGGTTGGTATTGAGGCAAAACTAAACTGAGGATAACCATGCAAACACCCTGCAGAAAGCCTTCTGTTGTACCACCTGCCCTGGAAGTCTGGAAGTCTTATGTTTTCTTCTACAGCAGTGGAGAAGTAGAACCTCAAGAAATGAATGAATGAATGAATGAATGGGAAAAAGGAAAAAGAAAAAGAAATAGAAAAGAAAAAGAAAAAAAAATTGCTACATTTGCTCTGGATGGAGCCTGTGGCTTTTATCCATTCATCTGATGTTTGACAATGACCATGATTACAAAATGTAAACAAATAAACAAATGCATAAGGCTTTGTATAAGTGGGATATCTGTCTCAGAGAAAAAGGTCCACTTTTCAGCTCTGTGATTCCTCACTGGCACTTGCTGATCACTCATGGCCCTGACAGAAGACACCAAATGGATACAAAGCGACTGACATTTTCCCATTAAAGATACATAGATAATGACTTGGAATAAACATTGTATTGTTCCTAGACAGTGGATTATTTTCTTCGATTGCTTTGAAAAGGAGGAAATTGAGATACCACCTCACACCAGTCAGAGTGGCTAAAATGAGCAAATCAGAGAACTCTAGATGCTGGCGAGGGTGTGGAGAAATGGGCACCCTCCTACACTGTTGGTGGGAATGTAAACTGGTATAGCCCTTCTGGAAAACAGTGTGGAGGTTCCTCAAAAAATTAACAGTAGAACTCCCCTATGACCCAGCAATAGCACTGCTAGGAATTTACCCAAGGGATACAGAAATGCTGAGGCATAGGAGCACATGGACCCCAATGTTCACAGCAGCACTCTCCACAATAGCTAAAACATGGAAAGAGCCTAAGTGTCCATCAATGGACGAATGGATCAAGAAGATGTGGTTTATCTATACCATGGAATACGACATGGCAATGAGAACAATGAAATCTGGCCATGTGTAGCAACATGGATGGACCTTGAGGGTGTTATGCTGAGCGAAATAAGTCAGGCAGAGAAGGACAAATATCATATGTTTGCACGTATAGGAGGATTAGGAGGAACTTGACGGAGGAACAAGGGGGAGAAGAAGGGGGAAATGGTGGGGGAAAGGGAGAGAGGCAAACCATGAGAGACTCTTGAATGCTGACAAAAGCTGAGGACTGATGGATGTGGAGGGGAGGGGGGGATAGGCATGGAGGAGGACACTTGTGGGGATGAGCACTGAGTGTTATGTGGAAACCAATTTGACAATAAACTATTTGTAAAAAAAAAGAAAAGAAAAGAAAGAAAAGGAGGAAATTGCAACAGAACTGCTACTCTGACTTGTTCACTTAGAGAATCCGTCTTTGGGCTGCAGAAAGCATGAAAAGTTGTCCCTAAAATTAAAATTCAAAAAGGTCAGTTCTCTACGCTATGAAAGAGAAATCAGAGCATGAGAATGGCTGAGCGGATCCCACCAAGCTGACCTATAGGAGTTAATAATAATGATTTCTAAGGTAGGGCCAGAAGAAACCATGACTTGTGAACAAATGGTAAAATGGTTTGGGAAAAAAAAGAAAAAAGGAGAACAAGGGAAAATGAATATCCTTTGTTAACATAATTAAATATCTTTCTCACTGGGATCCTTTCTAGAGTAATTGTCCATAGTACTTCCAATTTTATTAAAGAAGCCTAGCTTTTATTCGTGGTAAGTTGTTATATTAATGGCATTAGGGACTTTTAAATCTATTTCAGTAGCACTTTTTACAGGAATGATTTCTGAATCCATTTGGAGAACTGAAATGGACTATAGAATATTCTTTGCATTTATTGAAAAGTTGAAAATCTGGCTGGAATCTGAATATCAACACATCTTCCTGGAGTCTATTTGGATCTGTTAATAAGAAATCATTAAATCCTTCTGCAGATCATTGAAGTAATGATCTGCAGAAGGCAGTTTTTTGTTCTTTAGTTGTGGTTTTGGTTTTGAATGCAGGGGTGTGAAACAAAAGGTATACAATCGTGAGCACATGAGTGACACATTTGTGGAATGATTATAAAATGAATTTCTACCTTAATATTTCCTTGTGAATGGCAATTTAACCTAAAATATATATACTGTATTGAGATATGGGGAGGATTAATAAGTTATATTTTTCAGGACATATGTTTTTGATAAATTGGAATATCCTTGAGATTATTGAAAATTATGACACTAATAACAAAACCTACATTTTCTCATTTTAATCCTTACCATATTTCTATGAAGTGAACATTATTCTATCCTCTTGCAAATTAAAAATATGAGGCATTATTTGAACTTTTCTTTGAAAATACATAGGACTCTATTAAGGATTTAAATCTGCATTCTGGATAAGATTCTTCATTGCATAAGTCAGTAAAAGAGTGAGCACCCCATAGAGTAAAGCTGACTGTAGCTTCCCCTTTGGATTGAAAATGGATCCTCTGGTACCTGTGGCATTTTGTGATGATGTAGTTTGGTTCCTGTCCCCAGCAGAGTGGTGCTTGTTTCACACTGTTTTCCTGTATGTAATGTGTACACAGTCATTTGAATATTGGGTTAAGTTTCAGTTTATTTTACCAAGGACATGGAAAGCAAGCTGCCACACAAAGCAAGAGCCCCCACAGCAGAGCGGGGTATCTTCCCCCAGCCCTAAGGACGGGTGCCTACGGCCAACAGTCAGGGGCTGACAAATCTGTGGACTCAAGCTGGGTGTAAGGAACCAGAGAGGTACAAGTTGCTGCACCAGAGCCTTGCACACTGGTTTCACACCTTCTTCAGTACTTACGGTAAGTAGGACCCATCTGCATCCCAGAGCCAAACTTAGGGTCAACCTCACCTGGAGGGCACAGGGAATCCTGGCACAAGAGCTCCAACCCTGGCTTTGCAGCATCCTGCAATCCCACTGCTCTGTTTGTGGAGTCCTTCTTGGTTCCCAAGGGCATTTCTCAGCCCACTGGAAGATACCTTCCATGAGATGGGGATGGCCTTTCTGGCTTGTTTTACTGTTAAATCTCTACTACTTCAAAGACTGCCTTGGGGGGTAGGGGGGAGATGGGCATGGAGGAGGGCACTTGTGGGGATGAGCACTGGGTGTTATATGGAAACCAAGTTGACAATAAACTATTTGTAAAAAACAAAAAAAGAAAATACATTCTACACGTACAAAATTTAAATACAAAATTTAAATTGTTTTATGACTGCTTGCTTTTTCATGATTAAGCAATCCTTTGTCATTATCTGTAAGACAGGATTATTCTGAACCTGTGATACTGTAAAATTTTTTACTATTCAGGAAAATTATATGCAAAAATATCAAGATTTACTGACTTCAAAAAAAAAATAAATAAAAACAAAGACTGCCTGACACAGAGTGAGGATTCACTGATTCCAACCAAACAAAGGAATCATTGCCTCAGTAGATATAACTCCAGCCACACCCACTCTCCCTCCTTTGAACAAACACAACAGAACTTAGTGGGGTCCTCTGACCTCGCTGTCATTCCCCTCACTCTGGATTTTATCTGCTTCCTACATAACAGATAGAAGCAGCATCCTTTTACCTTTCTCCAAGTCTGAATTTAAAACTTACAGTACCCCCACCAAGGTATACAATTTAACTTTTTCCCTATTCCCAGGCCATAATTCTTTCTTTTTTCCATTTGTACCAGCAAGAAAAACATGACCAGATTAAATATCTTCTTTCAAAGGCACTGTTACAACTATAGCTTGAAATAGTGACCCAAAACAAATATATAATATATATATATATATGTCATGTAATAATATATATATTCCTCTATTTTTCATGTTTATTTTTTCTCCTCCTAAAAGTAATATATTTGCATCAAAGAAATTATACATAGAAAAAAGATGAACATCCCACATGATTATATCTTTCAGGGATTTTGTGTGACTGTGTTTTATATCCTTTCTTGCTTTGCCAATACACACACACACACACACACACACACACACACACCCCTAGGGCACTGCATGTATGTTTTTATTAAATTGCTTATTTGTCCCCCCACAAGATATTTTATTGTGCAAGTTTTCTCCCAGGAGCTCTGCATCATGTATATACTAATATATAATAAATATACCAATATGTATGTGTGTATGTCTATATAATATATTAGTATATAATATATTAGTATATAATATATTAGTATATAATACATATACTAATATATAGCACATATATATTAAGAGGTTGTGATGTGAACTTTCCTTTCCAAATACAAAGCAACACTGATTGCAACATTACAAGACTTGGTCCAAATACAAAGCAACACTGGATGCAACATTACAAGACTTGGGAAAATGCCAACCAGAGTGGTAAGTCTATGAGCAGGGAGGTAGAAGGAGCAACACCTGGGGTGGGAGAAAGTCTTATTATTTCCATAACATGAGGCACCAGAGGCTTCCACAGAAGACACTACTCTGTCTTCGACAGAGTTTACAGACCAGAAGGAGGAACGACACTCTTTGCAAGAGAGTCATTATATATAACTAACAGGAACATGGGCACCAAAGCTGTACCTAGAACATTTGTCACTCACTGCATCTCTCCCACCCTCCCTCCCTCTCCAGCTTCCTCCTCTATACCACAAAATTATTCTCAGTAATAGGTATGAAATGTCATGTTAATGATACTGACTAGCAAAGAAATGCAGACAATGAAAATTTCTTTCATTGAACATTTTATATGAAGCCAATCCCATAAAAATAAATTTAATAATGCATAAAGTGAAAAAAAGTAATGGATTGATAGTATTTGAGTACATGAATGTACTTTTTTAATAAAGAGGGTAAAAGCACTCAAAGAAATACTTCCCAGAGAGAGCTCTGTGAGGTTCACAGAACAATTTGATACAGAATATAAAACTGATGTGACTTAAGTTTTCTGTCTTTACAGTCACTGTACTATCCTTATTTAGTTTCAAACCTTAGGAATATTAAGTACCACAAGCCTGGAGATTCAATTCCAATAAAAGAGAAAAAAAAAATAACAACATAATCATTCTAATCCTATGAGCTCACTTAGTAAACAAATACATGTTGCTGAGGTTATGGAATTGGAGATCCACCTCAAAACTGAAGTGCTTCTAATATTTTCTGTTTATAAATTATTTACAGTAAAACTTACTTTAAGGATATGTTTTATGATAAAGATAAAAGTATTGCAAGAAAAATACTTACGGGTAACCTACATTCCCTTATATCATGTGATCAAATAGGGAAAAATTTTTATAATTATGAAGAGAAATTAGCAAATTCATTTTCACAGCAGACTCATATCAAGTACACCTGTCTTCAAATTACCAGTAAAGAACCTCAATCCAATAGGATGCTGAAACAAATATGCATGAATGCATTGCTTTTATACACCCACAAATTTTTTAAAAAATTAAATGCTAAGATGCAGAATGTCTTAATGAAAGGCAAATTAGAAACCAATAAGAGAGCATCTTTAAAAAGTGTATTTTTGGAAGGGTAAACAAATGCATACATGAAAACTAAGATTTTCAATCATAGTAAAATACCATATATTAAAATTTGCATACTGTAGCTAATGTAATATCACGGGGGAAATATATGGCCTTAAATGTAAACCAGGAAGGAAAAAAAAATAATGACAAGCATTCAACTCTAAATGGTAGTTATAGAACACTAGTCTAAATTTCAAATAGTAAAGGAAGAGTATAGTAAGTATATAAGAAGAATACTAGTAAACTTTTTAAAAGAAACAATAGGGGCGCCTGGGTGGCTCAGTCTGTTGAGCGTCTGACTCCTGGTTTTGGCTCAGGTCATGATTTTATAGATTGTGGGACTGAGCCCAACATCAGGCTTTGTGCTGACAGCGTGGAGCCTGCTTGAGATCATTCTCTCTGTGTCTCCCCTCCAGGTTCTCTCTCTCAAAATAAATAAACTTAAAAAGAATGATAAAGACAAATAAATAAAAGTAAACAATAAAGAGTAGCAATAAAGCCAGGAACTGGGTTCATGAACTTTCAAAAATGGAGAAAAAAAATAGCCTGGAAGAGGGTAATGAGAACTGGAAATGAGATCTCTACAAATAAGCAATAATAAGGACTTTAAATAAGCAATAATAAGGACTATAAAAAGGACATCACTTCAACACTAAGATTTTATGTATAAATACTTTCCCTTTCTTTGGATATTGTTCAAAAACATAATTTACTGATTACATGATATTCACTAGTTACAGGGCTATCTTGGAAAACACTGAGGGCTAGTGTCTCAGGAATCATTGCTTACCCATTCCCATGGTTCAGCTAAAAGAGCATCTTCTCACTAGACTTTAATAAAACAAAATGGAGGAATGACAGCAGTCATCCATCTTCCCTGACTCCAGCCCCAGTCCAGGTAACCCTCACATGGAGCATTTTTCATCAGAAAGGCATGACTGGTAACCAATGGGATAGTAATAATGCATTTTGTAACACAATTAATTGCTTTGTGTTTACTGTCTCTGCCTCTCTCTCTCCTGTTGTCTTTCTTTTGGTTACTTGGTTTGTTTTTCAAACCATAATAATTTGGGCTGAATTACATCTCAAGCCATCATCTGTATAACAAAAATCAATTCTACCTGATAAAAACTAGAACTAAGCATTCTTTTATCCTTTTGGAGCAAACTTTCTCTGAAGGGTGCTACTGTTTTAGGTGTGTTTATTACATCAGAACCTGGGGCTTATTTTCCAAACAAACAAAATAATATAGTAACACCTAGTGGAAAATTCCCCATAAATAAGTGGCCACCTGCTTTCATTGTTCCTTTCCCCAGATTTACTCCAGGCCAAGCTAAGATAATCAAGAAAAGATCATTAAAGAGGGTTCTAATGTAAATATTTACTTTTATAAGTATTCTCTTTGTGTTTGATTTTTTAAATTGATTATAATTTCTTGCTGTTATAAAAATTTTATGATGGATGTACATGTATACTTATTCTGTACCTCTAACATTCTCCACCAGAGTGTATTCAGAGAAACAGAACTATTAAGCCAAAGGTATGATGATTTTTCAAGGATTCTGATACATATCGTTTTATTAAAACCTTCTAATTTGTGCTGCTATCACCAGTGTTTGACTTATCCGTCTCATTGCAGCACATGAGCTTGAAAATCCAAATATTCTTTTTCTTATTTAATTTGACAAGTAAATATAGTATCTATCTGTTGTTTAAATTGAATTCATTTGACTACTAATGATTTTTCTTTTTAATGACATATATTTTCATCTTCTTTATTTCTTTACTTATCTATCTTCTACTCATATGACTTGCCCCCTTCTGTAGTTAGATGCTAATATTTTTTTCCCATTGACGAAAGCAAATATTTATAAGTTAAAGTTTGGAAACTGTTGTCTTGCTTGTTACTGATATTACAAGTCAGTGCTTTGCATTTTAATTTTGCTTGTATTTTAGTAAGTTTACCCTTGTTTTATTTATGTTGTAGTTATTTTCATTGCTTCCATGCTTTGATAAAACTTTAGTATCTTGAGATCCGTTAAGTATTCACCTTTCCTTCTATTTAATTTTTAATTTTTGCTTGTGTACATTTAAGTATTTAATCAATAAAATGCATATTTAGGTACAATGAGTAAAGTGATAGGAATGAATTTTTAATAATGAGTTTTATGTTTTGCATTCAAATGATAATCAGGGTATCTTCTATTACCTACATGATACATCTATAAAGTCATTCTCAGGTATAATATTTCTTTACAGCCATTTCTCATTTCCTCAAGAAGGCATGCAATTTTAAAATTTCTTTTAATGACAAAGAAATATTAAACCTGGCATGGCTGTACTCACTTGGAGTTACTTGGTGGCCACAAATCTCTTAGACAGAATGGTGTGTGCCACAGAAATATATTTTATATTCAACATTTGTTTTCTTGTTTGGGAAGGGAAGTGTGTAGCTATTAGGAATCAGTCAGCACAGATGGAATGTTCTTGATTACTTTTTAAAATTGTTCAGGGACATTCAACATGATTTCATGCTAAATAACATCTACTTTCAGTCCATTTCACATTGATAAAGATTTCCTGATAAATACACTTTTCCCCTTCAATTTACCTGAGAAAAGCTCCTCATATTCTGACTGCTTTGGTTTGTTTAGGTAAGCTCATGTGTATATGATGATAATGGATGGTAATGATTATGGAATTAAGGGCAAACTTCACTTGTGGAAAACTGATTGGAAGAGAATAGTAACTGGCAATGTAAAGCCTAAGTTGATGCATAAAATAAACCAAAACATTCAGAAGTTATTACTAGAGTCAAAGAGAATGTGGTGGAGCTCAGGCCTTCCTTAAGAATCTATACCTTTCAGGGGCCCAGAGCCGATTTAGGAGGTCATTATTAGCACAGGCACTTGGACCAGTTGGAACTGGTTAGATCCTGCCTGTGTGACCTAACAGCTGTACAAGTGCTGAACAGTAGCTACACGGACCAAGGACACAGTAGGCATTAGGCAACAGCAGTAATGAGAATTTCTATCTGTCACATCAGTATTTTCCTATCTCACAGCTGTTATCTGTGATCATATCTCTGATCTCCTTCTACAAATTCAGCCCACCAATACTCTGGCAACATGTTTGTTTTGCCTGTGATATTTTTGTCTGTATTTCTTATCCTGCCATTTACTCATGCCCTTATATGCTCATTCATTAACTCATTTCCTCATCACACATTTACCAAGGAATACTCTGCTCAAAAAATTGGTGGTTTGTGAAAATTACAATGGAAATTATTTGCCTTCTTAAAACCTATAATAATTATAGGGTCACATCATAAGGGTTTAAATAGGGTTAAGAACTGAGGCTGGTGTGGAACACTTAAGGAAGGCACTTGTTGCAGTCTTAATGGTCTCAGGATGCTTCCTGTAGGAGGTGGCTTTGGAAGAGAAATGTGAAGATGAATAGGAGTTGTACAGAAGGGAGTTAGTGGAAGGTCAGGTGGTGCAAATGTTATCAGAAGATGGAATAGCACTTACAGAGACACGGTATGGGTCTGGTTTTCCAGAGAAACCGAACCAACAGAGAATATTCTACAGACAAGGAGATATATGTTTTAAAGAATTAGCTCCTCTGATTATGGGGGTAGACAAGTCTGAAATCTGCAAGCAGGCAGGCAGCCTGGCAACATTCCTACCTGGAGCCTATCCTCCTCTTCTTCTAGACAATTCTCCCAGGATCCTGGAATTCTATGTCCAGAGGAGCCCAAATGTAATTCTGAGGCCTGTACTGGCTATTTCCTCAAGTCTGCCATCTGGTAGGAAATTCTTGCTGTCTGAGTAGGGAGTTGGAGCTTCTGATTGTGCTGTTGGTTGTACACAGATATGTGAGGGACCAGTAGATAAGTTGAGAGAGGTGGGAGGCAAGAAGACAAATGGGGGTGGATCAAGGATCTGCTCTTTCTGCACCACCAAGATATGAGAATTCTAATCTGAACTTCCCTTTTATACCTCTGGCTCCTCAGAGGGATGCAGGCTTTGGCCCCTTATGAGCAGTCATGTCCTGGTTTAGACTGGGTCCAAGGAGAAGAAACCCAAAAGCAAGGAGAAAGAGAACACTGTTAGGTGATCTTAGATACCAGGGCTACCTTAGACAGACAAAATGAGTCTCTCCTCCCCTCCAAAGAAAACAAGAGAAAAATAAAAAGTGCAATTCTGTCCTGTGAATTTCCCAACTAATTAGAAGATTGAGGAGCAAAATCAGCAAATCAGTAAGAGTCTATTCAACCTTTGTTGTGATTACATATTTGTCAAGGTTCAGTATTTTATTCAACAGCTGTTAAATAAATAATAAAACAGATTTATTACTCTTAAATATTTAAAAACTACATACATGAGCCTCTATGTGTATTCTTGCTTCAGGTCCCACAGACCTTGGGGGCGAGCCTAGTGCCTACAGTGTGACCTCCCCATTACAGTACCCTTTAATTCATATTTTTTAAAAATTTTCTCTTACTATATTTTGAGATAATCTATTCTCCAGTGACTAGCCCATACTTGACAGAGTGTAGATCCTTTATAGATAAGAGTTAAAGGAAACAATGAATACAGTACCACATTAAAAGGATGCATTTCCTTCCTCAACATCTCCAGATATGGAATATCCCCTCATTCCAGGATTATTATGCTACCAATTTTTAAAAATCTTAAACCTCATATTTTTTTCACAGTGATGAGCCCAATTCCTTTTCTATCAGCCTAACTAGTGGATGCAAGCACATCTTTCTGCATTTTCTGCAAATAACCGTGTGATAGAAAAGAAGAAGGGGGGTAAAAGGAGGATGCCAACTGTTGGGAGCACATATTTTCCAAGACCACCATTTCATTTCTGTGTCACCTTGTTTTAAGATCAGGTTGCGCTTTGACCCTTTGGAATGGATGTTTTTTCCTATCTTGGTGAGAATTCATCTGTTGGTAGAGGTCTGCCACTACCTGTTTGGTAAGGCCTGTTCTAATTGATACAGTTGTTGGCGTGGTTGCGATGTAGAAGGTAAATATGTTAAAATAAATACATGCTATTAAAAATTCAGGAGTCAAAACAACATTCCTTTTGTTCAACACCATGGGTTCATCAATCACATGTTCTGCAAGTCAGGATTGCCTTTTAACAGAACCTAGTGTGTGACTGAGAAATAGGCTAGGAGGACACATAAAACACTGCTGGAGTCAATCTGAAGTATAGTGTCAATTGATTCAGGTTTCTATGCACGGCTCCAACATAATTGGTGAAAAATAAATTGGCTCTATCTCTTTCAGGGCATAAAATAAATCGTTTGAAATATTTTTAAGATTAGTCAGGAGAAAAACAATGATCTGCCATTTTTAATTTCCATTCTCTTTTAAAAGCAGATCCTGGCAGGTAGAGGTGCTTTGTTGATCACAAAATCATAATCTTCTGGGTACTGGTCATTGGCGCACTTAAATTGTGTGTTGAAGTAGGCAAGTTTGGGGGAGTGTTTACTTGTCCTGCAAATGAGAAGGATGAGTGGAGGTGGGGAATTTCCTGAGTAGGGTCCAGGAGTAAGAAGGCTATCTCCTGGAAGAGAATGTACCAGGGCACACAGTGGCTTAGAAGAGGGACATACAGAGAAGACAAATGTGGCTCAAAGGGTTTTCAAGTGAATTGTTGTACATTGTGGGATGAGAACTCCCTCTTTCATCTTTCTTGTAAGTCTTTTTTTTTTTTTCCTTTTTGTAATGATGCCTTACTCAATATTCTTGGGTAGAGGGCCGTTGCGGAGAGGTGGCTGAAAAAGGTGAATGCATTTCAAACATTCTGAAAGAGGTAAAGTCCTCCAAATAGAGAATAAGTATTTATGTGTGCCTGTGCTTGTGTGTATTTGTGTCAAATTATTTTAAGTTTATTTATTTTTGAGAGAGAGAGATAGAGAGACAGAGAGAGAGAGAAAGAGAGAGGGGGGAGAGGGAGGGAGGGAGGGGGAGGGAGAGGGAGAGAGAGGGAGAGGGAGGGAGGGAGAGGGAGAGGGAGGGAGAGGGAGAGGGAGAGGGAGGGAGAGGGAGAGGGAGAGAGATACAGAATCTGAAGCAGGCTCCAGGCTCTGAGCTGTCAGCTCAGAGCCCAATTTGGGGCTTGAACTCAAAACCCATAAGATCATAACCTGAGCTGAGGTCGGACACTAAACCAGCTAAGCTACACAGGCACCCTGGGATGTCAAATTACTAAGTAGGTAGGGTACTTATGAGTCTTGGTCTGGCCCTAAATGAGCCTAAGACTGAGCTGATGGAAGACTATATTTACCAGTGGGTACTTACTAAACGTTGGCTGCGAGTTAGACTTTGGATTACACAACACATTCCAGTGTCTACTCTCCTAGAGTTCTAGTCTTCTGTTCACTCATCTGATAAATATTTGTAGAGAGGCCTTCTAGAAACCTCTCTGCAGAGGCATAAATTTATCTTCTGTACAGTAAAAATTATGGTTCTTTATCATTTCAGTGATGAATAACATTATTACAGTGAGGGGAATTTTGGATTTGATATGTCATATTTCAGTACAATCAACCTAAATGAAACATGTATATATTTCTGAAGTTCAGAAACATATCCTGTAGAAAGGTACTAGGTTTACATTATCATTGGCAATGATGGAGTAACTAATGACTATCTAATTTATTCAGTACTGGAATTTTAGTTGTCAATTTATATTTCAACAACCTCTTATCAAACATCATTTATGGGTTCTTGCTGCTTATTAGTCACCTCCAGTGTGACATGCCAACTGGAGGTGTCTAAAATGGATCTTACAACGTACTTGCATTTCTTCAATGCTTTTTATTTTTATTTTATTACTGAGACAGAGAGAAACAGAACATGAATGGGGGACAGGCAGAGAGGGAGACACAGAATCCGAAACAGGCTCGAAGCTCTGAGCTGTCAGCACAAAGCCCGATGTGGGGCTTGAATCCCTGAACCGTAAGATCATGACCTGAGCTGAAGTCGGACAGTTAACCAACTGAGCCACCCAGGTGCCTCTCGTACTTGCATTTCTTCAAAAATAGCATTTCCTTTGACTTTCTCTGTGGACCCACAACTTGGCCATAAGACACTGGAATTGTCTACAAATATGTTTCTCTTTCTCTCCACTTTCAGTCACCAAATTTCTGATTCCCTCTTATAAAGAGATTTGTTCAACTAATTTCTTATTGTTAGCCCAGAGCAATATACTGTTAGTTATAACTCAACTATTCAAAGAAAATCTTAACTAGTTTGGTGTCTTTACTCTCTGTTCCAGTTACCTTGTTAGATCCAAGTTTCAGAGTAGCCCTAAACTAAAGCTCTGACCCCATCATTTCCAAGTCTTTAAACTGGCATTTGTTTTCCTTTTCCTCTTAAATGTAATTCAAAAACAAAACAAAACCACAACAGCAAAAACCACAACCTATCTATTCTTGTATCCTACCATCTTTTTATCTGAATCTCACTCTCCATTTAAACTGCCTCTTTTCACCATGGCCTACATCTGTCTTCTCTCTTATCTTGACTGGCAGACTGTCTTTCATCTGAAATAATTTTTCTTGCTATGCCCATTTCCTAAAGTTGTACTCCTCTGAGACTCAGACATGTGGCATAAGTTTCAGCATATTAACCCTATACTTGTTTTTATTCATTTATTTCAAATGCTAAATGAGTTAAGTCCTTTATGTAAGTGCATATTTATTAATACTCTTTGGGGTTCAGATAAGAGAAATTCAACTTAAACTCCTTGAAGAGATTCTTTAGATGACATAGTTAAATTGCAATGAGAAAGAGTGGCAAGTGACTTATATACATCTATGCTTTTGGCTTATTCAACATCCTAGAAAATTTGAATTTGAAAGACAAAGCAGAATGTTTAAAAAAATAAGTTAATTAAACACTTTTCTTTTCTGTAAAGGTACTAAAGTGTCTCAGAGATCCCGATAACAAGATGATGGTTTAATTTCAGGAAAACCTGTTTCCTAGGACACAAACACCATCACATTCCCTTTTATTGTTATCTGACTTCATTTTCTGTGTAATCTATCTTCAAAATAATGGTCAGATGAAGTTGGTACTTTCATCCATTCCAAATATCCAGGAAAGTATCTGATTGGTTCAACTTGGTTATTTGCTGTTCTTTGGGCCAGGGTTTGGGGATATTTGGTACTAGCTTGTTTGGGAAAGTGGCTACTTGTAGAAAAAAAAATGGAGCTCTGGGCACATAATATCCTAAGTGCCTACTCCAGAGGTTTATAAAGCTAAAGAAGACCAAATCCTGATTCAAAAAGGTCATGATAGGAAGGCAGATGAAGTGCTCTCTGGACACATTTAAAGCCATTTTCAAATCCAATAAGACATTTCATCCAATCTTAACATTTTCATGGCTCTTTTTGCATTAATTTGTGACTTTGCATTTTAAATATTAACCCCAATTTTAGTATTTTTGGATAGTTACATTTAATGTGAATTTCTTAACAGCCATACTTGTGGGCAAATGTAATACCAAATTAGTCTTTAATACATTTTTTAGGTAATTGAGTAGCATTGGCGTGCTTGCACTCTTCCAGTCTAAACTTACTTCTCCTTGTGAGTCTTCTGAACCATTCTCTATTTCATAGGACTGCTCCAATTATTTTCCAAAGTTCTGTGAATGTCACTGTCCAGGTATAGGGAAAGGTTTGAAACAGAAAATCTAAGGGGGAACAAAGTCGACAGCACCTCTTACAATATCTACTTCCCTTTCTCTGTTATACCTGTGCTGCTTTATTTATCTGGCAGAGTCCTTCCCTGCCAAAAATATATTTAGCACATTCACTACTCTAATTACCATAGCACAGAGAATCTTCTCAGAGAAACTTGGAGAGGGGTCCCTACAGTAAAAGCCAAATGAGGAGAAGAGTAAGCTATTACCCAGACATTTGTTGAGTAGGTGGCCAGAAGACTGAGCACAATCTGAGACACAGAGAGAGCACTGGGCATAGTGTCAAAAGATCAGTGGATCTGGGAAAACTGTACTAATAACAACTGAATGATGTTTTTAGACTCATTTTTAACATTTTCTATGTTTCAGAGAAAGATGAAGTGGAATGAAAAGCATAATGACTATAAGAGTTAACAGGCACTTCCCAATTTCCCTTTCTAAGTCATTACATAGTTCAGTGATATTCTTTTATTAAAACAATTTACCATTGGTCTTTTATAGACAAGTTCACTTGGAAGTGACTAGTCTTTATTTAGGACCCTTCACTGCATGGTCTTACTGACAATCACTTCTAGACAATATAAATGGTTATCTGTCCCAATGAATTCAAAGTTCTTAATATGTCCATAGAATATCTGAATATTGTTTTCACAGGAAATGGAATTCAAGAATTTAAATACTATAAAAGTGTGCTATATTTATCAAAAGGAAATAAATTGAGGTCCTTGAAAAGTTAAAAGAATTTAAATTTCAAGGTTTTATACATTGTTAGAATATTTGAGGAAACAGAATCATGTATTTCTTTCTTTAAGATGCAACATCAAGGAAGTACATTTTCAGAAAAAATTGAAAGAATACTATGTTGATCACTAATTTTTGTTCTTGTTCCTGACCATGAATGGATTAATTCATAAACTGCCCTTGACTTTTCTCTTATGTATCATATTTACACCTACTTGAATTCTGTGTTCATAATTTTTTTCTGATCACTTTTGATTACACTGTACACTAATGTGCATGTAGATACACCTCTTTGTGATAATTACAGATTTGTTTCTTATATTGTCAAAAACTTTTACATTGATAGTATCATTTGAAGGGATACTGATGGGTCCAGAGCTTTTGTCTGTTTTTCATTTGTGACTAAATCCATGATTTTATTCTTTTCTTCAGTTGAATTAAATGCCTTTTAAAATTGAAGAACTTTTCTCTGAGATCAGCTGGAAGCTTTTAAAGTAGTAGGAGTGCAAGATCTGGATTGCTCAGACCAACTTGCCTTGTCTTTGAAGCCTAACCTATTCTGAGAGCTATGACAGTTCCTATTTTCTTCCATCACATTGCCTGACCTGTGACTGAAAATGATCTATTCACAAAATGATTGTCACTTCAATCTTGCACCATGAATATAATCTGGTAAAATGCATTCTGAGGGACAATTAAAAAATAAAGTTCAAGATAAAATTCATCCCCATGGGTCATGACCACACAAATGCCACATCTTGCCTCTATCATATAGATGATCACATAATCAGATACCTGTATAAAACACTCAGCATGCTTGGTGCTGACAATATCAACTCCTCATTCCTCGGTGTTGGCTCTTGATATGTAAGGAAAGCTTTATCTTTGTTTCATAGGTATTAAGCAGTAAAACAAATGTATCATAATCAAAAGCATTCTTGCAAATATAAATTTTTAAGAAAGAAAAAAATAAAATCAAATAGACTCATCATCTAATTTCTTAGATAAGTAAACTGAGGCCCAGGTAGACCCAAAGAGATTATTAGTTACCAAATATGACACAGTAATGTAGGGGTGGAGCCTACGACAGCGACAGCTTGTTTTCCTTCTCAGTTGCATGTTCATTCTCCCGTGACTATTTTCTGTGCGTGTGTAAGCAAATGTGCCAACTGATGAAATGAGAAAAATAAGCCAAAGACAATATTCAAGGAATTCATCCTCACTATATCTTTCCACTTACTGGGGGTGGGAAGGGTTGATCTCAGAGGTGAAATAATGAAAGTTGAAATGAACTGGTAAATAGACCACCGGGGAAAAAGCTAAATTTTATCAGATCAGTAATTTTAGAAAAAGGAGAAATTGGGATTTCTTTGAGATTCTTCAGGTTCCAAAGGTTTAAGAGGAAGACAGATTATATTCCACAACCACTAGTAAACCTATACAAGTTTTAGCAATAACCATCTTGACCTGATGAATGAAATTCTAGTAAAGGTTACTAAAAATAATTACAAAAGAAGTAATATACATGCACATTAAATTTAACTTTGCAACTTATTATAATCATGAATATTAGAAATGGCTACAATACCCCAGAGTAGAGGAGTCCTTAAATTAGTACTATTTGTCTTTAAAGACAAAAAGTGATGCAGCCATCCAGAATGGTAACTCTGAAGTCAAGTAAAACATAAACAATTCTTTTTGATAATGGTAAGCCAAAAAGGCACAATGCAAAATTAGTGTGGTACTAAATGTGGTTTTATATTGAGTAACATTGGGATAAATATTTATAAATGGAAAGACTGACTTTAAGATCTGGGGATTAAAAGTAACTATCCCTTTTTTCTCATTATGTCTTTACATTTCTAATAATTTTATTTTATTTTTTTATTTAAAATTTTTTTAATGTTTTATTTATTTCTAGGAGAGAGAGAGAGAGAGAGAGGGAGAGAGAGAGAGACAGCATGAGCAGGGGAGGGTCAGAGAGAGAGGGAGTCACAGACTCTGAAACAGGATCCAGGCTCTGAGCTGGCAGTCAGCACAGAGCCCAACACGGGGCTCGAACCCATGAACCGCGAGATCATGACCTAAGCGAAAGTCAGACGCTTAACCGACTAAGCCACCCAGGCGGCCCTACATTTCTAATAATTTTAATTACTGCAGCCTAATTCTTTGATCCCTTCCCACTTCAGGAGTTTAGCCCACATTCCAAAGACTTCCTCCAGAATTCCGAGCAATAACCAGAGTGCCAAGCAAGTCCTCTGCAAACCATGGCCAGGCATTTTATTCCTTTCTTTCTTTCCTCCCCCCACCCCTCTACCCCCCAACCCACTGTCTCCTCCCCCAGGTGATTTTGGCTGCCTACAAAAGAATCAGAGAACCATCCTTGATATTGCTGCTGCTGTCCTGGACATTTGCAAGAAAGCACTGACACTATTAAGAACTGTGTGTTGGCTATATAGCTATATAGCTGCAAGACTCTTAGATAGCAAACTGGGTCCTCCATCTCCTGGGGCACTTAGATCCTCTGGGTTCTGTGCAAACACTGAAAGACCTTTAGAAAAAGCCAAGAGGATACTTTCCTCTGGAGTCCTTCATTCTTTCCCATTCTAGTCTATGGGAATAGACTAGAATGTCCTCCTGTACAGTCTCCTCCCTTTACATGCTCTCCCATTCTCTATCACAAAGTGCACAAGGGGCAGGAACCAACACATTTTTTATTCTCTGATTATCGCTAGAGCCTATGGCAGAATCAGGAATTTGATAGTTATTCAACAAATGATTGCTGAATGAATGGATGAATGGATGGATGGATAGATGGATGGATGAATGAATGAATGGATGAATGACTGAATACAGATAAAGTAGCTGCCAGCCTACCAGGATGGTAGTCACAATCAAGATTAATAATGAATCAAGACTTGACAAGATCCAGAATTATGCATTTCAGTTTTGTATGCTTGACATTTGCCATGCAAAGTAGGTTGCCCATTTAGGTCCATTTTTAATCACACAAGGTAACTCAATCCACAAAACTCTGAAACATACCTAGCCTTCCATCTGCTCCTCTGTGTTTGTAAGAGGCTTGTGATTCACTGAGTTGTTATAGGAGGGTCTTTATTCTACTCTCCTACTACAGGGAAAGTCTCTTGGGTCCTCATCTTGCCAAGTTCTTTCTATCACATCTGTGCTTTGATACATGTTTTTGCCTCTTATAGAGGACCTTTATCTAGCACCTAGAACATAGTAGACACTCAGTTAAAAAACTATTAAGTCAGCTATATAACTTGTTTGGAAAAAGAAAAATATAACTGCATGAGCCTTTTTTTACATTTAGGACAGTTTCATGAATACAGGGCTTCCATTTCTTCTACAAAAAAAAATCAACATCTTAATTAATGAAAAAATTTGAAAACTGTCTGTCTAGCTACCTTCCCCTTATCTTTAGAAAGATTTAAACAGTCATTGGAAAAAAAAGAATTAAAGAATCTCATATAAACCACAACTTGTTTTATCTTATAATTATTGTATAATTATATTTATTCCGTATGTTTCCATATTTTCTTTTATATTAAAAAAAGATCCTGGCAAATGCACTATTGTGTTTGCTCTTCTGTTTTTATCCATTTATTCATTCATAATTACTGGGCACTTAGTAAGTGGGGCACACTCTATTAGCAACTGGGGATTCAAAATGGACCAGATAGACATGACCATGAAGACAGGGCAAGGGAAGTGGCTGTAAGTAAACACAAAAAGCTACATGAATAAATACGTCATCAGAGTTGAATAAGTGCTATGAAGCAAAGTTCACGGTGCACTGACACATGAAGAAAGGTGTCCATACAATCATACTTCTTCAGCTGAAACTCACATGATGGTAAGCAGTAATCTAGATGGAGATTATGGTTAAAGTTTCCAATGCAGAAGAAATGGAATATACAATGCCCCAGAAGTTGAAATAAGTTGATGAGTTTGAGAAAGAAAGGGAAATCCAGGATTGAGTACCAGGTAGCAGAGCCACTAGAGTGGTGCTGGCAAGAAAAACAGGCTCCAGATTATTCAGAGCCATATAACCCACACTAATGCTTTTAAACATTATTGTCAAAGGAAGGAGAGGACACAAATGCTTTTAAGCAAGAAAATTGTGTCATCAGATTTTCTGTTTAGATATGGTCCCTCTAGCTACTGTAGGAAGAATTGTAAGAAGAGGGGTCAAGAGCAGACATGGGTGCCACTTAGAAAGCCACTGTGAAAACTCCCCCAGTAGATAATTTGACATGAGGATGGAGAGGAAGGAAAAGGTTTGTTTTTATTTTAGAAGCAGAATATCTGATACTAGCAAACTAAGAAGTACTAATCTCATCTCAAAGAGAAGAAAATTAGTCCTCAGAAAAATATGTTATAAGCATTCATAAATCCGAGTATTCACCATTTGTCAGTCCTTTTCGTTAAAATTAAATTTATATTTTCAAAAATCCTTTAAGAGGCATAACTGACTCAGTAGTGCAATTCAGTAAATACTTTAATTCTACCTAGGACATGTTTGGGGCACTTCCCCTCTTGATGCTAGGTTTGGTTCTGTAATTTACTATGGCCAAGGAAATAAAAATATAAATGCCACTTCTGGATTGAAGCTTTAGGAGAAAGCACATTATTTATCCTATTCTAATTCCTTCTAATAAATCTAAATGGAGGCTATTTCATCATCCTGTCTCTCAGAATGAACAAAACATGAAAGAGTCCCAGTCAGCTGATGATAGACATACAGTAGGAAGAAGTGATTATCATTTGTTATTTTAAGCCACTGAGGATTTTGTAGTAAGTTATTATAGCAAAACCAATTATATTCTGATGGAATGTGTGTGTACATACATATGTACATACACACATATGGGTATATATGCATACATGGATATGTATGTAAACATAAAATTATTATCACCTCATGTTTTACAAATTTAGGGCTCTACAAAGTAGGTTCATTAAATCACAGGGCAGGAAATAGAAACCAACTCTATCAGACACCAGATACGAAGCTTTCCCAACCATGATTACAAGAGTCTTCTCCAAATGTCACAAATCTAAGAGCCCAGAGATGGACACAATGAAAACATGAAGAGCTAGATATCAATGGAACAATAAAAACCATGTAAGTTGAAAGGCAATTTTGTAGAGCTTTTTCAACAGTTTGAGAAGCCACTACATGGACTGTGTGTAGCTGAGATGGGAGACAGAAAATTCAGGTAATCCATAGGAACAAGGCATTATAAAAACTATGTTATAACTGGTTATATGGAAGAATCATTAAAACTTGGTGTCAGAGTGTAAGTATACAAAGCCTGAGATCGAGTCAATCAGATAAGGAGTTTTAGTTTTTAGTTTTTGTATGTTGTAGAGTTTTTGTAGCTTTTTTTTTTTTTTTTTTTTTGGTTGAGAGAGATACAGAAAGGTGCACATAATAATGGGTTCTAGGAACAATAGTGATTGGAGTCTTAAAAATTATTCTAACTTTAAGACTTGTCAAAACAATTCCATCATTTCAGAAAGGAATTCTACAACATATGTCAGTGTCAGCTGTGTGACAATAAAGGATCCAGTTTCAGTGTAAGTGGGTTTACATGACTCCTGCTTGTCCCCCTTGGGTCTTCTTTCCTTAAGAGTGGTTGTTAGAGAAGATCAACATATGGCAAATTTGGCAGTAAAACATCATTAGTGAAAAACACCCACAACTGCAGAAAGTTGAAAGAATTTTGAAAATTACAAAGAAGACTGAGGGCTCTGATGGTAGATGTGGTTTAGAAATTTTTCTCTGCCCATGGGGATTAGTATGCTGTTTACCTCCTCAGCACTCATTCTCCTACTGACCTAATGATAACTCTCCACGGTCAATGGTTGAGGCTGAACCCATGACATACAATTATCAGATCAGAGTTGCTGGCACTCCCTGAAAAGAGTTTTTCTTTACTGGATTTCAATTGTGAAGAGGTGAAGTTAGAACTTTGCTAGCCACTTTTACACAATGGAAAGAGAAAAGAGCCAACTTTAAAAACAGTTAAGTAGGAAACAGAGATACTGGATATGATGATGTTATGAACATTCAGCACCAAGTCACATCCTCAACCCAGGCTTGTCTGCTACATGAGCCAATAAAAATCCCGTTTTTCTTTAAGCTTGTTTGGGCGAATTTGTTGTTTATTGTCATTGGTGTTGTGGATTTTTTTTTTTTTTTTTTTGGCCACTAATGTCTTCAAGAGTCATAACTGATGAAGTGCTCTCAAAGTTGATTATCTCAAAGACTAATATCTTATGTTCAACTACTCAAAATCCAAACCATTGATGAAAGTATATTTAGCTATCTATTCTATAAACATTTTTAGAATTCCTTCCTGCCTAAGAGAATAAGAGAATGGAGTTGATGAGAATTCCACAGAGATCTAGCCCCTAAAAAAGTCTTCATTTATCTGGAAAAGGAAAATGCATAGATAAATGCAATACAAGGCAAAGACGGCAAGGTAGTGGATTCCAGGAAAGCAAAGAGGTATGGACACTGTGGACCTATGGACACTGAAGCTGATTTAAGGGAACTAATGCCTTGGCTCTGTTTCTGGGGTCAAAAATCCACTTTTGTGTGGGGATTTAACCTGAGGACCTCCATTATCATTTCAGCATGTAGAACATCAACTCCCTGAATTTTCCAAGGGAGGTATTTTCTTCTGCTTGGAATCCCAGGTTCCGGGGATTGCTTCACTTCTCATCCCAAGTGTTTAGTGCCCACTTCAAAGCTCTGTCCTGAAGTTGCAGCTTCTGGAGACTACTTTCCCACACCATCACAGACAGTCCTGTCTCCTGGGATAGCACTTTGTCGCAGATCTCCTTTTCTCTTTTTACATATTTCCTCACTCTGTTCTTCTTCTCTTCTGGATCACATGACCCAACTCTCCTGTCCCTGGAGTATGATTTATAGCCCTACACAAGGCTATTGAGGAGCTAAGGCCAAGAAAGGACACCTTTAGAACCTCTTTGGAGGATTTCAAGGTCTCTTGAAATAAAGGTGATATTTTAAACAATAAGTGAGAAATCCAATGCTTTTAAAAAGAAATTCAGGCCTGGGGAAAGTGAATTAAAACCAAATGCTTAAAACTACTCTTATAGTTATGAGATTTTGTTCTGTAAACAATATGTGTTATCTGCTAAAGGCTCATATATCTATATAGATATAGAGATATAGAGATATAGATATCTATCTATATATAGATAGATATAGAGATATAGATAGATAGATATAGATATAG
This sequence comes from Hyaena hyaena, assembly GCF_003009895.1. Lineage (NCBI taxonomy): Eukaryota > Metazoa > Chordata > Mammalia > Carnivora > Hyaenidae > Hyaena > Hyaena hyaena. The sequence goes on along the minus strand of NW_024080932.1, from coordinate 1,231,412 downwards.
ACATGTAATATATATGTATATATATATATATATATATATGTTACATTTATATATATACATATATAAAACAAAAAAGAAATAGATAAAAGGGAATAAATCTAAGAAATACAACCTTAAAAATATTACCAAAAATTCATAAGGGTTTAAATCAACTATTGCTTGAATTTACTTGATAAATTAAACATACTTTAAAAATAATTAAACATATATGAACACTTGTGTTCTTAACAAAAATGTTATTAAGAATGGAAGTGGTATTTCATAATTACCTATGTAATTATACTTATTATATTAATATTCCAGTGAGATCAAAACATTCAATGTTAATAAAGAAAATAATATTTAAAGTCTATTTCATTTAATCACTATTCTGCTTTTTGGGGTAGGTTTTATTCTGTGTTTTATTTATATTGTATTATAGCATGTAAGTATATACATATATTATTCATAAATAATAAATATGCAGGTAATGTCAGCATTTAAAAATATCTTGCTATTCAATGTGTGATCAAAAAATAAAAGACTAAAACCATTGTGTTAGGTTATAAGATCCACCAAGGCAAAAATCTTGTATGTCTTATTAATTGTTTCACTTCTAGAGTTTAGCAACATGCCTGACACATTCTAAGTGCCTTATAGATATTTAGCAAATGAGTAAATAAATGGAATAAATCATTATTTTATGTAACATTATTTTCTGTTATTATGTTACCTAGAAAATATCATTTTTCAAAAATAACTATTTTCTAGGTAATACTTTGATGCTTATCACTTGTATTATATTTTTGTTGGTTTGCATATCTGTATTACCACCAAGACACTTCTGTTGCTATCTGAGCACCAAAGAATTAATTGATAAATGAATAAATGAACAAGTAAGTGAACAAACACTAGTGTATTTATACTCACATTTCCTATACAACAGACCATCACTTTGTAATAAACACCTTTGTTGCCTATTGCAAAATGTCAGAGATGTGATTTTAGCCATGCAGAGCTGTTAGATTTTCTGATTAGTTTTGTGTCAGGAGGTACAGATTTGGGAAGTTTAGCAGTTTGAGAAAAACTCGTCACCAGAATTTGTTGACGGGCAGAAGGAGATTTTAACCTGGCAAAAAAAATAGTAATTTGTGATGTATAGTTCACTGCAGTGCTGCAGAATTTCAATCACAGATTATTGGAAGTAGATGTAACAACGCTTCTGGAACAGGGGACAAACAACAAGGCCGAGGTATTGGGTCCATTTAGTAATGGAGAGTATTTGAGTGAGATGAATGGTATATCTTTTTATTTATTTGCAGTGGCTCATAGGCAAATGTACAGTTCAAAACTAGATTTTAATGTGAAGTATTAAATTGAAAGCTTCTCTTTGGGACGTTGAATGGACACCTAAGAGAATAGTAGCTCTCAGATCTTTTGTGATGATTTTGCTTATTTTTAAAGGTGGTGTGGAGCTTTTGTAAGGCATTTTCTAATGATCATACTTGGATATATATTTTGTATATATACACACACATGTATACACACACACACACACACACACACACACACACACACACACATATATTTAGTAATGTGGATTGTATTACACATGGTACCTGACTTGGGATGGTGGAAGTGAGAAATTTTTGGATTTACAAAGGTGTGAAAATACTTATTCAGTGGAAACCATACTTCAAAATTTTGAATTTTTGTTTTTTTCCAGGCCAGAGATATGTGGTATGATCATTTCTTGTAATGCTGGTCAGCTGCAGCAAACCACAGTCTCTAATCAGCCACACATCACTAGAGTAAACAAATGATACACCTACAAGCATCTGCATATACAAACTGCATAACCTGCAGTTATGTATCCATTCTGTTTTTCACTATCAGTACAGCATTCATTAAGTTGAATGAGTTATTCAACACTGTAGTATAAATTAGGCTTTGTGCTGGATGATTTGCTCAATGGTGGGATAACTTAAGTGTTTGAACACACAAAAGGTAGGCTAGGATTAGCTATATTTGGTAGGTTAGGTATATTAAATACGTCATAAACTTAATATCATATGGTATTTTCAACTTATGATTTGTTTTATTTCAGGTTGAGTCCCATCATAAATCAAGGAAGATCTGTAGTAGATTTACAACAGCCATGAGATGTATGCTATACGGAATTACCAATATAAATCACCTAACATAAGTGATGTTCTACTTCAGGAATATTGTTATGTTGAGCATAGCAAAAACTAAGTTCTTCAATACAGTTAAATGATTCTATATTTGGAATCTGTATGCTGTTGGAGGTAAGAAATGCTTATTTCCTCTCCTACAGTGTCAAAGAGTCTCCCTAAATATTTCTATCCTATTATTCTACCCATTTTCCTTCCCAAAGAGGAAAGAAATCACCTTGTTGGTAGATAAATCACTTTTCACCTTTCTCTGTTGAGAGAGTATTCCAAATATCAGAGGCAAGGGATTTGGTTTACAGCTGTGCTCTAGCTCTTCCTGACAACTTGGAGGTAGAGATTCTGGGCTTTCTGCTCTGCATTCCAAACATTTCAAAGTCTAGATTAATAAGCATATGTGAATGTGGAGGGGGTATGAAGTGGGGTGTGCAGGAGATGATAAAAGTAAAGGAAACATTAAAATGCCAAATGTTGAATTTATCAACTAAGTTTTCCAACCCAACATTTACTGGATACAATGCTGGTATGTAGGGATCCATCTGAATGTATTCTTGGCCCATATTACTTGCTATTGTTGTGGTCAAATGTCTTAGTCATTGTCTAATTCAGGGGAGAAAAAGAACCACTTATTGGTTATATCAAATTCCATCTGGCTTTCTTAACTTTATGTCACACAATCTCTATTCGGCAACTAAACCAAATTACTTGCACTGCCTATATATTCCAATCTTTCACAACTATGTTCTTTTGCATGGGTTGACATCCCATTTTCCTTTCTGTGGACTGGAAAACAATTATTTATTTCTCAAGACTTTATGCATATTTGCTCTAGGACAGGAGTCCAAATCTGGAGGCCCACTTTTTCTGGAAATAGAGAATGTTAGGCAAACTTGAATCTAAATTTCGGCAAGACCATATTCAATACACTGAATCCTACAGACCAACTCTGACTCACTATATGTTCTGTAAATACAGTATTATTAGAAAATAGCCACAGACATTCAGTTATGTATTATCGACTGCTACTTCTATAGTACAAAAGTAGAGCTGGGTAACAGAGACCATATGGCCCACAAAGCCTATAATATTTACTATCTAGCTCTTTACAAAAAAAAATTTCTTGCCAGTCCCTACTTAAGGCAACAATTGGCTGAAATCCAATAGCAAATATTTCCTTTATATAGAGGCAGTGTTTTCTAGCTTACCACAAGCCATATCAATATCTTCTGTGTTTCATTCTTAGTATATCACACATTTATACTCCCAGCCTGATTCCTCTTGACATTTGACTCTATGAGATCCATCTTGAAGATTTACTTGATGACTGCAATCTGGGATGTAGATAGTTCTAAAATATTTGTTTAGTGCTTTTTTATCATTTATATTTCTCTGCAAATGTTTTCTACCTCTTCATCCATTATACACATACTTTCTTTTACATTGAACATAATTATGGTGGTTCCTATAAAATCCTTATCTGCTAATTACACAAGGCTGGATAATCTTAGTTTTATTCTCTGTGGATTGTTTTCTTTTGAAAAGTGGTTTATTTTCCTGTTTCCTTTTTTAATGTTTATTTAATTTTGAGAGAGAAAGAGAGAGAGAGAGAGAGAGAGAGAGAGAGATAGCAAGAGTTAGTGAGCAGGAGTTGGGAAGGGGCAGAGAGAGAAGGAGACAGAGAATCTGAAACAGGCTCCAGGCTTTGAGCTGCCAGCACAGAGCGTGATAGAGAGCTCAAACCCATGAACTGTGAGATCATGACCTGAGCTAAAGTTGGCTGCTTAATCAACTGATCCATCCAGGCACTCCCTTCCTCTTTCTTTATGTGTTTAGTAACTTGGGACTGTATCCTTGTAATTGTGTGATATTGTGTAGAGGAATCTAAGGAGTATTTTTTATGTGTGTTAGTAGACAATTAATTTGGATTAGCTCAAGCTGACAAATTTATCTTTTCTGCTGGAGGAGGACACTTAAAATTTTAGTTATTTAAAATTTACTTTATAAATAAATAAACTAAACATTTTAAAGGGACACCTGGGTGGCTCAGTAGGTTGTCAGACTGTTGGTTTCAGCTCAGGTCATGATCTCTTTGTTTACGGGCTACACACCCATATGGGGCTCCACACTGACAGCACAGAATCTGCTTGGGATTCTCTCTCTTCCTCTCCCTCTGCCCCTCCGCTGCTCTCACATGTGCACATGTGCTCTCTCTCTCTCTCTCAAAAATAACTAAATAAGCTTAACAAATACTTTAGGAGTTATCCAGACATTTATCTTCAGTTTTTCAATCCATCTTTTGGCTACCCAGGAAGTTGTAGACTTAGGCATGCCGTTGGTATTAAGGGCCATAAAAATCAAAACTCACTAAGTTTTACTGTCTTTTTTCTGAAGTGCCATCTCTCCTTCATTATATTCTGCTTTTATTTGCTCTGGAATGCCTTCACTGGGTTAATATTCTTTGTTTTGTCCAGAATTTATTGCCATTTGAAGGAAGATTGGTTTTGTTGGAGCCATTTAGATATTATCAGGAACAAAACCACTGACTAATCAGTTTGGAATTTTTTTTTCGTCATTCTTTGGGAGGTCCAGTGTTAGAATTTTCTACAAACACTATCTTCTTTAATCCTCATATTTACAGCTGAGTTTTACTGTATCTGATTTATAGATCAAGTAACTGAATATCAGAGAGAGAAAGACACTAGCCAAAGCTTCATAGAACATAATAAGATGCAGAGATGGAATTCAAACTCAGATCTGACTGAGTTGTGTAATCATACTGCTTTCTTGGTACTACCTGCGAGTCTATGGCTTAAAAGCTACATATGCCGTTTCTGGGGTAATTGAAGCTCCATCAATTTGGCACTCTGTCCTGATGTTATGGCAAATTATCAAGAAACAACAAAACCCAAAATTTAAAAAAATAAAAATAAAAGGTAAAACCAAGCTCCCTGATTTAATTCTCTTTCTTATGACTTTATTGTATTGCATTTATGTTTTCCCTTCTTAATCTTCAGAGCATCTTTACTTGATAACGCTGGCATAAAAGATTCATATTTCCACTATTGCTTATCCAAATCTAATTGCTAAGAGTATGAAATGCCTACCTTTATTCTTAGGCATTACATGTTAAATCTTCTAGAATACGCTGAAAATGAGGCAGCCATAGGGATGCTGTCATTAATTTGCATTTTCCATTAGCAAAGAGCTAAATGCATTTCCACTAGTTCCTTCAGATGAGAAGAATGGCCCAATGTAGATTTTTCCCTATGCTTAATCAATGTCATGGTAACTTATGTACTGCTTGCCTACCAAACCTCCTTAGTTTCTCCATCTGTCATACAGATCCAATGTGTTGTCCCTGTGGATGGATGTGACCCCAGGTGGGCTACTTATGTAATCTCACAAACTTGAATTTACAATAAAAACTCACAGAGGTTGGATATAGGGATTGGATAGAGATTCTTAGTGCTGTCCTAATAACTTATCTTCCTAAAAGTTGCTTTTATAGCCATACTCTTGATTTTCTAAGTAACTTCTGTTTCTCTGCATTAAGTTTCTCTTTATTCCTATAAGAAATTCCTTTTCGATTTGCTTGTTACTAGTAACCAAACACCACATGGAATGACCTATAGACAAAACATTCATATTTGAAAAGGAAGGCCAGTGTGAATTATTTGGATACATAATGGAAGTTTAAAAATTTTTTAATAGTTTCAACTGTCTCAGTTCCCCAGGTCATGTTTTAAAGAGGAAAAGAACAGAACAAGTAAAAATGTCATTAGTTGCCACATTGAAAACAAAAATACAGAATGATTAAATCTGAATTTCAGACAAATGACAAATGATATTTGAGCATATCCCATGCATATACAGATCACATACACTTATACTGAAAATACTCAGTTTTGTTTTCTGAAATTCAGATTTGACTAGGTGCCCTGAATTTGACCAGGCAACCTTCCATTGTCCAGTATAGCCCTATCGAGTTTTCAAAACAACCTTCAACTTACTCAGGCGATAGTCAGGGATCAAGAATACCTATCGACACAGTCTTGCTTCTTACAGAAACTCCACTGATAAATAAAAACTGCATCCATGAAAACTTCATGAATAAGATGTAAGAACACTGAAGAAACTCTGACTAGATGTCATCACGCCACAGTGCCCTATGCTTTTTCCTCCCTAAGAGTCAAGAGTGAAGTTTTCTTTATCTCGCTGCATAGCTTTATGCTGCAAATAACCCTTCTTATAGGGTCCATATTTTCAATTATGGCTTTGTTTTTAGAAAGGATGAGAAGGAAAGTTCTGGAAAGGGATTTTGTATAATTTTTATATGTCACCTACCTACCAGATGGTGTAAGAATAAATTGGAAGAAAGAGCTCAACTGATACAGTCAGGGGGTTATAATAAAAGAGACAAAATAAAAAAAGGGCCAACATATAAGGGTGGGACAGAAGCAGGAGAATAACTATGAAAGGTGATACTGGGATCTTAAGAGCATGATATATTGTAGGATTGGGATCAACTGTTAATTTGAAGAGTAGAAAGTATTTACACATATCATGGGAGTGGGATAGTAGTTTAGAGGAGCAATGGAAGATGTTACAAAACTCGTCATTCATTGGCTCTTTCATTATAAATGTATCTATGGCACATTACGATATGTGCCAAAGATTTGTGAGATGTCTTAAGGGACTGGGGCCAGTAGTCTCAACCAACAAAAAACTGGTCTAATACTTACTGACCATATTTTCCTAGGTTAAAGCCTCTTTTTTCTAAATTTATGTGAAGAAGGATTATAAGTGAGGTGCATATAACTGTCTCAGGGAAAGGAGGTTGCTAGCCTCTCAAGGGGAGAAATCAATTTGCAATAGTTATCTGCATCCTTCCTGCCAGAATAAACTCCAACATAAGGGGTGATATATCAATGCTGCAACTTTTCTTCAAGCACAGGAGTGCAAGGGGGTGGATGAACATTCTTCTGGACTAAATTCAACTTTATGGTTCCTGTAAAATTGACCATAAGTATGACACATGGAAGTACCCGGGGCTATAACATCAAGGAAGAATTTGCTGAGCAATGGCTGTAGATAGTGCTTATGCAATTGGCATCTGCTTTAAAAATTGGATAAAGATAAAAGCTACAGAAAATTGCAGTCTGCAGTTTATGATGTCGAGGAGTTGAATATATTGCCAACATCAGAATCTCATTCCTAGGAGATTAAAAAGATCTGAGAAAGCATCACCCCTTTTGTAATCACAAATGGCTGAGACAATGGTAAAAAATGAAAGCCAGTCAAGCCAAGGTTCAGTTCTTACCTTAAGAGGCAGGGTGTAGAGACATAAATCTGATATTTTGTGGTACATGGAACTGTCTTCTAGGACTTCAAGCATTTACCAAGTTGCATGTCCAAGAACAAATGATTTTCTCCTTCTGATCTTCAAAGTTCTTATCTATAAAACAAAGACAAGCCTAGAATTACCATAGAGTTAAATGACATAATGAATAAAAAGTAGGTGACAGGTAAGCAGTTTCAGTAAATATTTGTTTTTTTCTTCAACCCATTCATGTGAGAGCTGGAATATAATTGTTTTGCCTTTATGTTAATTGACCAACCAATACACTCACCCTACAGACTGTGATTTACTAATTTCTATGAAAGGCAATGAAATTTTAAATGCAGTCCACCACTTCATGGGGCAATGTAATAACTTCTGGATGTCTGATGAGTAGATCTTGAATAATTTTCTGATTCAGATCACTTCCATGCTATCCTTACATTTGATTGGCAGGTAAGCTAGAAACATCAGTCCTTTTTAGTCATACTCATTTTTCAGCAGAAACTGGATACTATTTGCTGAAGTCAGAAGCTGCCCATAAATTTGGTACTTTGGAACATTCTTTTTTTTTCTTTTTTCAACTTGGGAGCTTATATAATTATCTTAGAAACAAAGACTGTAAAAAGAGGATATGATTTGGCTTACTAGTATCACCCAAGATTTGAGGAGTATTTGTTATTTTCTCATCATTTTAAAGTTTTCTAAAGTTAGATTTGTTTGTAACTTCTTCCGCGACTCCCCACCAACTTAGTAGATGAAAAAATTGAAGCCATAGAGTTGAACATTGGATTCAAAATGAATAAAACTCTAGCTAAGAATACAACAGGTCTGTTCACTAGATAAAATATGTCTTCCATTGTATTCCCTTCCCTCTCTGTAAACCCTGATGAAAATTCTCTGTACTTCCTCTTTTTTGTTATTAGGTTTTTAGTCCACAGAATGATTTCAATGCAAAGATTGTGTCTATGCTAGATGTTCTGTTAAAGGCCTAAAAGTGGCCATAATTTTTCCCCTTGTGAGTGTGTGTGCATGCGCACACATGCGCTGTACACCACTCATGAATAATATAGCTATGTTTTTAAGTAAATTCATGTTTTCCTGGGTATGTATTATCCCATGTAACTCCATTCCTTATAAAGAGTTTTATTTGTAGGGTTGCAAAGTATTCCCAGGAAATTTGTTTATAATCTTAAGACTTCGGTAGCTACATATTCATGTAGAAGAGCTAATACCAACTAAGAGAGTTACAACTAATATGCCTGTCATTTGTAAGCTAGTTTGGAATATCCATCCAAGTGGATTTCATTTTAAAGAATTCTGACAATCAGAAAATAGGTTGCTTAAGTGAATTAGCAATTATAATGAAGAGAAAATACTTCTTTTAGTATAAAATTCAATATTTTATGGAGAATTCAGTTTAACTAATCATTTATATGAAATTTGAGTTCAAAAATAGGATTCATACTATTTTTAGTTGTTTTTCTTTTTAATCTATCTTATGAAGCAAGTAGGACATATGTTAGCATCTCCATGCAAAAGGAATTTGGGATTCAGATTAACTGAGTAATTTATTTAAAAGTATACCAGGAAAGACTGTGGGAGGTTGTGGGAGGAAGAGTGTAAAAGATCAACCCTCCCACCTTTGCTGATTTAGTTGTTTGTTTGTTTGTTTGTTTGTTTTTTGTCTTCTTCCATTCCACCACTCTTTCTTCTTTTTTTGCCATTGGAGTACAGTGAGAAAAAAGGTGAGCGGGAGGAGAGAAAGAAAGTCTTCCTTTATAACACCAAAGACATAGTCAATGACTTAAGCAGCAATTACAGTATCTCTGTGATACATAATTCAAAAGGAAATTTGTCAGAGAAGTTAAGAAAAAGGGTAATTGATAATGGCTGGAAGATCTTTTATGTCAAAGCAGAGGGACAATGCAATGGTAAGAGTTTGAACTCCAGTACTCTGACAGTACGGACATTTTCAATGAATTAAATAAAAACAAAACTGGGATTGCTTTTGAGCTGAAATGTGTGAGAAAACTGAAGATGTGACAAGTCGCTTGCATGGAATGATGAAACCCACAAGTTGCTTACAGAGTGGAACACCATACTGATGATAGGGCTCCTTTCACAGAGCTGACAGGAACCAAAAGTGTGACTTCAGGCATGACAAATTGTTTGTAACTTGACACAGGAAGTTGGGAACCAGTCGCATTTTAGGGGGGGAAAAGCCCACAGAAGGAGGTTAGTCATGCTGCAAGGAGTGTGTCTCTCAGTAGACAGTGTGAGAAACTGGACAAATGTGATGCCTGAATCACACAGATGCAGGTTTCCATCCTAACTCAATTAGTTGTGAGATGAATGAGACTGGACAAGTTTCAAGACTCCATTTCCAATGGAAATTTTAACAAGGGTTGAGGTGGGGATTACAGTAGACAAATTCCCATCAGTACTCCTGTTGTGCTGATACTTTTGGCAGCCATAAATGGTGGTTGTTATTTTTTCCTTTCTTTCATTATCATCATCACCATCACCAGGACCACAGCTGCAGCCAGCATCCTTACCTGGTACAAGTGGACTCTATGAGGTTGTGCCTCATTCTTCAAGATGGGAAGAAGAGCTTAATTCAGACAAATAAGCGTGAATATCAATTCACTTATTCACCTTTTCATTAAGAAGTTTGTTCTTCTTTTAATTCAGTTGATCTTGCATTTAATAAGTTAATATTAATAAAATGTGATCTCATTAGATTTTTTTGAATGTGCATTGATCTGCACACTTACATGCTTAGAGAGTTGGCTGAAATTGTGTTTACCTAATAAAAAAAAATAGTTGCTTTTAGCTTCAATTTCATTTTGCTGTTCTTTATTTATTCCGCCTCATATAATTATTGTTATTACTATTACTATTATTTTGAATATGTTGCTAGTGACAGATGTTAAAAATTCAAAATGTCTTTCTCACTTTCATTTCATTTAGGCTTACTTGTTCTTTTTTTTAATTCCACCATGGGAACTCCTTTATCCATTTATTGGGAGCATAACATCATTTTGAATTCTGAAAATGTTTTACCATCTGGTTGTTCTGTTGCCTGTGTTCTCTTTATGAATCCACTAATCTATTGAATCATTATTAGCTAATTAATTATTTTTAAATCTGTGTATATTTATATCTGTATTCAGATGGAGGTCTGACTTCTGTTGATGTGTGGGTGAGTAGGGTGTTTAACCTCACAGGCTTTCACTTAAGATAAATGATTTTTATTTGTTTTTTGCCCACCACCATCCACTATAATATATTTTCTTCATTTCTTCAGTGGACCTGTGGAGGTACCTCTGATTTTCTTTTACATGCATTTCACCAGAGTCTTCCCCAGGCAGAAAGTTCCAAATATGTTTTCATTTTTACTTTTGGTTTTAAAATGTTTATTTTCATTTACAGAATGTTTGCTGCAATAGTGATCAGTTACAGTTTCTATGAAAAGAGGGCAAACAGAAGTATGCATTGTAAAATCTGCCTACCCAATTTCTGTCTTTGGGGAACATTTAATTGATTTACAGAAGGCCATTTTATAGATTTTCCTGACCGCAGCATGAGTATAGGAATTTTATGGGGGGAATACAGCTTTCTTTCACATCATTTAAATGTATCCTAACTCATTTAGTTTATAAAGAAAATTCAAACAACACTGTTCATGATTGGTGGCATTTTTTTCCCTGGGATATAAATATCATCTCTTTTCTCGCCAATATTTTGAACATGAGCACATTGCATTACTTCTACTAGATAAAAATTTAGTTTTGTATAAATTATATATATATATATATATATATAAATTCTTGAATTAGGTCTTCAAATTTTTATCTCATGAAATAGAGATATAGGCATAGCACAGTTAGGATCTTGTTCTCAGAAAACTCTATAGGATAATGAGCACATCCATTTAATTACCTACAACAAACCTAAAACAAATGATGAAGAGATGTTTAAGATGTGATATTCAGTTCTCACTGTCAGGATGTCTGATCTAATTGTTCTAGAGCATAGTGTGTGTGTCAGAATTTTGAAAAAATCCTCCAGATGAGGCAAGGATAAAAAACACTTCCACAAACCAAAACTGCAGGAAATCAGGAAAAAAATGAGACTGGTCAGGGCTTAGGAGTTAGGACAAGTTTTAGTGGAGAAGGGTTACTTGAACAGGAGTTAGAAGGATGGCTTTGATAAGAGGATAGACAGAAAAAGAGCAGGCTGCCACTGAATCCAAAAAAAGTTAAAATCTTCTAGTTTGGGGATGGATATCTGTATTAATCGGACTAGGCTACTATAACAAAATACCACAGATTGGATATCATAAGCCACGGAATTTTATTTTCTCAGAGTTCTAGAGGCTATAAGTTCATGATCAAGATGCTGGTTGATTTGTTCCAGATGAGGATTATCCCCTTGGGTTGCAGATAACTGCCATCTTCTGTGTGCTCGGCCCCTTTTCCTTGTTGTGTGTGCAATGAGAAAAAGAGAGAGTTTTCTGGTATCTGTTCTGATAAAGGCATTATTCCTATCAGATCAAGATCCACTCTTATAACCTCATTTAACCTTAATTATGTTTCTCTTGGACCCATCTCCAAACACAGTCACACCAGGGGGGCAGGACCTCAATATGTACATTTTGGATTGACACATTCAATCCATAACAATTATAAAAAAATAAAAATTAAAAATATGTGAAGACTGGTGTTAACTGCTTCCCTTCTCTTCTTTTCTCATTCTTTCTATTTATTTCCCAGAATTTTTTTCTTCCTTTCTCTCAGTTTCTGTGTTTGCTCCAAATAATCATTGAACACTTGCTCCTGTATAGTCATTTGTTTCATTTTGTTTTGTTTTGTTCCATTTCATTTTTTTTCATCATAAGTGTACTTTTTTATTACCATCCCCTTTTGCCCCCACCCTCCTGTCTACCCTCCTCCCCTCCTCTCATTAATCATCATTTTGTTCCCTGTAGTTAAGAATTTCCTTCCTTATTTGTCTATTTTTCTTTTCTCATTTTGTTTTGTTTTTAAATTCCAGATATGAGTGAGATTATATCGCATTTGTCTTTCACTGACTGACTTACCTAACTTAGCATTATACTATCCAGCTCTATCTATATTGTTGCAAATGACAAGATTTCATTCTTTTATATGGCTGAATAATATTCAAATATATATATTCAAATACACACACACATATACACACTACTTCTTTATTTAGTCATCTATTCATGGACACTTGGGCTGCTTCTATAGTTTAGCTATTATAAATAATGCTGCAATTAACATAGGAATGCATGTGTCCCTCTGAATTAGTGTTTTAGTATTTTTTGGTAAATATCCAATCCTGGGAACACGGAGTTGTAATGTAATTCTATTTTTCACTTTCTGAGGGACCTCCATACTGTTTTCCAAAGTGGCTGCACCAGTTTGCATTCCCACCAACAGTACATGAAGGTTCCTTTTTCTCCACATCTTCACCAACACCTGTTGTTTCTTGTGTTGTTGATTTTAGCTATACTGACAGGTGGGAAGTGACATCTCATTGAAGCTTTGAATTACATTTCCATGATGATGAGCGATGTTGAGCATCTTTTCATAAATTTGTTGGCCATCTGTATTCTTCTTTGGAGAAAGGTAGAAAGTGATATCTCATTGAAGTTTTGAATTCTATTTTCTTGATGATGAGCAATGTTGAGCATCTTTTCATGTTTGTTGGCCATCTGTATGCCTTTTTTGGAGAAATGTCTGTTCATGTATTCTTCCCATTTTTAATTGGATTATTTGGTTTTTTGACATTTAGTTGTATCAATATAAAAACTTTTTTTTTTTCTCCCTAGGCTCTAGGAACACTGAGATGAAAAGGTATGTCTTTACTGCACTCAAGGTGTTTACATTGTGGTAGTGAAATACACGAAGGCACAGTCTCTAAGGCATAGTCTCACCTGTGTCTCTTGGAAGCCTCTCTGAGCATCTCAGCCACAGAGCGTGGTGACTTCTTTACTTCTTCCTTAATAGAATGATATAGTGGCTGTATCACATTTGAATTATAAAGCTTTATCACCAAATAGAAACTAGTTATTTTAAAGATTCTGGTGCTCTACATGGGAAGGGACCCAAATTAGGATCACTATGCTCGTTAGTGATGAAGCCAAGACATGAGTCTGGGTATTCTAGCATTCAATGCAATTGGTTTGACTACATTGTGATTAAAATAAACATACACATACACTACTGGGTTTTTCCAGGTTAAAGAAAAAAAAAAAGGATCAGGAGAATATTCACTGGTTAAGTGATGTTTGAGTGACCTGACAAAGAACACAGTATTAATTTGGAAAAATATTTCCATCACCTGTAAGTACTATTAACAACTTTTATAAAAGTCATTTTATGGTGGAGATAATTTTTTTTTGTTTCTTGTATATTACATAAATAAAAGTTGAGACCATATAGTGGGATAGGGAAGCAGAATCATTTTAAATTCTATTTTTATTCAATTTCTTAAATCACTGAGAAGATCAATTCTTATTAGGTCTGTATTCTTAGGTAATTTGGAACAGCTTAATAATTCTAGTTATCAACAGCTGGCTTTTCAATTTCTTTGATTAATGACATGACTCCTCTCATAACATGAGTATTTGGGACAACAAAAATCTCCCTGACCATCTGACTATCAAGTGATAAATACAGTCATTCTGGAACAAATTAAAGGTTAAATCTTCCAAATCCAGGATTTCCTCTTCTACCTAAGCATATACATATATGGCAATATGGCTTTTTTGGTCTGAGTTACCCACATAATTGCCTCAGTTCTTCACATCATGAGTGTGAAATATTACCTTGTAATTCTTACATTAACTTGTCTTATTGCTGAAATAACATTCTGATACTTCTTAAAGTGTAAGGTCACTATGTGGCATTAGCAGGTTAAATTAAAATGCAATTAAAAAATCATAATTCTCATTCTGACAGAAGCAGTGTAACAGAGATTGTACCATATGAGAACATTAAATTTTCAAGGAAGTTTAAAAGAAAAAAAGACTCCTACTTCTCAAGCAATCCTACTGCATTAGTCTTTACCACATTGCTAAACATTGCTTTAGCTTTCCACTTTAATAGTGGCAAACGCTGAGGTCTGACATGAAATAGGCTATTTCATCTGAGATGGTTTAAGCTGGCCTAAGGAGTGGCAGGAGAATATAGCAAGCAGTCAGCGCTAATGACAGCATACCATTTTTATAAACTAAAGGTCCAGCAATGAATTTCAATTATAGAGTGTCAGGATGCCCAAATGCAGGTACCTGATAACAAGTCAGAAGCTCACAGTTTCTGTAAGGCTTCTGTAGAATTTCAATAAAGCTTTTAGCCCTTAGCACAGCCTTTTTTATGCTTTTTTTTCTTTGCCAGAAGCCAAGAGATGTAATCTTTTCTGAGCAACTCCATCTATAGCACCCTTCAACCATCGTGTTGCAAGAGCTAAATGAAGCATGCCTTTCTAACATATGGGCTTCCCCTGTGGCTCATCTTCCAATGTGTTTGGGAGTGACATAGAGAGTGGGCATAGATTTTCATCTGCAATGTTTAAATGGAGTTTTCCAAAAATGTATTATTAGCTCAGCAATAGTGGGGGCTCTACGATGACCTGATAAGGCCATTTTCCTGCCAAATATTTGAACAGGTTGGAGGGAAAAAGTAATTTCAGGGGACCACACCAGTCACTGGAGAAAGAACAAGTGAAGATTTATGCTCAAAAAGTAGTAAATATCACTGACTCTATTAAATTTACTTCCTATATTACTCCAGGGAATTGTTAGGAAAGGCAAAATGAAAACAATCAATGTATTCCATCTTATTTTGAAATAAATGATAAATGAATTGAGTTTGCCATCCATTTCAGTTAATATTTTTTATTATAACATGCCCAAAAGACACCTTTAGATTTTCCTCCCTGAACTTACTTTTTCTGGAGTGTTTCTTGACTTGGTTTTAGGCAGCTCCTTTCAGATGCTAATGAAAAAGAACTAGATTCCTCCTTGGCTCTTTTTTTTTTTCTCTCTTGGACCCCATAGACAACCCAGCAAAAAATTCTGTTTGCTTGATTTTCACGAATTAACCAGAACCAAACAATTTTCCTCACTTTCATTGTCACCACTGCGGCACCAACCACTGTGTTTAGGAGGCATGGGTTTCTGCAGTAACCACCACACAGTTCTCTCTGCTTCTACTCTTGCCTCATCCCACTGCTGTGTCTTTTTTCAAGACAGCTAAACAAATGTCCTTTAAACATTTTATATACATATATTTAAATAAAACAACATGCGCTCCACATTTACCCATCCTTATCCCGAAGTTTTGTGTCAATTTGCAGCAAGGTGAAATGGAACTGAAGGAGAATATGTGAAGGAAGGAAGGATGGATAGATGGATGGATGGATGGATGGAAGGAAGGATGGAAGGAAGGAAGGAAGGGGAGAGAGAGAGAGAAAAACTCCACTATGGAATTCACATTTTCCTCTAGTATCTTCAACTATTTTATATTTATTATAAAATCACTCTCTGTAGGAGTGCTAACAATTCTGACCTCACTTTTGGCTCTCCATCTTGTTCATGTTCACTTCATGACCTCTCCTGGGGCTACATATTCTGGCTCTCTTAGAGATTTATATACGTACCTTAGAAATGCCAGCCAATGCCAGTGTAGGGGATGCTTGCTTTGGCTTCCCATGAATCTATTAGAGATAACACAGTCTATCCCCTTCCTGATGCACAGGTGGGACATCAAGATCCAGTTAAAGGTTAGCTGTCAACTAGGTTCATGCAAACCCTTTGGGGTGCATGCAAATCCTTTGTTTCACTACAGTGCTCTTCTGTACATCTTCTTGCTCTATCAAATCTGTGGACTACAGTCCGGACCTGAGAGAGAATAGCTGTATGGTGCCTGGATCACCACCCACCTCATTATCTTCATCAGTAAGTTACCCTAAATAAAACTGTAAGCTGTATGCAGGTGTCTACTTTGTCTTCTGGTCTCAAAGTGCCTTCTCAATTTGAGAGATACTTTACTGTCTCTGCCATCTTCTAATTGTATCAATATATGAATCATCTATATTCAATCATTTGATCCTTTATGTCTGTTTTAATATATGTTTTGTGATTTTTTATGGAGTGCCATATACTTTCATTTAAAAAGTAGAGACTCTAGAGGCTATCATATACTCCTAAGAAGACTGCATTTCTTTTCTGGCTGGCAGATAGAGCACCAGTTACATATCTTGATATTGTTGTGGGTAGGTTTGTTTTTATTCAGGAAGGTGGTCTTCAGTTTTTGCTTCACTCCTAGGCTTGTTTGGATCTGCCATGTGTTTTTCACATTTGGAGGGCCTGAACTCTTGTCTTCATCTTCTCAGAAACAAATGACTGCTGAAACTTTCCAAATGTTTTATTCTGGGTTTCTTGGCCTTGCCTTGTGCTGGAGCAACTCTGGAATTGGCCAGTTCCTCAAGGGAATATTAGACAAATAAATTTTGGTTCACCTCTTTCCAGTTCTCTCTACTCAAGAATTTGGCCACTTTAATCCTAGTTCATCTGTCAACTAAGGACGCTATTCTCTGTTCTCCTTGAGAGATGTCCCATTTCACTGTCGTGCAAATTGGCACAAAGTTTAGGAGAAAGATGGATAATTGTGGAGCTTATATTGTGGGGTTTTTTTTCCCTCAAGAATTTCATCTCTTCATGTCCTGCCTCAATTGGTTATTCTCTAACATGTTAAGGCAGGCTTATTTGAAAATTGAATTGTGTCCAGAATATGTGTTAATTCCAACAGAAGAGTTAGTTGAATTCAAGTTATTCCTTCATGGCAAGCCCTGGACATTCAGTTGTTCCTGACTTTATTCTCCTAGATACTAATATTCTTTGCCTCTTTATTTCAATGGTGTTTTCTGTTCACATCTTCTCTGTTCTTCTCTCATCCCTATTTAGAAACCATTCATATCCAAGAAGTTAGCAATCACATCTGTTTTACAGACTCTGTTTTTATTGGTTATACCTTTCTACCTTATTAAGTCTAGGTTCAGACCTTTCCATTACATTAACAATTCACATCCTATAACACTGACGATTTATGATGAATTATAAGGACATGGAGAATGAAAGTGTGAACTTTCCTCTAAATTTATTAAAAACAAAAGAAAACAAAACAAGGAAAACAAAAAAACAAACAAACAAACCTGTTTTCAGTATATGTCATCTGCTGATCTGTCCTCCTTATTTGAGGCCTTTAACATGCCAGTAAGAAAACAGGAAATGTTAGAGAGCTATAATATATAGGTCAGGGAGGTTTAAAATATCCACAGGCATGAATCTTCTGACCTAGTATATCTGAACCTAACTCTGTGTAAACAGCTTCCCTGTTAAACTGATTTCAATAATGTCACTTTATTTTCAGATAACCAAGGTCCAACACAACACAAACAAAACAAAGCCAAAACTGAGCTCTTCGTCTCAATGATGTCCTTTTGCTGTTTATTTGAAAAAAAAAAAAAAATCTTTTATAGGATTCTGTCTGCTACCTCATCCTTGTTCAATGTTATCTCTGTAGATTTTAATATCTAACCCCTACTGGATGTCCAATTGCAAATTTCATCAATGAACCTCACATGTGTAATCAATTTGCATGCATTGCTAATTTCATCAGAATATTAATGTTTTGAATATCACTATTATTCACATTTCTTCAGGGCCCCATGTTCCTACCGGCATATTATAAATATAATTACTAATGGTTTCAGAAGCTATCTATTTGCCATTTTCCTTATATCTGGCTTTTAAAAACTCAAAGCCCTATTCTGTGTTCAAATGCATCATCTATTCTCAGTCTAAATTTCTGGTATAAGTATTTTCCTATACTTTCCAAATTATTACATAACTTTTCCTCTTTGACACTTATGTAGAATTTGCATTGATAATGAGTTTAAAAGAATTTAATTCATGATAGTTTTTGTGAACTAAAGTGCATGTAAAAATAAATAAGTACAAAAATGAATAATTTAAAACCTTAAAATTCCAAAGCACTTGAAAATACTGCTATGGAACTTGTTGTTTCATTTTGGGGATGGCCAAATACAAATGGTGCCCATTACATGCAACTCTGACCTTGTGTAGAAATGAAATAATCATCTGGGAATGTTGTACCCAAAGTAATTATTAACTAGTTGCTCTTACTTTTCCTCTAGTTTCTGCCTGACTTGGTTATTCATATTTTCCTTTGCAATTTGTCTTGCTTTATGTCCCCTAGAAACTAGTATTTTGTTCTTTCATTTCCATAATTTCAATCTAGCTTGCACATTCCCCAAAATGCATGCTTGTAAATTGTGTGCACATATCTGCTTGCAACCTTTTGGTTATTTTACTCTTAAATAATTTCAAAGGGACCATAGGCAACTTTTTTTTCCTACCTGGCTCATTTTAAATGTTCTCAGGTAAAGTGATCCTTTGGCCTTAAACATTCTCACTGAATATCCTTAGGTATATGGACATTTGAATGTTTGTCTTTCATGTCAATTAATTCATGTTTGTCATTTTAGGTGGCTATATATCATTTAAAAGAGCCATATTAAGCTTGGATAAAATGATCTACTTTTAAACGATCTGATATTTCTCTCAGAAATTTGACAAATAAATTGACAGATACAATTGGCATGGCTGATATTGCCAAGATCTTTGATTTGGGAATTTGATTTTTTTGTCCAAGACCTGGCAAAAATATTGTGTAATAGGAGATATGTTCTCCTAGATATTGTAAACATATTTCTATGAGGATGAGCCAATATATAAGCCTACTTATTAGTGGGGAATTTGTGTGAACATGTTTATCTCAAAAAACTGGGATTTAACCAGAAGAAAAATCTGCTAACTGCTGCAAAGAAAAATTGGAAGGTTTGCAGGAAATTTAGTATTTCATTCAAATGAAGATTTTCTGGTCTGTGGTGATTGATCAGAAACTAAAATGTCTTAACTATAACTCTCTGAGTAAAATCCTATTATTAAAATTAGAGAAATTATTCAATGGAGTTCCTGTCAGAGTATATCATTCATGATCATGTCAAGGAAAACAATATTGCTTTTTTTTTCCTTTTCATATTTCTGGATTAAGAGCCAGTCAATCTGGTTTCAAATCCCTATGACACACACACACACACACACACACACACACACACACACAAGTACTTCAGCACAAATGCATTCACTGCCAAGCCTCTTTTAAAAAATAAAGCTTAAAAATTAAAGTGGATTACCCTTAACAGTGGGTAAATGGATGGATAAATCTTGTTTTTTGACATTATGAAATATTATTAAATAGTAAATAAAATAAAAACATGTTATAAAATCTGCATTCACATAACATTGATATGAAATTGGAAAGTAGAAAATATGTCCATATGTACACTTTAGTGCTATACTTTGGTCTTCTCCTTCCTGGATTGAGGTGGCCTGGAGCAGGGGAGGGAGGTGACCTTACTCACTGCTGGGAAGTGTAAATAAATACTCTGACTCTCCATCAGACCTCCTCTCATGCCACCTCAATGGGGAGAGAGGGATGCCTCATTACTGCCAAGGTGGAAGTGAAGTCTAGGCTCCCCTATGTCATCTCCACTGCCAACATGGCGCTGAAGGCGTCATTACTGCTAGACAAAGATGAAACTACCAGCAATGTTCTCAGCTTTCTCTGTCATCATCCTAGAGAAGGGTTTCTGGGGCAATTCCTTTCAGTTGAGGAGAGTGAAAGTCTAGGCTTTCCACTTGGCTGGTGGGGTGGAGGTAGAGACACAGTGTGTGTGTGTGTGTGTGTGTGTGTGTGTGTGTGTGTGTGTTTGTGTGTCTATAGTACAGTACTGGCTAAATGATTTCTGTCTTGCTAACATTGTGTCCCTTTCTTGGTCCAATGGCTGGAAGGAAAAGGCTTTTGTTGAACCTGTTCACCCTCCTTCTTTCCTTTCTTTCTCTCTTCCCATCTTTCTTTCTCTCTCTCTCCCTCTCCCTGTCTCTTTCTCTCTTTTCCTCTTTCTTTTCCTTCGTGTGTGTGCTGTGTGTGTGGCTGTCCATGTGTGTCTGTGCATTTTCATGTTACTGGCATCTTTAGTTCCACGTTGCAAATGCATAATGCAAAAATAAAACCCAGGGAGCTCATCAGCATGTCATTACTTTAGTCCTAAAATCCCTCACCTGTGTGCCTTCTTCTTTCTACACTTCAGAATCTTTTTACTTTGTGTTTTACATATAATATGCAGGGTTCTGGTTACACCTCCTGGGAGGAATAGAGAAAAGTGCATCTCCTTCTTCCTAAAGTCAGAAGGTAAAGTATTTTGTCTTTCCATTTGGAATACCCATATATCAAGCTATCTCACAGGCACGCACCTTATGGTAACACTCACCTAATTTCCTTAGCCCTTGGCAAAGTCTCTGTCCATAGCAGCCACTCTGAAATGGAAGAGGGCCTATTTTTTAATGTTTATTTATTTATTATTATTTTTAAATGTTTATTTATTTTTGAGAGCAAGTGAGCAAGCATGAGTCAGGGAGGGGAAGAGAGAGAGGGAGCAGAGGATCTGACAGGGCTTTGTGTTGACAACAGTGAGTTTAACCTGAGGCTGAAACTCACCAAATGCTCAACCAATTGAGCCACCCAGATGCCTCTTTTTATTATTTTTGAGAGAGAGGGAGACAGTACAGGTGGGGGAGGGGCAAGGAGCATGAGAAAGAGAATCCTAAGCAGGCCCCACGCCCGCTGTGAAGCCCAACGGAGGGCTCTATCTCATGGCTATGAGATCATGACCTGAGCTGATGTCAAGTTTCAGAAGCTAACTGGACTGAGCCACCCAGATGCCCTGTGGAACTATTTTAAAAATGCAGATATTTAACAATATTTGCTAGAAAGAGATTGTGGCTGCAAACCTATTTGTCTGTTGCTTTTTGGGTGTTTGTTTATAAAAGGTACTCCAAACACATCCAGACATATTTCGTCACCTGTGTGATTTAGTTCTCATGAATTGCAAACCTGAATCAATTTGTTACTTTCTAAATTAAAAAAGTTTGGTATTACCTAAAACATTTTTGTTTAAAATAATGTCAAGTATTAATATGATTTCTAAGTTTTTATAACTTTACAGAAGCATATTTTATGCCTGAATTTAAAGACCTGATTTAATAAAGTTACTTTACTGATTTCCAAAATCAGCCAGCTAAGGAATTTAAATGGGAGATATCAGCTATTACATATAAGTCTTGTTAGTCAAACCAACACAATTCAATAACTTCACAATTTCTATTGTACCATCCATTATCTATTAATTTCTAAATGAGATGATTAGATATCATGGACTGTTGGTTACAAGAAAGATAATGAGAGTTCCTGAGAGTGGAAATATTCTCCTGAATTACATTATCAAAATATTAGATCATTTAAGAGAAATATTAGAAAACGTACTTTTTTCCTATTAAGCAATAAGATATTTTATGAACTTAAAACTATTTTGAGGTACTACAAGCTTCAAATTGACTCTCACAAGATTATTCTGAAAATATTCCTTCAACTTTCTCAAAACAGCAATTGAGAAAATTTGAGGTGGTGGAGAAGCCAAAAAACTCTAGAATATAACATTATATGCAAAAGTTGCTAGCAGTCCATTCTAACTGTGAGGTGATTCTCTACTCACTAGTGAGACAATGCAGACTTAGCAAAAAGAAAATTATCATGCGAAGACCTTTCCCCTACACTGTGTTAGATTTTTCACTATTCAATCAACATTAGGAGAGAAAGTGGCTTTGGTGTGGCTGGCAGTTAGTCACGCTTAAAGACTATGCAACCCTCACAAAAGACATTATAGGATGAGGTGGATACAGAAAATGCTTTAAATCTTTATCTGTTTGATTCTCGAAAACTTGTGCTCTACAAGTTTAGTGGAAGCCAGAAAGGGGAGGCCTGCAGTTTTCTCCTCAGTTTCCCAAAGCAAGCACGGTAAGGGGAATCCACACCTAGGGCCCACTGGTAAAAAATTACTCATCTACATGTATCGCTTCTCATTCAACAGGAGTAAACAAAAGAACAAAACCCAAAAAACACAACCCTGAAAAAAAGGGAAAAGGAAACTGGTATTTAGAAGATCAACATACTTTGGCAACTGACATGCTGGGCCTCAACATACATTTTAGGGATGAATTATTTTTAGTAGAATGAGGAGGAATTAATGAAATTATTATACAATATCATGAAGAAATGATGGCTTAAAAAAGACAACATGATCTTCTAGGTTAGATGAAACAATAATCAATTGATTAACTGATTAATCTTCTAGATTAGATGAAATGCCTGAGCATTTCATGCCTGAAGCATGTCTGCTTACCTTCCACTGGTCGATACACTCATGTAATAGAGGTGAACAAATGAGCACAGCATCGCAACTGGAAGTGAGGAATATCACAGGTCACTAGAATGATATCCTAGTCACCAAAGTACTAGGTGGGGCTTTAAGGACAGTAGTGGGTCCAGAAAGAAAAGTGTCAAGAGGTTTGTATCTCTTCTGCTATGTAGCTGAAACTTGAGACTTAAAATTCTACTGTGATGGAAGGAAACCATAGCCCAACATGGTTTGTTTCATGACCAACACCTGGTTTTATATACATATCCTGGTTGCTTTATGAAACGTGAAGGGAAAGGTGGGCTGAGTCTGACACAAGAATGCTGTGGGAATGATGCATGTTGGTAGTTGTAGCTCTGGGCATTGTCTGGGCAGGGAAAAGATCTCAAGTGGATTCACAGTGTCCCTTGTGCACAGTTATTGGATCACACAGAGGTGAGACAAGATGCTTCTTTGATCCTGGAAAGCTATATTTTAAGCCTGACAACTAGCTGCCCAGAAAACACACTAAGTTTTGTGCATACAGAGTTGGAATAAGATGATACCAAACACCTAGTGTGACCTGAGAGAAAGCCAGGCCACTACACATACACTGAACTGCTTGCAGGTTTCAGAAGGATAGAATCGGCAACTACTTAATTATTATTATTTTTAAAAAATTTAATGTTTTATTTATTTCTGAGAGAGACAGCATGAGCAGGGGAGGGTCTGAGAGAGAGGGAGATAGAGAATCTGAAATAGGCTCCAGGCTCTGAGCTAACTGTCAGCACAGAGCCTGATGCAGGGCTTGAACCCACAAATCATGAAATTATGACCTGAGCCGAAGTCGAATGTTTAACTGACTGAGCCACCCAGGCGGGCTGCAACTACTTAATTAAAAAAGAGTAACAAGGTATGAGAGGGCCAGAGGAGGCAGGATAGTATAAGACTTATGACAAGCTTCTACAATAGAAATGAGGCTTTGAATTCAGAAAAGGTACATTTTTGAAGAAAATTTACTAAACAAATAGGAAAATTTTTGGAAAGTAAATTATTACCATTGAGAATAAAAATATTATGTTAATATTGAAATATTAGAGCATATAGGAGGCCGCTGGAACATAAACACTGTGACTTTATCTGGAAGGAGCACTGAAACCAATTAAATATAAATTACCACTAAAAAATTTATTTTCAGTGATAGTCCGTATAAAACCAATTCACAAGCAAACAATTTTATTAAGATTCAGCCATATGAAATTGGACCCATGGAATATAGAAATTCACGTGATGATACTCATTCAACACATATGTATTGATTGCTTTACTCTAGGTCAGACAGTGGTAGACACTGATTAATCAACAACAGACAGGACACAACACCTATAGAGGCAGAGGGACATAGGTCTAAAATCTAGGAGGCAGAAGCCTGAATTTACTTTCTGGTTTTGCTATTTGCTCTATCATTGTGACTAAGGAGAAATTATTCATTATCTTTGTTAATTTAGTTATTAGCTCCTCATTTAAATATATTAAGTAATTTAGTTTTAGTTCTTCATTTGTAAAATAGGGGTAATGTTACTTATATTATCTGTGTATATCTGTATGTGGTTATCCACATACATGATTTTCCATATTACATGATTACACATTATTATACTTAACTAGCCATGTGTGTATATGATTGTAAAATCATCTATTATCATCTACCTATCTATCTATCTGTCTAATCCAGGGGTTATAATATATATATTTTTCTAGATGTATGTGTAGAGATGCATATATATGTGTTAGACTTGTATTCAGCGTGTTGCAGTTCTATGGAAACGTGAGAATCATTATCATTTAAGATCATACTAGCTTACAGGATGAACAGGATGTATAAATACACATTTTAATATAAGCACTTTGAATTTTTATAGGAACAGACTTGTGGGGGGATGGTCAGAGGGCATGACTTTGTTGAGCGTAATATGAGATGGTATCCTAGGGTCGAAAATAATTTGACTCAATACTGATTCTTAAGTTTTTCTAAATGGCAAACAGGAGTCACAATATTATTTAATAAACAATGGGTATGAGACATTAGGGAAGGGTGGTAAGCTCAGTAGGACTCATAATAAGACACCCAGGAGAAGGGCACTTGAGTAGTTCAGCTGGTTGTGCATCCATGTCTTGATTTCACCTCATGTCATGATCTCATGGTTCAAGAGTTCAAGCCCCACGTCTTGCTCTGCACTGATGGTACGGAACCTACTTGGGATGCTTTCTCTTCCTCTCTCTGCCCCTTTGCCACTCATGCTCTCTCTCCCTCTAAATAAACATACATGAAAAAAAAAAAAAAAGACATCCAGAAGAGAAAAACTGGACTTGATTCTATGATGTATATTAGTGGCAGACTGTAGATGTTATTATATTCCTTTGGAAGCAATTTGAGATTTTTTAAATTTTATACTGCAGAGTGATTAGAGTATTTAATCTGTTATGTACTAGTTCTTGGTGGTTTATCTTTGTCAATTGATCTGACACCAATGTTTTATGTGGAAACAAATTCATGTCAAGCTTTACAAGAAATGCTTACCATTTCTACTTACTCTTTTCTTAAGTTTATTTATTTTGAGAGAGAGAGAGAGAATGAGAGAGAGCAAGTGAGCACAAGAGTGTGCATACACACACGAGAAGGGCAGAGAGAAGGAGAGATGGAGTCCCAAGCAGGCTCTGCACCATCAGCACAGAGCTGGATGTGTACTCCAACTCATGAACTGTAAGATCATGACCTGAGCAGAGATCAACATTCTGATTTTTAACTGATGGAGCCACCCAGGTGCCACAACCTTTCTCCTGACTCCTAAAACTGTATAGGACCATAAACGTTTATATCTAGAGAGATTTTCAGTGACCAAGTATAACCTAGACCCTTAGTCAACAGCTTCTTCAATACTGAAGAACACATTTCCGTTTAATTTTTATTTTCAGCTACTAAAAATATGTAATATTCACTTATGAAATAAATGTTGAATGGGTTAAAAATTTTAAGCACTTGCTGTTTAAAAGCCTTACCTAACATTTTAGATGAATTATTTCAATAATTGAGAGATAGAGAAATGCTAAAGCAAATACAGATCGTTCCCAACTTACTATGGCTTGACTTCTGATGACTGAAGTTATTATGGTGTGGAAGTGATAGGCATTCAGTAGAAACTATATTTCTAACGTTGAATTTGAGTCATTTCCTGAGATAGCAATACACTATACTATACTATACCCTCTTGGGATTCTGGGAAGCTTTCATTCAGGCACATGGTCATGAGAGTAAACAGCCAATTTATAACCATTCGGTATCTGTACAATCATCCTGTTTTTAATTTTCAGTATAGTATTTAATACATGAGATGGTCAACATTTTATGACAAAGTAAGTTTTGTGTTAGATGATTTTAGCCAACTGTAGGCTAATGTAAATGTTCTGAGCAAGTTTAAGTCAAGCTATACTAAGCTATGATGTATGGTAGGTTAGGGATATTAAATCCATTTTCCATTCACAATGTTTTCAACTTACTATGGGGCTTACTGGGACATAATTGATTTAGCAATTTTCTTCACAGAATGTACGCTTTGATATGCAAGCAGAGTGATTAAATGATACATGGGGAATCTAGGACTCTCAAGAAAGAAATAGTCAAATGAAAAATCTCTAGAGTACAAAGGGTTAGGTTAGGCTGGGACAAATTCTGAATCAGTCACTACCCAGTAGAAGTCCTTTGTCATCTTCTCTAGTTTTAATCCTAAGTACACAGTATGGCAATGTTTAGCTGTTAGTAGTAGATAATCCATTTTAATCATTGTTTATTTTAACATTTTTAATGTTTTATTTATTGCTGAGAGAGAGTGAGAGATAGCATAAGCAGGGGAGGGTCAGAGAGAGGGGGAGATACAGAATCTGAAGCAGTCTCCAGGCTCTGAGCTAGCTGTCAACACAGAACCCAACGCGGGGCTCAAACCCACGAACTGTGAGATCATGACCTGAGCCTAAGTCAGACACTTAACTGACTGAGCCACCCAGGTGCCCCTTTAATCACTGTTTAAAGTTTGTGTGAGATCTTCTAGACTCCAATGCTGTTTTGGGGGTGTGCTCTTTTCTATGGAAGGTCATCGGGCAGCAAGGAATGTCCACTTCTACTTCTGGCAGCTAGGGAAGACATCATGATAAATGGGAAGTGCTGAAGGAGTGTGCTTAGATCAAAAGAGAAATGAATTGGGGGGTGGGGTGCTTTAGGACTTATTAGCCTGTATTCATTTCCCAGAATGACAAAATCCTCTTGGAAACATTTTTCCTTCTGTCATCCATTTTCCCTTACTTGCTCTTACTCTTGAGTTTATCAGACATTTATACATCCCTGCCAAATAGCCAGAGCTGTGTTACATATGGGGAGTGATGATAAGTATACCCTCTATAATATACTGGGTGGACATAGGAATAAGAATCAATTTCTCTGTAACTCCATAATAAATTCAGCAACATTGGCTTTTACCTTGTTACCCTGAGAGTCTGTTGACTTCCTCCAACAGGATATAGTCCAAGTTTCTCTTTAAGGAACTGCTATCATATACTCCACTCTATTTATCTTTTGAAATCTCTGCATTTTGCTTAATTGCCAGTATGATTCTTCTCAGTATTCTAAATAAATAAATAGAGCACAGCAGAGAAGTAGGAGGATCTGTACTTTTCACGTCTTTCCAACAAAGAAGAGCTAAAGACAAAGGACTTTGAAGCCCAAAAATCTGGGAGTAAAAGAGACAGCATCTATCAGGAAGAAAATGGGAAAACCCAACATCTCCAAAGGTGAATGACTGTGAACGGGGGAGATAAAAAGGGGCACAGAGGCATGGAAGGGAGGGGTCCCCTTCTGTGGAGAGACAAAGGGAAGAGAAAGAGTGGCTGGGGAAAGGTAGGACTGTATTTGGACAAGAGAAAAACCTCCAACCAGGGCAGAGAGGGATCCCATCATCCCATCTCTAACTGCAAGGCTTTCTTCAGGCCTGGTCACTTGCCCTGTTTGCACACCTGGGGAGGAGGGGAGTCACTTCCAGGTTCAGTGGTAGGCCAGGCACATAGTCTACAGAAGGAGAATCTGATCCCCTCCCCTGAAGTGCTGTAGCACAGCTGCCGGATCACATTTTGGGCGGCATCATTAATGCTCATGCAGCAGGAGTTAAAATTCAGATAAGTATGGGACATAGGAGATGGTAGAGCAAGACAGTCCACCTTGTCTGCACCTGCACCACAGTAAGAACAGATCCAAAGGGGTGATTTGGAACAGCTGGTCCATGAAGAAGGGACTAGGGGTCGCCATTTTTCTCCCCACAACCACCAAATCAGGGCCTTAGGGATCAGTCTGGAGCCCAGAGCGGAGGCAGGACCCGCCTAAACCAAAGCACACCCCTCCATGCTGGATAGTGACTTATCTAATGCAGCTGGATAGATGTTGTGAAACCAGAAGGTCTCCCACTCCAGACCAGCATTGCAGCATTGCCTGGATTAATTCTAGGTCAATTCTTGTTATTTAGATATATTGTCCCTTTTCTCCTTCTTATTTCCTGCATCCTCTAGGCTGGTTACTCCGGTTAGTGGTTTGTTTAAACAGACATATTTAATCCATTCTCTTGATGCATGGTCTACATCTCCTTTCTTACTCTCCCTCGCTCTGGAATGATGAGGCCATATAGTTTCTCTGAGTAGCTTTATCTTTGTTTCTTTTTCCTCATCTCCCTCCTTATTCTTCTTTCTCTGTCTCTGGATTAAGTGTTTTAGTCCTTTTGCCTGGTTAATGTTCATTTTCTCTTTTTCCCCACCCTTGCCATTTCTCTCTTTGTATGTGATCTATCAGGACCACCTCCACCCTGGTCATTACTTGTAGCTGGTGTGTGTGTGTGCGTGTGTGTGTGTGTGTGTGTGTGTGTGTGTTGGTTTTTTGTTTGTTTTTGCTTTTAGACTTTTTGTTTTGTTTTGTTTGTGTTTGTTTGCTTGCTTGTGTGTGTGTGTGTGTGTGTGCACGCACTTGTGTGTTGTTTCCGGTTTGTTTGTTTTCCTTTCCAGGGCTACTTCAGGGAGCAAATCAAAGCACACCTGGTGGAGGGTCCAAAACATCACT
Source organism: Hyaena hyaena (assembly GCF_003009895.1). Lineage (NCBI taxonomy): Eukaryota > Metazoa > Chordata > Mammalia > Carnivora > Hyaenidae > Hyaena > Hyaena hyaena. The sequence continues at coordinate 1,202,341 of NW_024080932.1, read as the reverse complement.
ATAGGTAGGGAAACAAAATAAACAAAGTCACAACACAGAGCAAGTAACACTCTCCAAAAACTACCTCCTGAACGACCAGACCCTGGACAGTGTATGAGCCCCATTTAATATAGCAGTACTTGCAGGTACAAAGCACATAACAAGCTTTTAAAACTTATAAGGAACAGAGTTCTATCCAAAATGATGACATGGAAAAATTCTCCTCAAAAGAAATCCCAGAAAGAGGTGACAGCTAAAGAATTGATCAAAACAGATATAAGTAACATACATGAACAATAATTTAGAATAATAGTCATAAAATTAATTGCTGAGTCTGAAAAAAGTATAAAAGACAGCAGAGACTCCATTGCTGCAAAAATCAAGGATCTTAAAAATAGTTATGATGAATTAAAAAATACTATAAATGAGGTGCAAAATAAAATGGTGGTGGCCACAGCGTGGATTGAAGAAGCAGACGGGAGAATAGGTGAATTACAAGATAAAATTATGGAAAATGAGGAAGCCAAGAAAAAGAGAAATAAAGTAATCCAAGAACACAAAAGGAGAATTAGAGAACTAAGTGATTCAATCAAACACAACAATATCCATATCATAGGAAATCTATAAGAAGAAGAGAGAGAAACGGGCTGAAGGGATACTTGAACAAATATTAGCTGAGAATTTCCCCAACTTGGGGAAGGAAAGAGACATTGAAATCCAAGAGGCACAGAGAACTCCCCTCAGACATACTTGAATTGATCTTCTGCATGACATGTCACAGTGAAACTGGCAAAATACAAGGATAAATATAGAATTCTGAAAGCAGACAGGGAAAAACATGCTTTAACATACAAAGGTAGACATGTCAGGGTAGTAGCAAACCTCTCTACTGAAACTTGGTAGGCCATACAGAAATGGTAGGAAATCTTCAAACTAATGAAAGGAAAAATATGTAGCCAAGAATCCTTTATCGAGGACACCTATCATTCAGAACAGAAGGAGAGATAAAGGTTTTCCCAAACAAACAAAAGCTGAGAGAGTTCATCACCACTAAACTACTCCTACCAGAGACCCTAAGGGGGACTCTGTGAGAAAATGTGGCAAGGAATACAAAGTATCAGAGACATCACTACAAGCATAAATCCTACAGAGAACACAATGGCTCTAAGTCCATATTTTTCAATAACAACACTGAATATAAATAGATTAAATGCTCCGATCAAAAGATATAGGGTATCAGAATGGATTTAACACACACACACACACACACACACACACATGCACACGCACACACATGCACACACAAGACACATCTATCTGCTGTCTACAAGAGACTCATTTTAGACCTAAGGACACCTTCAGACTGAAAGTGAGGGGATGGAGAACTATCTATCATGCTACTGAAGTCAAAAGAAGCTGGAGTAGCCATAATGATATCAGACAAACTAGACTTTAAAGTAAAGGCAGTAACAAGAGATGAAGAAGGACATTATATAATAATTACAGGGTCTATCCATAAGGAAGACCTAAACAATTATAAATGCCTGTGCATTGAATTTGGAAGCACCCAAATATATAAAATAATTAATCACAAATATAAGCAATCTTGTTGATAAGAATGTGCTAATTACAGGGGACTTTAATACTCCACTTACAGAAATGGATAAACTAGACAGACAATCAGTAAGGAAACAATGGCCCTGAAAGACCATTGGACCAGATGGATTGACAGATATATTTAGAATGCTACATTCCAAAGCAGTGGAATACACTTTCTTCTCGAGTGCACATGGTACATTTTCCAATATAGATCACATACTGGGTCACAAAGCAGCCTTCAATAAATATAAAAGAATTGAGATTATACCATGCATGCTTTCAGATCACAATGCTATGAAACTTGAAATCAACCACAGGAAAAAGTCTAGAAAACCTCCAAAAGCATGGAGGTTAAATAACATCCTACTAAAGAATGAATGGGTCAACCAGGCAATTAGAGAAGAACTTTTAAAAAATACATGGAAACAAATGAAAATGAACATAACAATCCAAACCCTTTGGGATGCAGCAAAGGCATTCATAAGAGGAAAATACACTGCAATCCAGGCCTAACTCAAAAACAAGAAAAATCCCAAATACAAAATCTAATAGCACACCTAAAGGAACTAGAAGCAGAACAGCAAAGACACCCCAAACCCAGCAGACAAAGAGAAATAATAAAGATCAGGACAGAAATAAACAATATAGAGTCAAAAAACAAAAAAAAACAAAAAACAAAAAACCAAAACCAAAACCAAAACCAAAAACAAAAACGGTTGAACAGGTCAATGAAACCAATGGTTGGTTTAAAAAAAAAAAAACCAGAATTGATAAACCTCTAGCCAGGCTTCTCAAAAAGAAAAGAGAGAGGACCCAAGTAGATAAAATAACAAATGAAAATGGATTTATTACAACCTCAGAAATATAAGCAATTATCAGGGAATACTATGATAAATTATACAGCAACAACCTGGAAGAAATGGAAAAATTCCTAAACACCCACACACTACCAAATTTCAAATGAGAAGAAATGGAAAATTTGAACAGACCAAAGCTAGTGAAGAAACTGAATCAGTTATGAAATATCCCAACAAGTAAGAGCTTTGGACCAGATGGCTTCCCTGGGGAATGCTACCAGACATTTAAAACAGACTTTATGCCTATCCTTCTCAAGCTGTTCCAAAAATCAGAAATGGAAGGAAAACTTCTGAACTCATTCTATGAAGCCAGCATTACTTTAACTCCCAAACCAGACAGAGACCCAGCAAAAAAAGAGAACTACAGGCAAGTATTCCTGATGAATATGGATACAAAAATTCTCAATAAGATAGCAGCAAATCAAATTCCACAGTATGTAAAAAGAATTATTCAACATGATCAAGAAGGATTCATTCCTGGGTTGCAGGGCTGGTTCAATATTTGCAAATCAATCAAAGTGATACATCACATTAACAAAAGAAAAGAACCATATGATCCTGTCAATAGATGAAGAAAAAGCATTTGACAAAATACATCATCCTTTCTTAAACACACACACACACACAAACACACACACACACACAACCTCGAGAAAGTTGGGATAGAAGGAACATACTTAAACATCATAAAAGCCATTTATGAAAAGCTCACAGCTAATATCCTCAATGGGGAAAAACTGAGAACTTTCCCCCTGAGATCAGGAACACGACAGGGATGTCCACTCTCACCACTGTTGTTTAACATAGTGCTGGAAGTCCTAGCATCAGCCATCAGACAACAAAATAAAAGGCATCAGAATTGGCAAAGATGAAGTCAAACTTTCACTTTTTGCAGATGACATGATATTTTACATGGAAAACCCAACAGACTCCACCAAAAGTTTGCTTGAACTGATCCATGAATTCAGCAAAGTCGCAGGGTACAAAAATCAACACACAGAAATCAGATGCATTTTTGTACACCAATAATGGAGCAACAGAAAGAGAAGTAAAGAAACTGATCACATTCACAATTGCACCAAGAGTCATAAAATACCTAGGAATAAACCTAATCAAGGATGTAAAAGATCTGTATGCTGAAAGAGAAACCTTATGAAGGAAATTGAAGAAGACACTAAGAAATTGAAAAACATTCCATGCTCATGGACTGGAAGAATAAGTACTGTTAAAATGTCAATACTACCGAAAGCAATCTACATATTCAATGCAATCCCAATCAAAACTGCACCTGCATTCTTCTCAAAGCTAGAACAAACAATTCTAAAATTTTTATGGAACCACAAAAGACCATGAATAGCCAAAGTAATATTGAAGAAAAAAAACAAAACGGGAGGCATCACAATCCCAGACTTTAGCCTCTACTACAAAGCTGTAAGCAAGACAGTATGGTATTGGCACAAAAACAGACACATGGACCAATGGAATAGAATACAGAACTCATAACTGGACCCACAAATGTATGGCCAACTAATCTTTGACAAAGCTGGAGAGTATCCAATGGACAAAAGACAGCCTCTTTAACAGATGGTGCTGGGAGAACTGGACAGCAACATGCAGAAGAATGAAACTAGACCACTTCCTTACACCACACACAAAAATAAACTCAAAATGGATGAAGGATCTGAATGTGAAGAGGAAACCAACAAAATCCTAGAGGAAAAAGCAGGAAACAACATCTTTGACCTCAACTGCAGCAATTTCTTACTTGACAAATTTCCAAAGGCAAGGGAATCAAAAGCAAAAATCAACTATTGGGACCTAATCAAAATAAAAAGCTTCTGCACGGCAAAGAAAACAATCAACAAAGCTGAAAGACAACCGATGGAATGAGAAAAGATAGTTGCAAATGGCATATCAGATAAAGGTCTAGTATCCAAAATCTGTATGGAACTCACCAAACTCCACACCCAAGCAACAATTAATCCAGCGAAGAAATGGGCAGAAGACATGAGTAGACAGTTTTCCAGAGAAGATATCCAGATGGCCAACAGAAACATGAAATGATGCTCAACGTCACACATCATCAGGGAAATACAAATCAAAACCACATTGAGATACCACCTCACACCAGTCAGAGTGTGTTAAGTGAACAAATCAGGGACTCTAGACGCTGGTAAGAATGTGAAGAAATGGGCACCCTCTTACACTGTTCGTGGGGATGTAAACTGGTGCAGCCCTTCTGGAAAGCAGTGTGGAGGTTCCTCAAAATATGAACACTAGAACTCCCCTATGACCCAGCAATAGCACTGCTGGGAATTTACTCAAGAGATACAGGAGTGCTGATGCACAGGGGAACATGTACCCCAATGTTCATAGCAGCACTGTCAACAATAGCCAAATCATGGAAAGAGCCTAAATGTCCATCAAGTGACAAATGGATCAATAAGAAGTGGTTTATCTATACAATGGAATACTACATGACAATGAGAAAGAATGAAACCTGGCTATTTGCTGTAACGTGGATAGAACCGGAGGGTATTATGCTAAGTGAAATAAGTCAGTCAGAGAAAGACAGATGTATGTTTTCACTCATATGTGGATCTTGACAAACTTAACAGAAGACCATGGGGGAAAGGAAGGAGGGGGGAAGTTACAGATGGGGAGGGAGGCAAACCATAAGAGATTCTTAAATACTGAAAAAAAAACTGAGGATTGATGGGACTGGGGAAAAGGGGAAAGTGGGTGATGGGTACTGAGGAGAACACTTGTTGGGATGATCACCAGGTGTTGTATGGAAACCAATTTGACAATAAATTATATTTAAAAATACTTTATTGAGGTATATATATATATAAAATAAAAATCACAAATTTTAAGCATGAAATAGAAACATGCACGACAAATATGTCATGTAATCTCCAGCAAAACAAACTAATGATATAAAAAGTATCGATCACCTCAGAAGGTTCCTTCATGCTCCCTTCATTCAGTTTTTACCTCTTCCTCCAGCCCCTCAAATTGACTGCCTTTACTATAATTTTATTCATAAACAGAGTCACAAATCATAAAAAAATTGTGTTTGTTTTCATTCACTTGGTATAATGCTTTTGTGTTCCATCCATATTGTGTATGTATCTGTGGCTTGTTTCTTTTCAGTGCTGCATGATCCTTTATGTGGATATACAAAAATGTGTTTATACATTCACCATTTGATGGAAATTTCAGTTGCTTCCAGTTTGTGGCTTTTCTGAATAAATTTTCTACTGATGTTCAAGTAATAAATACATAAGTAAATAAGTAAATAAGCAAAAAATAGTGGTTGTTTCTTGTGACCATCAGGGAAAGGAGTTGGAGTTTTAGAGTATCATCCCTTTCTTCCTGAATTTTAATGTCTCCAGTTCATATTTTTGCTATTCTCTGGTGATCAAGGTTATCCAGAGCTAATGGATTGTAATACATTAAGTCGTGTGGTTAAGATGGAGATGGAATAGAGGATGTAGAATATGAAAAATCAGAATAATTCATTTCCATGTGTGTCCTTGGACAGGTTGGAAAATTTCCCTAGATATCTGTTTCTTCATCTGTAAAATGAGAGTTACCAATGCTTTCCCTGTTTGTCTCATGGACATCAATTAAGAAAAGCTTGTGAGAGTATAATTCCACATTGCAAACCCAGTGTCTAACAGGGCATCTGTCACTGCATTTATGCTTTAAAAAATTATGTTGAAAAAAATGAGTGAAGAGATACTTTGAAAAATATAAAATACTACACAGCACACACATAACAGATTATTACTACTTTACTTATTTAGAGCTTGTGTTTTTAGAGGCATTCAGAAAAACTGGAAAAATGGCCTCTCATACTTTCCTTTTCAGGACGATAAGTGGATATTAAATCAGTTCAAGGGTAAGAATGCTATTATGCAATGACGACTGAAGCTCTGGGATCTGATATTCATGCATAGAGGTTCCCACGCTAGCCAGGGGCATGGCACCTTCATGCATCAAAATAATAGAACAATGCTGACAATAATGAAGATGAATGGCATGATTGTAGACATTGATAGACTTGTATTTTCAACCATGAAAAGTAGGTGATCCAAAGTGTAAGCCAATGCCTCTTGAAAATTGTTCAATAATTATATATCTAATTATATAAGAAACAACTGTATACACTTATTCAGGTATAGTAAATGTTTTAAAATGTTTCCAGATTAATTGAAGGTATCACTCACTATTACCTCCTGTAGGAGCAATAATTAACTGAGCAAGGAAAAACATTGAAGTTCACATTTTATTTCTGATTTGCTTTCTTTAGGACTCTGAAAATTAAATTTGTTCATAAGCACACTGCAACAACAAATTTGTTATCATCATCAAATATGTGAAGCTTAGAAAAACAATCTTAACTCCTACTGTGTAAAAGAGGGAGAGGATATCAGCCTGTACTATTTAAAAATACCTGTTGGACCAACAGGACTTATATAGGGAGAATCCAAATGCCCTTCATTCTTGTCCTAAGTGTACAGTCTTCTAAATAATTAGCAAAGATTTCATTATATTATATATTTTCTTAATTTTAAAAACTAATATTGCTCAATGTCTAAAATGTGGAAAATATGAAAAAGTAAAAGACTCACAATGTAAAACTCATCTCTGTCTCACCACTCACCAATAAACTACCATCACAGTGTTGGTATATATTTCCAGTTTTTTTCCCTTCATTATTTGGGGGGGGGGGTGATTAAAAAACAAGGAAAGGACTGGGGCGCCTGGGTGGCTTAGTCGGTTAAGCATCCGACTTTCGCTTAGGTCATGATCTCGCGGTTCGTGGGTTTGAGCCCCGCGTCGGGCTCTGTGCTGACTGCCAGCTCAGAGCCTGGAGCCTGTTTCAGTCTGTGACTCCCTCTCTCTCTGACCCTCCCCTGCTCATGCTGTCTCTCTCTCTCTCCTAGAAATAAAAAAAAAAAAAACAAAACAAACAAACAAACAAGGAAAGGACTGTATTTCAAGTATTCCTTTCACAAACTGTATATTCACTTAATAAAACTTGCACATTTTCCTATGTTATTATGTTGTTCTGGTAAAAACTTCAATGTTCCCGTGCTACATTATTACATGTATATACATGCATTTTTCATATTTAAGTTATTTGAACATTTTTACAAATATGCACAACTGTGGTGAACATTCCAATGACTATGAGACAAAATTTATTAAGGTGCATAAGTCAAGTGAACAATTTACCATGATTTCTTTTTTTTTAATGTTTATTTATTTTTGAGAGAGAGACAGAGAGCAAGCAGAGGAAGGGCAGAAAGAGAAGAGACACAGAAATCGAAGCAGGCTCTAGGCTTTGAGCTGTCAACACCAAGCCCAATGCGGGGCTCGATCCCACAAACTACAACATCATGAACTAAGCTGAAGATCATGGCTTAACCGACTGAGCCACCCAGCTACCCCATCATGATTTCCAATAGGAGACGTAATTGGAGGTTAATCAGATGAAGAAGGTAAGCAAAATGCACTGCCTGGAAAACAGTATGGAAGTTCTTCACAAAATTAAAAATAGAACTACCTTGTAACCCAGCAATTGCAGTACTAGCTATTTATCCAAGGGATACAGGTGTGCTATATGATTATAGCAGCACAACTGACAATAGCCAAATTATGGAAAAAGCCCAAATGTTCACTGACGGATGAATGGATAAAGATGTGGTATATATGTACAGTGGAGTATTACTCAGCAATCAAAAGAAATGAAATCTTGCCATTTGCAGTTATGTGGATAGAAATAGAGGGTATTGTGCTAAGGGAAATTAGTCAGTCAGAGAAAGACAAATATCATATGACTTCACTCATATGAGGAATTTAAGATACAAATCAGATGAACCTGAGGGAAGGAAAGCAAAAATAATATAAAAACAAGGAAGTGGATAAAACATAAGAGACTCTTAAACACAGCGAACAAAGTGAGGGTTGCTGGAGGGGTTGTGGGTGGGGATATGGGCTAAATAGGAAAGGGGCATTAAGGAAGACACCTGCTGGAATGACACTGGGTGTTATACATAGGGGATGAATCACTGGAATCTACTCCTGAAACCATTATTGCACTATATGCTAACTACTTGGCTATAAATTAATAAATGAATAAATTTATTTTCAAAATGTACTGATCCCTTGATTTCATTAGGACATCCTACACATCTCTCAGATCTGTTCACCTTTTTCCACGATCACACACTTTTTTACGACCAATGCTAAGTTACCAATTTTTAGTACCTGGCCTATGTTATGAAACTCCAAACTGGCTTTCTTCCATTCATCTTCTTGAAACCTTCTCCACACAATAGCCAAAAATATCTTAAAAGCAAAAATTTAAAAAATGCAGTGAAGTCATCCCCTTGATTAAAACTCTTCATCTGCTGCCTATGAAATACTTTCAGGATAACTCCTCATCAGAGCCTGCATACAAAGCTCTGTGAGATTTGGTCCTGCTCATCTCTCTAGCCTCCTCACACACCTATTCAATCCTGCCATTTCAACTCCAACCATGTCAGCCTTATTGCAGTTCTCCTTTCATTTATTTTTTTTTCTAACAAACTAATCCCTGTTTCCAGGTCTTTACACCTGTATGAACTCTGCCTCATTTCCCCCCTTTTCTCCTGTTTGTCTACTTACTTCTTACTTATCTTTCAGAAGCCACTTGAAAATTCTCTTCCAGAGAAAGTCTTCCTTAATTTTCAATCTAAATTATGTTGCCAATATATTCATATTCATACCTCACTATATTTCCACTTGTGGAACTTCTTCTATGAAACTATGTATTATTATTTGAATATACACTTGTCTTCCCAATGAGATTGTAAACTCTGTGATACTCAGAAGTTCATCAGTCTGAAGGCATATTATGGTATCAACTAATGGGATTATTTATTTCAAGACTATTTGCTACTGATAGAATAGATAAACAGAATTCCCCTTCTTTCTTAAAATACGCATTTCTACTTAAAAAGCTACAATTTGTTGGCTTTGCCATCATTTCAGTAAAGGACAGAAGGGATACATAATATTTAAATTTAAAATGTTGAAAAATGAAACAAAGTGGTCTTACATTAGTCAGGAGGTTGATTTCAGTGAACAAAGAACTAAGCATGAAATAAAAAGTTGGAGTTGTAGATTTACCACTCATATATCATGTGATTTGGGGCAAACAGCAATGGCTTTAGAATATTTACCCTAGAGGCGTCTGGGTGTCTCAGTTGGTTAAGCATCTGAGTTCAGCTCAGGTCATGATCTCATAGCTTGTGGGTTTGAGCTCCACACTGGGCTCTGTGCTGACAGCTCAGAGCCTGGAGCCTGCTTCAGATTCTGTGTCTCCCTTTCTCTCTGCCCCTCCCTCACCCACACTCTCTCTCTCCTTCAAAAATAAATAAACTTTAAAAATATTAATAAAAGTAATATTTGCCCTGGGTGGGGAGAAAAAAAGGAAACTAGCATTTGTTGATAATCTACCATGTGTGTCAAATTCTACAAAGTGCTCTATATATGTTAGATGATTTTATTTGAAATTATCTTTGCTCCACCATGAATAGTTACATGCTCATACCTTTACATGTAAGAATCTGTAACTTGGTGAGGTTGACTGCTATTTTCAAATTAAGGAGTGTAACTTATAAAACTGATTTAAAATGATGTGTATTTGACCTCAAAGCAGATGCTCCTTTTAGTCATAAACTGTGCTTCCTCTTGTCACAAATAATAGCATCTTTCTCACAGGGTTGTTGTGAGATGTGAATATGATTATATATGTGACCACAATAGTGCTTGGCTATTAGTAGATGATTAGTCCATATCCAACAAGTAAAAATAAATGCATACCCGATGGAATAATTTGTATGTAATAAACACAAATTGCTACAACACACTCTTCTCACATTTAGGCTTTATTCATCACAGAGACCTTGTGCAAAGATAGATCAGTTTCTTCCCTTGTAATGCTCATAAAAACTAATTTACATCTTTTTATAAGAACACTTGGCTAGAAGTCTGAATCACTGAATACACATAAGGTAATTTTGAGAAAAAACTTGCATATCTAAGACATTGTTTCACACAACTAGTAATTAAGATCTACTAGCTCTTGAGAGGCAATAACCTTGAAATACATTTTTGGCTCTGTATATCACAAAAGCAACATTTTACGATTGTTCATAAAAACATGCATGAGCCTAGAAGTTCCAGTTATTAAATGAATAAATAATGTGGCAAGTGCACAGAAAAATAACAATTTGAATAATAAACAAGAGTTGTTTGGGTATTTCAATGATTTATTTATAATGATAACAGTTTAAATTAGATACTGGGATATTCATAATCATTGTACAAACTCTAGTTGAGTATTTTAGCTCTGTGCACTTAATACACTATACATTTTCAATGTAAGCCAATTTGTCTAATAAAATGATGAAAAAAATCTACCAGATCAATGAAGCAGCTTTATATAAAGACTGTAATTTAAGGACATTAGAATATTAAGCAATCATTTCATGCTGTTTCCTGCCTGAATGTTGAGCAGCATACACAAACCTAACTATTCTGATGCTTCAGAACAGTTCCAAAAATTTTAAATCAAATGGAAGCTTCTTTCATCCAACAGAATACTCCCCAGATACAAAATCAGAACAATAAAATGTCTAATTTTCATCTCTCCTAATCAGACATGCATTCAAAAATGCAATTAACCTGACGTTGAATTCAACCTGAACAGTTATGAGTTTGTTAATACTGTGAGGGTGAGGCTTCTTTCTTTTTATAAAAAATAAATTTTGCTGATATGAACTTTTGTTATATTGATTCACATTTTTTTCAAACTCCAATTTATATTTGGACTTCCAAAATGAGGCGTTTGTGTGTGTGTGTGTGTGTGTGTGTGTGTGTGTACACGCGTGCGTGCACGTGTGCATTTTAGGCAATGGGATAAAGTAATTTTGTCTTTGAAAGATTGTTTTCATGAACAGAGGATTTCTTCCTGTATATAACTTATCATATAAAAGAACTTACATAATTTCATCAACAGATTATAAGGGAATCAAGGTGGGGGGAAAGTCAGTATGTCAAGGCAAGTCCGTGTTTTCCAGGCCTGAAATGACCTATGCGCTGGGTCCAGGCCTCTTGGGTATGAGAAGAGTTTTATTGCTGAACAACACCCTCGCTACTCAGTTTTTGTTGTCCTTGTTTCCATGATTCCTCCAAAACTTTGAGGAAAGACCATGGGCAAGGCAATTCAAATAAAATTAGAAGGAACGAGATACTGAAAACTCAAGCATGAAGAGAATGCAATCGCATTTATTAAAACTCCTACAGTTAATTGTATGTTATGTATTAGCTTAGGAAGCAAATGAATGCTGTTTATGATTATTTACATAATCATTTTAATTTAAGGTCTGCATTTAGGAGACTAAGAGCGAGTTAAGGTAGAAGAGCAAAGGAATAACTCTGGTCATCAAGGATAGCTTTCTTAATTAAAAAAAATTAAGTTCATTTATTTATTTTGAGAGAGACAGAGATAGCACAAAGCAGGTAGGGGAAGAGAGAGGGAGACAGGGCATCCCAAGCAGGCTCCACATTATCAGCACAGAGCCCGATGCCTCACTGGATCCCACAAGGCATGAGATCATGACCTGAGGGGAAACCAAGAGTCAGACACAACTGACTGAGCCATGCAGGTGCCCCAGACAGCTTTTCAATTTTATAGTGAAGGAGACGCAGCTTGTGAAATTTGTAGTAATCTTCTTTAATATAATTCAATTCAACAAATGTTGGAAAGCACTGTACATATCCTGGGAATATAGATGCTTTAATAAAGTAGTTTCTCTTCCCTCAGGATGCTTTCAGACCAATGGACGACTCTTAGATGAAAATTAAATCATCACACACCTTTCACTCACCCCAGGGTTTTACCCAGTATTCCAAGTTACTTCTCACAAATAAATGTAAGGAAGCCATGCTTGCAATGTCAAACATACTTTTCAGAGACTCGAAACAGATGTAGTTCCCAAATACGTTCTGTGTGAATGTGTCTTGAGTTGTAGTTTTCTGTAATGGTGAGTGATAATGTGAAAGAAAATGCCTTCATATGTAAATGCCCAGTATAAATGTGGAAAAAAATTCCAAGTTCACAGCAAATAAAGAAGTAAATTGCAGTAGAGTACAATATGTTAGTAAGCATGGTAGAGTGAAGAGATTTCATTTGTTTAAGTACATAAGAGTATAAGGACAAATTTGGATTTGGATAACAAATTAATGAATAATCAACTCCACAGGGATCTTTGGACTATCAACACAATGCCCAGTGCATGAGAGGGACTCAAATATTTGTTTACAGAAAGAACACATAAATAGATAGAAGGATGTTTGGCTGATGAAGATGCTATGGATCAAGATAATCAGAAATTTTGTGGGAGCTATTTTTAGGAGAGGTGAACTCTTTTATTGATATTCTAATCACCCACAAAAAATTGATTATAAGAGTGAGGACTTAGTACTTCTGAAAACTGTGTGTAGTAGAGAAGAAATCAGAAATATCACAATGAAGCAGCTGTCACAAGAGGGGACCTTTAATGATAACTCTTTAATTGGCTAGGAATGTGAGAGCAGGCCCCAGGAAAACACCAATAAGAGAAAGTCTTGGATTGACAGAACCATGGCTTTCACATGACCTTTGGTCAGAAGATAAATCTCAACTCTAGCGTCCACTTCCTCTCACCCTCTCATCCTCTCAGTATTCAGATAGGAAGATTAACAGAATCCCTCTCATCAGAACTTTTTGACAGATGGAATATGCAAATCTCATTTCACTCTGAGTATCTGCATAAACTGTTAATATGTTTCTTGTGTCCACAGAACCTGAAGTAGCACCAAAGGGGCATAGGAAAACTCTTGTAAATGCTGTACGCTCTCTTCAAAATATATCTTTATGTACAAGAGTCAACCATGAGCAGTAGCTGGCAATGAAAATTAGATCTCTGCAATTACTGACATATTTGGTTTGCTTCAACTCAGACTCCTGGAAATCCTTCCACCTATTTTTGAAAGTTAACATCATGCAATAAAATGAATGAGGTGGAAGGAAGGAAAGAATGAAGGAAAGAAGGAAGGAAGGAAGACCAACCATGGATACAGAGAATGAACAAAAGAGAAAATAGTAATACCATCAGAATATGAGGAAGTTACTTGAGGGCAACGATTTTTTTGAACTAGAACAAGGCCTGACAGATGTTCTTTAAATGTTGGTTGACTCAGAAAGCACCAATATTATTCTAGTTACAAAACACAGATAGTTAAAACCTGTATCTTCCTATGTGTAGGTCCATTTTGGTTAATTTATAATTAGAAAAACTATTAATTAGATTAGTGGGCAGTAAAATAAACATAGATCACTCTGCAGGATGCACTGATTTCCCAACAAATATGTGTCATTAAACATTGAATTAAAACTACTTCATTCATTAGGGGAACCTGGGTGGCTCAATAGGTTAAGCATCCCACTTCAGCTCAGGTCATGATCTCAGGTTTGTGGGTTCGATCCCTGTATTGGTCTCTGTGGTGACAGGTCATAGCCTGGAGCCTACTTCAGATCCTGTGTCACCCTCTCTATATCTGCCCTTCCCCACTCATGCTGTCTCTCTCAAAAATAAAAATACATCTAAAAAAATTTAAAAAAGATATCATGCATTGAATAGATATCAACCAAGAATCAAACAATATATTGAGTATTTTCTAGGTAAAAAGGGTTAGAAAATGAGTAAGAGAATACAAGCATTTCCCTTGAAGAAACTAAAATATAGAAATATTTTTATTGTTATTATTTTTTTGAGAAAGAACTTTACTGGGATAGTCCTAAAAGCTTTTAAAAATAATTTTGGTACCTGCAGTGGGCAAAGTAAAGAGTATCATGTTTTATACAATGTTGCCTGAACAATTACATAAACTACTACTGTTCAGGCACAACACCACTTACTTTTGTGAACATCCAAAATTACTCCTTCAGAGCCAAGGCTGGTGAATTGGGCTTGTTGTCAAGCTAATGTGCAGTCTCAACCCAGAATGAATACAAAATAGTGAGACAGAATTTCTTGTGTCTCATAAACTGTCTGTGGGAGTAATCTCCAGTATCAAGTCCCTAAATGCATTGAGTCATAGCTGCATTCTTAAAATATGTGTAAACTTTGCTAAGGGAATCACTCTGAAGGATTCTGTTCTTTGCATGCACAGATTCTGACATAAATACCAGAAACATTCATTTCTTTGTGTCCTATATGAGAAAGTAGGTTTTCCCCCCTTCTTTCTTTCCTATATTTATCACCAAAGGAACTTAAAATTTATTGTGTATGTCAAAAGATTGTAAGGAGAAATCATTTTAAGTGCCCTCTTTGTCCTTTATATATTCATAAAAATACCATTTGAATAATTTAGTTTTGTGTCTTGTATATATTACCTCTAATATCATCTCTGGAGGCCTCCCTCTCTTGGACATGGATGGATATGTTCTCCATCCTTCACCTTTGCTCACTTTCCATAGCATGTTTTCTATTTTAACAACTCATACATAAGTACAATCCCTTTAAAATAGTGATATTAGTTTACATGTTTAATAACTATCTTTGCCCTCCATAGAATGAAAGCTTCATGAAAGCAGAAATTTTACCTTACTGAAGAGACTGCTTTATTTCATTCCCACAACTTGGACAGCACTTGGCATATGTAAGATGCTTAATAAATCTTTTTAGAATGAATAATTGAGTAAATAAAGTATACCCATGCAGCAATTTCCTTTTTCCTCATATCTGACAATTATTGTGAATTAATAACTGCATGAATAACTATAAAATTAAAAGAGTAGATTTCAATTGCATAACTTCCCTTTCTAAATAAAGCTATTTTCAAAACTAAAGTCAATGTCTAAGTAGAGCAGCAGAAATAACATGTAAAAAGGTATATTCTCTGAAATACTGACCCCTGCTACATATAACACAAAAGTAGAAAGCAATAGCCCAATATCAATTTTGAATACTAAACGAAAAAATATGGTACCAGCATACTGAATCCAGTAGTAGAGTAACACACCATTACTAACTGAGGTTCAATTAAAAAGTTTTAAGAATCATGTGTTATTCGTACAATTAGGGTAGTCATCTCAACAGCACTAAGGCATTTAATAAATTTCAAAAGTCAATAATCTACCTGATGCTTAACTAAAATACTGACACATTTGTATTACATTAAAAATAAAGATATGAGTGTTCATGATAACAAGCTTGATTTAGTACTAGATGATACAATCAGTACCAGACAATTAGTACTAGAAAATAAAATTAGGTAAGAGAATGAAATAAAAGTGGTAAAATAGTATTTCTGGAAAGGGCTTTTGGAAGTTTTGGAGACAGCAGGAAATTTTAATCACTTTGAAATCATACAAATTATTATGAAGAAACCATGGGCTAATGAAAAGAAAGTGTAAGTAATGATTGTTGAGTATAGAATGAGTGACAAAAATCAAAGATTGCCTTATACAGAAACAATAACTGGTTAAAATATAAAATAAAAACCTCATAATGATAAATATCAGTAAATAATTAATGCTTAATTCAACAGAATTGTCTATGGAATGACAGACATAAAGTACCACTTCAATATACAATCTTTATGAGAAAACTCAAGTCCATGCACTGAAATGTAAATGTATTGCACTTCCCATAAATTTTCTAAAAATATTTGAAGGAAAACATGAAAAATATTAATGTAAACCTAAAGATTTAATTTCAAAGCCCAAAACCGTGGAACTAGTCAGAAAATAAGAGATGAAAAAAATAACAAAAGAATAATATCTTTTCCAAATTTTTAAATGTATCATAATGTATCAATTAAAACTGCATAGTAATAATGCAAAGACAGATCAATATAAGATAATAAAGTCAGAAATACACCAGTATATTTGTGAGCTCAGTATGTAGGAAAATAACAATTTAAATACAGGGAAGGAAATACAGATTATTCATAAATAATACTGGTATACCTTTAAGTCCTTGTGGGGAGAATTAGAGCCCTATATCATTCCACACATCAAAATAAATTTCAGAGGCAACAGATATTTAAATGAATAAACAGAAAGTCTGGAAAAAGGTTTAGATATTTTTTTTCATTTCCATTTTCTGCTAGCGATAAATTTCCCCACCCATATCATGAAAGCAAGAAGCAAAAAAGGCATAGAATTTGACAGTATTAAAAATCATTAAAAAAATAAGCTGTATGTCTTTATATACAAAGAGGTATAGAAAAATAAAGCATATATAATGAAGGAATCCTTGCTAATTTTAATGTAGAAAGTACACTTTCAAGTACTTAAACAGAAAAAAAAAAAAAAAACAACAAATTAAACTCAGTGGAAAAAACAATGGATCGATGACATGACCAGTATATTCAAAGAACATTTATATATTCAATCAGGAAAAGATCATAAATTCAAATTTTGTGCTTCCCACACTCCACCTGCACTGAACACATCATAGCAGTTAAATATGAAGTAGACAGAAGTCTGAAAAGCACATTGTAGCACTGAAAAACAAAGGGAGCATTTCCACAGAGAAGACAAGAAAAGAAAGGCAAGGATGTAAGCCCAAAGCCAAACTTGTGGTCCCGCTGGGCTCCTAGTGCCGAAGCAATCGTGGGAGAGATTACATGCTCCCAACATGCAGTGGGGGATGAAGTGACTTACACGTGGTCAGACTGGCCAGGCTTTTAATGCTTCTGACCTGAGGCCTGAATAGCACATCTATGACTGTGAAGAGGTGCCACTGAATGTCTGAGATTTGCTGCAGAAAGGGTTCATATGATGCAGGAAGGCGGGGGGTGGGGGGAGGAAGAAAGGATGGAGGAAGCACAGCCACACCACAGTCAGGAGCTGAGCCAAACTACAACTGGTAAAGTGAAACCATGTGACAACACCACTGTCAAAGAAGGCTGAGGACTCCATGATTATGACCTAAACAGTAACTGTCTTAAAAGAGCAGGGTGATTTTTCCTTCGGTTTCTATTTTTTGGAATAGCTTGAGAAGAACTGGGATTAATTCGGTTTTAAATGTCTTGTAGAATTCCCCAGGGAAGCCATCACGTCCAGGGCTCTTATTTGTTGGGAGATTTTTATAACTTATTCGATTTCTTCATTCGTTATAGGTCTGCTCAGATTTTCTATTTCTTCCCGTGTGAATTTTGGTAGTGAGTGTGTGTTTAGGAATTTGTCCATTTCTTCTAAGTTGTCCAATTTGTTGGTATATAATTTTTCATTGTATTCCCTGATAAGTGCTTGTATTTCTGAGGGGTTGGTTGTAATAAGTCCATTTTCATTCATAATTTTGTCTATTGGGTGCTCTCTCTTTTCTTTTTGAGAAGCCTGGCTAGAGGTTTGTCAATTTTATTTTTTCAAAAAAACAACTCTTGGTTTCATTGATCTGTTCAATTGTTTCTTTGTCTCTATGTTGTTTATTTCTGATCTAATTTTTACAATTTCTCTTCTTCTACTGGGTTTAGGGCATTCTTTTTGCTCTGCCTCTAGAAGGAAAACTCCCAGACTCATTTTATGAAGCCAGCATCACTCTGATTCCCAAGCCAGACAGAGACCCAGCAAAAAAAGAGAACTACAGGCCAATATCCTTGATTAATACAGATGCAAAAATCCTCAACAAGATCCTTGCAAATCGAATCCAGCAGCACATAAAAAGAATCATCCACCAAGATCAAGTGGGATTCATTCCTGGGTTACAGGGCTGGTTCAACATTCGCAAATCAATCAATTTGATACATCACATCAACAAAAGAAAAGATAAAAACCATAGGATCCTGTCAATAGATGCAGAAAAAGCATTTGACAAAATACAGCATCCCTTCTTAATAAAGACTCT